>NC_064644.1:324465123-325087239 GCF_023864345.2 Schistocerca serialis cubense
CCCAATACATCCAACGACATAAGATAGTTCACAAAAGGTAAAGTGCTATGGCCCAGCATTGATGAATGAGTGAATTATGAAAAGGAAACCAGATCATCTGTTCACATGCTGCTGTCATGAACACCATGTTTGAAGGATCCTTAACTCATAAGCAGGCAACAAGTTGTTGGAATTTCATGCTTCATCACAGAGCGTGTAAGTCGCAGGCGTGCCCACTCTTTAAAGCAGAATAGGTGAAGATCTGTGGCAGGTCCGACGACAGGACATTAAAATGGCAACATGCATCTGCTCCAAATGGAAGTGACACAAGAAGCACTTCACCTTTTGTGGTCACATTTGGGATTTTGTCTGCCAGGGGACTGGGTGTTTGCGAAGTCCTCATCATTTCATCATCATTCGAGAAAGTGGCGATACTGGACTGTGTAAAGATTGGGAATTTGTACAGGCGCTGATAACCGCGCAGTTGAGCGTCCCATAAACCAAACATCGTCATATATAGGGAGTTAGGGTCTTTGGTCGAAGCGTGTGTTGTTGGTTTTTGGCGGGCCTTGGTTCTGACAGTTAACTGGAGTACACATGCGACAAGTTGTTGCCTTTGGGGGACTCCAGCAGTCAGGTATTGGCCTTAAATGGTTCAAATGGCTCTAAGCGCTATGGGACTTAACACTGGATGTCATCAATCCCCTAGACTTAGAACTACTTAAACCTAACTAACCTAAGGACATCACACACATCCATGCCCGAGGCAGGATTTGAACCCGCGACCATAGCAGCAGCGCGGTTCCGGACTGAAACGTCTAGAACCGACCGTAGCAGCAGCGCGGCTCCGGACTTAGCGCCTAGAACCGCTCGGCCACAGCGGCCGGAGGTATGGGCCTCAAGAAGGCGCAAGTGGTTAAATCAGTCGGGGGCAAATCTTGCCGGCTGGATTAAGACTGATAGTGGCGAGTTGCGGGAAGAGCAGTGGGCGCCACGTGCAACCTGGTCTGCAAGTTTCCAGCCAACTCCCCAAGCTTAAATTTTACAGCAACTCAAAGACTGCATGTATGGATTGGAGGCCCTAACACCCCTACTTGGAAGTGTGAAGGTCACGACTCCTTCACATCTGAGTGGAGTTGTGTGTTGTTTTTTTAATTTTTATTGCACTTGTTGTCGCGAGGCCGTGTATGTTTTAATGTGGAATTGGACAGCCACAATCAGTGGTGTGAACTGTTATCCTTTCTGTTAGTTGTCTGTCTGTTTATGGTGTTAGGCGTGGTTGGGAATCGTTAGCACATTTAGTGGCAGTCATTTGTAATTCATTTTACTGGTTAAACTCAAGTTTGTTGAACCTGCTTGCAGTCACACCTCGTTGGTGTGACTTCTTACTTATATTTGCGAACTGTGTATTCCTGGTTTCAAAACCCCGTACTTAGTGGTATAAATTGTTAAGGTTTGTCTTTAATGAATTGAGCCTGTTCCAGTTCTTTAAATTATTGCGAGCATTGTTATTCCTTTTGACAAGGTTTTTAGTTTGCAGTCATAATCATGTTGTTAAACAATAGAGTATATTCTGTGAAACAACAAATTACGATGTGTGTGGGTCCACCTTCTACTTGTGTTCCCTTAAAGTTATCCCAACCCTTGTTGTGAGGCATTAACGGTGTCCCTTGATCGCTTATGTCATTGATGCATCGTTGAGTGACATTTAATGATAAGGGTGACATGTAAGCGTAGGCTTCCGCGGCCGTTGTCTTCTACAATAAAATTCTTCAGGGTATCAGACCGCATAGTCATAATTTAAATGCGCCAACGTTTCGGCCAGCGTTGCAGCTAGCCTTCATCAGGGCCTTACGTTAACTGCTAAATGAATTTTTTTTTTTACTTTATTGTAATTTTGAAACCTGAACAACCAGGTAGGCTGGCAGCAGCACAATACGCCGCTCTTCAGCCGAAGAGAGTACATGGAGATAAAACAAAGAAGAGACATTACGTAGAAAAACGGCGGGAAAAAACAGGAGACACAAGAATATAAAAGCACAAGAAGCCGTTCACACTTGAGGACAATCCACACTATGAACTGGAGACCCGACGCACAAACACTGAAGAAGACGATGTCACTGGTGAACAATGGAGCGTGACGGCGAAACTGAACACTAAACATGACGGCACACACGATACACTGATGGCGGTGATCTCCGGCGCGCGAATGTCCACTGAGCGTGTGCGAGTCCGGGGACCTGCCAAGAGGGCAACAGGGATGAGGAGGGGGAGAGGGGAGGAAAAGAGGATGCCACGGCTTAGGAGACGGGGACAGGAGGATAGGGACAGGGGAGGGGGGGCCCGGGGGACGAGGGACGAGAAAAGGAGGAGGGAGGGAAAAGGGAGAGAAGGGAGGGAGGGTGCCCTGAGGAGCAAGCACAGGAGGAGGGCGGGAGGATCAAAGTTGGTAGGAGGGGTAGATGGAGGGGAGGAGGGCATCATCAGGGAGGGGGAGCTGGCGGAAGCCACCTTGGGAGAGGGTAAGGAGGGTGGAGAGATGGAGACCGGGTGGGACATGGGAGTACAGGTGCGGCAGCGGGCGGGGGTGGGAGAGGATCGGGGAGACGAGCGGGTGAGGAGGATCGAGTTTACGGGAGGTGTATAGGATTCGTATCCTTTCGAGGAAGAGGAGGAGGTGGGGGAAGGGGATAAGGTCATACAGGATCCGCATGGGGGAAGGGAGATGGATGCGATAGGCAAGGCGGAGAGCATGGCGTTCAAGGATTTGGAGGGATTTATAAAAGGAAGGGGGGGCGGAGATCCAGGCTGGATGGGCGTAACAGAGGATAGGGCGGATGAGGGATTTATAGGTGTGGAGGATGGTGGAGGGGTCCAGACCCCACACTGCTAAATGAACACACTTGGTTCCTTAAATAGCTGCACGAGAAAACCGTGTCGTTACTTGATTGGCTGTAAAAGGAGGAGGAGGAGGGGTGAAAGGTATGCTTTATTGGTGTTTCCTTTATTATCTGTCATTGGCTGAAATAGCTGTTTTCTATTGGTCTTTATATTAATCCACCCCATTGGAGGAGACGGACGAATAGCGAACAGGTGATGGCTGTGACGTCACACTGTTTCCATGCTGTCCAGAAGCCGGCTGCGGCGTGCCATTGCTTTGTGTACTCGCGACCACTACTGCGGCTTTCCGCTTGTCTGCATGGGCCGCCACGGCTCTGCCGCCGCTCCGTAGCCCTGCTATTGCAGGCAGCCAAGACCTCGGAAGCTTGTACCCGTCCTCTCTATTCATGTTGGCGGGTCTTTTGGCTATTTCTATCGCCTCTCTAATCTTTCTTTTGAAAGTGAGAGGCTGTTTCGCCAGGACGCGGGCTTCTTGAAAAAATATTGGTTTCCCGCACTCGTCTCGGTGTTCCGCCACTGCTGACTTAGTGTGTTGTTTCAGGCGGATATATCTTTCATGTTCCGAGAGCCTTGTGCTAATCGGACGTCCTGTCTCACCTATGTAGACTAATCCACACGCACAACCAATTTCATACACGCCAGCTGTGTGTAGTTTGTCAACTGCATCCTTGGTAGAACCGAGCATGTCTGATATTTTGTTTCTGCTTCGGAAATTTGGTTTGATGTCGGCTTTTCGTAGAATTTTGCCAATACGTTCGGTGACCCCTTGTACATATGGTAACACAGCAATGCTCTGTGCCTCCTTCTCCTCTTCCCTATTAGTCTTCTCCCTTGTCGACATGGTGCTGTCTATCATCTGCTTCCCATAGCCATTAGTTCCGAAGATGGACCTGAGGCGTTCAAGTTCTGTCTTCAGATGTTCGTCGTCGCTTATCCTGTACGCTCTCTTCGTTAGCGTGTGCAGGGCGGACTTCTTCTGCGTGGGGTGATGGTGGGAGGAGGCGTGAAGGTACCTGTCCGTATTGGTTGGTTTCCTGTACATTTTGTGGCCAAGTTTACCATCAGGTTTTCGGTAAACTTCCACGTCGAGGAAAGGCAGCACCCCATTCTTCTCTGTTTCCATTGTAAACTGAATTTTCCTATGCTGTTGGTTAAGGTGCTTGTGGAAGTTCTGTAACTCCTCTTCTCCATGGGGCCAGATGACGAAAGTATCATCGACATAGCGAAGCCAACAATTTGGACGTAATGGTGCGGACTGGAGGGCTGTTTCCTCAAATGCCTCCATGAAAATTTCTGCTGCGATAGGCGATAGGGGTGAGCCCATAGCTACACCGTCAGTTTGTTCATAAAATTGACCTCTCCACTTGAAATAGGTGGTCGTCAGACAGTGGCGCACAAGCTCACATATATCAGGTGCCACGCGTTCTTCTAGGATGTTCACAGTATCTAACACTGGGACATTCGTGAATAGGGATTTGACGTCGAAACTAACCATCAGATCTTGGTCCGTAACACGTATTACCTTTAAGAGAGACACGAAGTGAGTGGAATCGTTAACGTAGGACTCGGTTTGATGCACTAGGTGTCGGAGCCTAGGTGCCAGTTCTTTCGCTAGGTAGTAGGTCGGCGAATTTATACTGTTTACCATGGGCCTTAAGGGGAAGTCGGTTTTGTGTACCTTCGGTACACCATATATCCTTGGTGCCTGTGTCACTTGCGGGATGAATCTTCTGGCCTTGTCGAAGTTGATTCTAGAGTGCTTGAGCAGTGCCTGCGTCGTTTTGATTACTTTTGCCGTCGGATCTCCCTGAAGTTTCTTGTAGATAGGTTCTGCGAGAATATCTTCCATTCGTTTGTTGTAATCAGTTGTGTCCAAGACTACAGTGGCGTTGCCCTTATCTGCCTGTACCACTACTAAGTGGGGGTTGTCCCTGAGTTCCTTGATGGCATGGTATTCCTCAGCGTTGATGTTTTGCTTCGGTGGCTTTGCTTTATTCAGAACTCTGACCGTTTCCTGCCAGATCTTCTCCGCCTCGGCCTGTGGCAGATGACGTACCGAAGTCTCTACGGATTCTATGATATCTTCTTTTGGAACTCGCTTAGGTGCGACCGCGAAATTCATCCCCTTGGCCAGAATTGCTGTGGTTGCTTCGCTCAAGGTGTGGCTGGAGAGGTTGACCACTGTCCGTCGCCTGTCCAGCGTCAATGTTTCGTCCGTGGCTTTCTGTTGTAGTTTGTCGTACTTTCTCATCTGGCGGTTAGTAATACTGGTCCTTGATACTTGCTGAAAGGTTAACCTGTCGACTTTATCCCAGTCTTCCATCTGTAGTTTTCCGGCCAGAAATAGGTGCAGATCACACAAATTCCTGTTGTGAGCATCGAGACTTATGCGGATGTTGCGGATCCTTTCCCGTAGCAATGCTTTACTGGCTTTAACACAGATATTCCTCGCCTTGTTCGTTTTTATGTGAGACGTCAACCGCAAAGAATACGGCACAACACTCGTGTCTCTGCATCTCTTCAAAAAAGCAAGGTCATTCAGCAGTTTACATCTTTTTAAACGCAGTGCTTCTAACTTCTTGATGTTTCCGTGGATTTCCTGCCCATACAGGTTGGTTAAATGTAAGCGTAGGCTTCCGCGGCCGTTGTCTTCTTCAAAATAAAATTCTTCAGGGTATCAGACCGCATCGTCATAATTTAAATGCGCCAACGTTTCGGCCAGCGTTGCAGCTAGCCTTCATCAGGGCCTTACGTTAACTGCTAAATGAACACACTTGGTTCCTTAAATAGCTGCACGAGAAAACCGTGTCGTTACTTGATTGGCTGTAAAAGGAGGAGGAGGAGGGGTGAAAGGTATGCTTTATTGGTGTTTCCTTTATTATCTGTCATTGGCTGAAATAGCTGTTTTCTATTGGTCTTTATATTAATCCACCCCTGATGAAGGCTAGCTGCAACGCTGGCCGAAACGTTGGCGCATTTAAATTATGACGATGCGGTCTGATACCCTGAAGAATTTTATTGTAGATAAGGGTGACATGTTTGTGACAAATCTTCACTGCCTCGTTAGTTGCATACTTTAAGTTATAAAACAAAACAACTAAATATCCCAAGTAATTATGGCGTCTCCCACATCGAGTCTCTTCCGTCTTCCGACGACAGCGAACGGTGCTGGTGCAGACACAACTGTATTGAAGCACATGTTGAACAGAGAACTCCGCAGTAGATGATCCCAACGTTTTCTCATGTTGAGCGAACTACATCTTCACTAACAGTTGCAATGGGTTTAGGATCATCGAGACTGGACAGGAGATAAACTGAAGCAAGTTGTCTGGCCGAATGAATCGCGTTTCTCGTTACATTAAGTCGATGGTCGTGTCTGGAGACGCTGTCATCCAGGCGAACTGTTGCACAGGTCCACCACCATTGTTGTGAAAGAAGGTCTCCTCATATCTGCCTGTACACGTTTAGGTATCCCAAGAGTGTTCCGAATGCATTCACAAAAATCCACAATGCATTCGTGAAGTATATCGACACTATCAACAGTGCAGAAACCAGCAGCGCCTGCAGGTTTTCATGGCAGTAGGGACAAAATATTTTCTCCAAACATGTGATTTATAAATTTTGACTCATTGCTGTCTGCTCACCATTTTCCCCTATTAGTTTCTACAGCGCACTTTTAGTACCTGTTACAATCATAAACAAGCTAACTGTATAATTACAGTAAAACCTGTTTTTACATTCCAAGATCTTACGTTTTGCCACGAGTTTCGTTATTTTCTGTTGGTCCCGTCGTAAGTCCTGTTGTTTGAATTAACTGTTTTCCTGCCGTTAAAATTTTTAACGTTTTCCACGTCTTGTGCTTTGGATCACTGCCGAAAGTGTCGTCAACGATTTTCAAATCTATTTATGTGAAAACTATATCGTCTTCCCGGTCAAGGACAACTTGCAGGATAATGCACTTCATAAAACTGTACATTTTTAAGATTTCACTTGATATTTTGCTTATTTGTGTTTAACATCCACTTCAGACACAACATTCCCTTCTTTCAATGTTGGCAAGAACGAAAAATGCACGAGCCCCTGGCCAAATGTAACAATTTTACTCAAGAATGTACTCATAAATGAAGAAAACAAGCTGATGATTCACCTGCTTACTGTGATTTTTGCGTCACATACCGTTGTTAACTTGTACCAGATATAAATATTAAAACAGAAGTATTGGTATTTTGTATCGACATTGCACCTGTGTCCACTTGTGCAAAATCGATATTCGTATGTCGACTTTTTTTAGATTCATTTTTGATAAGGAAGGAAAATAGAAAAGTGCACGCTTCAGTTGTCTCAGTAAATGTAGAAGTATTTTCCAACTAAAAGCACATTTTGTCCGATAACACATGTCCTCTTACTTTCAAGAACGTCTCCGTGCTGCCGTACAGTGGAACAGCTCTAACATGGTTTTCCAAATTTTTTCCGCCTCATCAAATGGTTCAAATGGCTCTGAGCACTATGGGACTTAACTTCTGAGGTCATCAGTCCCCTAGAACTTAGAACTACTTAAACTTAACTAACCCAAGGAGATCACACACATTCATGCCCGAGGCAGGATTCGAACCTGCGACCGTAGCAGTCACGCGGTTCCAGACTGTAGTGCCTAGAACCGCTCGGCCACACTGGCCGGCTTTCCACATCATCAAAGAGGAGATTTCTTAAGGAAGAATATAGTGATCTTAAATGAATCATCCTTTTTATAATTTCGGTTACAACTTCCTATAAAGTTTTTCACTACAATAGTTCATTTTTATAGCACATTTTTTATATGTTTTACGTCATTTTTAGGTAATTTAATGATAATTTCCAGATATTTTAGGTCATAAAAATCCAAGCCCTGCGATTACACGTCCTTTCTTGTATTCGCGAGTGGCTGAGCGGTTCTAGGTGCTACAGTCTGGAACCGCGTGACCGCTACGGTCGCACGTTCGAATCCTGCCTCGGGCATAGATGTGTGTGATGTCCTTAGGTTAGTTAGGTTTGAGCAGTTCTACGTTCTAGGGGACTGATGACCTCAGAAGTTAAGTACCATAGTGCTCAGAGCCATTTGAATCATTTCTTGTACTCGTAAGCTGCCCCCAATGATCCCTCTCTGCGGGCGCCCCTGGCTGGTAATACCAAAGATTTTCAATATCCAACAGTCCGCCCCAGATAGGTGAGTGGTCAGTGCGACGGAATGTCATACCTAACAGCCCGGGTTCGATTCCCGGCTGGGCCGGAGATTTTCTCCGCTCAGGGACTGGGTGTTGTATTGTCCTAATCATCATCATTCATCCTCATCGACACGCAAGTCGCCGACGTGGCGTCAACTCGAAAGACTTGCACCCGGTGAACGGTTTACCTGACGGGAGGCCGTAGTCACACGGCATTTATGTACAATATCCAACAGGTTTGCGTCGGGGAGACCGTGATACTGGTGAATCACGACCGCCACACTTGTCGAAGATCCACGCTGTGTACTGGTTGCTTTAAAGTCACATTCGCTTCACACCATTGAAAGTAACGTGGTCAATTAACCGACAGCAATGTGACAGCAGCGAAGCTGTGTATAAACGTAGCCTCGAACGTTAACAGTGTTGAACAATGACATGGGTGCACATGAGTGTACGTCATAACTGGGAAACCACTGGTTTGTGACCTACGTCTATTAGCTTCATTTGCTTGTTTTATTGTCCTGTACTCATTCCTCTCACTTGTACCTATAACGTACCCTGCATGTTTTCCTTAGCGTGTCAGGTGTTCGCAGTGAAAGCAGGTAGCATTGCATCTGGCGGTGGGTAGCGCTCATAATGTTTTCGTAAGACACAACTAACACTCTCTGATAAGGGAAGAAAAGGTTCCATTTCCCATCAAGATGGATGGATCTTCCCCCAGGGATCTCCCAGCCAACAATGACAACAGTCAGCTGAAAAGAACCGTTACTCCGCAACGAACTGATTTAAGCAGCTCACTGTGCTGCTTGGAGTGCTATTTGAAAACTGTTAAAAGAAGCCCCTAAACCTTTCACTGCGCCTGACTCTGAAATACGTGAAGTCGTAATGATTCGGCAGCAGGCGATACAATAACGGAAAGTAAAATTCCGTGATTGCCTCGTTTCCTTCGTAACAGTGTAATTTCTTTATGTGTGTTATCTCGAATTCAAACAGAAATTCGATTTCTTGGAAGCAACACTCATCAAACAATGTATCTCTGAGAGAAAATGTCAATTGCAGCGACACCAAGCATATAGCAGGAAATTTAGCCAGTGTATTGGATTCACCAAACGTTTATAGTTTATGTATAAAATAAAATTCTGAGCATCGTTTTCAACTCTGTCACGAACTAAAGTCTCCGACAGTTTGTTCTTCAAATATTACATCCGCACATCAGATAATCGACGAATATTTTCGAAACGATATATTATCTTCAGTGAGTTTGTTTTAATCTCCGACCTCAGTCCTGCTAATACTTCTGGTGATTTAACCAGAGAAATAAATGTTTATCATAGAAGAAAATGGCAGTAGCTAGCAACAATACTGGTATTCGTCGAAATCAGCACCGGAAGGCTGTCGTTGGCGTCATACTCCTGAATTTCTTAAAATTTCAAGTCATATGTGACATCACGGTAAATTCCTACCTATAGCAATTACAGGAAAAATCATGTGGTTAAAACGAATACCGCTGCAAAAGCTGCCGAAGGCGAAAAATTAATTCCTTGTCCTACATAAGAGATGCTGGCATGTTGTGGTGCATAGCTTGGCAGTCTCTGCTACAGACGACTTGGCAGAGACGTTAATGACTCCACGTGCACAGAAACGAGGTTAGCAGGATATCACATATTTCGTTGCAGGCATCCACTCAAGCTAATTAGGCCATAAGATAAATAGTTGTATAACATCTGCGCTAGTCGCATGAACAAAACCCCGCATGTGTTGGAGACATAAACACCTTCTGTTTTAGTGGGTGACGATAGTGATAAGGTTTCGAGAGTGCACGACAGCAAGGTCTTTAGCGCCCTTGTTTTAGTGAAGAAGCAACACAGAGTAACAGGACGTACAGATAAAGACTCAGGTTCTCCAAAATGTGTATCAATACGTGGAATAAGATTACGATTCCACAATGTGTGCAGTGTTATTGTTACATTTATAATAGTGGGGGCCTGACTGAGAGAAGGTTACGAACAAAATCTGCAGAAATTTTCGCACGCATCACAGCAATATCTCGGATAGGCAATGTATCTACCAAACTTTTTGATCTGAGAGCGCAGGTGAGGATAAGTAATGACGTCCCTAAGCTTATTACAATATGATACTGAAATCATAAAAATAGTAATGATGTAAAGAAGAATAAATACTTCTTTAAGTTCAGGAAAAGATCTACCTATCATAAAGTTACTGGCATTTCAATGATAATAATCAATGCCAAGACAAGACAAATAGCAAGACGCCATCATTTTAATCACAAAACATTTCTCAAAGGTGTAATGGAATCATAAGCACAATACAAGAAATTGTAACAGTATAAGCATATTTTTAGTAATTGTTGCGTTTCTACTAGCATGTTGCTGTAGTGTAACATGGCAGTCTGTATAGTTACACTGGAATATTGTAATATGCGAAGCTCAGTAACTGCGGTAGAATAATCCAGCAACATGTATTGGTTTATTTCATATACAGATGTTTATCTATTTATTGCGAACCGTTTCTGGTAACAGCCAATACGACTGAGTACAAAATTCAGAAATGTGAGACGAAATTAAATAGTAATAATTACTTTATACATAGGACATGAACATAGTGAAATTATTAAAATTTTTATATTTTGTTTTCATAAATTTAAAGATACTGAACACTGTGTCGTTCAAAGTTAACCTTTTTGTTAACTAATAAATTAAGAAACCACTTTGGTAATAAGTACAGATTTAAAGTATCAGCTGCAACCTTTATGGTCTTTGTTGTGAGGAATGTGTCTGTTAATTAGAATGAAAGAGCTATGTGATTCCGCAGTAACCACGGATTTTTATTTCATGCTCTACGCGTTTCGATGGAGAACCATCGTTATCAATTAGAAGGCGACCTTTACATGCTTGTTCCTGGTGGTAAGTATTGGCGATTTCGTGCAGTAACATGTGAGGTGGCCGAAGGGGTGGGTGTGACGTTCACTGTCGATAACTGAGTGAATTAACCGCAGAACTACTGCATATGACATGGCTGATGGTTTAAGGATATTAAAGGTACTTACATTCTGCTGCTGAAAGTGATGCACTGATGGGGAAAAAATCCCATCACCAAGAAATAAGCAATGTAGAGTAATGAAATTTTGGTAATGCATTTGTCTGGGTAACATATTTAAGTGATTAACGTTGAAGCCCACAGATTAAAATGTGTGTAACCGCCAGAATGTTGAACGCAAGCTTGCAAAGTTTTGTGGCATGGGGTTCAATAGGTTTTGCACCAGGTTGGTCGATACGGGGACAGTTAATGCTGGTTGTGGGCGACGCTGCAGTTGTCATCCGACAATGTGCTCGATTGGAGACAGATCTGAAAATCGAGCAGGCCAAACCAACTTGTCGACACTCTGTTGAGATTGTTGTGTTACAACAGCGGTATGGGGAAGTGTTATCCTGCTGGAAAACACTTCCTGTGATACTGTTCGTGAATGACAGCACAACAGGCCAAATTACCTGGTTGACGTACATATTTGCAGTCAAGGTGCATGGGATAACCACCAGAGTGCTCCTGCTGCCATACGAAATCGCACTCCACAGACAGCCCCTTGTGTAGGTCCAGTGTTTCAAGGCTGCAGACACACATAACCATCACTGACACTGAGGCAGAACCAGTATTCATCAGAAAACACAACAGACCTCCGCCCGCCCTCTTGCTTTACTCCACTGAAGTCTCGAACGGCCGTAGTTTGGTGTCAATGGCGGTGGTTGTGTCAGGGTAATGCACGCTACAGGACGTCTAGCTCGGCTCTGTCCTTGAAGTAATCGATTTGCAACAGTTCGTTGTGTCACTGTGGTGCCTAAATTGCTGCTCGAATTGCTGCTGCAGTCGCAGTACGATGCGCCAGAGCCATACACCGAACGCGATGGTCCTCCCTCTCGGTAGTACCATGTGGTCACCCGGAGCCCGGTCTTCTTGCGGCCATACAAGTCGAGACCACCGCTGCCAGTAATCATGTATAGTGATACATTCGTGCCAAGTCCTTCTATAGTATCGCAGATAGAACACCAAGCTTCTCGTAGGCCTATTAAAGGTCCGCGTTCAAACTTAGTGAAATGTTGATAATGGCGTCGTCGTCGTCTCTCAGGCTTTCGTGACTATGTCCAATCTCAAAGGTAACTAACGCTCATGACCGTTATAGCGCGTATTTAAAGCAAACCTGATTTGCATCCTCATAGTGGCGCGAAATTTGAATCTGCCTCTGGTCTGAAAACAAATTACAGTCTAATAGAATGTGCCGCGCAGTGATCAGTACCCCACAAATACCACAAATTGCAGGGCCATCTCGCCGGAGCAAGAAGCCATGAGTCTTAGGGCTATGGCCTATGCGAAGACGAGTAGGGAGGACCTCATCCCGCCTGTGGGGCTGGAAGGAGGTACGCCAAGGCCGCGTTGTGGACTTTTACAACACGCAGCTTACTGTCTGTCACTTACAGCCAGTAGCGAAAACGGGCGCGGTTTGAAGTGTATGAGGGGAAAAAGTGGAGAGGGAGGAGGAAGGGAGGGGCGCGAAATGATAAATCGCTGATGTGGAAATATGTTCGCGGAGAGGCCCTGGTCGGAGGATCTGCTTTAAAATCAGTACTAGCTAGAGTTTACGACGTTAATGCTCTCAAGTGGTTTTGATTGGAACTCTTTAACGTATCTCCTGCTGCGTGACATTGTTCGGTACGCTATACGAGGGTTGCAACTTAAATAGTGGCAAATATTTATTCACAACCGATACAAAAGAGTTACATGTTTGTTCCTGTTACTGCCCTTCAAAGTAGTCACCAGCGTTGCGTAGAACCCGTTGCCTGCGAAGTGGAAGGCGTACTATACATTTATCAGAGCCTGTTCTGTTGATGGTGCGAATGGAGCGGTCTACTGCTTGTCGAATCCCTGGAACAGTTCTGAAGCGAATGCCACGAAGTGGTTCCTTCACCTTTGGAATCAAATCAAAGCCACAAGGACTTAAGTCCAGGGAGTATGGTGGATGGTACAGTACTTCCCACTTCCATCGACCGAACAGAGCAGCCACAGCTTGCGCTGTAAAGCGCCCGCGCATTGTCGTGAAAAATGATAGGTGGGTCGCACCATCTTTCGCAAAGCTGGATGCTCCAAAAACGAACAGTAATACTGTGCATTGACGGTCTGCCGTGGAGGAACGTAATGCATTAGGATAACACCATCACAGTCGTACACGAGAATCACGTTAACTTTCTCCATACTGGGGCTCTGACGCACTTTCGATTTTCGCGGCGACCTATAATGTTGCTATTCGTCGGATTGGCGTTTCAGTTTTGGCTTCGTGGCATTCGCTTCAGAACTGTTCCAGAGATTCGACAGGCGGCAGGCTGCTCCATTCACACCATCAACAGAACTGGGTCTGCTAACGGTATACTACGCCTTCCACATCGCTGGCAACGGGTTCTCCACAACGCTGGTGACTACTTTGAAGGACTGTAACAGGCGCAAACATGTAACTCTTTTGTATCGGTTGTGAATAGTAGCCACTATTTAAGTTCCAACCCCCGTAAGTTGTGGTCCTCCGACTTAAATATGCCCACTGTGCTGCATCCCCATTTAGGCGACGCTTGAGTGCTGGGAAGTAGGGATCTATTACTCCCGGTTCCCCAACCCTTGTGACAGACGGTGCAGCCAGCCGCAGTGCATTGTAAAACTAGCAGCTGCAGCTTGGACGTATGCAGTAGTTTTTAAAAAATTCCACCCTGACACAGACTCACCAGTTTAAAAAATCTACTTTACCGAATCCGAGGCAGCAATGTTGTTGACCATACATCTCGAATTTCTTACGCGAAATATAGGTTCATCTCTTTTATACGAGTTATTTTCGGAATAGAAGAAATTAGACCATAAACGCATTTTAGCATCGCTAAAGTGTCGTTACTTCTTGTGAAAATCCTGTACAGGACTTTGGCATAGGCTAGATTCCGTCTAAGTATTCTGTCATCTTTTCTTATCTGTCATGTCCTGCATCGCATGAATAGAATATTAAACTCAATTTTAACTCATGATGGAGTGCTAAGATCTACCACTGTCACAGGACACCTATTCACTTTCAGACTCTCTCTTAAGGTAATAGTACAGATAAGTTGTAAATATAAGGTTTATACTAGGTATCACTTTACAAATTCGGTAATACATATGATTTTATTACGATGGTCGTCTCTCCCTGTGTAGGCGAGAGATTCAAATACCGTTAAAAATATTGTCCCAACGAAAAAAAAAAAAAAACGCCAGGTCAAGAATCGTATTCGTGGTGCTCTAGCCATCGCCTCCACTCGTCAGGCGACATGCCACTGGCATCAAATTGATAGGCTAATTAAATAAATTGATCATGAGAGTCACTTTGCATGGTGAGTAATTTTTCTTTTTCAGTTGTCGGATTACACTCATCAGGTAGTTGAAATAGAATCCCTGGAGGGAAGACGATGTTCTTTTCGAGGAACACTAATGAGAACCAGCATTTGAAACTGACCATATAGGGGTCTACCGCCCCCAATATACATTTCGCGTAAGGACTACACTACTAAAAACGTGATCACAGCGACTGTGTTACCGTCACCCTGCATAAAAAGCAGTCTTGGTTCCACAAGCACACGCAAGCGTTATGCTATCTTTTAGAAACGCTGTATGTGATTTGGAATCAAGTCGCTCCATTCAACCATATAATAGCACTGGATGCTATGGAGATGTCTTTTAATGATTACAACCACTAGTGAATCATATTCATGCCACTTTCATATCCCAAAACGAGTCACCTTCTTCGAACGTCTCTGCTACAGCAAACTCCAACATGCCTTTAGGCAGTCCTTCTGCATCTTGAAACTGTTCCTCAGTTTCTGCCCTGTCCTCCCTGCAGCTTCGTCCATGTGATCATCCAAATTTAAGTCAGAACTGAACAAAAGTTGGAGAGCGCTACATCTATCACCTTTTGCACCCTGTGGAGAAATAGGTTGAGCTGAGTTAATGCGACAGGACCGTTTCCTCTACCACTCAGTGGAAATGGGAGCATTTTGTCATAGCTCCGCCAACGGTGTACTGATGTGTAAGGTCAATGCCAAAATGAAGCCTTCTCCTGCAGCACGAGGTAGTATGAAAGACAGTACAGGAACTGAAAGAAGGATGACGATTTTGTTACTGCATTTCTGTGCATCTCCTGACTATATACAGGTAATGCATTCCAAGGGAGATCTGCATCTCTCAGCCTCCATTTACCTCTATCATCCAAACATTCTCTCTGTCATCGTTATTTTGTACCATCCAACAGAAAAAAACTGCGAAGTATAAAAGTTCCAATAACGTCATTTGACAGAGAACTTGATAAGATATTTATCCCTGTCTTCTGAAATATATATCGACTACAAATATCGTCTGTGTGCTGGCACCGAACATATGTGGCGATCCTATTAAATATGCAGGTATTGATCCATTGGAGCAGGTGGCCAGACCACCCTAAAGTTTCAGTGCCTGCACTGTAGGAGGACCATATCCCACAGACTATCAGTTGCAAGAGAGGGTCCCTGTTTTGTGGTCTTATACATTGTTTTTTTTCTGCTGTAACACGACCAAGCGCTGTATTACCACAGCTTTGTATATAGCCACACATTTTGTTTTGCTACCACATCCTCGAGGTCTGTGTCAGTTTCTAAACTGCCATTAACATGTCTAGATCCACTGGCTCACACAGAAAACTGGACATTGCACTGTCTAAACCATGTTGCTGCTACTCCCACAACACACACATTGTATGAGTGAAATAAAAGACAGTCACAAAACTGGAAGAGTTTTGTAGCATTGTGGAGTGTTCCCAAACAGCCGTATGAAGGTGACTGATGACCTCTAAATTTAAACTCATCTTTCACTGTGATGGGGTAGCCTATGGCTCGGTGTTCCGTTTTGACTTATTCCTCGCACTGCAGTCAGGTACACAATCACTGTTTCGGTGCTGGCTATCCCTGGAAGGTATTGGTCCCACCAAGACTCTTTCTCCATCTCAAACAAGTGATGTCAGTCAGTCATTATATGGTGATGTTGATTACCACATAATGACTGACTGACCTCACTTGTTTGAGAGTGGGCAGATGGGATGGAAAAGACACCATTGATGTACTGCAATAAACATCACAGCTGATAGTGCGATCAGTTTAGCAATTTTACCAGTTTTTCAACGCTGACCAGTGACACGGCAGCATGCTTCCCAGTTTTATATATATATATATATATATATATTCCATTGATCGTGACTGGGCCAAATATCTCACGAAATAAGCATAAAATCGAAAAAACTACAAACAACGAAACTTGTCTAGCTTGAAGGGGGAAACCAGATGGCGCTATGACTGGCCCGCTAGGTGGTGCTGCCATAGGTCAAACGGATATCAACTGCGTTTTTTTAAATAGGAACCCCCATTTTTTATTACATATTCATGTAGTACGTAAAGAAATATGAATGTTTTAGTTGGACCACTTTTTTAGCTTTGTGATAGATGCCGCTGTAATAGACACAAACATATGGCTCACAATTTTAGACAAACAGTTGGTAACAGGTAGGTTTTTTAAATTAAAATACAGAACGTAGGTACGTTTGAACATTTTATTTCGGTTGTTCCAATGTGATACATGTACCTTTGTGAACGTATCATTTCTGAGAACGCATGCTGTTACAGCGTGATTACCTGTAAATACCACATTAATGCAGTAAATGCTCAAAATGATGTCCGTCAACCTCAATGCATTTGGCAATACGTGTAACGACATTCCTCTGAACAGTGAGTAATTCGCCTTCTGTAATGTTCGCACATGCATTGACAATGAGCTGACGCATGTTGTCAGGTGTCGTCGGTGGATCACGATAGCGAATATCCTTCAACTTTCCTCACAGAAAGAAATCCGGGGACGTCAGATCCGGTGAACGTGCTTCGTCGACCAATCCACCTGTCATGAAATATGCTATTCCATACCGCTTCAAACGCACGCGGGCTATGTGCCGGACATCCATCATGTATGAAGTACATCGCAGTCAAACATCTTGTAATAACATCGGTAGAACATTACGTAGGAAATCAGCATACTTTGCACCATTTAGATTGCCATCGATAAAATGGGGGCCAGTTATCCTTCCCCCCATAATGCCGGCCATACATTAACCCACCAAGGTCGCTGATGTTCCACTTGTCGCAGCCATCGTGAATTTTCCGTTGCCCAATAGTGCATATTATGCCGGTTTACATTACCGCTGTTGGTGAATGACGCTTCGTCGCTAATTAGAACGCGTGCAAAAAATCTGTCATCGCCCCGTAATTTCTCTTGTGCCCAGTGGCAGAACTGTACACGACGTTCAAAGTCGTTGCCATGCAATTCCTGGTGGATAGAAATATGGTGCGGGTGAAATAGATGCTGATGTAGCATTCTCAACGCCGACGTATTTGAGATTCCCGATTCTCGCGCAGTTTGTCTGCTAATGATGCGCGAATTAGCCGCGACAGCAGCTAAAACGCCTACTTGGGCATCATCATTTGTCACAGTTCGTGGTTGACGTTTCACATGTGGCTGAACACTTCCTGTTTCCTTAAATAACGTAACTATCCGGCGAACGGTCCGGACACGTGGATGATGTCGTCCAGGACACCGAGCAGCATACATAGCGGACGCCCGTTGGGCATTTTGATCACAATAGCCATACATCAACACGATATAGATCTTTTCCGCAATTGGTAAACGGTCCATTTTAACACGGGTAATGTATCACGAAGCAAATACCGTCCGCACTGGTGGAATGTTACGTGATACCACGTACTTATACGTTTGTGACTATTACAGCGCCATCTATCACAAAGGGGAAAAAGTGGTCCAACTAAAACATTCATATTTCTTTACGTACTACACGAATGTGTGATAAAAAATGGGGATTCCTATTTTAAAAAACGCAGTTGATATCCGTTTCACCAATGGCAGCGCCATCTAGCGGGCCAGCCATAGCGCCATCTGGTTCCCCCTTCAAGATAGACGAGTTTCGTTCTTTGCAGTTTTTCCGTTTGACGCTTATTTCGTGAGATATTTGGCCCGGTCACGATCAATGGACCACCCTCCTGCCCCCCATATATATATATTGGAAAGTTGACTATTGATTCTGCTGTTGCGTGCATACACAAACCCTGAACCTGAGATATTATTATCCCGAGTGGTAGCGAGCGAACAGCTGTTGAGAGTAGTCGGATGCAGCCTGACATATAGAGAAGCCGTGCGCCACAATAGGTCGCAGCCTGCCCTCACCGTGTTAGTGGCATCAGAGGATGTTTTTGTGTTAATCGGGGATTTTTGATAATTTGCCTTTTTGCTGCAAATAGTTGTTGCCTGCTTGCAAGCTGGAGGGATTTTGTGAGATATGTGTATGCATACATTGAAAGTAATATTTGCTTGTTTGTTGTGACCAAATACGTGCTTATTGATTAAATGCATTGTGGAATAATTAAAGGTTTTGCTAATCAAACTGTCCAAGGAAAAGAAAAGTTTTAGCAAAGTTTGTTAGTGTGTGAATCATAAGTTTCCAAAATATAGTAGTTAAAAGTTTTTATTGATTTCTTTCATTTTTTTGTAGCTTAAGGTATTGCACTCTGCGTGGATCACAGTATTTCTTTTGAATTGTTTTAGCATGTTGCTGGGTGCAGAACATTCACGCAGTTGCAGTGGCAAGTCGCGGTAAGTTGTCTGTTGCGTGCAGGTGCATAACGTATATTTGTTAGAAGAAGTTAGAGAATATTTTAAAAATCACAATCAGATACAAGAGAATTGATTTCTCATGATTTACAGGAAGAGTAATTAATTACTGTTTTGTTCTCAGTCAGAATACTGATTATCGGAGATAGAGCTCCACACATGTTTCGTACATCTGTTGCCATTATAATAATTTTGACGTAAAACTTTCACCAGAATAATAATAATTATAATTTTTGATAATAAAGCTTTTAAATGTAATCCTACACATAAAATATTTTCTTTAAAAAATAACAAAAGAAACAGCAAACGTCGGTAGAGCACTTGCCCGCGAAATGCAAAGGTCCCGAGCTCGAGTCTCGGAGCGACACACGGTTTTAATCTGCCAGAAAGTATCGTAGGTAAATACGTTTGGTAACCCTAAAGGTATGTTACACTTGAAAGTAGAGGGTTCAACTGCGTGCCGAAAAATTTAACGTACAAAGTCACAGGGATATTATGGTTGTTGAATCATAATGATGTTGCAGCTGTGGCTAACCTATACCTGTTGAGTTGAACGAGATTCATTAGGCATCTATTTTTGAAGCAAGATCAGTTGTACACGTATTATTAGGACTCGTCAGTTCAACAGTAACTAAGACGAGACAAATAATGTTGGTCAACGATACATTGAACACCCATAACTATATTTTTCAAGTCATACCTTGTTAAAAAAATTAAGAGTTGGTACGTGACCAGTTGACTTCTAAATAACCGTTGGGTGAACAGAAGCAGCACAGAAGTAATTTCACAGTTTATCGTTATAGCAGAGTGCAGGTTCACTGACTACCTTCAGCTGGTTTACGAGTAGTTACTCGGGACATTTACAACACGGCGTGGCCATTCCACGGCCTTACAGTGGACACTACATCTCTACTGCAGCTCCACACGGGCTTTCTTCAGACCCTTTACAGAAGTCAGTTGTTCCATTCAAAAACTCTCAGACAACTGGTAAACAGTGCGGGCATTCTAGCAGCCTTTCGTCGTTAGACAATTGCTGCAAAATAAACAAATAACACCCTTCCTGAAAAATTGTACAACATTTATGATTTTACAGTTCATTAAATCAATAAAAACATGTTGTGGATATTGTAACACAATCTAAAATTATACGTACCATTTTAAATATAAAACGGGTATTAACATGTTCAACACATACTACAAACTTCAGTTGGGACTGCAGTTGATTTACTTGTTGCACAATATTGATCAGCTATTTACCAGTGACAACGCACCATACGTCTACACTCTCTTGAACAAGTGTACAGAAGAAGGAGTGTCTGAAGTACTGCGAAGAAGAGGAGGACATTTGGGAAACAGATTATCTGCTATTGTACTTGAACACTCGTCCAAGAATTTGCTGAAGGAAACTTAAAGAGTTCAGCTACTTCAAATTTCTCGCGATAACAGCTCCTGCCTGATTTATGATAAAGCCTTTGTGAGTGGCTATATCTATTGACTCGAATTAATATTACATAATAAACGACGGTATTAACTCAGAATTTCGAGTAGTTTTCACAGGTGCGGAAATTGCACAGTTCACGATAATACTTCTAAAGACACCCGTTCTAACAAGCCTATGTGCGGCCGCATGGCTCAAATGGCTCTGAGCACTATGGGACTTAACATCTATGGTCATCAGTCCCCTAGAACTTAGAACTACTTAAACCTAACTAACCTAAGGACAGCACACACATCCATGCCCGAGGCAGGATTCGAACCTGCGACCGTAGCAGCCGCGCTCCGGACTAAGCGCCTAGAGCCGCTAGACCACCGGCGGCCGCATGAAGTTGCCTGAAAAATCCAATCTTGTTCTCACAACACATAACTTGTCCGAAGATACTTTGCCATCGAAGTTAACAGAACGTGGAAAACCACCTGAAACTGACGGTTCGTGTTCCAGACCAACAGTGGCAAAATATATTTAATCCGGGTTTATTTCCAATCGCTGCACTCTTTATAATGTAGAATCCGAAATACACTACTCCTGGCGATAAAATTTTTTGTGCTCATTCGTTGTGCAGGGTAGCAGGTCCACGGATACATTTTTATATTTTTTAACTGCATAAATAACAAACTGAAACTCGGCAGAACATAAAATTTTGCTTATTTGATACAAATACTTTTTATGACACAATCATAACCATGATGATGATGATGATGATGATGATGATGATGAATCAGAACCAGTTTCGGCTACACTGCTATCTTCAGATCCTAAAAGCGGCATTTGGCGGACATATATTCATGGCTTGTTAGCAGCTTGACAATGCATGAACATGGGTTCACGAAATGCCGCTTTTAGGATATGAAGATGGTCGTTGTGACCGAAACCGGCTATGATAGTGTCTTAAAAAAGAGATTGTGTCAAGAAATATAGGATGGCCGGACGCAGGATTGAACCGACGCTCTCCCGAACGCGAGTCCAGTGTGCTAGCAACGATAGGGAAATAGTGTGAAAGTGCTTCGAAAAACCGTCTACCAGGCATTTAAGTGTGAACTGTGGAGTAGGTATGTGGATATATACGTAGATAACGGTGTTAAAGAGGGCTCGTAAGGTCTGAAAATCATCTCAAAACAAAAATCACTAGAAAGATGCCAAAATAAGAGTCAAACAGAATATTTCTCAGCTTAACATCCGCAATTACACAATTGTGAAATATATCAAACGATTCTGTTTTATCAGATGTTTACGAAATTGAAGCTGGACCATGTCTATGTAAAGTATTACGAGAATTATATCTGTATTTTCATCGATGTTTTAAACAATTAAAAGTAATTAAGACGCCGTCATTTAAGTAAAGCTAGTTTCCAGAAGAAAGGCGCTTTGACCTCGTGCTTCGATTGAAATACCTCGTTTGCATCGAAAAGCTTTTATAAAGAAAGTATGAAAATTAAGATGAGCGGTACTATTGTTTCAGGCAGAGTGCGATTAATCCTTGGAAACTATCCGTCACAAAATCAGTTATGTCACTGCGAGTTAGAGTTGGTTCAGACTTACAATATATGTTAGTGAAGCTGGCGATAATTTGTAAACTAGAAATCAAATACGAAAACTTGTACCTAAAAGATATTCTTTCTATAATATTTACTTTACACGCTGATGCTCTCTGACGTCTGATTCTGAATCTCGATTTTAGTAAAATACGGGATACATCTTTCGTAATATACCAAGGACTTTATGAAGCTACTGTACTTCTTATTATGAGCAGGAAATGTGATATCTTTCGAAGATCGCGGTGCCATCCCAAAGTCGGCAATACGCATCGATACCATAGGCATTAGCGATGTCGCTGCAATCCGGAACGACGAATTGGGGGCGATCCAGAAGACAGCGCCATCAGCACCAAAGCGCCACCACGCAGAGGTCGATAGAGAACCGAGCATGGCCTCACTCTGCCCAAGTTTGTGTCCTGCAATGAAGCAGTCAACACTACCTAGTTGGGACACCAGTGCTGTTCGAGTCGCAAAAGGAACTGCACTTTTGTAAAACTTGGTCGAAATTGTATTTCTAGCGATTACTTTGTAATTGTGCGCATCGAGTGATGCTTTGGTGTTGTAAATTTCCTGTGGCAATCGACTGTATTAAGTTAGGTAAAACTTTTTATCATTCATGTAATAAAGTGCACTAATGTTTCATACGTTGTAGTTCAAATTAGTCATATCTTAGAGCAATCAAAGAATCCACAGTTATCACTGGACGATTGTAGTTTCGTCAGCTGATAACACCAAACGTCTTTGTATTTGCAAGTTCCGCTGAGAGCAGTGTCACCTGAGGTCACTAAGAGAAGTCAATGGGATTTGGCCCATTTATTTTCTGTGGTGTGTAACGGAATATAATTATGCGATTTCAGCATGACTGATCCGGGAATGAATTTCATTAATAATTTAAACGGACATTTCTCAAGCAGGACAGTTATTGTCAATAATCGCAGGAGGTGGAAGGGAGTGGCGGAATCTAGGTGTGGGGAAAAAACTAGCAAACTATATCCCATGAAAGAGTAGATTTGTTATCGACAGGGTATTGTGTATCAACAAGGTAATGTCTCCTCCATTTCTGCAATCTTTTAACAAATCAGTGTCTTCTGAATAATATGGTTTCTTAAGGGATGGGTTCTTAACAATCTCTCTTGGAATAATTCTCTTACGGAAGGATCGTATCATCAGAAGGATGGGACTCAAGTGCTCTTGTGAATACACTAAAACTCAAACACTCGCTAAGATGGGAAAGGAAGTCACTTAACTTCAAGTTCAACACATTGAAGAAAATTTTAATAATTCCTACGAATTGTATAACATGGCTGCTCAATAATTTCCGTAGCACACAACAGAAAAGTCGTAACGTGGGTTGATAATGAAATCGGTCGGGCGGTGTGGCTGAGCGGTTCTAGGCGCTTCAGTCCGGAACCGCGCGGCCGCTATGGTCGCAGGCTCGAATCCTGCCTCGGGCATGGATGTGTATGATGTCCTTAGGTTAGTTAGTGCTAAGTTCAAGGGGACTGATGACCTCAGATGTAAAGTCCCATAGTGCTCAGAGCCATTTGAACCATTTAAATTTGATAATGAAATCAAATCGTCCTTCCAAAAACTAAGTTGAAATCGATAAAATTGACACGCGCAAGATTTAGCAACGTATCTCCCTTGGTAACTTAATTTAATTATTGCAGGGATTACCCACATTATGAAACAAAACAGGTGCGTTGTCCAAGGCGCGACAGGGGCTTGGCGCAGCGACAGACCCAACGTGACGAAATGTGCTGCCTGCTCGCTCAGGAACACAGCGACGCGGCCGAATTTCGCCCGCAGTCACCGCTGTTCCTCAAGGAAAACATTGGAAACTTGTGGTAAGGACTATGGGACCAAGCTGCTGAGGTCATCGGTCCCTAGGCTTACGAACTTCTTACTCTAACTTAAACTAACTTACGCTAAGGACAACACACACACCCATGCCCGAGGTAGGACTCGAACCTCCGACGGGGGCAGCCGCGTGTTTCTCTAGGCGTGGCCAAAGTCACAGCCCAGCACCAGCGGGGCTGCCAGCAGTGGGATGGAGACAAGCGTGGCCGAACTGGATTTGGCATTTTACTACTTAGATATTTTATTTCAAGAAGAGGAGGTGAAGTTTTCACTGTGGATTTCGAGTGAGAAGCTTCCAAGATGTGCTTCACTCATCATGTAAATATAATAATTGGCCTAAGTATGTACTTTTACCATACATTGTAGATTTTAATGACTGACAAGCATCAAAGGAGTGCTCATTTTACGTAATCTAAACGTTGTGTATAAATTTTATGGTAAATGACAATGATATGGGAAGGTTATCGTTCATGTTTTGCGTCATTAAAAAGATTAAATATATAATTCCAGAATACCTGCCTACTAATTTATAAATATTTCATGAAACTTATCACCACTAATAAGAGAAAAAAGATTTGCTAAAACCTGTACTATCACGCCTTGTACCATTGCGTAAACAATGACGTGTATTCTCAAAAAAAGTTTAACTTGTTAAATAAAATAAATAGGATAAGATAGTCTGCTGTGCAGTGATTTATTTCAAGTACACGCAGTTCAGCACTTCACATTCTTTCAATGTGCAGACAGAGTAGAGCGGAGTTATCTGCTGCAGGGTAAGAAACAATTGTAGGACCTAAACAAACTTTTGAGAGAATGTTTGAAACAATTTTCATTTGCAAGATTTCATATAAATTCAGTAGATGAGTTTTTTTCTAATAGGGCACATTTTTGTTATTCAGCAGTTAGCCATTGTGTATGACTGTTTCATGAGAGAGTCATTCTGAATATTATTGGTAACCATTCTTTATTTTCCATTTCATTTACAAATAGTCAGATTAATTGATATCACAGACATCAAAAGTAATTTGCACAGTTAAGTTCGTGTTTAAAATTAGGGCTGCAGGGGGAATTCTACATCAAAATAATAATTGGAATTTAAAAGTACTTGCTTTCGGGTTACTAGCCAGAGTTTTTGGTATATACAGTTTCCAGTTACTAGGTACGAGGGTGAGTCAAATGAAAACCTTAAATTTGTAATAATAAATCGAAATTTCGCGCTGTTATCCTATAAGTTGGTAAGCGTGCTACAAACAGCGTGCAGAATGGTCTGTAGGTGGCAGCATAGTGCAGATGCACACATACCGTCGCAGTATCAATATAAAGATGGCTGCCCCATTTGCGACTTGCACCAGGGAAGAACAGCGTTCTGTTATTGGGTTTTTGCGTAGTGAAGGTGTGAAAACTATTGAAATTCATCGACGAATGAAGGTTCAGTACGGTGATGCATGATTGTCACAGCAGCAAGTCTAGGAATCGAGTAGGAAGTTCGCAAATGGTGTGACTTTAGTGGAAGATGCTCCTCGTCCAGGTCAGACACAACGAGTTGTGACTCCAGCAGCAGTTGAAGCCATAGTGAAGGAAAGCCGCCGAGTGCCGCTGAATGACATTGCAGCATGTTTACAGATTAGTCATGGGTCAGCACACCACATTGTGCACGATGTGCTCCAGTTTCACAAAGTGTCTGCAAGATGGGTGCCACGGCAGCTGACCCCTGAAATGAGAGAACGACGTGTTGATGCTTGTGAAGAACTTCTTCGGCGCTTTGAACGAGAAGGTGATGGCTCTTTGCAAGAGTCGTTACTGGGAACGAAACCTGGGTTCACTTCCACCAACCGGAAACGAAGAGAGCGAGCAAGGAATGGCGCCATTCCTCATCACCAAAACTAAAGAAGTTTCCAACAGAACCATCAACAGGGAAGGTTATGCTGACTCTCTTTCGGGACGAAAACGGCATCATTTTGGAGCATCACATGCCTAGAGGGACCACTGTCACCACTACATCATACACAGATCTCTTAAAAAATCATCTGCGGCTTGCAGTCAAATCAAAGTGACGCGGATCGCTGTCAGCAGGGGTCCTTTTGCAACATGACAATGCAAGGCCCCCACTGCCCGTACAACAGTTGCAACAATCATAGATCTGCATTTTGAGTGTCTTCCTCATCCACAATACTCACAAGACCTTGCTCCAAGTGATTTCCATATGTTTATGCCACTTAAAGACGCAATGGGAGGAAATAAGTTCCGTTCTGATGAAGAGGTACGCCACGCGGTGCATGAGTGGTTGCGCGGACTACCAAAAGAATTTTTTTCTAAGGGAATTTATGCACTTTGTAAGCGCTGGAGGACTTGCATTGAGCGTGGGGGAGATTATGTTGAAAAGTGATACAGCTTTGAACCACTTCTGCACGATAAATAATATTAAATTTTTTTTAAGGTTTTCATTTAACTCACCATCGTGAAAGCTTAAGGATTTCAAATTCAAACACACTGCGAGAAACAAAAATCGTGGCACCAAAAAATAATTACGTAGAGTAATGAAATTTCGGGAATACTTTCGTCTAGCTAACATATTTAAGTAATTAACATTGCAAGATCACAGGTTAATTTATACATGAGATAAGCCATTTCAGATGTGAAATGCTAGTACACTAAAAACAGGCGTAACCGCCAAAATGTTGAATGCAAGCATGCAAAAGTGCATGCATTGTATTATATGGGTGCCGTATGTTAATGTTTGTGATGGAATTCCATGTCTGTTGCACTTGGTCGGTCGGTACAGGGACTGTAAATGCTGATTGCAGATGACGCTGGAGTTGTCCGATGGAAACAGCAGGCCAAGGCAACATGTTAATCGAGTATGTTGGGTTACAATAGCGGCATGTGGGCGAACATTATCCAGTTGGAAAACAACCCATAGAGTGGCAGCACAACAGGTGGAATCACCCGACTGACGAACAAATTTGCAACCAGGGTGCTTGGAATAAACACGAGAGTGCTCCTGTTGTCATACTAAATCGCTCCCCAGACCATAACTCCAGGTGTAGGTCCAGAATGTCCAGGCCCTCAACTGGCCTCCTCCTAACCTACACACGGCCATCACTGGCACCAAGGCGAAACCAGCTTTTGTCAGAAAGCACAACAGACTTCCACTCTGGTTCCAACGAGTTCTCGCTTGACAACACTGAAGTCGCAAATGGTGGCGATTTGCGGTCAGTGGATTGCACACTACGGGGCGTCTGGATCTGAACTGTCCTTCCAGTAACCGATTTGTAATAGCTCGTTGTCAGTGTGGTGTCAAAAGCTGCTCAAACTGCTGCTGCAGATGCAGCACGATGCGGCAGAATCATACGCTGAACAGGATGTTCTTCGCTCTTGGTAGTGCCATGTAGCCGTCTTGATCCCGGTCTTTTTGCGACTGTACGTTCTCGTGACCATCGCAGCCAGCAGTCAGGTACAGTGGCTACATTCCTGCCAGGACTTTCTGCAGTATCGCAGAAGTAACATCAGCTTCACATAGCCCTGTTAAACGATGCCATTCAAACTCAATGAAGTAATGAAAGTGGCATCTTTGTCGCCTTAAAGGCATTCTTGAGTAACATCAACTCACCAAGTCCAGTTTCAAAGATAACGAATGCTCACAACCGTTACAGCGTGTATTTAAAGCAAATGTAATTTGTAGCCTTATTGTGACTCTACTAGCGCCACTCTTATGCGAATGGCACGAAATCTGAATAATAATTTTTCAGATGTTGAAACACGCCTACCAACTTTCATTTAAACTGCTCAGCTCCTCTTGGTGTTGCGATTATCTTTCTGTCAGTGTACATAGCGCGGCTGATTGCTATCGGAAGGGGCGCGGCTTCGACTCCCGGATGGATCGGAGATTTTCTTCACTCGGGGACTGGCTGATGTGCTGTCCTTACGTTCGTATTGTCATTATTGACCTTCCACTTTTGAGAGGGTTGTATGGGAACAACTCAAAAGCCAATAAAAAAACCAATAAGTTATACAACGCCAACGGGTTCTGGGATTAGATTGTCAAAGGACCAGTAAAAACATGTCTGTACAACAACCTAATAATCCGGTATAGCTCAGCACAGCGTGATATTCCACAGCTACGAAAACACGACAGAAGCGATTAATTCTGTGTGGCATACACAGACGGAATGGACGTTCACTGGTACTCGATGTCCGAACAGGGGCCGTGTCTCATTCGTCAACACCAGCGCGGCACCCTCTTGCGGAGGTGTGTGTTTAATCAGCACAGCTCAGTGGTCCAGCGCCTATGTAGACACGCAGAAAACAGCACTCCGGCACTGGCATCATGATATTAGTGCTGCGCTGTGGAAGGGGTAATGCCTGGATGCGCACTACTGGAGCTCTGTGACTTCTGCTCGCCTAACAGCGACAGGCCTAGCCGTTCCAGTGAGTGGTTGTCCTTGAAACCGCCGAAACTTAACGGAGTCTAGGCAGTCGCCGCGTTTTCTCTTTTACAGGAAGAAGATACCTCGACCTGTCTACCACCTTTGTGTGTAGATAGTGTGGGGACTCCGAATGGCTAGATCGACGTGGGCATTTCGTTCCGTTTACACAAAAGGGAAAACGTGTTGTACTTTCACGGAAATCAAAGTGTCGTGTTCAGGGGACGACCCAAACTAGTTACCGAGAAGGTAGAAGGAGAAAGTCGCTACTGCGACACGAAGGATTGGGGGGGGGGGGGGGGGATCGGCGCCCGACGGAAACTTACCTTTCAGTGCCGCCGTTCCCCTCCCTACCTTCGAAGGACTAGCCTCCGAGTACCGCCAATTTGGCGAGGACCGCTCTGAGCAACCAAGTGGCTAAGGCGACCTTGTCTGCCAATGCCGAACGTAGCGAAGTTGCTTAGCTTCGTCTCAGCACAGGAGGCAACATGTTCCGCTTCACAGGGGACGAGAATTTCACCGCGGTGAAGACCAGGTGCACGTCAAGCAGTGGGAGCTGCACGTTGACTACCGCCGCCGCTTGGGCGCAAATTGCTGCCCGTGGAGTGACTGGCAACGAGCCAGCCGCACCGGTCGCAACCGCGCCAGACTTGGGTGCGACAGCCGCATATCGGCCGTTGCCACGACCAGTGCGGCCCGAGAAGCAGCGCCCGGAGGAAGGTGGGACGAACACGCCAGATCAGAGTGAGGATATGAAGGTTTCCCAAGCCACACGGAAGCGCCGTGCCTCAGCTGTAGGGGAATCCTCTCCCATCCAATCCAGCACACACAGGCCGAAGTGGCAAAAAAAAGAGGTTGAAAAGGAGGGTTGTGCACTCCTGGTCAACCCGACGAAGACATCTCATCGGTGTGTTGAGCTCCAGCAAGTGTGACCGGCTGGTGTGGAGACAGCGCGCTGGCTGACGCATTTGGAGCTAACTTCAGGCCCATGACCGACGTCGTGGACAAGGGCCACATTTGTCGAGTCGACGAGCAGCTGCTGGTCTTTCTAGCAGCACCAGCCACGGTGGCCGAGCGGTGTAGGTGCTTCAGTCCAAAACCGCACGACTGCTACGTTTGCAGGTTCAAATCCTGCCTCGGGCATGGATGTGTGTAATGTTAGTTAGGTTTAAGTAGTTCTAAGTTCTAGGGGACTGATGAGCTCAGGTGTTAAGTCCCATAGTGCTCAGAGCCATTTGAGCCATTTTGAACCTCAGATGGTAAGTCCCATAGCGCTCAGAGGCATTTGAACCATTTTTTTATAGCAGCCAGAAACGAAGAAGACGATTACACAGGAAGAAAACACGATGCAACTTCACTCGCTGAACCCCAGGAAAGCAGGAGGCAACAATGGAGTCAACAACAACCTGCTGAGCCCATTGGCATCTAGCCGACGTCTTCAAAGAGATACTCCGTTCGGGCTGCTACCCTTCAGCATGGGAACACATTGAGGTTGTGTGCATCCCGAAGGCCAGCGAAGATCCACGCCAGATGTGCAGCTACGGACCCATCAACCTGCTGCCGCCTCTTTCGAAAGTTTTCTGCTGGCTGATGGAACGTGTCACTTAGGAGGGTGCAATTCCTGACGAGTAGTTCCGCTTTCGAAGTTGCCACTCGGCATCTCGCCAGCTCCTGCAGCTGGTAGAGCAGACGATGAGAGTACTGGAAACAAGGAAATACCTTGGTGCAGTGTTACTCGATGAGCCAAGGGCTTTTGATTCGGTCAGGCACGACGGCTTCGGGTACAAGCTTTTTGTACTCGGGCTGCCGACGTCGCATGGAGTCCTCATATCGTATCTATCTGAGTGAACCTGTGTATGCCAGGCTTCCTAAGTCCCAGATCATTAATCACAGAGCCGAGTACTCGCTTAATTTTGGAAGGTGGACGGAACACCCTCTAAATGTTAAAGCTCCTTAAAATTCTTCGAATTTCATAGCAGCATGTGAAATAAGCTTCTCAGAGCATCCATTTTCCTTAAACACAGTCATAAAATGTGAAAGTTCTTGGGTTAAACTGCCCTCGTCTTAAGGACGCCATTGCCTTAGTATTGTGGTTGGAAAATGTTTAATTCTAGTAACCTGATTTTTTCGATGTGATAATTAATACTCCTTGATTGTTCTTCGTGTCCTGGATGTGTAAATCTCCAGGAACGTAGTCATTATGTGATACTCGCAGACTATTGGATGCATGAGTACTTGTGGCTTCGAATATTTGTGTATATTGTTCGTATTGTTAATCTAGATTTCTTGAGTTGAATTGTTGGTTGGAAACTGGCATGTGTTATTTAAGATTAATTTCATTACCATTTTTTGTTTGGCGAGTAAGCTTTACGTCATCGAGTCGAATAAACGGTTCCCAATCTTGCGATATTTCTCTATAATAGTTCGAGTTAACACAAAAGCTAAACTAGTGCCGCGAAAATGATACACTCATGCCATTATTTCAGGAAACGCATAGCCTTCACCACCTGCGTGACAGTTGAGATTTTTTTTTCTTTTGATGTTTTGACACTGAATAACGTCAAAGCAGTTAGTTGTTAAACAAATTAAAAAAAGTTATAAAAATTACAGAATTTTTGCAAACATTATTTTGTTACATATTTTTTCATTTATTTTGTATGTTTATCGACAAAACAAAACCTTTATTTCACAGATTTATAAGAAGTTGTAAAATAGTACCTTTACCTTGCTGCATTTGTACTCATTCTGATTTTTAGCATTAGCTCTGCAGTAATGAGACTTCTGCGAACAGCGGATGTACTCCACACTCTTCCATGCTCCTCTGTAAACCGTGACTGATGGTCCCCCAACCTCGAAAAGTGCTGCATAATTACGGGTTTTTCTCTACTGCTTCTGAAATGACTAGAAAACACTAAATACATTTTCTAGGTTCAATTGCACTAGCAAACAAATAAGTAGACACATTTCGAAGTAAGAAATGTGTAGAAAACGCCAAGTATAGTGGACGAGTTATGTATTAGAATTACGGGTAATACAGCGAGCCATAATCAGAGTGGTAGCGTGTAGAAAATCTCATTCACCATAAGAAAGTCCTGTGACAGACTCTGCCCAGAGACTGGAATTCAGGACGTGTTTTTTCGCGAAGTATGGTACAATATCAGAGTGATCATCTAACTCTACTCTAATCCCAAAGCGGGTCCATAAATTTTGTGCAGTGTTATTTTGACTCGTTGTGTCTATTCTTACCCAGCCACAGACCTCATGATTCACAGAAAAGTTATGTAAGCAGTAGTTTTCTGATTTTGATTTAAAAATCGCTGTCAATAAAATCCATAATTCTCCGCAATGATTACAATACGAAATACGATATAAAGTTAAAGAGGCAGTACAGTGACTACCGAGGATTTTTTTTTTAAAGCAGGCAGTCTGATACTATGCTTTATGAATGCGATTTTAGATTTCTATAAAAGCGCTTCTTCAGGTACACTGTTTTATTTACCTAGTAAGTGCTGAGAACGGACTGGAAGACAGGAACCGTGTGACACTAGCTTCCATTTCGTCGTATGCGCCTTTGTGATGAAATAATTTGTCCTACACTTCTTTTCAAACTACCTGGCAGATTCAAACTGTGTGCCGAACCGAAACTCCAACTTCGACCTAAGTCTTCTGCGGACAAGTACCTTTCCAACTGATCTTTTTTTTTTTTTGGTCATCAGTCTACTGACTGGTTTGATGCGGCCCGCCACGAATTCCTTTCCTGTGCTAACCTCCTCATCTCAGAGTAGCTCTTGCAACCTACGTCCTCAACTGCACTAGCAAACAAATAAGTAGACACATTTCGAAGTAAGAAATGTGCAGAACACGCCAAGTATAGTGGACGAGTTACGTATTAGAATTACGGGTAATACAACTGATCTACACACATCAAAAAACGTTTTGCACCACCCCGGCTCCGAGAATCCTGAAGATAGACGTTGACTGTGGGTATTGTATCACACAGTCCCTTTGACTGTTCAGAGATGTCACTCAAACCGTCCAAAGGTGTAAACAACCACGCTTGAGCAGCGCTTATTAGTCGGAGGGGGTCCGACACCCGATCAGTTCCAATCATTCCACCAAGAAAGAGGTACACGGCTAGTGTTGTCTGCACTTCAACCATGCCTAGATGGCCAACACCGTGGTTCGATCGCGTCCGCATTGTTGAAGGGATCTCAACAAGGGAAGTGTCTAGGCGTTTCGGAGTGAACCAAAGCGATGTTTTTTGGACATGGAGGAGATACAGAGAGACAGGAACTGTCGATGACATGCCTCGTTCAGGCCGCCCAAGGGATCGGAGGAACCCTGACAGCGACGCCACCATGTTGAATAATGCTTTTCATGCAGCCACAGGACGTCGTGCGCAATAGGCTGCATGATGAGCAACTTCACTCCCGACGTCCATGGCGAGGTACATCTTTGCAACCACGACACCATGCAGCGCGGTACAAATCGGCCCAACAACATGCCGTATGGACCGCTCAGAACTGACATCACATTCTATTCACCGATGAGTGTCGCGTATGCCTTCAATCAGACAATCGTCGGAGACGTGTTTGGAGGCAACCCGATCAGGCTGAACGCCTTAGACACACTGTCCAGCGACTGCAGCAAGGTGGAGGTTCCCTGCTGTTTTGGGGTGGCAGTATGTGGCGCCGACGTACGCTGCTGGTGGTCATGGAAGGCGCCGTAAAGGCTGTACGATACGTGAATGACATTCTCCGACCGATAATGCAACCATATCCGCAGCATATTGGCGAGGCATTCGTCTTCATGGACGACAATTCGTGCCCCCATCGTGCACATCTTCTGAATGACTTCCTTCATGACAACGACATCGCTCCACTAGAGTGGCCAACGTGTTCTTCAGACGTGAACCCTATCGAACATGCCTGGGATGGATTGAAAAGTGCTGCTTGTGATGACGTGACCCACCAAACACTCTGAGGGATCTACGCTGAATGGTCGTTGAGGAGCGGAACAATCTGGACCAACAGTGCTTTGATGAACTTGTGGATAGTATACAGGCTTGCGTCAATGCAAGAGGACGTGTTACTGGGTATTAGAGATACTGGTGTGTACAGCGATCTGGACTACCACTTTGAAGGTCTCACTGTATGGTGGTACAACATGCAATGTGCGGTTTTCATGAGCAATAAAATGGGTGGAAATGATGTTTATGCTGATCTCTACTCCAATTTGCTCTACAGGTTCCGAAACTCTCGGAACTGAGGTTGTGCAAAACATTTTTTGATGTGTGTATCAAAGTACGATCCACCACCTGCCCTCACAACTTCCGCTAGCATCTCTCTCATACAAAATTCACATGTCTTGCATAACTTTCGGTACTAGCACTCCTGGAAGAAAGGATATTGTGGAGAAATGACTTAGCCACAGCCTAGCACATTGTTTCCAGAATTCTGGAAATACTTCTTATAGTTTGAAGATTTTTCTTATCACAGTGATTAAGAACGATGGAACCGAAACGCTGATGAAAGGCGTCGAATGTTTCAAAAAGCAAGAATACTTTTAATTATCTTTTAACTCTCGGCTTCCAGGAATTTTTGTAAAAACCCTTAATCACGAGAAACTCAGTTGTTACGACTCACGCTGAGTGAAGGAGGTAATGGAGTTCGGATATTAGGTGTCTCAGATACTTAAACAGATCCTAATCAGAATGGTAACAGATTTGAAATGTCACTTACTGTAAGAAAGTTTGCAAATATTAAGGAACGTCTTGTCTCTAAGTATGTGTTTCCCGACATATGCAATTTTATGGTATTAATTTACATCTGATTTAATTGTCATACGGTACAGTGTTCCCTGGTTGTCTTTTATAACAATCCAGTCTAGTCACACGATTCTACCGCTAAGTGGTTAGAAAATACGCAAGAAAATTCCTTTCTTTGGCCTGAATAAATATCGGACCGATCATAATTCGGATCGTTCGGATACTTTTGCGCATGGTTGAATCCGAGGGTAGAATGCACACAAAGGTAAACTAGCCGCAGTACGTGGTAAGAAACGGGTAAGTTCACGCCAATCGTAGATTAATAACTAGATGACGCAGCTGTGAAATAAGCTCTAACTGTACACGTATTGCAATTGTACATCAACAGTATTCATGTCTTCACGGAACCCAACATCCTGGAATGGCTAACGATACTGAAGACCTGATAGGGGATAACAACTCTTTGCGTCACTTGTTTATTTAACTGACGTGGGACATACTCATAGTTAATAAATAAAGCCCAGTGAGAGACTGTACAAGAAAGATGTGATGCATTTCGGCTTATGCGACGAGTTCCTTATTAAAGTAATGATGAGTTTTCCTGCGCAAGCTTGACTCCTGCAGATAGTGTGATCAATAACTCTAGTAACAGTTAAAGACGGCGATTAGCCGTAGATGTGTGCAGAGAGTCAGACTCCTAGGATGGAAATGTACAGATCATCAGGGTCCTAAACTGAGCCGGCCGGAGTGGCCGAGCGGTTAAAGGCGCTACAGTCTGGAACCACACGACCGCTACGGTCGCAGGTTCGAATCCTGCCTCGGGCATGGATGTGTGTGATCTCCTTAGGTTAGTTAGGTTTAAGTAGTTCTAAGTTCTAGGGGACTTATGACCACAGCAGTTGAGTCCCATAGCGCTCAGAGCCATTTGAACCATTTTTTCCTAAACTGAGTATTTTGTGACGTAGAAACGGACTTAGTTTTCTATTGACATAAGCAACTAATACCTTGTGGCAACAATTTGAGCTCGTAGCAAATGTTCAGAGTCACGACCGCCAGTCTCAAAGTGTGTCTCAGAATATAGTCCAATAGAACTGACCTATGGGTTGGCCACAATGCTTGTGCACACTATTCACGAGAAGGATGTATCTGCCACTACACCGGTACTCGCCACAATGTACTCCTCGAACTGTACGTTTCACGGGTGTTTTGACAGTTGTTTATTGACGAATTTTATGTATCACAATCTAACATCAACTTAAACCGAAGAGCCAAAGAAACTGGTACACCTGCCTAATATCGTGTAGGGCCTATGCAAGCACGCTGAAGTGCAGCAGCATGACGTGGCATAGACTCTACCAATGTCTGAAGTAGTGCTGGAGGGAACTGACACCATGAATTCTGCAGGGCTGTCCATAAATCCGTAAGTGTACGAGGGCGTGGAGGTCTCTTCTTAACAGCACGTTGCAAGGCATCCCAGATATGCTCAAAAATGTTCATGGCTGGGGACTTTGGTGCCCAGCGGAAGTGTTTAAACTCAGAAGGGTTTTCCTAGAGCTACTCTGTAGCAGTTCTACACGTGTTGGGTGTCGCACTATCCTGCTGGAATTGCCGACGTCCGTTGGAATGCACAATGGACATGAATGGATGCAGGTGATTAGACAAGATGCTTACGTATGTGTCACCTGCCAGAGTCGTATCTAGACGTGTCAGAGGTCCCATATCACTCCAACTGCACACGCCCCACACCATTAAAGCCTCCACCAACGTGAACAGTCTCCTGCTGACATGCGGGGTCCATGGATTCATGAGGTTGTCTCCATGCCAGTACACATCCATCCGCTCGATACAATTTGAAACGAGACTCGTTCGACAAGTTAACATGTTTCCAGTCACCAACCGTCCAATGTCGGTGTTGACGGGTCCAGGCGAGGCATAAAGCTTTGTGACATGCAGTCATCAAGGCTACACGAGTGAGCCTTCGGCTCCGAAAGCCCATATCGACGTTGTTTCGTTGAATGTTTCGCACGCTGACACTCGTTGATGACCTAGCATTCAAATCTGCAGCAATTTGCGGATGGGTTGCACTTCAGTGACGTTGAACGACTCTCTTCAGTCGTCGTTGGTCCAGTTCTTGCAAGATATTTTCCGGCCGCAGCGATCTCGGAGATTTGATCTTTTAGCTGATTCCTGATATTCACGGTACATTCGTGAAATCGTCGTATGGGAAAATCCCCACTTCAGCGCTACCTCGGAGATCCAGTGTCCCATCGCTCGGCTTTAACATTACGTTCAAACTCACTTAAACCTTGATAACCTGCCATTGTAGCAGCAGTAACCGATCTAACAACTGCGCCAAACACTTTCTGTCCCACATAGGCGTTACCGATCACAGCACCGTATTCTGCCTGTTTACATATCTCTGGATTTGAATGCGCGTGCCTATACCAGTTCCTTTGGCGCTTCAGTGTACGTCATATTTACGTGTGTGTGTGTAATATATGTGATCTTTGAGAGCACGGTCGAAGCTGTAGGCAAAAGGCTAGTAAACGATAAATTTATTTTAGTTGAGATGACTTTCTCTAAATGTTCGTTTCTGGTTCCAGGACAATACACCCAGCTGCACCATACATACTAAATACATGTCTGCAAGCTCCTGTACCAGCGAACTACGCTATGGACAGTTGACAGGCGACTCTGTATTGTCGTCCTCGACAGATAGGGGAGGTGGTTGGTTTTTGAACCATTAGTAGTTTACCATTCAAGACCACTTACTGGATGACATTTCACTTCCGACCATTTGTTACTTCTGTTATCACACGTATCTTAGTATCATCCCACTGCTGCATAATGTGGACCCCAAAGGTTTGGAGCACACTTTTATGACTCTAACGTGATATTTATAGTATTTCAAATCTGACTTCTACACGTATCATGTTAGATTTTTGTATAAACATCGTCTGAAGTTTTAGCTGAAATCACACTATTTTTCTAATAGGGAATTTTTTAATTGCAATAAAAATAAATTTTTTTTATAACGTTGTATAGGATCACTACACACTTCATTAGGGCAGACAGTCGTATGTATCCACTTTACAACGTTAATAATTATTACAAAAACACAACACGTGCATGACAAATTAATTTCCCTTCGCTGATTCCACTGCATCAGTTCTTCTGACCTGAGGCGAAACTTCTCTTCGTTCATTTTAGTTCCACCTCTCTTTAGCATTAAACAGTAGTCAGCCGTAATGTTTGCGTTCCACCTTTGCTGGTGTCTCTTCCCCATCTCTTCATGTCCTGGTGGAAGTGTTCTCCGTGCTCTTCACTGACATTTCCAAGGGTCACAGAGAAAAAAATCGGTACGTAAATGTAGGAAATTAACCTTCACACTCATGTTACATCCTAATTTCATGAAACTCTGCAACGTTGTTTGAACTATGGTTTGGTGTTGCCCAAGAAGTTGGTCGCTACATCTTTAAATTAAACTCAAGCCCTTCTTTTCCACTGGATTCATTGCACTTACAAACAAATTGTCATTTCTTATCTGCTGCACTTTAAGATACTTTTGGAAAGCTCGTTACAAAACACAGAAAGTAGTCACCATCTTCTGGAAATGCTTTCATGAACTGTTTCATTAACCCAAGCTCGAGGTGTAGAGGAGGTAATAGTATCTTGCTTGCTTGAACAATTGGTTCATTTATTACTATATGTTCTCGAACTGGGGTGGAGGGTTTATCTTTCGAGCTAGTTAACTACCTCCAAATACTTGTTTTTGACTTGGCTATTCGACTCACAAATGAAACATGGCATTTTTGTATTGACCACGTAACAAGCGAACCACTTTAAAATTCTCACATATAGTCCAAGAATTTTCTCCATGGTTCACGTATTTCATCATAACTTTGAGGTTTTCGTGGGTCTCAATACGGTGTACTGAATGTACGGCATAGTTTGCGTGGGGCCCAGCTTTTGTACTGATCAGCAGGCCTTGTACCAAAATGCATATAGTTGACATTTTTCACGAAATTATTAATGTCTTGTCTTTCCTTAGCAATTACGTAGCTGTCACAAACTTAATAGAATATATATGGATTATTGAAACGCTTACGACAACTCATTTCTAAGAAACTGCAAAACTACATTTAACAGCAGGCGTATAACCTCACAACGCTATAGCATTTCAACAATGGACTATAAAGTTTCCCGCCTGAAAGCCAGAAGGTGTGACAAGTATGACCAACTACTCCATCTTACTAACATAAAATTTCTCTTACTTACAATAAAATTCCTCTCTGTGGAAATTAAGTTTAAGTGAAAGATGAGTTTACTTGTTTTTCGAAGGCAGAACTGTTCGTGACAGAAAAAAACCTAATAACAAATCTGAAATCAGCGCAGAAAGGTACTTCAGGAACAGTGAAAACCACGCAAACATAAAAAATAATGTTAGACACTGATTCGTATAGAATGCGATGTTACACTATCATATACGTATTATATTTGACTGTGTGTGTAGACATTGAGAGCTTGCGGGGTGTAATTGCGTAAGTCCACATTGTCGTTCTTACTTTGATCCAGGGTTCGGTGGGTAATAAAGCAGATCAACTTTTCTAAAGTGCTAGACGAGTGAATTTATGCAGTTGGCGATTAAGTGGAAAACTTAATGTGGTGCTACATTCAACTCCACAAGTGAAGCGATCAGACGATCTTCGAAACTGTCTTGTCGACTCTGTCACTTGTCAAAAAAGGTAGCATCAGGTAATTAGCTCACATTTGCGATAAAACACAAATGAAATGAAGCTGCTTCGAGCTTTTACCAACTACAGGAAGAAAACTCAGTCCCAAGCGTGTACTAGATACTCCCTTTTATATAGACACAAATATGGTTTCATGTTCGGACAAGAAAGATACAAAGTTTCACCACTCCTTCGTCGTGCCTCCTACACAAGTATATCTTCTAATTATGCGGTATGCAGTATGGCAATCCTTACCCTTTAAAGAAAATCGCTTCTGGAATTTTTTTGAAGGTTGCTCGTGATTTATTCGGAGACGGTAATTGTTTACCTCTACATCTGGTACTCTAGTGCAGATTTTGCTGTCAAACAAAGGAGTAAGAACACTGGCGTTGTCGGCATAATGAGGCAAAACACAAAAGAAGTTTCCTGACTCTATGAAAAACGTAAAACTGAAGAAGGGAGAATATCTATTGTCGCCGGCCGAAGTGGCCGTGCGGTTAAAGGCGCTGCAGTCTGGAACCGCAAGACCGCTACGGTCGCAGGTTCGAATCCTGTCTCGGGCATGGATGTTTGTGATGTCCTTAGGTTAGTTAGGTTTAACTAGTTCTAAGTTCTAGGGAACTAATGACCTCAGCAGTTGAGTCCCATAGTGCTCAGAGCCATTTGAACCAATATGTATTGTCGCATAGAAACAGGATGTTGTTGGAATGTGGTAATGTTCAGTACGTTCCTTGACTATACTTTTCAAGAAGGAAATTCAAAGAATGGCATCGTTACAAATGTAGCGATGGATTAACGAAGACTGTGGGAGGCTTAGATAGGAGCGATACCAAGTCGCAAAGCTACCAAATTGCCAGCGGCATCCTGAGCAAATATTACGAGCAAATATCGTACAAGAAGATTTTTCGTGATTCTTTTGAGGTTCTATGCTTATAGAAAACAGATACGGCGGCGAAAAAAATAGATTGAAATCCATGATTAGTTGCGGGGAACAGTTGGCCGTAGCCTGTCCACAACAAGAGTTAACAATTGGATCCTCACCTGGAAAACGAAAAGCGACTCATTTTAGAAGAAACCTTCGAAAACAGACATCTTATTACGTTATTATTTGACACAATAGCTAGCGCTGAGAGTGATACGCCATATTTACATCCACACATAGACGATGTCATAGTTACGACTGTCAGTCACCTAGCACTTAAACACGCATGTGGCAGCAACCTACTTTAGGTAAGACGGTACCCTTATATCACTTATCAGACGTACTTTTGTATATCTTTATTTCTATCACGATCTATAAAAATATTTTAAGTGTGTACATGACAACAAGAGCGATTCAGCTTAACAGATAATGACGACGCGTAATGCCTGGTGGCTGATACACACTGAATTAAGTAATTTTTATTGGCATATATCATAGAATGGAAGTTTAATTATCAAACAGATTTTACTATTGTTCATATCTTTTATGCAATTTCCTGTATTCTAGATTTGCAGACAGCTCGTCAATGAGCTGAAACTAGTAATCAACGAAGGAATTTCAGCGATCTTAACCAAGAATTTTTATCCACAGAATCTAGACATCTTATCGGTGAGTCAGTAAGGCACGTGGCGGCACTGCACCAGCCAGCACTAATGAGCATCACCAGTGATGCGGAGCAGCTCGCGTGACAACACTGAAAGCCCCCTTTTCACACGAGCGACTTCCTTGTCTCAATCGACTACTCGTGGTAAGTGAGGCTACTCTGCGGGGCCCTTGGCGTTTTATGCCTGTCTTGAGTCTCGCCTGGCTCGAGTGGTCGTTTTCGTTTTATACTTCGACGGCAAAATTGCTTGTGCTGTGAGAGCCGTCTGCAGAGTAGTTTTCCACCTGAACGGTGAAAGTGAGGTTAAGAGGGTCCATCGTTTTAACGAAAAAGCCAAAATGTAGCGATGATAATACAGATAATTAATGACCAAAGCAGAAATTCGTAATTGATATTCCTGACAAAGATGGTATATTAATTCCTGAGAACTAAAAGAATGTGGAACATGTCGTCAAAACATTTCAAAACATCTACATTTATCTCTTTCTGAAAATTTTATCTGACATGATGCTGGATATATTTAACCCTGTGGTTTCTGCCTTTAGCATGAAACCACCTATGCTGTTACAAGAGAGAAACATCTAGTAGAGTGATCATTAAACGTTCTTGCTCCAGAGCCAATAGTGACACTGTCCAGGGACACCTCGGGCTGCACATGCGCCGACCTTATTATTAATTGGTAACCTATATAAATTATAGTTGAATTCTTTTATCTTGGCGGCTCGAGCATGCCCGCCCAGACGCGGGAGATTGCTGCGTTGCCAGTTGCACACGACGCACGAGCCAAGAGAAGCAGCGCCATAGTATAGCATAGTTCGCAAGCTTAGGTTCAGGGGGGAGCACGCAGTTCATGAAGTAAAGCCTCCACGGCCGCATTAACCCTATCGCTGCTACAAAGACGTGCACCCTGCATTCCGCGCTGTGCGCGATTTTGTCACTGCACTGCACGCCTGTGTAGACACATGGTGTTCCAGCTGCTTTGACACTCTTATCATTCGATTTCAAAAAAACTATTTGGCCCAAAAATTTGATTTTTACACATCTTCTTGACTGATACCTTCCCCCCATAAATGACTTAATTTTGTTTCGATGTTCAACGCAGTTATTATGCAGCATTAAATATAGTAAACCTTTGCACGAAATTTTGAAGAGTTTGCAGAGGTAAAAGTCCTTAGAGTATACTTTCCGCATGGTCGATTTTAGTTGCCACAATGTTGAGAATGAAATGTGGACAAGATACCTAAATTTCATATAAAATTTACTGTATAACAATATCTCATTTAGGTGTCATATGTAATACTGAGAAATATTCCATCTTTCGCGACTGTAACAAAAGTTTTATTTACACTGGGCACATTTGGCTTTATTTTAAATGTACATGAGTACTGTAACAGTTCATGCAAAATACTGACAAACACTGTTGGTATGACTATGAATTACTCACACTTCATCAAAGTACAATAGGAAATAAACAATTACCGCTGTTCTTTATTGCGGAAAAGCGGTTCGTGAGATTGATATAAACACCTTTCCTTGCTATCGCCTGAATTAGGAGTCTTATTGCTTGTTTTGTTTAATTAATTAACAGAATATGAAGCAATTGGTATATAGAATGCTTTTTCCAAAGTTTCTATAAAATTAAGTCTGCTATCAAGACATTGCTTTTGTTCTATTACTTTATTTATGACTGAACGTTTCTAAAACTGAAGACACTCGTCCGTACTCTGCTCTGCAGTCGAGATCTGGCAACGTCGTTCTCTGTTCATTGGCTGACTGTGTTTTGTGACGTCAGATGCGCATAACGAACCTAAACTCGGGCGCCAACATAAATGACGCGCACTTTAGTATATTATGAGCCCCGAAGAGACTAACTACAGCAATAGCGCGATAAGAAGGCCGCCAACTCTGAAGGACCGGTCGTTAAAAGATGGTACCATTTGGAGTACTTCATGTCGACTGTTCTTTGTTTCTGAGAGCTGCCATCCCAGGCGGTCGCGAGGTTGTGACACTGTAATTGCCTGACGAGGTGTTGTTGTGCCGTCTATGTGAGCGGGTAGCTGATTGATTAATAACGGCAGTTGTAGGGGAGAGTGTTGTACCTTGGAGCACTTTTCGCCTCCAATCACCTCTGTAATAGAAGTTAAATAAATTTTTGGATTCCATTTTTAAATGATAGCATTCGCCTTTTACGTGCTGCCGTCTTTCTCTGAAATTACGAAAATTACTGCGGAAAAGTAAGATTTTTCCAAATGTGAAAAGCTGAACAAATATTCTGTTGAGTTGTAATCAAAAAAATCTTCTATGTACTGTATTTAATAGCTTATCTGTTGCATTTTTACTTTCCTACTCAACAATAGTTAGTTAGTAAAATCAAATTGAGCCGTGCTGACCCTGCCTTATCCGTTGCTTTAAAACTTGGGTGTTACTCTGTCTTTGGTTTCCCGCGGTTATTGCGGTTATGCTGTGGTTCTTCCTCTTTCTACGTGTCGCAGTAGCGGTGTGTATCAGTATTTGCACCGTATACCATCTTTGGTCTGGTGCTTATAGTTCCGGCTTGGCGGTGTGCAGCCAGTCGGTCGGTTGTAGCGGATCAGCAAGCAAGTTTCCGCGCAGCGCAGTCGGCCGGGCCCGCTGGCGGTCTCTACACAGTGTTGGAGCATGTGGGGGCTGTTCTCAGTGCTACGAGGTTTGCGGCTCGCTGACCTAGGACATGAAAGTTGAGTGGTAATTTGATTTATTACCGAAGCCATGTCTGTTCACGTTGTCCCCTTGGTTGGTGGTTCGCTGTTGGCGGTATTCCTGGGAGCTACAGCGACTGTTCGAGTTGGTGAAGATTTAGCTGCCGTGTGGCTAAATATATATTTGTCGGTTTGAAATTCGAGTGCACCAGCGGAATTTTCTGCCTTGTGGTCGTTAGTGTTCCGGTTATCTGCCCTGGTCGCTAACGTAAATTTAGGCACTATCCTTTTGCTCACCTGTTGTCACTGTCCAACATGGTGTGCAGTTTTTGACAGCTTAATGTATTTTCAGCTGTGGGCGGCTATGTCTGTAACGTTTTGGCTTTGGAATTCTCGTATACTGATCGGTGGTTCGCCAGTCGTCTTGTCGATGGGTCCCTGACTGTCTCTTGGTTGTGTTGCCGGCGGATCGAATGTAGTTAGGCCAACTTCTTGTCTCACCTAAGCGAACGCGAAGGTTTCAAGGGCAGACTGAGCCCCCTGGAAACTTCTGAGCGCCGTTGGCTATACTGCCTTCTTATTAGCGTTTGATTGTGTATTTTTAATGGCTCATACCCTATGGTTGGAATCTGTATGCTTGAAATTGTGTTTTTAAAAACAAAGGCTTTCAGCCACTTTAAAAGTAAGTTTTTCTAAATTGGATAAGTCTTACGTTGTCTGAAGATAAAGCTCAGGCCTTCTGCCTGTTGAAAATTTATTGTACTGTTTTTAAAGACATCAGCCTTCAGCTGCTTTAAGTTTTAAGGATCTGACTTATCAAGTATTACCTTTTGGAAGATAAAGCTGTGAGCTTTCTGCCTGTTGAAAATTTATTGTAGTGTATTGTTTTTAAAAGCATCGGCCTTCAGCTGCTTTAAATTTTAAGGATCCTACTTATCAAGTATTGCACATTTGAGCATAAAACTGTGGGCTCTCTGCCTATTGAAAATTTACTGTCGTTGTGTTGTTCTAAAAATGATGGGCTTCAGCCGCTTTAAAATTTTGGATTCTTGCTTGTCAGGTCTTACATCACTTGGGCTTAAGTACTATTTAAGGTTAAAAGCTTTGGGCCTTCTGCCTTCGAAAATTGGTTGCAGGTTTTTTTAAACAAAGGCCTTGAAGTAAGGTTTCTTATTGGTCATAAAGCTTGGGTCTTTTGCCTATTGAACGGTTATTGTAGTTATGTTGTTTTAAATTTATGGGCCTTCAGCCGCTTTTAAAAATGTAATCTATCTGACTAGTCAAGTCTTACATCGCTTGGCCTTAAATACTATTTAAGGTTAAAGCTTAGAACCTTCTGTCTCAAAAAAAAAAAAAAAAAAAAAAAAAAAAAAAAAAAAAAAAAAATAGCAATTGTATTTAATTCATGGGACTTCAGCCATTTTAGAATTAAAGACGTTTTCTGTCGATAGTCAAGCTCAGAAGTTGTGCTGTAATGTTTGGACAACTAAATAAAGTGTTATGTTTGGAGTGTAATTGGCAGCCACCCATTTTGGCACCCTTCCACAATTCCTACTACTTGTCCTGTCCTGCGGGTTTACCAGTGCGTTTCACAAATGGAGTAGAAGTATTATCTAAAAATAGTTACAAATTGAATACATTTTGAAATTGCAGCTGTTGGAAACCAACATGAATTTCCATTTCCAAGGCAGGTAAAAGAGTTAGATCATTAAAGAAACTCAGTTCATTGCACATATCACGTGTTCCAGGGTAGAAGACATTCTGTTTGAAGGTACAAGATGGTGCATGACCAAAGAAATGTGGCATAACCACCCACATGCTACATAACTAATTTTAAAAATATATAGAATTTCACGAACCATAAAATTTTGTAGCATAAAAATTAACAGTTTCTTCCCAATATACAGAGTGTCCAGAAATTAAGTATCTATTCTGCAGAAACACATCCTTGATGAACAGGTTGTATATGGTAGATCATTGCTGGTGCATTTGAAATATTTTGTGTGTTCTTTGTTGCTTCATATAATACCTTATTTCACGCCAACAATTAAACATTTGTTTCATTGTTTACAGGATGAATATCATAATGTTTACCGTAGAAGAGAAGTTGGCTATCCTGACGTGGAAGCTACAGAGGTCGTTATTTTATGACATTCGGATAAGTTTCAAAGCAAATTCCATCACCGTGATCCCACTGCTAAAACAATCCGTACATTTGTTCAGGCGCACTGGGTCACTGGTAAGGGAGCCCAGAGAAGGACGTCCGTTAACATCCATTGAAAAGACTGAAGCCATCAGAATATCCACTGAAAGCATTCCAAAATTCGGTCCAGCGTCTGTCAGTGGAACTAAACATTCCGCGATCGACAGTCACAAGGCATTGCGGTCTACCCTAAAGAAGAAGCCGTACCGTCTGCATTTTCTCCACCATCTGCATGAAGATTTTGCAGAGCGTGTAGCCTTCTATATCGACCTGCTCGTTGCACATGAAGACCACAACATCCTGGATCGCATCTTATTCGTCGATGAAGCGGCCTTCCACATTTGTCGAATGGTTAACGGGCATACCTGCGTTATCTGGCCTAACACATTCCCCGTGGGACATGCTGAAGTCATGCGAGAATCTTGCAAGGTTAATGCTTGGATGGGCATCGCGTGTGACGAAGTTTACGGACTGTTTTTCTTTGCTCAAAAAAACTGTTAATGGAGCAGTTTACCTAGACACTCTCACAAATTTTCTGTCGCCACAGCTTATCCAGGATGGGCGTCGGAATACCGTTTACTTTCAGCAAGGTGGGGCACCATGTCATTATGCCTTGGATGTCCGCACGTTCCTGAATTCATACTTCACTGGGAGATGGTTTGGATGCGCAGGCTCCCTGCCGTGGGCAGCACATTCTCCTGACCTCACGACGATAGACTTTTTTGTGCGAGGATTTGTGTAAGGACGTGTGTTCACCCGACCCATTACAACATTGCAGGAACTCACGAACCGCAATACACAAGTTGCTGTTGCCAGAACACCAGTATTCTTTCAGAATGTGTTTCGCGCCACTGTCGTGATATTGACGGTGAACACGTTGAAAGTAATCACTAATAAACCGATACCAAAGCAAACATTGCAAATACCATCTCTATGTCTACAGATAATTTCTGACAACTTGTACTATGAATCACTTAAATGTGTAGAACTGAAAATATTTACAAATACAGAACAAAAAACCTCATGTGTCATAATAACATAAAGAGCAGCAAATGACGAGAACTCTGTATCTCGGTGTCTAGCGTGTATTTCTTCATGCAATTCTAAAATACACTGAAGAGCCAAAGAAACTGGTACAGCTGCCTAATATCGTGCAGGGACACAGGAGCACGCAGAAGTGCCGCAACACGACGTGGCATGGACTCGACTAATGTCTGAAGTAGTTCAAATGGTTCAAATGGCTCTGAGCACTAAGAGACTTAACATCTGAGGTCATCAGTCCCCTAGAACTTAGGAATACTTAAACCTAACTAACCTAAGGACATCACACACATTCAAGCCCTAGGCAGGATTCGAACCTGCAGCCGTAGCGGTTGCGCAGTTCCAGACTGAAGCGCCTAGAACCGTTCGGCCACAGCGGCCGGCCTGATGTAGTGCTGGAGGGAGCTGACACCATGGATTCTGCAGGGCTGTCCATAAATCTGTAAGAGTCAGACGGGGTGAAGATCTCTTCTGATCAGCACGTTGCAAGGCATCCCAGATATGCTCAATAATGTTCATGTCTGGGGGGGTTTATAGCCAGTGGAATTGTTTAAACTCAGAAGAGTGATCCTGGAGCCACTCTGTAGCAATCCTGGACGTGTGGGGCGTCGCATTCTCCGACTGGAATTGCCCAAATCCATGAGAATGCACAATGGACATGAATGGATGCTGGTGATCGGACAGGATGCTTACGTACAGTCGTATCTATACGTATCAGTGGTCCCATATCACTCCAACTGCACACGCCCCACACTATAACAGAGCCTCCACCAGCTTGAAAACTCCGCTGTTGAGATGCAGGGTCCATGGATTCATGAGGTTGTCTCCATACCCGTACACGTCCATCCGCTCGATACAATTTGAAACGAGACTCGTCCGACCAGGCAACATGTTTCCAGACGTGAACAGTCCCATGTCGGTGTTGAAGGGCCCATGCGAGGCGTAAAGCTCTGCGTCGTGCAGTCATCAAGGGTACACGAGTGGGCCTTCGGCTCCGAAAGCCCATATTTATGATGCTTCGTTGAATGGTTCGCACGCTGGCACTAGTTGATCGCCCAGCACTGAAATCTGCAACAATTTGCTTAAGGGTTGGACTTCCGTCACGTTGAACAATTCTCTTCAGTAGTCGTTCGTCTCATTCTTGTAGTACCTTTTCCCAGCCGCAGTGATGTCGGAGATTTGATGTTTTACCGGATTCCTGTCATTCACGGTACACTCTTGAAATCGTCGTACGAGAAAATCCCCAGTTCATCGCTACCTCCGAGATCCAGTGGCCTATCGCTCGTGCGCGGACTGTAACACCACGTTCAAAATCACATAAATCTTGATAACCTGCCATTGTAGCAGCAGTAACCAATCTAACAACTGCGCCAGACAGTTGTTGTCTTATATAATCATTGCCGACCGCAGCGCCGTAGTCTGCCTGTTTACATATCTCTGTATTTGAATACGCATGCCTATAACAGTTTCTTTGGCACTTCAGTGTAGTTCACTACTCTGAAACACTTACTAGGAAACATCATGTGTTTCTAGGTACACTGTCCTCCAGGTACAACATTCTCCATACTTACTGCATATTTAAATACAGTATGCTATATGAGACACGATCACAAATGTCAACTAAATGTTCTCAATGTCTTTATTGTTCTACTCATTGCGTTGTATTACAACAGCCTTAAGTAATTCAATGTTCCTGGCTACTATTAAGTACCTCATCTGAAGCTGTCCATCTCTGTAAAGTGCATTCACGAATCCATGTTGTTTCCATCTCAAAATTTATACCATAACAGCTGATTGGCAAGAGTAGCGGCGGCTTTTCAGTTGTCAGTACTGAAAGAGAAGTATTAAAACATTCGTTTTCTCACATCCTCCCTTCCCGCAGTGGTCACGCAACTTACCCAGCTGCCCCTGAGGTAAGCAGTCACCTTTACTTAGCTCACGGCCGGATACGCCAACGTCAGTTAAAATTTTGCACAACTTTAAATACACTGTCACTGTAAGAATTTTTGTTTGTTTCCGGGCAGGGAAAGTACACCCTTCAGGAGGTCTTAACATTAGCTGATATTTTTCAAGCTGTTAGTATCCAGATGCATATTATTATACGAGGCTTGAATGAAAAGTAATGCCTCCACTTTCGTGAATTGGGTTTGAATGGGAATATTTTAATAAATCAAACGCAGAAATAATCCTTAGAATGTGATCTTTAAGTACCAATATTCGATTTTCAACATAATAACCAGTCAATTGGATACACTTCTGCTAACGATGAACAAGTTTTCTGAAGCCGTCATGGAAGAAGTCGACACTCTGTTTCCGCAACCACAGTCTCACAGTTCTCTCAACGCCGTAATGGTGTACCCATGTTTCGTCTCCTGGCACAATTGAATGGAGAAAGGCGTGACCTTCATTCTCGTAACGCGAGAGGAGTTCCTGGCAAATTTCAAGTCTGTGTGCTTTCATTTCAAGAGTCAGCATCCCGAGTACCCATCGTGCACAGATCTTCCGATAGCCTAGCAAAGCTATAATGTGACCCACACGTTCTTGTGAAATGCCGACTGTGTTGCAGTTTCTCTCTGAGTGATACGACGATCCTGAATCAATCTGTCATTTTTCTTGTGAAACTTGGCGGTTGCTGTCACAGAACGTCCAACTCTTTGTTTGTCACGCAGGTCAGATGTTCCTGCCTCAGCCTCTTTAAAATTACTCGCCCAACGACGCATAGTATTCACATCAACACAATCACCATAAACTGCTTTCATTCTCTGATGAATCTTCTTTGGGTGACACCTTCTGTTGTCAAGAATTCAATGACTGCATGTTGCTTAAATCGCATTGACCGGCCGTCTGCGCAGGGTACCATACTTTACACTGTAACAGCAGAACCTTTCGATGCTAAGGCTTCCCGCCAACTGGAGCTGTAGAGAAGGGGCTACGGAACAAGTCAGTATCTGCTGCATACCAATGCTGCCAACTGTTGAAGAGTTACGAAGGTGGAGGCATTACTTTTCAGTCAACCCTCTCACAATGCGCTGATAACAGCGGGCCGCACCAGTGGTTGACAGGGGCAGCTTTGTGACGACCACTGGCCTAGAGGAACACTGAGGTACTTCTAGGAATATAGTGCTTTGTAGCACTCACTTACAGCGTTCAAAGCAACAGTCGGCGTGGAAACTGTGCTACGTGATTGTAGGAGATTGTGACGTGCGGTTCTTTTTTGTAGAGGGGATCATTGACAGCAAAAGTAAGTATAGCTGAAGTTACTGTAACGTAAATTCGAGTTTATACTACTGGTGTCATGAGTAGTTTCGGAATGATAGCAATGGGGCAATATCTAGTTTTGATATACAATTTATTAAATTTTAAGCATATTTTTGCTTGTTATTTAGAACTATTATTTGTTTTAAGCATTCAGAGTTCATGGAAGTTTCGATATGTAGGATTGTGTCAAGGAAAAACAGCAATTTGCTTTCAAATACACTGACGGAAAAAAAATCGCAGAACCAGCAAGGAGTTGTGCGACATAAACGAAAGTTGGTAGTCGTGTTTCTACATCTGAAAGGTGACTGCTTATTCAAATTTCACACCAGTTGCATAAGAGTGGCGCTAGTAGCGCCAGTATCACGATGCAAAGATTTGCTTTAAATACATGCTGTAACAGTCGTGAGGGTTGGTTACTTTTGAGATCGGATGTTGTGAGTTGATGTTAGTCAAGAACGCCTTTAAGGCGACAAAGACGCCATTACCAGTACCTCACTGAATTTGAACGAATTCGTGTAACAGGGCTACGAGAAGCTGGATGTCCCTTCCGCGATACTGCAGAAAGACTTGACGGGAATGTTTAGTGTTGTGAATTGGCAGGAGCCAATTCACTGAGTTTAGAGGAAGCCGAAAGGCACGCGTTTAAGCTCACGCAGGCTGGCGTGAGGTCTGGAAAATGACAAGGAATTATAGTAGCCAAAAATAGTACATAGCTTCTGGAATACTTAACTTTAATCCATAATTGGAGAACATCGCTCTTGTTGATACATTAATAACAATCTCAATATAAACTGGTAATGGCGCCTTGCTAGGTTGTAGCAAATGACGTAGCTGAAGGCTATGCTAACTATCGTCTCGGCAAATGAGAGCGTATTTGTCAGTGTAGCATCGCTAGCAAAGTCGTCTGTACAACTGGGGCGAGTGCTAGGAAGTCTCTTTAGACCTGCCGTGCGGTGGCGCTCGGTCTGCAATCACTGACAGTGGCGACACGCGGGTCCGACGTATACTAATGGACCGCGGCCGATTTAAAGGCTTCCACCTAGCAAGTGTGGCGTCTGGCGGTGACACCACATTTAGTGTATCTGCGATTGTAAAACAGTTAAGATCCTTACACGCCAGAAAGACATCAGGCCCAGACGGTATCCCCGTAAGATTATATCTTGAGTACGCTACAAATTTAGCACCATTCTTATCCATCATCTATCAGATATCTATCAGATCATTGGAACAGCGGAAAGATCCACGGGACTCGAAGAAGGTCCAGGTCATAGCAATCCATAAAAAGGGTAGAAAATCGGATGCACATAATTACCGGCCAATTTCACTGACATCGATTTGTTGTAGAATCATGGAACATCTTTTGTGTTCAGATATAATGACCTTTCTAGACTCAGAGAAGCTCATCTGAAGAAACAAGCACGGTTTTAGGAAACAGCGGTCATGTGAGACACAACTGGCCCTCTTTGTGCATGATATACAACAGGCTCTAGATACTGGCTCCCAGGTTGATGCCATATTTCTCGACTTTCGAAAGGCGTTCGACTCAGTTCCGCACTGTCGCTTGCTCCGAAAAAGCGCGCGCTTACCGTCTATCCGATGACATATGCGGTTGGATAGAAAGTTCTCTAACAGAGAGCAATATGTCTTCCTGAATGGGGTGACTTCAACAGAAACAAGCGAAACTTCAGGTGTGCTCCAGGGCAGCGTAATTGGTCTAGGGCTTTTTACGATTTACATAAACGGTCTGGTTGATGGTATTGACAGCGGCATTAGAGTATTTGCCGATGATGCTGTAGTGTATAGGAAGGTAGTATCACACGAATGTTATGAACAAATCAATGAGGATTTGCAGAAAGTAATTGCGTGGTGTAATGACTGGCAGTTATATCTCAACATTAGTAAATGTTCAAAAAAGTTCAAATGTGTGTGAAATCTTATGGGACTTAACTGCTAAGCTTACACACTACTTAATCTAAATTATCCTAGGAACAAACAGACACACTCCTGCCCGAGGGAGGACTCGGACCTCCGTCGGGACCAGCCGCACAGCCCATGACTGCAGCGCCCAAGACCGCTCGGCTAATCCCACGCGGGATTAGTTAAGTGTAACCTATTACCTATAACAAGGCGAAAATCCCCATTAATGTACGAGTGCAAAATAAATGTCCAGTGGTAACATCCGTCAAGTATCTGGGTGTGACTATTCGAAATGATCTCAAATGGAATGATCAGATTACACAAGTAACGGGCAAGGCGAACTCTAGATTGCGGTTTATTGGTAGAATCCTGAAGCGATGCAGTCCTTCAACAAAGAAATTGCTTATAATACGTTAGTTTGTCCTGTCTTAGACTATTGTTCGTCTGCATGGGACCCTTACCAGTTGGGTCTCATTCAAGAGATTGAAAAGGTACAAAGAAGAGCGGCAATATTCGTGACTGGTACATTTAGCCATCGCGAGAGCGTTACAAATCTCATAGAAAGTTTGAAGTGGGATACACATGCAGACAGACGACTCGCTAAACTGAAGGGGCTGCTCACTAAATTCCGAAATCCGATCTTCGCCGAGGATGTTGAGCATATATTATTACCATCAACTTTCAAATCGCGCTATGATCACCTTTCAAAGATAGGTGAAATTAGAGCTCGTACTGAGGCGTTCAGACAGTCGTTTTTCCTTCGTGCGATCCGCGAGTGGAACAGAGGGTGGAATATGACTTTGGCGCGAATTGTGCCCTTCGCCACACACCGTTTGGTGGCTAGCGGAGTATATATGTAGATGCAGAATATAGCTACTGAACAACTAAACTTCCCAGGTTATTGCGTCTATCGTACCGACCGAGCGGATGGCAGGAGGGGAGGCGGCACGGCAATCATCATACACAGAGACATAGACCACACGAACATCGAGCTCCCAGCACTTGAAAGACTAGAGGCTACGGCCGTCAGGGTCAAGTTCAACGGAGCCAACACCACACTGGTATCGCTATACAATCCTCCTAAAAACATAGTAACACGCGAGATCAGCACAGTACTCAACATAGCACCGCGGGTAATAGCCGCTGGAGACCTCAACGCAAAACACCCTGATTGGAACTCACGAATACGAACCTCCAACGGCAAGAAACTGTACGAACACGCACTAGGCCGAAACTACATTATACTTGGGCCGGACGTTCCCACGTTCGTGCCTACACAGGCCCGACATAGGCCAGACGTGTTAGACATGGCCCTCATAAAGGGCATCACATGCACACTCAACCTAACGGTTGAAAACGATCTGGACTCAGACCACATGCCTGTAATACTGCACATGGAAGAGACACTGCAGGACATTGAACCACGCAGGATGCTTAACTACAAGCGTGCGAATTGGACACTGTTCAAGGAAACGCTTGATAGTCGCATTCCTGACACCCAAGAAATTAACAGCATACAGCAAATTGATGAGGCTGTGGAGGCTCTCACAACTGCCGTCCAAGACGCAATGACTGACGCCATTCCATTTACAACACCAAGACAACACTCGACGGCCCTGCCCCAGGAAATCCTGGGCCTTATCTCAATGAGGAACCGCCTCAGGAGATACTGGCAGCGTACCAGGCGCCCGTTCTATTAACTGCACGTCAACAGACTCCAGGGCATAATACGGAATAAAATTCAAACATTCAGAAACGAACAATGGGGACAGAAACTCGCTGGGCTGGATACCACACGTCCTGGCGTGTGGCAGCTGGCCAGACACTTCACCAGGGAGAAACATTACATTCCCACGTTACAAGGACCAGACGGCCCAGCCTACTCCGCGACGGAGAAGGCAGAGCTTATGGCCACAACACTTGCAGCGTCTTTCATGCCGAATCTGGTTCACTCAGACCCAGCATTCACACTTGAAACGGACCAGGAGGTTACACGACTTGTAGCCCAGCCCTAGCGCAACGAAATAAGACGTACTAGCACAAACGAAGTCACATGGGCTATCAAGCACACCAACGCTAGAAAAGCCCCTGGGCCTAATGGCATTCAAAACCGTGTCCTCCAGGAGTTCACGGATAAAGCCGTAGAATACCTCACAACCTTAACGAATGCCATCCTGACACACCAACACTTCCCTGACTTTTGGAAGGCGGCCAAGGTCCTGATGTTCAGGAAGCCAGGGAAAGACCACTCCCTCCCACAAAATTACCGACCTATCAGTCTGCTGTGCTCGCTCAGCAAGATTGTTGAGAAGGTAATACTAAAACGTATCACTAGGCATTGCATCGCCAACGACACCCTAAGACCGGAGCAATTCGGCTTTAGGAATCACCACTCGACAACACAACAACTCCTCCGCGTAGTGGAACATATAACACACGGCTACAACATGAACAAAGCCACAGGGGCCGTGTTCCTAGACATCGAAAAGGCTTTCGATCGTCTCTGGCACAACGGACTCATACGCAAACTAAGCGAAGCTGGTTTCCCGGACGGACTCGTACGTCTCATACACTCATATCTCGCGAACAGATGTTTCAACACTAACGTGCAGGATAAACAATCAACACGACACGGTATCCAAGCTGGAGTACCCCAAGGAAGCATCCTAGGGCCCAACTTGTTTAACATGTACATTAATGACTTCCCAGCGACACGAAACACGACGTTAGCCGTCTACGCGGATGACACAGCCATCCTCGCGCAAGACTGGAAACCGTCGAACATCAACTCACGAATACAGACAGCACTCAGAACAGCTGAGCCTTGGCTGGAGCGATGGCGTATTAAAGTAAACGTCGACAAGTGCGAAGCAGCTCTGTTCACACGCAGACCGAAACTACTGCGCAAACACCAACACTGTAGACCGATAACACTACATACACGCCCAATACGTTTCCGAGAGAAAGTCAGATACCTTGGTGTCTGGCTGGACCGGAAACTTACATGGGGGGACCACATCGAATACGTTGCCAACCGAGCGCACGCGAGGCTCAAACAGCTCTACCCAATGCTCAACAGGGAAAGCACACTGAATAGGAGGGTGTCGAGGTCCTTATACATGACACTGATTAGACCTCTGATGACGTACGCAGCTCCCGTCTGGGGATATGCAGCTCCTACACGACTGCGCCGCCTGCAGATCATACAGAACAAGGTGCTACGAATCATCAGCAATGCTCCACGCTACACACGCACCGTGGATCTTCACCATGAATACCGCCTTGATACCCTCATGGAAGTATTCAAGAAACACGCCACACGACTATACAGGAACTCGAGACACTCGAACAACCCTTTCATCCTCACTCTGGGAAACTACGATCACAACCACAGGTGGAAACACAAGCGGCCAAAGACACTGCTAGCTAGGGCATAACCACCTATGGTAAACTAACATACGCAAACAGCGACAAACGCCGGTAAGCCCCTGCATTTCAGCAACACTGACTGGCAACTACCAGCTGCTATTAGAGCCGACCAACAGGCCACAGCAGGGACACCGACGAGCTCGCCCACAGACGCACGAACAATCTGCCAACACTCCCTCACACTGTGCCTCCGGTATATGACCTATCGGACACAAGACCGATAACAAACCTAACTGTTGCAGGTTGCAGGACGCTGAACGAGGACTCTGTACCAGCACCCAGCGCCAGCCGCCGAGCAGCACAAACGCACAACGTCAAGGTATCGACATGCATGATACCCACTACTAACAAAGCCTATCCTTGCACAACCTATCGCAGGCAGCAAGACAACCGCTAATGCTCTTGCCGCCCGACCTAACTTTCGCAGAGGTTTTTTTTCCCTTGGCTCTTGCTTTAGCACTTTTTTTCCTCTGCCCTTCAAACCGCTACCCTTCGTCAGATTTCGACCAATCTATCTCCAGATGAGCGCGTATTAATGGTTAATCCTAACCAGACGTACGCAAACATCGCAGTACCCACATCCTGCGACACCTCACTTCAATGAATACTAACCCTTATGCAGAGATGGCAGTAGACCTTTTGTGTTGGCCATCATGCCGGTGTGGGCGTGGAGGGGCTCCACCTCTAGACAAAAAAAAAAAAAAAAAAAAAAAAAAAAAAAAAAAAAAAAAAAAAAAAAAAAGCTACTGAACACGGTTGCTGTGAGCGGTGGTCACCAAATGTGCAGTCGCAGGAAGGCTGTGGGCTCCGGACGGCCACGTGGCACAACATAGAGGGAAGACCATTGTGTTCAGCCTATGGTTATGCCACATCGTATTGCATCTGCAGCAGCAGTTTGAGGAGCAGCTGGCACCACAACGACACAACAAACCGTTGCAAATCATTTACTTCAAAGACAGCTCCGAGTCAGTGAAAGGTGGCTACACAAGAGCCACAGCGCCAGAGATTGCGCCAAAGAGTATTATTCAGCCGCCTCCACTGGCAGTGCTTATTGAGAAGTAGCAGTAGGCAGTGCTTGTTGAGATGTGGTAGTGGAGAGTGCTTATTGAGAAGTAGCAGTAGGCAGTGCTTGTTGAGATGTGGTAGTGGAGAGTGCTTATTGAGAAGTAGCAGTAGGCAGTGCTTGTTGAGATGTGGTAGTGGAGAGTGCTTATTGAGAAGTAGCAGTAGGCAGCGCTTGTTGAGATGTGGTAGTGGAGAGTGCTTATTGAGAAGTAGCAGTAGGCAGTGCTTGTTGAGATGTGGTAGTGGAGAGTGCTTATTGAGAAGTAGCAGTAGGCAGTGCTTGTTGAGATGTGGTAGTGGAGAGTGCTTATTGAGAAGTAGCAGTAGGCAGCGCTTGTTGAGATGTGGTAGTGGAGAGTGCTTATTGAGAAGTAGCAGTAGGCAGTGCTTGTTGAGATGTGGTAGTGGAGAGTGCTTATTGAGAAGTAGCAGTAGGCAGTGCTTGTTGAGATGTGGTAGTGGAGAGTGCTTATTGAGAAGTAGCAGTAGGCAGTGCTTGTTGAGATGTGGTAGTGGAGAGTGCTTATTGAGAAGTAGCAGTAGGCAGTGCTTGTTGAGATGTGGTAGTGGAGAGTGCTTATTGAGAAGTAGCAGTAGGCAGTGCTTGTTGAGATGTGGTAGTGGAGAGTGCTTATTGAGAAGTAGCAGTAGGCAGTGCTTGTTGAGATGTGGTAGTGGAGAGTGCTTATTGAGAAGTAGCAGTAGGCAGTGCTTGTTGAAATGTGGTGGTGGAGAGTTCTTGTCGAGAAGTCGTGGTGGAGAGTGCTATTGATATGTAGGAGTGGTGAGTCGTTGTTGAGAAGTTCCCATGGAGAGTGCTTGTTCAGAACTTGTAGTATTGTTTTGATGGGCTAGACACCAGATATTGTTGGATTGGGGATGCTGTAATGATCAGAGTGTGCTTTTCGTCAATATATATGAAGGTAAAAAAAAATTCCTTTTTTTATTATTATTTCAATGTCTTAAACAATAATGCCTCTTGGTCACAGGTTCAGTCAACAAAGCATCTGGCTCGTGTTCTTGTATTGGACTGTATTTCTGGTTTCTATGTGCAATTATAGTTTTTCTGGTTTTTTTTTAATTACTTCAGTATAAATGGTGTTTAAAATATCTGGTCTTATTGAGGAAGAACCGTGCCAGATGTGTACGTTGAATCACACTTCCACACACAGAACAGCTGCACTTGTGCCTTGTTGTTTCGTAGCTTTCATAGTTGCTGGGGACTTAATTAATTAATTGTATTAACGGAAGTTTTCTTTAGTTCTTTGTTGTTATTCTATGCAGTCAGATTGCGTACTAATACTGGTCAGGGCCAACCGGTTACGAGACAGCGTAACCGGACAGACAGCTACTAAAAATTTAAAAAATATTTGCATCATTATTTAATTAAGCCCCCATGCATCAGACGCGCTGTTACGTGCATTCCATTGACTCCAAACCACAGCCATTTGTGACTTCAATGGTGTCCAGCGAGAACTCGTTGGAGGCCAGGGTGGATCTCTGTTGTGTTTTCTGATGAAAGCTTGTTCTGCTTCGGTGCCAGTGATGGCTGTGTGTTGGTTACAAGGACGCCGGTTGAGGGCCTGCAACCAACCTGTCTGCTGCCTAGACATACGGGATCTACACCTGGGATTACGATCTGGGATGCGATTTCGTATCCCAAGCACCCTGGCTGCAAATTTGTTCGTCAGTCTGGTGATTCGACCTGTTGTGATGACATCTATGAACAGTATTCCAGGGAGTGTTTTCCAACTGAGTAGCGTTCGTCAACACGCCGCTATTGTAATTCAAACTACTCTACAGAGTCTCAACTCGTTGCCTTGGCCTGCTCAATCACCAGATTTATCTCCAATCGAGAAGATATGGCACGTCATCGGACGACAACACCAGCGTCATCCACAAACAGCATTAACCTCCCTGTATTGACCGACCATGCACAACAGGCAAGGAACTCCATCCCACACATTGACGTCCGGCACCCGTATAATACAATGCATGCACTTTTGCATGCTTGCGTTATCATGTGTTACCTAGACAGATGTATTCCCGAAATTTCATTGCTCTACATTAGTTATTTTTTGGTGTTGCGATTTTTTTCCCGTAAGTTTATAACAATGAAATGATGGGTGGCTGAAAGCTGTGTGTACTAGTGGTTCCAAAGTGGAGCCACCACCTCCTCAAAACAATTGATTGTTTACTTTTTGGCACTTTCCTCTTGTATTTGTTGCTTACTGTGACAGTAAAGGTTAACTGCGTGAAAAATTCCGAAATAATATTCCACAGTGAAACCACCCTCTTAAAACAATTTAGTGTTAACGTTTTGCCGGTTTCTTCTTATCTTATTTGCGTACTGTGATAATAAAGGTTAATTGTGTGTGTGTGTGTGTGTGTGAAACCTTTATGGGACTTAACTGCTAAGGTCACCAGTCCCTAAGCTTACACATTACTTAACCTAAATTATCCTAAGGACAAACACACACACCCATGCCCGAGGGAGGACTCGAACCTCCGTCGGGACCAGCCGCACAGTCCATGACTGCAGCGCCTGAGACTGCTCGGCTAATCCCGACCGGCTAAAGGTTAATTTTATGAAGAATTTTAAAATGTATTTCTTTCATATTGTTGGGACACAAAGAGTCAAAGGAATATTAGGGTTCAACGTCTCGTCGGTATCAAGGTCACTGGAGACAGAGTACCAGCTCGGATTACGAAAGAATGGTGAAGGAAATCGGTCGTGCCCTTTTCAAAGGAACCAGCCCAGCATTTTTCTGGAGCGATTTAGAGAAATCACAGGTAACCTAAATATGGATGGCAGAATCGGGATTCGAACCATAGTCCTCTCTAACACGTGTGCAGAGTGCTAACCACCTCGCTCGAATAATATTTAGAAGGCATATTGTACCTATTTTATCTTGTTTTCTTTCTAAGTGACATATAATATCGAAAATAACTTTTCTTTTTAAATGAATGTGACTTTTTCACTGATGTAACAGTTTTCATTGCATAAATGTTTGTGTATTTCCATACTGATTTAAGCATAGTGTAGGCTTTTTCCACGTCCAGGTTATGCAAAATGTGAATACCGTTTCGCTCTCGGATATTTTGTCTCTCTTGTGGGGGAACACTGGTAAGTAATACACCACGTTCTCCTGGAACCTTTGCAGTGAGTCTCGAAAACAAAGTAAACAAGAAAATAAAAATTAAGAAGACACGAAATCCATCAGTGTAAGTGTAATGGGAGTGAGCGTGGTGGCTCTAGCAGACGACGGCACAATCTCCTATATCTGCGCATGCGCGGTCTGCAGCATCCACAAGATTTTAGAACCTCACACCCAGCACAGTCAGTTCATCATTGACGTCAGTACCCCACTCGCAACATGGTTGGCCGTATTAATGGACGAACGACTGTTTCTACAACTGATTGTTCTTTCGTTTAGTCGGTTGTTTCGGTTCGGTGAAACAACCGAATGAAATTAGTCTCTGCTGCCACGGCAGCTATATGAATCTTTTCGCCCAGTCCCTGAACTTGAGTGATTTCATTTACAAACTTTTCCAACCTTTTCGGTCATGCGTGAACCATGACTAGGGTTGCCAACCCTTTTAGAGATTAGTAACGTATCCTATTTCAAGGAGACATGAATAAAAGTATATTTCTAAAAATGCAGTTTTTCGAAATTCATCTATTTTTTTACGTAAATACGAATTTATCGCACGTCTGGCGTTGAATGTAGATTTATTGCTGGTTTTAAAAACTAAATAACTTTTGCGACATTATCACTTTATCTTCAAATAAATGAACACTTAGTTTTTAATTTAAATTCATTGAAGCTCTTGAAAGGGTCCTGTAGCCACCTTTCATTGCCAACTCTCGTAATGGTCAAGTCAGCAAAGAGGTTTCCGCTACTTGTGAGAAATCCACCTGCGTTAGGTTGGTGGCGGAAATGGCATCCTGGGGTTTTCCGGTCCACGCGGAGCGTGGAAGAGGCTGGAGAAGCGGGAGGCAGTCTGCCGCCGGTACGGGAAGCGTACACAGCTGTGCTCCAGTCGAAGAAGGGTGAGTTGGACTGACCGCATGGCGCGTTGTCACATAGAGAGGGGAGCTTTTAGCTTTTGGTCTCGAATTTCGTCTTATAAGGATTTACTTGCTGGGTTGCAGCAGGGAATGCAAGGCTTTTGTAGACTTTCAGTTTGATTCCCAATGCAGTCTTGACTTTGATCCGTGAGAGGAACGCGGCACAAAGGAGTTGCATATGTTGAAGTGCCCTCGGTTCAGTGTGAATGTTTATGTGCCTATAACTGTGTGTGTATGCTTCTAATCTTTTCCGGATCTTGGTAATTTTTGTGTATTTGTGAATTTTCTTTGTCTCATGTGATTAAAATTTGGCCACGGTCCACAGAAATTGTCTCCGCGGACCGAGTGGGCACGCGAGTCTGTTATGAAACGTATAGTATTTCACAAGCAATTGTACATAGTTAGCATGCAACAGCAACTGCGTTTTAAGGAATAAATAATTTTGCCTTCAATCTTATCTTGTGTACCGATGTTACGTCGCCGTTACCTTCGCCATTTACCTTGTAGTTTTCCTTGTTGGCCCACCTATAGCGTTTCCATGTGCACAGGTGTAGTGATTAGTGTCCCTTTTTTATCTGAAACAAATGCTCTGGAATAGATCGTGTTTTCACGAATCTTGCTGCAGGCTGCACTTACGCATGGTGTTCACGCCCTATTTACTTTACTCAATATTTGATTCACGGGAAGAATGCCTGGATCATATTAATAACTACATCCCATTCTTTATCAATGACTTTACAATGAATGTTCTTTTGTGAGTTTTTCTTATTAATAAATTAAGTAATTTTCCGACTCAGTGCTACCTCTTCTTTGTCGTGTGGCTAGAGTTGGTGGCGACCCTATCTTTTATATTGATTTCAGTGTCAAGTAGCATTTTCTTATTCAAAGTGCGCGTGGCTCTTTTAGATATCAAGGTACATTCAAAGGGCGCTTCATGCTTCTTGCACATAGCGTCCTTTTATTCACGCCACTTACACTCTGTTTCTCTCTTTCTGCTGGTTTGTAACCATCACCAATAATTCTACAAGGTGCAGTTTAATCATAACGAGGCAGACAGAAAGTAGTAAGTAATCTGTTTATTATTTCAAAAGTAATCGCCTTTATCTCACTGTGAGACAAGATGGGCAGTGCCTTCATGGAAAAATATTTGCGGGCTCCTATGAAACTATAATTGTACCCCGGCGTGCACTTCTTCGTCCAAAGCAACTCGACGACCACAAATGTCTTTCTTCAGGACTCCAGAAATATGGAAAGCTATGGTGAGATATTGGGACTGTATGGAAGATGTGTAAGGCGCAAATGTTACGAAGGTTGTTTCCTCTACGCTGCACAAATTTCACGAGGAAGCCCTCATACACACCCTCCATATAGACCCGATTTCTCACCGTAAGATTGGCGACCTGAAGGAAGACATTCGTGGCTACCGATTTGATTCGGACGAAGAGATGCACTCCTGGGTGCAATCACGATTTCATAGGCACCCGCATATGTTTTTCCACGAAGGCATTGACCGTCTTGTCTCGTATCAAGTTCAGTTACAGCCATTATTGTCCTAATAATAAACAGTTTACTTACTTTTCACCATCTATCTCGATTTAGTTTGAGTGTCCCTTATATTTAGCTAAACACTGTGGTGTAGTGAATAGAAAGCATAAAAAATGGCTCTGAGCACTATGGGACTTAACATTTGAGGTCATCAATCCCCTAGAACTTAGAACTACTTAAACCTAACTAACCTAAGGACATCACACACATCCATGCCCGAGGCAGGATTCGAACCTGCGGCCGTAGCGGTCGCGAGGTTCCAGACTGAAGCGCCTAGAACCGCTCGGCCACGACGGCCGGCGAAAGCATAAAAGGTACATCATTTTTAGTTGTTTGGCGACTTAATAATTTCTTTTTAAGCATATGCTGTTAGTCATCGAAAAAAATTTTGAGTTATATTATTCGTTAATTATAATTGAATTTCATTTTAATATAGTTTCATAACGTGAATCATCCTTACACATCCTGTACATCTCACTGAATTTACGTCGAGGATCAATTTTTCTCTACTCATATGCTGTCTTCCATTCCCACGTAATTGAGCGATTCGGAATTCTACCCGGAGTTAATTCACTATTTAGAAAACGCCTATTCATAAACATGAACGAAAAACTGAACTTAAAGATATTTATCGGCATTCAACAAAAATCAAATTTCGTTTCGGCAATAATAGTGACTATAGGCGTTAACCGGGTACAGTCAACAATAATGAATTAACAACGGCAAAAGGATAGAATGTTATTATGTTATTTATCAGGCAATCAGCCTATTGAAATTAATATTGGGAGTATCAGACGGCATAAGATGCATATTAAAGAAATTCGCATGTTGCATGAAGTCGGGGTTCAGGTGATATTTTCACGGAGTTTGGCTGGGGCGGACGAGCGGCACTGCTCAAAGGCAGGGCAGAAGGGTGCGGAAGTTTACAACCGACCATTACGAGTCGGTATGCGAAAGCGTCCCACTGGGGGAGACGCGCCGCCGGTGCAGGTAGGCACCCACTGCATGGACAACAGAGGCAGGCCTTCGAGGGACGGTGCCTCGTTGGCGCTGGGCGTTACGCCGACACCACTATGTCGAGATGAGCTGGCGCCTAAGGGAGCCTTCCCACGAGTCTTAACGTTTTCTGGGGCGGTTAAGCTAGTGCAATGACCTTTTCCCGGGCGAGGGCGAACAGAGAGACACGATTGGTGGGTTCAATTTTGAACGGAGTTTCAGTTTGTTCCAGAACATTCTAGGCGCAGTAAGGCGCGGAATGTTTTGATAGGCTGGAAGAAGCCAGGAAATAATAGTGGGAGCGGACTGTGCTGGTCTAGAGCCACGGGATTGGCCAGCTCGAAAAATAGCGTGGAGGTGCTTATTTTTGCAGAGGGAAGCTTTTGAAGCTGTTATGAAGCGTCTTAGCTCCTGTAGCGAGCGGACGTCGTGCTTTCGGCTCTGCAGTAGGAGAGTAAATTCTTTTCAGTGTGTTGTGCAGGACTTTGAATAAGTCTGCCAGCTGCAACTGAAACTAGTATTCAGTTAGGGGAACTGTCGTGTTTTACTGTTAGAGATAGGCTGATTCCGCCAATTACGGTTGGGAATACTGTCTCACAGAAAGCAGACAGGAGCAGAGCAATTTCCTTGAGCCACACTTTATTAAAGACGTTACTGAATTCCGCCTTTGGGCTGGTGAGTCCCGTCTTAACGAGTGTGAGACGATTGGAAAGGAAGCAGAATTAGCCTCTGAATAGGAGTTTACGAACAGGAAGCCTGTTCGCGAAAATAAATTCATTTTTGTTACAATTGAGGCTGCTCGACGACGCAGATGCCATCGGCAGCTTACTGACCTGTCCACGACGCTGCATTTTGTAACGTGATGCTCAGCTTCGGCATTTAATCCGATATTACGCACGCCTGTGATTACCAGAGCTCAGTTTTCCAGCCACACTCTTATTGAGAATTTGGTAATTGTAGCAGGTTTGTCTGACGTATTTTATGCCGTCTGACAAGGGGAGAGAGTAGAAAATAACAATTACAGATGCGTTATCCGACCTAAGAGTTAGTTTTGGAATTTAAGGGCCATTGCCACTACTAGCTTGATTTTATCAATTATAAATGTATGTCATTGTTCAGTTCGATGTTATGTAGATTATTGTTCAATAAATGTGTTCAATGCTGTCCTTGTTTGTTTAGTAGTGATCAGTCCCCTGAACACTATTTAATTATTTAATATTAATCAAAATTATTAAAGGGGTAGTTTTAATTAACAGGTTGAGTTTCATGACAGGCCCTCAGCCAGAGCCAACCACCCGACCCAGTAGGGCAAGAGACAAGTAAAAGCATTCTTGTTAAAACCACCCGACATTTGGCGGACCCGCCTAGGATGCCTCATCATCATTTATTGAAATAAACCCCTTCCAAAATGATGTGGTGCGGACGTCTGCTGGGGACGTGGTGCTGTTTCACGCCACACTCATGTTAACAAGTGAAACAATTCACACAGAGGTGGCGTGGCGGAGACGCGTCGCTTCGTGGTCAGCGCCACATCCGTTTGCCCCAAGTGGCGCACCGAGGCGACACTGGCATACACGTTGACATGGCGTGCTGCTGTTCTAATTTATTTGTCGTCATCTGATGTGCCTTAGAAAACAGGTGTATGTAGATAAAGCAAAGCAACATCCATCTCTGTAGTCAGTTTGTCAGTGAAACATTTACTTTGCTCATACAAAATTAAAAGCCATTGTTTTAGGCTTCGCCCGTCTTCTCTGCTATGTAGTATTTCTTATTCGATTTTGAGAAAACTATTCGGCAAAAAATTAATTTTTCCGCATCTTATAGTCTGACATCACAGCTTGATAGTGAACTGGTTTTAGTTTCGTTATTACCCATAGCTATTGTGATACTTAGCAAATACATAAAGCACTGGGCATATTTCGAAAAGTTTGCGGTGAAGAATCGAGTTGCTGGTCAGTATACGTTGGTGTGTTTTAGCCACAGCTTATATATAAGAAATATAGCCAAGATATGGACATTTTTTGACAGTAGGAGGAGGTCGATAGTTCTTTCCAGAACCGAGTAAATAAATGATATATACTGAAGTGATAAAAGTCATGGGATAGCGATATGCACATATACAGGTGATGGTAGTATCGCGTACACAAGGTATAAAAGGGCTGTGCCTTGGTAGAACTGTCATTTGTACACAGGTGATTCATGAGAAAAGTTGTCCCTTGTGATTATGGCAGTACGATGCGAATTAACAGGCTCTGAGCGTGGAGTGGTAGCTGGAGCGAGACACATGTGACACTCAGTTTCGAAAATAGTTAATGAATTCAATATTACGAGGTCCACAGTGTCAAGAGGGTGCCGATAATAATAAATTTCCAGCATTACCTCTCGCCACGGACACCGCAGTGACCGACAGACTTCACTTAACGACCGAGAGCAGTGGCGTCTGCGCAGAGATGTCAGTGCTTACAGACAAGCAACACTACGTGAAATAACCGCCGAAACCAATGGTACACGTATGACGAACGTATCCGTTAGGACAGTGAAGGAAATCTGGAGCTAATGGGCTATGGCAAGAGACGACCGATGCGAGTGCCTTTGCTAGCAGCACGACACCTCCTGCAGCGTCTTCCTGTACTCGTGACCATATCGGTTGGACGCTAAACAACTCGAAAACAGTGGCCTGGTCAGATGAGTCTCGATTTCGATCGGTAAGAGCTGATTGTAGGGTTCAATTGTGTCACAGACTCCACGAAGCCATGTACCCAACTTACCAACAAGACGCAGTGCAAGTTGGTGATGGGTGCTTAATGGTATGGCCTGTGTTTACATGGAATGGACTATGTCCTCTCACCCAAGTGTACCGATCATTGACAGGAAATGGTTATGTCTGGCTACTTGGAAACCTCCTGCAGGCATTTGAGGACTTCACGTTCCCAAAAAACAATGACATTTTTATAGGTGACAATGTTCCATGTCGCTGGGGCACAACTGTGTGCGATAGGTTTGAAGCACATTCTGGACATTTCGAGCAAATTATTTGGCCACGTAAATAACTTGCATGAATCGCATATAACATTTATGAGACATAATCGAGAGGTCAGTTCGTGCACGAAATCCTGAACTGGCAACACTTTCGTAATTATGGACAGCTATAGAGGCAGCATGGAAATTTGGAAATTTGCGCTAAGGTCCCATGGGACCAAACTGCTGAGGCCATCGGTCCCTAGGCTTACGCACTACGTACCCCAACTTAAACTAGCTTACGCTGACAACACACACACCCATGCCTGAAGGAGGACTCAAAGACTGTGCGGTTACCCGGTGCGGCAGGCAGCATGGCTCAATATTTCTGCAGAGGACTTCCGAAGACTTGTTGAGTGCATGTTACGTCGGGTTTCTGCACTACTCCGGCAAAAGGATGTTCGACACGACATTAGGAAGTGCCCCAGACTTTTGACACCTCATGATGTTTTGACGTTTGGCTGCGACGAGCTACGACGCGCCACACTCGACATTATGGCCGCGCCCTGTGAGTATTTGTAACTTCGTTTCTCTTTCATGTGCGGTTTGTGAAGTCAGTTACAATCACATTTTATGTTAACATTATGTTAAGAATTATTTTCATTTTAAAACTAGAGACAGACAATCGCAAATCCAATAGTATCTGTATACCTGGCTGAAAATGACGTACAAGTTCGTGGTGCCCTACATCGGTAGTGCTGGAATTCAATATGGTGTTGGTCCATCCTTAGCCTTGATGCCAGCTTCCACTCTCGCAGGCATACGTTCAATCAGGTGCTGGAAGGTCTCTTGGGGAATGGCAGCCCATTCTTCACGGAGGGTTGCACTGAGGAGAGGTATCGATGTCGGTCGGTGAGGCCTGGTCGCGTGACCGCTATGGTCGCAGGTTCGAATCCTGCCTCGGGCATGGATGTGTGTGATGTCCTTAGGTTAGTTAGGTTTAAGTAGTTTATGTTCTAGGGGACTGATCACCACAGATGTTAAGTCCCATAGTGCTCAGAGCCATTTGAACTATTTTGAGGCCTGGCACGAAGTCGGCGTTCCAAAACATCCCAAAGGTGTTCTATAGGATTCAGGTCAGGACCGTGTGCGGGCCACTCCATTAAAGTCGTGTAACAACCCCTCCACAGACCGTGCATTATGAACAGGTGCTCCAGCGTGTTGAAAGATGCTATCGCCATCCCCGAATTGCTCTTCAACAGTGGGAAGCAAGAAGGTACTTAAAACATCAGTGTAGGCCTGTGCTGTGATAGTGCCACGCGAAACAACAAGGGGTGCAGGATCTCTCCATGAAAAACACGACCACACCATAACACCACCACCTCCGAATTTTACTGTTGGCACTACACACGTTGGCAGATGACGTTCACAGGGCATTCGCCACACCCACGTCGTGCCATTGGATCACCACGTTGTGTACCGTGATTCGTCACTCCACACAACGTTATTCCACTCTTCAATCGTCCAATGTTTACGCTCCTTCCACCAAGCGAAGCGTCGTTTGGCATTTACCGGCGTGATGTGTGGCTTAAATCAGCATGACGAATGCGAGGCAAGGCGATATATTACAGAATCGCATCAACTGTAGTCTGGGTGGTGAACACTCGCTAGAAGGTACGGCTTTTATGCAGTATGGCACTCCACCTCATACTGCTACACGTTTGGAAGACCTGCGCACATCGTTTGGTGTGGATCAGGTGCTGAGGCGCCACTGCCGTCATTCTTGGCCTCCTAGGTTCCCAGACCTCAATCCGTATGATTGAAGTCGCAAGTTAACCGCTATTATCCGACCTCATTAGGGATGCTAAAAGACAACATTCGACGGCAGTTTCTCATCATTACCTATTGATACGCTGTACAGCACTGTTCAGGTCTCGTCCATCGACTACAGATCTTGTTAATGAATGACTGCCGATATATTCAACACCTGCAATGAGGAATATCGTTTTTGCAAAAATCTGTTGTTATGCTAATGGAAAAACTGGTAGAAGCCGACCTCGGGGAAGATCAGTTTGGATTCCGTAGAAATGTTGGAACACGTGAGGCAATACTGACCCTACGACTTATCTTAGAGAATAGATTAAGGAAAGGCAAGCCTACGTTTCTAGCATTTGTAGACTCAGAGAAAGCTTTTGACAATGTTGATTGGAATACTCTCTTTCAAATTCTGAAGGTGGCAGGGGTGAAATACAGGGAGCGAAAGGCTATTTACAATTTTTGTACAGAAATCAAACGGCAGTTATAAGAGTCGAGGGGCACGAAAGGGAAGCAGTGGTTGGGAAGGGAATGAGACAGGGTTGTAGCCTATCTCCGACGTTATTTAATCTGTATATTGAGCAAGCAGTGAAGGAAGCAAAAGAAAAATTCGGAGTAGGAATTAAAATCCATAGAGAAGAAATTAAAACTTTGAGGTTCGCCGATGACATTGTAATTGTGTCAGAGACAGCAATGGACCTGGAAGAGCAGCTGAACGGAATGGACAGTGTCTTGAAAGGAGGATATAAGATAAACATCGACAAAAGCAAAACGAGGATAATGGAATGCAGACTAATTAAATCGGATGATACTGAGGGAATTAGATTAGGAAATGAGACACTTAAAGTAGTAAATGAGTTTTGCTATTTGGGGAGCAAAATAACTGACGATGGTCGAAGTAGAGAGGATATAAAATGTAGACTGGCAATGGCAAGGAAAGTGTTTCTGAAGAAGAGAAATTTTGTTAACATCGAGTATAGATTTAAGTGTCAGGAAGTCGTTTCTGCAAGTATTTGTATGGAGTGTAGCCATGTATGGAAGTGAAACATGGACAATAAATAGTTTGGACAAGAAGGGAATAGAAGCTTTCGAAATTTGGTGCTACAGAAGAATGCTGACGATTAGATGGGTAGACCACGTAACTAATGAGGAAGTACTGAACAGAATTGGGGAGATGAGAAATTTGTGGCAAAAGTTGATTAGAAGAAGGGATCGGTTGGTAGGACATATTCTGAGGCATCAAGGGATCACCAGTTTAGTATTGAAGAGCAGCGTGGAGGGTAAAAATCGTAAGGAGACCAAGAGATGAATACACTAAACAGATTCAGAAGGATATAGGTTGCAGTAGGTACTGGGAGATGAAAAAGCTTGCACAGGATAGGGTAGCATGGAGAGCTGCATCAAACCAGGCTCAGGACTGAAGGCCACAACAACAACAACATGCTAATTATGGCTTTTGTATAATCTGAAGCGCCATCGTTTGGTCACATTGAGCACTTCTTTGGTTTCAGTAAAACTCTATGTTATTTCAGGCATGTGTGTCAAGTTTTATCTCTCTATGTACATTATTCAATGAAATATTGAATTTTCACATGTTAAAGGACTTTCGGGTCACTATTTATATTGTATGTATTAATTTTAGTCTACAATAGTGACGTACTGATGGATGGAAAAGTATTTAATATTTTGAACATCTTTCACAAAATCGGGCCGCGCGGAATGTTCGCATGGTTCAGGGCGCCATTCACGGGTTGCGCGGCCCGGACGTTCGAGTCCTCCCTCGGGCATAGGTATGTGTGTTGCTCTTAGCATAAGATAGTTTAAGTAGTGTGTAAGTCTAGGGACCGATGACCTCAGCAGTTTGGTCCTTTAGGAATTCACACACATTTGAACATTTTGAACAAAATCGGCAATATTGAGGCCTACGTTCAAATGAAAATCTTATGAAAAGTATTCAAGTTTCGTTGCTTTTCTGTGGATGTTGTCCTTCAGTGTGTCAAACGAAATATGTAAACACTTTTAAGCCATTCTGTGTAAATGCTGGAAACTTTCGGTATACATGTTCAGTTCTTTCATTACGCCAGTTGCACCACATTTCTTCCCTTTTCTCAAATGTAACAGATTATCCAATATTTTCTTCGATGCTCAACGTTTATGGGCTACAAAAAATCCAGTACATCAATATCTTCGTCTGATGAAGGCAACATACGCTGATGCTCTGTATGTCCATATTTTTAGCGATGGTTGCGGTATTCGGCTGTTCGATAGCAAATGACAAATTAAACACCTTTCAGCCGCCAATTTTCAACCTTATTTTAATGGGCAACCAGTTTCAGTGTTTTACTACGCTATATTCAGGCCCCTGACAGACTTGTAGGTATAACCTACCTCGTTTGTGATCAAAACAGGGGTCAGCAGTACTGATATTAGTAGATACCTGTTGACATGTCGGCAGGTGATGGCTGAAGTGGCTACTGTAACAAGTATCTACTAATACGAGTATTGCTGGCCGCTGTTTTGATCACAAGTGAGGTAGGTTATTCCTACACATCTGTAGGGATGTAGCGGGAACCATGTAAAACTCGAGAGTTTGCTCTTTTCAACACTACATTGTTCAAGTACATATCACAAATAACGTAATAGTTACCATTTTTTATAAATCGGATGATTCTTTTTTATACACGCTGTTTATCGCAAAGATCCCACGTGCCACAGTAGAAAAAACGCCGCTTCACAAATTACAAAAAGGTATACTGTAATTGCACGTATACTTCATGAGCTATAGAACATGCCAACTTGAACAATTTAGTTTTGAAAAAAATAAGCGTTTAATGTTTCAACTGGTGTTTTTTGATACTGAAATTGAAGAAAGCTTTAATCTGTAGTACCAGCACCATTCAGGTGGCCTTTTCTCGCCAGCATCGAAACACTTTCATTTCGCGGAAATTATATCGATTAACTGGCTTCCGCTTACCAATCGATGAGTTCCTGTGTACGATTGGGAATGAAATGTAGATAAGATATCTAAATTGTATTTAAAACTGAGAGCAGAACGATATCTCATTTCGTTCTCGAGTTGTTCGGTTTTATATCCGGAGATATGGCGTGCGCGACGCTCCCATTCCTTGGACATCGCGAATCACATGGTCATAACAACCGTCATATCTCGCAAACGACTCAAGATATCGAAACGAGGGTTTCGCAAATGGTAACACGGAATGAGGCACGTATGTTGAATGATAACTACTCGATTTTTTTTATTTGCCTTGTTACGGAAGTGAGTCGTCCGCAGCAGTGAGATGTCGGTAGCTGAGTACGCATAAAGACGTCCGTAGCACTGCAGGAAAACCAAACTCCATCCAGAACGGTCACGGACGTGAGAAATCTCACAACAGTCCAAAGGAAGACATTACGCTACAGTACAGCCGAGTATTCCGCGAAAAAACTGGTTGTCCCAAATCATGCTATCTAGACGTCAGACCACTACTATAATGCGCAACTGGCTGGATTCGCAGTTGTTACCCTTCGCACCTTTATGGAACGAAAGCCCGGCCATCTCCATATGGCGAAGTCCACCCAACTGAGACTGCAGACCTCAACCATGTGATACTAGGGTGTTCACGCTATGACAGACATGGCCGCAAGTTTCTTAAGGCCTTGATCAGAGCAGTAATTCCCCAACCTACATCTGCGACGGACTTGTTCCTACAGCTGACCACAACGGTCTATACCAGTGTTGCCCAGCTTCTGCAAGAAGCGGGTATCCAGTTATAAGGCAGACACATAGGTTCCAGCGTAGGAAGTTGTGGCATATGGACTGTGTTGAGCGTGAGAATCTACAGAGTGCACCACGAAGTTTGCCCGGAATTAATGTAATTTCCTATGCCTATGCTGTATATGTGGTATTGTATACCAAATCTGTAGTTACTCGCTTCTGTGAATAAATGGTTAATGCCAAAGGCCAATAATATATGAAAACCAACACAGAGCGCTTATACTAGGGCTGTTGATAAAATATCGATATACCGATATTTTTTCCAGAAAGCATCGTTATATACCTGCGATATATTTACCCCGATACATCGATATCAAAATGGCAAAGTCGAGTATCGATACTTTTATTTTATATTATATTCTTTCATAATTTTCGGTAAATACACTCCTGGAAATGGAAAAAAGAACACATTGACACCGGTGTGTCAGACCCACCATACTTGCTCCGGACACTGCGAGAGGGCTGTACAAGCAATGATCACACGCACGGCACAGCGGACACACCAGGAACCGCGGTGTTGGCCGTCGAATGGCGCTAGCTGCGCAGCATTTGTGCACCGCCGCCGTCAGTGTTAGCCAGTTTGCCGTGGCATACGGAGCTCCATCGCAGTCTTTAACACTGGTAGCATGCCGCGACAGCGTGGACGTGAATCGTATGTGCAGTTGACGGACTTTGAGCGAGGGCGTATAGTGGGCATGCGGGAGGCCGTGTGGACGTACCGCCGAATTGCTCAACACGTGGGGCGTGAGGTCTCCACAGTGCATCGATGTTGTCGCCAGTGGTCGGCGGAAGGTGCACGTGCCCGTCGACCTGGGACCGGACCGCAGCGACGCACGGATGCACGCCAAGACCGTAGGATCCTACGCAGTGCCGTAGGGGACCGCACCGCCACTTCCCAGCAAATTAGGGACACTGTTGCTCCTGGGGTATCGGCGAGGACCATTCGCAACCGTCTCCATGAAGCTGGGCTACGGTCCCGCACACCGTTAGGCCGTCTTCTGCTCACGCCCCAACATCGTGCAGCCCGCCTCCAGTGGTGTCGCGACAGGCGTGAATGGAGGGACGAATGGAGACGTGTCGTCTTCAGCGATGAGAGTCGCTTCTGCCTTGGTGCCAATGATGGTCGTATGCGTGTTTGGCGCCGTGCAGGTGAGCGCCACAATCAGGACTGCATACGACCGAGGCACACAGGGCCAACACCCGGCATCATGGTGTGGGGAGCGATCTCCTACACTGGCCGTACACCACTGGTGATCGTCGAGGGGACACTGAATAGTGCACGGTACATCCAAACCGTCATCGAACCCATCGTTCTACCATTCCTAGACCGGCAAGGGAACTTGCTGTTCCAACAGGACAATGCACGTCCGCATGTATCCCATGCCACCCAACGTGCTCTAGAAGGTGTACGTCAACTACCCTGGCCAGCAAGATCTCCGGATCTGTCCCCCATTGAGCATGTTTGGGACTGGATGAAGCGTCGTCTCACGCGGTCTGCACGTCCAGCACGAACGCTGGTCCAACTGAGGCGCCAGGTGGAAATGGCATGGCAAGCCGTTCCACAGGACTACATCCAGCATCTCTACGATCGTCTCCATGGGAGAATAGCAGCCTGCATTGCTGCGAAAGGTGGATATACACTGTACTAGTGCCGACATTGTGCATGCTCTGTTGTCTGTGTCTATGTGCCTGTGGTTCTGTCAGTGTGATCATGTGATGTATCTGACCCCAGGAATGTGTCAATAAAGTTTCCCCTTCTTGGGACAATGAATTCACGGTGTTCTTATTTCAATTTCCAGGAGTGTATATGAAGTTGTTCTTTTGAAATTGTACTGGAACATAACTTTACTTTCACTGTGTGAAGGAGTCTTACTACTTTTTGAGCCTTCATCCCGTCCAATCTTTCACTTCGACTGTGTGAAGCAAATGCATGTGGCACAAAAGAAGAAGTCCGATTGCGCTGGGGGTTGGCAGTATGAATGGAATAACAAGATTTCCAATGTGAAGAAATAGCACACTAGTGACGCTAGAAAACAATTTTTAACGCAACTAGAGTGCAATTTCTTCACATCAGCATTGTACAATAACAGATACTGAAAATGATGAAAAAAATCTAAATGACAAGATCCATCTTTGCAGTGTCCGGAGACGGGTGACGGGAAATGCTGACGTAATCAGCGCTCGGCGCTACCAACAGAAATTCCATCTTTTAGCTTCACCACGCAATTTTGACACAACGACTGCTACTTCACTGGCGTTTGAAAAAAATAATGAAGTCGACATGAAGTGTTCCGGAAAAATCGGATGTTTGACGAAATCGAACGACGGACCCATCGGACACCTTACATACGGTTACTAATGAAGTGGTTATCGCCAAGTCTCAACGTGCATCGATTCCCTTTCAGCTCTTGTTCTAAGGGGGATAGGCAGGCTGCTAGCCTGTTGATGTACAAAATATCTAATAATACAGTAAAACTTCGTTAACACGAATCCGAAGGGACTGAAAAATCAGGAGTTCGTGTTAAAAAAATTTGTATTAAGTGAAAAACACAGATTTTAATAAGTATACATGTACAGCAGCACACTAGTGTGTGATACACTACACTATCAATCACGTTATTGTAGACTTATAACACTATAAAGCGATTGTAAAATTCAATTACTCACAAATTATGTACGTTACTTTCTTGGAAAAAAAATCGGTCATGGTTCGCTGACTTTCATGAGAACGATAATATTTTGTAATTTCACAACCAATAGGAATGATAGCGTCCGAAAACCCAGCAGTGACGTCGGATCTTGAAGCGAACCGTTCTGAACAGTCCAAGGCTGTAAACATCTCCTGACGGGTAGGTGGAATGATATCTGTATTCTCTTCCTCTTCACGTTCTTCTGATGGTCTTTCTTGAACCTCGTTCACAGCTTTTGGCACATCCGATTCCACAGAAGCACGTACGAACATCGTCATCTACAGTAATGAATTCTTCGAAACTAATCCCAGGGCTCGCAACGTCCTGCAGATCTGTCCATTCATCAGGTGAAGTGGCGTCTTCTAACTCGTGGACATCTTCATTGTTGCTATGTCTCCAAGCTCTGTTAAAGCACTTCCCCATATGATGTGGCGATACTGAGTTCCAGGCTGCTGCGATGGCTTTTATTGCGTCAAGGAGATTCCAGTTTGGCGTTGCACTATTGCTTTCAGCAGCACGAATTGCAGTCGCTTACGATACGCTGTCTTTATGAGAGAGATTATGCCTTGGTCCAAAGACTGAAGGCGGCTTGTGGCGTTGGGTGGAAAAAACTGAACCTTTATGTTGGGTAGGTTCAGATCATGAACGTTATGCGCAGTACATCTGTCCAATGTAAGAAGGACATGTCTATTTTGAGCAACCATTCGACTGTTGAAACGAAGACGCCACTTGCGAAATGATGTGCCATAGATCCAAGCTTTCTTGTGGAGAGTAGATGCAAGTTAAAGTGTCCATATTTATGTTTTTAAAACAATGTGGTTTTCTCGGATTTACCGATAACCCAGGGACGAAACTTCTCACTGCCGTCAGCATTACAGCACAGTACAACAGTCACACATTGTTTGTTTCGTGCTCCACCGTGACACTTATCAGAGCACCGTGACACTTATCACCTTTTATCCCCAGGGTGCGATTCGGAAAAAGATTGTAGAAAAATCGAGTTTCATTCATGTTAAACACATCACACGAGGCATACTTTTCCCTCACTTGGTTGAATTCATGCAACCAGCTGTTCGCACTTTCTTCATCAACTTAATTTGCTTCACCACAAATTTGTACAGACGAAATTGAATGTCTCTTTTGGAACCGATACAACCAACCAGCATAACAACGGAAGTCTTCGATACCCATATGTTTAGCAATATCATTTGCTTTTGACTGAATCACAGGGCCATTTAAAGGTATGTTAGATGCACGCGTATGATTGAACCATTCTAGCAGTAACGTCTCGATGTCTTCGTACTTGACGGTACGAAGTTGTTTAGATTTGTTTCCAGAACCTGATGCCGCAACATAAATAATTTTTTCTCGATTCTTAATAATAGTAGATAAAGTAGATTTATGTATTCCAAACTGCTCTGCAATTGCTGTTTTATTGGTACCAGGGTCCACTTCATCTAGAATCTTAATCTTTAACTGTACATTTAGAGCTGTCTGTTTCCTCTTTGCCATTTTCGCACGCTACGATACCGGTTGTAACTGTAGTTTTTATTCATTATTCCAACTCGATAGGCTACGACTTACGGAACACCTGTCAAATCTGGCACGGAGTACATTCCTAAATGCTGCTGCACACATTATTAAATGTCTTACAATGTACAGCATACGCTGATTGTTGAGGTGATAATCGCGGCTACCGACCTACAATACGTTAAAAACGAGTAAACAATAAGTATAATTAGCTTTGTAGCTACATTTTCTACATTCATTTCGGAAAAAAATTACGCTTTAGAATACTCGAGGTTTGTGTTACAGTGAAATTTAATTGCGCCAGGAACTGAAACAGAGTTCGTAATTCGCCTTAACCGAAATTCGTGTTAACCGATAAAACATACCATAAGAACCAATGTATTCCCGGCAGGAGGAATATTTTTTTCGCGATAACCGCGAGTTCGTCTTATGCGAGTTCGCACTAACGAGGTTTTACTGTAAATCAATACGTAAACACACATCTATAAAAGTGGCAATATATTTTGAACGTGCAGCCGATATTTTTATAGGCAGGTACGTATACGTTATACCCATCAATATATCGATACCTATTTCCGATCTATCGAGGTGCGGTAGTGTATTTTAAAATATCGATATATTGGATTCCCGAAATTTTTAAAAATATCAACAGTCGTAGCTTATACACATCTCCAGCAGTTGGGGAACGGTGTATCAGGAGGTATATTAGGCCAAACACTAGTCTTGCCTAATCTTTACTACTGTGATGTAGTTCAACACGGCACAAATAGTGAAAATTCGCGATGCCTCGAGCTAGTGATGAATGCTTGCATTAGATGCGTGTGCAATATACGGTTGTATGATCATATCAGTCTTTCATACTCCCAGCTAGGTTGGATACGCCCACATAAGGTACGCGATCTCCACACGATGTGCTTACTTCATCGATTTCTTAGTCACTGGTGCCCCGAGTACGTATCTTCTCACATTAAACACCTATCATCATTCAACACCCGTAATAGCAGATCGGTTACGTACCTTTACATGAAACAAAATCTTTCTCCGTGTCATTCTCTATCTCAGCCACACGACTATGGAACGCGCTCCCCTGTGATGTTCGTCTTATCCAGAACCACTCAACATTCAAGAGGGAACTCAAAACATTAGGAGCGGTATAGCCACCAATGTTGTGCCCCTCTCATCTCTTTCTTTCTCCTCTCCATCATTGCTTCGAATTTTACCTTTCTATTTCTCTGCCTATAACCTAGCTTCCTCTTGTATATCTCTTTCACCCCTTTCTATCGTCTAATGTCTCTGCTCGATGTGAATAGGTCACAAGCTGCAAGAACAAAACGAGAAAATTACCAAATAGCAATAGGACTGACATTCATAAAAGAAAAATATGTTTAGTTTCATATACATAGTCATTATTATTATTATTATTCTTGATTGTTGTAGTGATTTTTTTGATTGCTATATCCTTGTATTACTGTTATAATATCTATTTTTTCTTTAACATTAATACTGTATAACGTGGTATGTCCATAATGATCTGTACAAACTGAAATTCGTTCAATCTGACTATGCCTGGTTAGGTGTAAGAGAGGGCCTGAAGGATCTTGCCAGGTAAAATAAACGCATAAAAAATATAGACTGCTACAGCAGCGAAAGGTTTGAGACGACCCCTACAGCACGAAGCCTCCTCTACTCGCCGGTGACATCGCGACTACGCCGCCGCCAGCCACAGCCGGCGCAGCCGCGCGCTCCTCGCCCCACGGCGGCCGCGTCCCGTGTGCGGCTCGCGGCGCGCCCGCCGCCGCCGCCGCTGCCGCCGCGTATTGATTGCGCCTGCGCGGCCAGGGCCCGCCTCGCTCGCGCCGCCCGCCGCTGCCGCCGCCTGGTCCGGCGTGCCGGCGCAGGTAGGCGGCCGGCCGGCGCTCCGGCAGTAGCCGCCCGGCGCTACCCGCGCGCGCGCCGCCTCCTCCTCCTCCCATGTCGGCGTCCCGCCGCCGCTGCCGCTGCCGCCCCCAGCGCCGCTGCCGCCCCCGGCGCCGCAGCCACCCCCAGCACCGACCCGCCCCCGGCCACTTTTAGCGCTGGCGTGCAGCGGCGCGACGCCCGCCGCGGCGGCCTCGGCGCCGCCCCCCGCCGCCTCCTCCGCCGCCGCCGCCCCCGCCGCCCCAGCTTCCAGGTGAGTACCCTCGAGGCGGCGCGCTCTCTTTCTCAGCCGGCGGGCCGCGCGCCTCCCCCTCTGTGACCCGGCGCTATATATACCCGTCGCTTAATTAGCAGTGTTGCGCGGCCGCGCCGGTCACCGCTGACACGACAGTCGCCGGCCCCGCGACCCTGGCCTGCCCTACTGTAGCGCCGGCTGCCGGCCGATACCGCGTGCTGACCTGCTGACACGCACGTGCGTTCCGTCCCCGGTTCGGCGAGGCGCCGAATGCCGATGGCGTCGCGACCCGAGACAGCCCACCATTCATTCTGCCACACGAGGGAAGCGAGCGTTCACCACAGCGTGTATCCCAGCCTGGCTTTAATTACCCCCTGAGGTGTAAAATAAAATTTATTGAGGAATAGAAACCCAAAATATTTGATTGCGTTTGTCATGAAACTGAATTATTTTGCCGGCAGTTGTAGCCGAGCGGTTCTAGGCGCTTCAGTCCGGAATTGCGCTGCTGCTACGGTCGCAGGTTCGAATCCTGCCTCGGGCATGGATGTGAGTGATTTTCTTAGGTTAGTTAGGTTTGGTTCAAATGGTTCAAATGGCTCTGAGCACTATGGGACTTAACATCTGTGATCATCAGTCCCCTAGAACTTAGAACTACTTAAACCTAACTAACCTAAGGACATCACACACATCCATGCCCGAGGCAGGATTCGAACCTGCGACCGTAGGAATCGCGCGATTCCTGACTGAGCGCCTAGAACCGCTAGACCACCGCGGCCGGCAGTTAGGTTTAAGTAGTTCTAAGTTGTAGGGGACTGATGATCTCAGATGTTAAGTCCGATAGTGCTCAGAGCCATTTGAACCATTTTTTGAATTATTTGTAAAACGCTACTTGTGAATATTCATCATTGCAGTTGCAGCTATTCCATTTACTGTGTTTGCACAAAAAAAAAATGGCTCTGAGCACTATGGGACTTAACATCTGAGGTTATCAATCGCCTAGGACCTAGAACTACTTCGACCTAACTAACCTAAGAACATCACACACATCCATTACCGAGGCAGGATTCGAACCTGCGACCGTAGCGGTCGCGCGGTTCCAGACTGAAGCGCCTAGAACCGCTCCGCCACTCCGGCCGGCACTGTGTTTCCAGTTCAAATTATTGGATGTAATGTCTTGCTTGTTACGGGAAATACTGGTTTCTGGGTTCCACACCGCAGTCTCTAACAACGGAACCCTTATAAGATGACTTTGTTATCCGTCCGTTTATCTACCTGTCTGTCCGACTGTTAAAACCCCGTTTTCTCAGGAACATATAGACGTCGTCGTTGTTGTTGTTGTGGTCTTCGGCCCAGAGACTGGTTTGATGCAGCTCTCCATGCTACTCCATCCTGTGCAAGCTTCTTCATCTCCCAGTACTTACTGCTACCTACATCCTTCTGAATCTGTTTAGTGTATTCATCTCTTTGTCTCCCTCAACAATTTTTACCCTCCGTGCTGCCGCCTGAATTACTAAATTGCTGATCCCTTGATGACTCAGAATGTGTCCTACCAAGCGATCCGTTCTTCTAGGCGCTGCAGTCTGGAACCGAGTGAACGCTACGGTCGCAGGTTCGAATCCTGCCTCGGGCATGGATGTGTGTGATGTCCTTAGGTTAGTTAGGTTTAAGTAGTTCTAAGTTCTAGGGGACTGATGACCACAGATGTTAAGTCCCATAGTGCTCAGAGCCATTTGAACCATTTGAACCTTCTTCTAGTCAACTTGTGCCACAAACTCCTCTTCTCCCCAATTCTATTCAGTACCTCCTCATCAGTTATGTGATCTACCCATCTAATCTTCAGCATCCTTCTGTAGCACCACATTTCGAAAACTTCTATTCTCTTCTTGTCTAAACTATTTATCATCCACGTTTCACTTCCATACATGGCTACACTCCATACAAATACTTTCAGAAAAGACTTCCTGACACTTAAATCTATACTCGATGTTAACAAATTTCTCTTCTTCAGAAACGCTTTCCTTGCCAATGCCAGTTTACATTTTATATCTTCTCTACTTCGACCATCATCAGTTATTTTGCACCCAAAATAGCAAAACTCATTTATTACGTATCGAGTTGAAACTTATGCCACCTACTAAGGTCTACAGTCCCCTGCTGGTCAAAAAAAGAGTAGCTTCTAAGTCACTCCAATCAAAAGATACGACCATTTATGTCGCAAGTTTTGATAATCGCAAAGTAGCTCATTAAAAACTACAGTGTACTTTCCATTGGCCTAGATTCATGTAACTTGGCAAGAAGCGAGATTTCACAGTACAACCAAAGGGAAAAAGTCCGAAAATGTTAATCTGTAATTAATCACGCGCAAAATATTCCTTTTGCCATTCGTTGTGCCACATCAAACTTAAAACATTCTTGAATGTCTTAGAATTCCAGAATTCCCGGGTCCGATATCTTTGCAGTACCGATGTCGATAATAGGCAAAAACCGTCGAGATTCTCGGTTCCCGCGCTGCATGAACTGTCAGTATACATTTTTGTGACCCCAACATGTTTCAGCACCTCTGTGCTATCGTCAGTGGGTTTTATTTATTAAAATCTGTGAAATGGGAACATCTTTTGAGTGATAACTAATCTACGAATATTACGCCTAAAGAACAGTTTTGGTTTGTTTTTTGCTATCTGAATTTTACAGTATAGGCTTCTGCACGACTATTTGTGCATCGTGAAACGGCCAGCCGCTGTGGTCGAGCGGTTTTAGGCGCTTCAATCCGGAGCCAGGCGGTCGCGTGGTTCCAGACTGAAGTGGCTAGAACCGCTCGGCCACAATGGCCGGCTGCGTGCAGCCAGAATCTGCTTTCATCGTTGAAAACCATGGGGCGACATTGCATCTTCCAACTGTAATGTTAAGTCATTTCATTGTATTGTTTTCAAGTACAATCTGCTTCCTTCAAAAATGGCTCTGAGCACTATGCGACTTAACTTCTGAGGTCATTAGTCGCCTAGAACTTAGAACTAATTAAACCTAACTAACCTAAGGACCTCACCCATCCATGGCCGAGGCAGGATTGGAACCTGCGACCGTAGCGGTCGCTCGGCTCCAGAGTGCAGCGCCTAGAACCGCACCATCACTCCGGCCGGCAATCTGCTTCCTTGAGTACTTTCCATGTCTCTGAAACCTCCATGGCGTCAGCGGTGTATCACTAACGTGATGTACTGTAATTCAGTAAACGTACGATATACCGTCGCCGGATACATCGCGGATTCGAATACACCTAATGAGGTGTAAAAATGATTAATACAGTTGTGTTTCCGTAGTATCATTTACCCCTGCAACCCTGAAGCCTGCAGAACAGTAACCAAAAGGGACATAGGTGCCAGCCGCTGTGCACGAGCGGTTCTAAGCGCTTCAGTCCGGGGCCACGCTGCTGCTACGGTCACAAGTTCGAATCCTACCTCGGGCATGGATGTGTGTGATGTCCTTAGGTTATTTAGGTTTAAGTAGTTCTAAGTCTAGGGGACTGATGACCTCAGATGTTAAGTCGCATAGTGCCTAGAGCCATTTGAACCACCATCAAGCGTTGGTAACGCTAGTATTGTGTCATAATTCACATATGGTCTTGCAGAAGCATATAATCTAAAATTCAGGTAATGACAAAACAAACAAAAACTATTCTTTTGGCCTAATATTCGTAGATTAGTTATCAGTCAAAATATTAACTTTCATGGTCGAAGTTCACACTCAACTAGAATTTTTTGAAGGACATAAAATTCACCGTTGACTGCAAAAGTTGTTTATTTTACAATTGCAATTTCAACCTTTGGGCCATTTTCAAATGGAGTTGCACCACATATTAGGCTTTAAAATCCTCCGGCATGGATATATGTCATCGTCAAAAATTAGCCTTTTCTCAGTAGTAACACCATAACATTAAACGAAGCATAAGCTGAAGCTAAATCTATTGCAGTACCTCTTGAAAATGGCCCAGAGACCGAAACTGCAATTGTGAAATAAATAACTTCTACAGTCAACGACAAAAATGACGTTCTTGAAAAGAAATTCAACATTTATTTCCCATTTTTCAGATTTTAATAAATAAAGTCCACTGATGATGACACAGAGGAGCTGAAACATGTTAGGGACACATGAAAAAAAACAGTGTTTTGCACAACAGGCGGACCTTACAGCCAATAATTCGCTACTATTGATAATGTAAGCTATCGATAATTACTTTTTTTTCAACTGCTATCATTGAGCAGTGGAGGTTACAATTTCCTCAGACAGTCCATCCACCGCATACACACCTTGTGCTCTCTACCACACATTGAAGGCAGAAAATGTGGGACATATACTTACCAAATACAAAACATGTTCTTCATTAAGACATGCATGACATTAATGTTGACATATATTGTATTCACCAACGGGTTTCAGTCCAAGCGATGCTCACAGTACTTTGCGAAATACAAAATAAAAATGAAATAAAATGCAGTAACAAACAAGACCTGCAAGATCAAAAATTGGGATGTAATATTCGTACGAAGATACATATGTGAAAGCGCTATTACAAATGCAACACTACATGCCGTACATCTTACGAAAATACAAGACACGCAATTAAATTCAAACAGTACAAATCCAGTATTCACGATGTAGGTGAAAATATATGCTTATATTGTTGATTGTCCTGAAACGTTTTATTTTCTTTGGTCGAAATGATCAGCGCCTGCTTCTCACACAGTCGGTGTGTATTGGATTTGTATTGTTTTAATTTAATGTGTACCCTTTATTTTTATAAGATCTATGACATGTAGTGTAGACTTTGTAAAAGCATTTTGACGTAAATGTCTCCTTGTGAACGTCATATCTTAATTTTTAACCTTGCAGGACATGTTTGTCATTGCGTTTTATTTCATTTTTGTTTTGTATTTCGTACAGTACCGCGAACAAGGTCTTGGACTGAAACGGGTTGATGTACGAAATATAATACATGTCAGCATTACTGTTATGCATTTCTTAAAATACATACATGCTAATATCCGCATGGGAAGTACGTTTACAAAATGTCTTATGGATGTCTTCTCCAAGTTGTAGATGCCTCCTGCAATAGACCAGAAATTACTTCATTACAGATAAATGAGCTTACTGACAGCGCAGCACAGGAATAAATACATAGGAGCTACTATAGTGCGGTACACAGTATTATTATTAGAGTCCTCAGACACAAAGCATTGGCATCCTGAAGGTTCCCAGTTTCTGCCAGTTCGGGTGTCCAGCAGTCAACCTGTTTACAGACAATAAAAATGGTTCAAATGGCTCTGAGCACTATGGGACTCAACATCTGTGGTCATCAGTCCCCTAGAACTTGGAACTACTTAAACCTAACTAATCTAAGGACATCACAATCATCCATGCCCGAGGCAGGATTCGAACCTGCGACCGTAGCAGTCGCGCGGTTCCGGACTGAGCGCCTAGAACCGCTAGACCACCGCGGCCGGCTTACAGACAATAAGTATAGTGCACACGTTTTAACGTGGTTGATTTAAAGTGGGGGTGCAGGGCGCAGATGAAGCAGGTGCCACTAGAGAGAGGACTAGTGCAAGGGAAGCATATTGTGTAACAAGTATCTACACTCACTGTGGATAGTTAGCTTTCTTATTTGAGAAGGACTTGTGAGTGGCGCTCACGCTGCACCGGAAAATGCTTCATTATTTACACACACACACACACACACACACACACACACACACTACCCCAACACAACATATGGAAAAGAAATGTGGCATTCAAGATTTACCGGACGTGGAAGTAGAGTTTTGACAACGGTAGCAGTGAGGAGAAAGAATTGAATAGACTTGGATCATGGTAAATGTTCAAAGAATCTTTCTTTTCGTTCTGAAGTTGGTGATGATGGGAGCGAGCATCAATATGGGGAGGGGCGGGGCGGAGGTCTCCGCGGTTACTAGTTACTCTCGTTGCCTTCAGAGGCTCAATAGTAATGCTCTAAAGAAGGTTGGGAACGACTGAGTGCAACGAAGAGGTATAGTCAAACTGTTAGGGATGATTCATCACACAGAGAACAAGAAAATATGTTATATGGACATGGTTCGGGAAACCCTTTATTTCCATGACAGTACTCATTTTCTGCTTCTCTCCGTAATCATGTTAATCATGGGAAACACACAGCGACAGAGCGTACCAGCATTCCATGAACGTTTTCTTACACGAAATGCTCAAAATACCTTCTTGGTTACGTTTGGTTAGAACGAGGTGTAAGTTGTACCGCTTAGGTTCACGGCCAGTGTTTGTTGTTCTAATCGAACGATGATAATGTTTACGTGTGACTCATGTTATTGCTAGTTCTTCATAACAGACACTATGTCTTTTGTTACAATAAATAAACACTGTGTGGATCACAACTTTTTGTTTACAGACAGTCGGTTTTAATCTGCGCTGCAGATCGTCTTGAGGTCTAGGTTTGAAGAAAAGGGCAATAACAATAATGATTTTATAGAAGAGTGATGCAACGAGCAGTTCTCTCATGGATACTAGTAATAACAACAAAAACGATGAACTCACACAGATATGCTGCCGAAAAGTGCAGTTTGCCAACGTTGTGTGGGGCTAACATGAAAAACAAGTATTTGGTGACGGGAAAAAAAATTTCGTATTGTCACGTGGCATATTTGTAGGTCTTAGATGAAAACATTAAAACATTGTAAACCATTTATCCATTTATAATTAAATACCAGTTTTTATATATGTAGCTTTAAAAACAATTCTGTAGTTGAGTAAGTGCTCTACCATCTGAGCTACCGAAGCACGACTCACGCCCGGTCCTCACAGCTTTACTTCTGCCAGTATCTCGTCTCCTACCTTCCAAACTTTACAGAAGCTCTCCTGCGAACCTTGCAGAACTAGCACTCCTGAATGAAAAGATACTGCGGAGACATGGCTTAGCCACAGCCTGGGGGATGTTTCCAGAATGAGATTTTCACTCTGCAGCGGAGTGTGCGCTGATACGAAACTTCCTGGCAGATTAAAACTGTGTGCCCGACCTAGACTCGAACTCAGGATACTGGCAGAAGTAAAGCTGTGAGGACCTGGTGTGAGTCGTGCTTCGGTAGCTCAGATGGTAGAGCACTTGCCCACGATAGGCAAAGGTCCCGAGTTCGAGTCTTGGTCGGGCACACAGTTTTAATCTGCCAGGAAGTTTCATATCGGCGCACACTCCGCTGCAGAGTGAAAATCTCATTCTGGAAATTTTGTAGTTCTTTAGTAATGATTTATTTTCAAAAGGACTATCGACCACTATTTCACCCCCCCCCCCCCCCCTAGGGGTTAAATTTCCACAAATGCTAACACATGCATTTCTTTATTTTTTATCGAGAAATCAAATAGTAATTTTCATGCACCTAGCTTCAAAGTTGCCTCAATAACGACATACTGAAAAAAATCCACTCCTATATCACTCCGTTAGGAGGTGGAATTTCGAAAAATCCTTTATTAGACGACGCCTACAGTATAAGATCAACACCCTCGCCAAATATAAAGTTTGTGTCCTTAACGATTTGGGCTGGGCGATGACGAGTCAGTGAGTGAGTGAGTCAGTCGGGACATTGCCTTTTTTATACAGTGAGTTTATTTCGCTTCCAGTTTCGGTACCTCATTGCCACCATCGTCAGGCACCTGTACACAAAAGCAGGCAACTAATGTAACTCATTTAGTAGTTTGTGGTATTGTAGTGACCACTTGTCCAACTGGATTCCGTAGGCCTCTAAAAACTTTCTGTCGACGTAGACCCTTCGCACCTATAACTTCTACAGAATCCAGTTGGATATAGTGGCTCCTATAATAGTACAAACGAAAAGATGAGTTACCAAGTTTCGTGTATAGCTAAACAAAATTATTAAATAAAGTTACGGCTGTTGGTATCTATTTTCTTCTAGTCTTCGACCAGCTGCCGTACCATTCCTTTTACACAAAACATAACTGCAGAAGCCGTTTAGTATACAGTGAACGTTGCCTGTATATAATTTGTTGTGTGTATACTTATTACTACTGTCTCATCAGACAGTGCATTCTTGAGTCTCTGTTGTACGTCGTTCAACACATAAACTGATACCGTATTAGAATCCACCGTGTAGAAGTTTTGTAGTGAAAGAAATTGTTTTGCATAACGAGAGAGACAACGTAAAATCAAATGAAACTGTTCTTACCATACCAACAACTAAAGAAAGAAAACTAAGCCCCATTTCTATTGTAGATACTCTCAAACTGTCGCAAAAAGACTTTGAGCCTTGTGGATCCGTGCCTTGCATCCTGACATAACTGACTAGTATTCCGTATTCTCCGGATGGCACACATCTCGGCACTACTCCAGTTTCCTCAAGTCCTTATGGACTACCGTTACACTTAATCTAAAACTAAATTCTACACACTATTTACACTAGCACAGAAATACACATGGGTAACATTTAAATGTAAACTACAGTTCAGTGTATTCCAGTTACGTCCATATATGTCACTTATTTAGGACTTTCTGCCATTCTGTAGTTCCGTTCATGTCAGACGCCTCCTCCAAATTCGGCGTAAGACTAACAGATGCGTGTTCTTGGGTCAACTAAGCATATGCAGCCTTCTCTTACGGTTACTCTGTCTTCAGGTACAGTATCCACACTACTTGTAGAATGTAGTTATGTCCACTGACGAACAAAGTTCTCGATCCCTTCAAAAATCGTACACGTCTCCTGAAAGAAGACACTCCTTGACATCTGTCATCAGTCGACAAATTAACTCTGTGTGCTTCACAGTCTCAACACGTCTATAGTCGTGTACGTGAAGGGTTGAGCAACTCATAATTCAACAGGATAATTTTAATTTTCGTGTTTTGCATTTCCTAAGCCATGCTTCCTTGTGCGTGGCCAATAGATCGAATGGTTGTCGTATTCTCTTTTTTGGTCGATGCGTTTTCATCCCATACTTTCAGAGTGCACTATTCTTGATCTACAACGTGATGTTGCTATTTTGTGCCAAGACTGTATGGTATTAGGTTAAGCAGTAATACGGCCGGAGTGGCCGAGCGGTTCTAGGCGCTACAGTCTGGAACCTCGCGACCGCTACGACCACAGGTTTGAATCCTGCCTCTGGCATGGATGTGTGTGATGTCCTTAGGTTAGTTAGGTTTAAGTAGTTCTAAGTTCTAGGGGACTGATGACCACAGCAGTCAAGTCCCATAACGTTCAGAGCCATTTGAACCATTGTAGGCAGCAATATAAATCGTATTTATTTATCTATAATACGAGGAGCGATCAAAAAGGTTCCGTTCGAAAGCCGTAAAGTACAGAATCGGTGTTCCAATCAGGCGAAATCGCCGTGAGCACTGAGGCAATCATCACACCGACGCACCAGGTTCAAGATAATCGCTTCGGAAAACACCGTGTCCTGCTGCATGAAGAAGTACGTAACTGATTCCTGCACATCCTTGTCCGACAGAAATCGTCGACCCTTCAAAGGTTTTTTTAAGGGACTGGAGACGTGACAACTGCATGGTGAAAGACTAGGGCTGTAGGGCTGGTACGCGAGTGTCTCCCACTAGATTTGACGAAACTTCTGCATTACGACATTTGTGATATGGCGAGGTGCGTTACCATTGAGTAACAGGTCCACTTCTCGCAGTTTTCCACAACGGGGATTTTTCGACAGTCATGCTGCCGCACGCCCATTCTTCACTCTCCGGTGGATGTCTGCCGGTGTTTGTCCTTCGGCTGCCAAGAAAAGAATAACAGCCCGTTAATCCTGTTTGGACGCATTTGGTAATAACGTCGCTATAGTTCACGTTTCGGCATTCATCGCACGCATGTTGGAAGGACACGGATGGCACACTAATCCCTTGCCTCCATATAGGTGCTTAACTATCGGCTTCGGAGTCGTGCTACATTGCATATACGATCCAGCAACTCCATCAAACGGTAACTATCTGATCGCCCCTTATAGTTTAATTTCTACGACAATCTGTTGACGTGGTGAATTTTGAAGACATATTTAGTTTTCGGTACCATTATCTGCGACATCATGGGTCTAACACCACTCAAACTGTTTCAGGCTTCTCTCAGTATCCACAGAATTATGTTATGCCTCACATTATATAGTTTGGAGCATACTACACATCAATACTGGCGTTAGTTCTCAAAGAAAATATTAATTGGGTGAAACAATTTTTTAATGCTTCAGACATTGGAAAAGATCTTGACTGATTTATTTCAAATTATTATAGGATATTTCAAAAAACGTTCAGGCGGACGTGGACATGGGCTACGCTGTACAAAGAAAATTCTTTGTTTAACGTTGTTACCAAAAATCTCCAAATGTTATTCACATATTTATTTCAATTTTTTACACGATATTCAAATAAAACTTTCGATGGACTTATGGTAAATACTTTTTGACTATACAAGGTGTTACAAAAAGGTACGGCCAAACTTTCAGGAAACATTCCTCACACACAAAGAAAGAAAATATGTTATGTGGACACGTGTCCGGAAACGCTTACTTTCCATGTTAGAGCTCATTTTATTACTTCTCTTCAAATCACGTTAATCATGGACAGGAAACACACAGCAACAGAACTTCAAACACTTTGTTACAGGAAATGTTCAAAATGTCCTCCGTTAGCGAGGATACACGCATCCACCCTCCGTCGCATGGAATCCCTGATGCGCTGATGCAGCCCTGGAGAATGGTGTATTGTATCACAGCCGTCCACAATACGAGCACGAAGAGTCTCTACATTTGGTACCGGGGTTGCGTAGACAAGAGCTTTCAAATGCTCCCATAAATGAAAGTCAAGAGGGTTGAGGTCAGGAGAGCGTGGAGGCCTCTACCAATCCATCGGTCACCGAATCTGTTGTTGAGAAGTGTTCGAACACTTCGACTGAAATGTGCAGGAGCTCCATCGTGCATGAACCACATGTTGTGTCGTACTTGTTAGCAGCAAAGGTAGTGTATCCCGTATGAAATCATGATAACGTGCTCCATCGACCGTAGGTGGAAGGACATGGGGCCCAATCAAGACCACCAACAATGCCTGCCCAAACGTTCACAGAAAATCTGTGTTGATGACGTGATTGCACAATTGCGTGCGGATTATCGTCAGCCCACACATGTTGATTGTGAAAAATTACAATTTGATCACGTTGAAATGAAGCCTCATCCGTAAAGAGAACATTTGCACTGAAACGAGGATTGAACATTGTTGGATGAACCATTTGCAGAAATGTACCCGTGGAGGCCAATCAGCTGCTGATAGTGCCTGGACACGCTGTACATGGTACGGAAACAACTGGTTCTCCCCTAGCACTCTCCATACAGTGACGTGGTCAACGTTACCTTGTACAGCAGCAACTTCTCTGACGCTGACAGTAGGGTTATCGTCAACTGCACGAAGAATTGCCCCGTCCATTGGAGGTGTCCTCGTCGTTCTAGGTCTTCCCCAGTCGCGAGTCATAGGCTGGAATGTTCCGTGCTCCCTAAGACGCCGATCAATTGCTTGGAACGTCTTCCTGTCGGGAAACCTTCGTTCTGGAAATCTGTCTCGATACAAACGTACCGCGCCACGGCTATTGCCCCGCGCTAATCCATACATCAAATGGGCATCTGCCAACTCCGCATTTGTAAACATTGCACTGACTGCAAAACCACGTTCGTGATGAACACTAACCTGTTGATGCTACGTACTGACGTGCTTGATGCTAGTACTGTAGAGCAATGAGTCGCATGTCAACACAAGCACCGAAGTCAACATTACCTTCCTTCAATTGGGCCAACTGGCGGTGAATCGAGGAAGTACAGTACATACTGACGAAACTAAAATGAGCTCTAACATGGAAATTCAGCGTTTCCGGACACATGTACACATAACATCTTTTCTTTATTTGTGTGTGAGGAATGTTTCCTGAAAGTTTGGCCGTACCTTTTTGTAACACCCTGTATATTGTATATAAATATCTATGTACTGTATAAGGGGTAAGCAAAAGTCTCGAAAATTTCTTGGTCGATTTGCATCAGAATTGTACACGATTCTCTGGTAAACATTTGGACGGCAATTTTTTACTAATACCCACATCAAACAACGTTTTGCATCACCCCAGTTCCCAGAACTCCTGAAGACACACGTTGATTGTGGATATTGTATCACAGGCACTGGCCAAAGATGTAAACAACCATGCATGAACAGCTTCTATTAGACGGAAGGGGTCAGACAGCCGATCAGTTCCAGTCATTCCACCAGGAAGGAGCTCCAAGGCTCGTGTTGTCTATAGTTCAACCTAGCCTAGACCGTCAGTACCGCGGTTCGATCGCGCCCGCATTGTTACTTTGTGTCAGGAAGGCTTCTCAACAAGGGAAGTGTCCAGGTGTCTCGGAGTGAACCAAAGCGATGTTGTTCGGACATGGAAGAGATACAGAGAGATAGGAGCTGTCAATGTCATGCCTCGCTCAGGCCTCCCAAGGGCTACGACTCCAGTGGATGACCGCTACCTACGGATTGTCACTTGAAGAACCCTGACTGCGACGCCACCATGTTGAATAATGCTTTTCGTGCAGCCACAAGACGACGTGTTACGACTCAAACTGTGCACAATAGGCTGCATGATGCGCAACGTCACTCCCGACGTCCTTGGTGAGGCCCATCGTTGCAAACACGACACCATGCCGCGCGGCACAGGTGGGCCCAACAAAATGCCGAATGGACCGCTCAGGATTGGCGTCATGTTCTCTTCACCGATGAGTGTCGCCATGCCTTCAACCAGACAATCGTCAGAGACGTGTTTGGAGGCTACCCGGTCAGGCGAACGTCTTAGACACACTATCCAGCGAGTGTAGCGAGGTAGAGGTTCTCTGCTGTTTTGGGGTGGCTTTATGTGGGGCCGACGTACGCCGCTGGTGGTCATGGAAGGCGCCGTAAAGGCTGTACAATACGTGAATACCATCCTCCGACCGATAGTGCAAACATATCGGCAGCATATTGGCGAGGCATTCGTCTTCACGGACGATAATTCGCGCCCCCATCGTGCACACCTTGTCAATGACTTCCTTCAGGATAACGACATAGCTCGACTAGAGTGGCCAGCATGTTCTCCAGACATGAATCCTATCGAACATGCCTGGGCTGTTTATCGACGACGTAACCCACCAACTACTCTGAGGGATCTACGCCGGTTCTCCGTTGAGGAGCGGAACAATCTGGACCAATAGTGTCTTGATGAACTTGTGGGTAGTATGTCACGACGAATACAGGCATGCATCAATGCAAGATTACGTGTTACCTGGTATTAGAGGTACCGGTGTGTACAGCAATCTGGACCACCACCTCTGAAGATATCGCTGTGTGGTGGTACAACTTGCGATGTGTGGTTTTCATGAGCAATAAAAAGGGCGGAGTGTTGATCTCTATTCCAATTTTCTGTACAGGTTCCGGAACCCTCGGAACCGAGGTGATGCAAAACTATTTTGGATGTGTGTATGTAGGGAAATATTGTTACCAACGATATCGAAAATTTGTTGAGCAATTTACTTTAAATGTTTATTATTACTTCAAATATTTACACGATGCTGTAAAGGACATTCAGATGGACACAAGCTGTAAACTTTTTAACGAAAATATGTTGAATATTTCTTGACCTAACTATTTTAAGCCGGCCAGTGTGGCCGAGCGGTTCTAGGCGCTACAGTCTGGAGCCGCGCGACCGCTACGGTCGCAGGTTCGAATCCTGCCTCGGGCATTGATGTGTGTGCTGTCCTCAGGTTAGTTAGGTTTAAGTAGTTCTAAGTTCTAGGGGACTGATGACCTTAGAAGTTAAGTTCCATAGTGCTCAGAGCCATTTGAACCATTTTAACTATTTTAAATTTTTACACCGTTACTCTAATAAATAGGCTAAATAGTTTTTTCGACAGCAATGCTCAGGTTCTCTGTTAAAACTGGCTGCCAGAAAGAAAATGCTATGATATGCTATGACATGAAAATGTACCGTTTCGTTTTATTTCTTGTAGTCAATTTTAACTACAATAGTATGGCATTTAAACTGCTAGCCAAATTGTTTCTTCTATGTATATTATTAATCGTTACGTTAATTTTAAAGAAAAATTGTATACACAACTATGTGCTCTCCTGTTTTCTTCTTCACAGTTGACTTCAACAGAAAACAAGAGAGTTATATTTGTGATTTATGGGCCTATGATTAGAATACTGCTAAGGAAGCTGACTTTACAGTGACAATAAACAAATTGCAATATCAGAGAGAGGGGGAGGAGTAGACGGCTAGAGAAAGGGGGGAGGGAGGAAATGGTCATAGAGAGTGGGAAGAAAAAGATGGACAGAGAGACGGGCAGAAGCAGATGAATAGAGAGGGAGGAGGAGGAAAAGATCGAATTCCCCTACATATTTAGCAATTGCGAAGCATTGACGGGTTCGCTAATGATAGAGTAAGGACGAAATTCCGGCCCACTGTGTTTTCAAGCACTATTGGACTTAATATCTGAGGTCATTAGTTCCCTAGACTACTTAAACCTAACTAACGTAAGGACATCATATACGTCCATTCCCGAGGCAGGAGTCGAACCTGCAGTCGTAGCACTATGTTTATTTAGGTATTTATTTCAAAATTATCAATCATGTGTCCAGTATTTTAATAACTATTCTCCATCGTAACCTTTCGACAAAACGTATTTCAAAACAGAAAGTAAAGAAGGATAACTTCATGTAACTGAAATGTTGTACATTCTTCGTATATTCTTTAAATTCTGTGTGTATTAGCTTCGTTGTTTGTGACTGCGTCTGAAGAAAATTAGATGGAATTCGAACTCTATGCGGTGAAAAGTCACAATATAGTTTTAGTTTGAAACAATCTTTTCATTTATTTGATGTCAGTTCGTTAAGATTTCCACTCACTGTTCCAAAACAAAACTTTACATAGCTTTGCTGACATGCCTTGCTCTACTGCGTGATCAGCTAGTTGCATTCTTGGCAACATATCAATTCTTATTGGCAAGCAGCTGAAGTAAATCTTAAGGCCCACAGTGTGAAGTAATTTCTTTCGGGAACAGACAGATCAGCGATTTATTTCGGCCATTAAAGCAGAGCAGAGCAGCGTTCCCCTATGCGCAGGTAAGAATCGACAGTAGGGCCAAGATAAACTTTGAGAGGAAGAATTAGGGAAAGGTGATCATTTGTATGTTTTTCATGTAATCCGGAAGGTGCATTTCTTTTACAGCATGCAGAGTCAGTTGGCGACAGTTGACCTGTATAATTTTTGATTGCTGTTGAGGAAGTGTCAGTGTATTATAGACAGGTACTCTTTACATTCAAGTATTAATCAGTTGTAGTTTGCCAAGCTCAGTTTAGAGTAATTAAATATCACATATTTGGTGATATTTACATAGTTAACGTTTATATTCAGAAGTGGTATAGTTATGGCACTTCTAGGCCACAGGATACTGGCAACATTGTAATCAGAATATAGAACACTTACTTCTGCCTTCTAAATCGTACATTAAGATATAGTTGAGTGCAAGGTTCCCAAACTTTTCCTCTGCCGAAACACTTCGGGAATCCTTACACTTCGCTGAAACAAGTTCTTTATTTAGAAAGTTGATAATATTTTTTTAAAAAAATGAGAGAAACTTGTTTAAATTCAGTGATTTCTACAGTTTTAAATCATAGCTAGTAACTTAGAAATGACAACAAAATTTTTAAAAAACAATTATTATCGTCAAAAAGTCGAAAAAAGCTATGTTATTAATAGTTTTTTGAAGAGCACTTACTCATTTGCCTCAGAATGTTGTTTGGAAAACCCTGGTTTTGTGTACTGGGGAACAATAATACGTATAAGCTCTGTAAACACATTGCTTTATATACAAAAACGGAAAAATCCCAACACCGAAAACTAGTTAAAGTATAATAATGAAATTTCGCGACGTTTGTGTAGGTAACATATTTAAGTGGTTGCAGGTCCACAGGTTAATGCAAGCGAGAGGTGGGCCACTACAAATGTTGGTACATTTATAACAGTGTTGAATGCAGGCACGAAAACGCCCATGTATTGTGTTGTGCAGGTACTTGATGTCATTTTGTGGGTTTGAGTTCCATGCCCGTTGCACTAGGTCGAGCAATACAGGGCCGATTGATTCTGGTTGTTAATAGTGCTGTACTTGCCGTCCGATGTCCCATACATGCTCGATTAGAGACAGATATGGTGGTTGAGCAACATGTTGAGACTCTGTAGAGCATGCCGGGTTACAACAGCAGTATGTGGACGAGCGTTATCCAGTTGGAAAACACCTACAGGAATGCTGTTCATGAGTGGCAGCACGACAGGTCGAATCACCAGACTAACGTGCAGATTTGCAGCCAGGGTGCACGGGATAACCACAAGAGCGCTCCTGCTGTTATACGAAATCGCACACCAGACCATCCAGGTGTAGGCCCAGTGTGTCAAGGCCGCAGCCAGGATGGCTCAGGTGCTACCTGGCCTCCTTCCAACCAACACGTTGTCATCACTGGCACCGAATCAGAGCCGGCTTTCATCAGAAAACGTAACAGACTTCGACTCCGCCTTCCAATGAGCTCTCGTTTAAGGGGACATTGTACGTGAAATTTGACATTTTCTGTTTCCTACTCCATAATGTACTCTGGGCTTTCCTGAACATTTTGGTATATAATACATTAAAATCAGACAATTGTAAGACCCTCAAATAATATTTTGAATGTTGACGTATGACTGTCAAATTTCGCGGCTACGCATATACTGCCGTAGTTGAGCAGTCATATCTTGGGAACTACACAGTCTAGAAGGCTGGGAACTGCTTTGTTTTGTACCTACTGCTACGTCTCAGAAGTTGATATTACGAATAAACCAAAAAACGAAGCTGGGTAACACAAAACTGTCTGATGGCAAGACAATAAAATGTGCTGGAAGACTAATGGACAAAGTAATTGATGAATTACAGGAATATTATGGGAAGACCATTAGAGATAACTGTGACAATTTAGAGAAGATGAAAATAGCCGTGTCGAGCACTTTCTTTCATTGAATATCAACCGATGAAAAGCCATGTCATGCTTTGTGTCCACCTCCACCAAACACTTGGTGTAAACATAAGCAAGCTGAATTTTCTTGCATCCTGCATGAATTCACACATAAACATTCTCTTCCTTTGGCAGTAAGGAAGCCAATCAAACCTATTTACAGAGATTTGGCAAATCCTGCGCTACTAAAGAAGTGTTTACGTGGGAAGACCCACAATGTGAATGAGGCCTTCAATAATGTTGTGTGTTGCCGTGTGCCTAAAAATGTATTTGTTGGCCTTATGACTCTAAAGTTAGCAGTGTCTGTTGCTGTAATTACTTTCAATAGTGGGAACTATGAAATACTTAAGGTTCTGGAGAAGTTAGGGGTAAGATTTGGACAGAACACAGCTAAAGGACTGTGGGAACTGGATGAGCTTCGTGTACGTTATGAAACGTCCCCTTTGAAAAATTGTACAAGACTGTGCTTAAACTGACACACACAATATTTTTTTTAGCGCAACGCAATCTGACTTTCAAAAATCCATACAAAAGAATGGCCCTGACTAACATTAACCTATACGTTTCACAAATCACTTACCTCACAAAAATCTTGGTTACTCGAGCTACTGCAATAAAGCGAGCGCCACTACTGCCAGCTAAATAAAAGATTCAAACTACTGAGGGCACTAACTACTGATAGGCATAGTTAGCAAATGAAAGATTTTAATAGAGAAGAAAACAATGTATTTACCTTAATAGTCGTAATATATATAGCAGTTCATGACAAATTACAAAACTCCGCCATCTCTCTCCCCACATCCACCACTGCTGGCGGCTCACCTCCAACTGCGCAATGCTACGCGCTGTTCACATCCAGCTGCCGCTGCCCAACACTACAATGGCAGACAACAATGCAAAGCAGCCACAGACTGCACACAGCACAGCCAGTGATTTTCATACAGAGCGTTACTAATAAAAAAACCTAAACAGCCTACTTACAACGTGAAGCAGAGTTAGCTGCTCAGCAAATGAGAAAAGCAGCAAGAAAGAAAAGGAGAGAAAAAGACACAGACTATGGGCCAGTGCAAATCTAATGCATAAAAGACGCAGAAATGTAAGTCTGTATAAGAATTTGTAATAAAAATGTTTTAAACTTCAATACCTGCGAACTACATTTCTTGCAAGAAATGACCCGTTTTCTAAAAAAGTACTGATGGTAGACACATGAAATCTTCACAGCATGCCAAGTGTGAGATCAACACATATGGAACAAAAATAACTGAGATTTCCTGAGTTGTTTTGTTTTTATGTGCATTTATGTGCAAAATTCTGTCAAAACAATTGAGTGTTTGAAAAAAAAAAGATATTAACATGCCCCACAATACAATTTTAGCAATAATTCTAGTTCAGTGTACCTAGAAAGGTGCATTCAACAATTATGGAAAATTGTAAGTTGGTGTCTTAATAAGTTTCCAAGATAAAGGGTCACAAAAGTCGATAATTTAACATTCTCTGCATAGGTCATATAATGTCCCCTTAACAGCACTGAAGTCGGAAATGGCCGTATTTGGCGTTAGTGGAAAGCACGCTACAGGGCATCTCCCTCGGATCTGTCCTTCAGGTAACCGATTTGTAACAGTCCATTGTACCATTGTGATGCCAACTGCTGCTCAGATTGCTGCTGCAGATGCAGTACGATACCCCAGAGCCACACATCGAACACGATGGTCTTCCCTCTCGGTAGTGCCACGTGGCCGTCTAGAGCCAAGTATCCCTGCGACTGTACTTTCCCGTGACCACCGCTGCCGGAAATCCCGTGCAGTGGCCGCATTGCTGCCAAGTCTTTCTGCAGTTTCGTGGAAGCAACATCCAGCTTCTGGTAGCCCTATTACACTACCTCTTTCAAACGCAGTGAGCTATTGATAATGGCGCCTTCGTCGTCTTAAAGGTATTTTTGAGTTGTATCAACTCACTACGTCCAGTCTCAAAGGTAACTAACGCTCACGAGCGTTACAGCGCGTATTTGAAGTAAACATAATTTGCGTACTCATGATGACACTACTGGCGTCCACTCTTATGCGACTGTCACTAAACCTGAATACACGTCATCTTTCAGACGTAGAACAACGCCTGCCAACTTTCATTTATCTCCTTCTTGGCGTTGGTATTCTTTTTTTCGCCAATGTAGTTACAACTAATGGTGACTCGCAGCCGCCTAAGAGCATAAAGTTTCCCCTCGTAGATAGTTACACACAGACAGGAAAGTTTACACTAGAAAGCTTACATTGTTGAAGATATTAAATTTATTGACGACGATAAGCAGGAAGGAATGGCAGTGCTTACGGAAAAGATGATAGAACGCGCAAGCAAAATGCTAAAGTTTAATAAATCGATAGTGTACAAATTACTGCAGGAGTACGACGATATCGAGCGGAGAGGGGCTCAAAGTTATCTGCCCCAAAGAAGAACAAGCCAAATACAAAGTATATGTGTCTCATTGGTGGCACAGGTTAATGTTTCACTGGCCAGCAGTTCGTGCGATGCTATGAACAATACAACCGTTCGCTCGACGAAACATCCGTACCCAAAGACTGGAAAGTTGCACAGGTCGCACCATTATTCAAGAAAGGTAATAGGAGTAATCCACTAAATTACAGGCCCATATCGTTAACGTCGATATGCAGCAGAATTTTAGAACATATATTCTGTTCGAACATTATGAATTACCTCGAAGGAAACAGTCTATTGACACACAGTCAACATGGGTTTAGAAAACATCGTTCCTGTGAAACACAACTAGCTCTTTATTCACATGAAGTGCTCAGTGCTATTGACAAGGGATTTCAGATCGATTCCGTATTCCTGGATTTACGGAAGGCTTTTGACACTGTACCACACAAGCGGCTCGTAGTGAAATTACGTGCTTATAGAATATCGTATCAGTTATTTGACTGTATTTGTGATTTCCTGTCAGAGAGGTCACATTTCGTAGTAATTGACGGAAAGTAGTCGAGTAAAACGGAAATGATTTCTGGCGTTCCGCAAAGTAGTGTTATAGGCCCTTTGCTGTTCCTTATCTATATAAACGATTTGGAAGACAATCTGAGCAGCTGTCTTCGGTTGTTTGCAGATGACGCTGTCGTTTATCGACTAATGAAGGCATCAGAAGATCAAAACAAACTGCAAAACGATTTAGAAAAAATATCTGAATGGCGCGAAAATTGGCAGTTGACGCTAAATAACGAAAAGTATGATGTCATCCACGTGAGTGCTAAAAGGAGCTCGTTAAACTTCGGTTACACGACAAATCAGTCTAATCTAAAAGCCGTAAATTCAACTAAATACCTAGCTATTACAATTACGAACAACTTAAATTGAAAGAGACACATAGAAAATGTTGTGGGGAAGGCTAACTAAAGACTGCTTTTTATTGGCAAGACACTTAGAAAATGTAACAGACTGCCTACACTACGCTATCCGTCCTCTTATAGAATACTGCTGCGCGGTGTGGGATCCTTACCAGAGAGGACTGACGGAGTACATCGAAAAAGTTCAAAGAAAGGCAGCACATTTTGTATTATCGCGAAATATGGGAGAGAGTGGCACAGAAATGGTACAGGATTTGGGCTGGAAATCATTAAAAGAAAGGCTTTTTCGTTGCGACGGAATCTTCTCACGAAATTCCAATCACCAACTTTCTCCTCCGAATGCGAAAATATTTTGTTAACATCGACCTACATAGGGAGGAACGATCACCACGATAAAATAAGAGGAATCAGAGCTCGTACGAAAAGATATATATGTTTATTCTTTCCGCGCGCTATACGAGATTGGAATAATAGAGAATTGTGTAGGTGGTTCGATGAACCCTCTGCCACAGGCACTTAAATGTGATTTGCAGAGTATCCATGTAGCTGTAGATGTAGATGTAGAAGAAACACTAACTGCTCCTGTTTTGTAGCACAGAACTGGACTTAAAGGCTAACAAAAAAACTATCGGAAAAATTGTTCTTTACATGGGATTTGGTGTTAAAAAGGGCAAGAGTAAGATAGTCCCAATGTTCGTACAACAATACTACATTAGATATTGACGAAAAATAAGGTATGACAATGAAAGCTGTCAGCGCTTCATTCAGACAAACTGTGATTTCACTCTCTTAACACTTTGAATGAATGTGCTCACAGCAATAGCATGCCAATAGTATTGTCAATCAAAACCGCCGTTAGACGTTTTATTGCCGTGCTATGCAGGGCGTCGCCGTATAGACATGTAGCGCGTGACAGCGGTGCACTCGCGAGAATAGCAGGGTGTACGCTGTTTCTTACCTACAGTCTCTGTCTCTCTGGCATAAAAACGTCGGAGCTGCCACCCTGTCTAAGTCTTCACTTCGTTTTGCTGGGTAATAGTAATACAGTGCTTTGTGGTAGTTTAGACGACGTATTTTAACGAACTGCAAAAAATAATACACACGCTTTAACGTAGGCTCTTTATTTATGGGTTCCGTTTCCCAAATTATTTGTAATGTTTTCTTTTTACTTTGTACGATGATGCTTCAAAATGTCTTGCGATCGTGATAACTATGGAGTTGCCTGCGCTACGTAGCATCTTAGTGTCTTTCAGTCTAAGCAGTTTGTCTGTTCCGCTTAGTCGGGGCATCAGTGACTGTAGTCGCATATCTTCCAGTGACATGGAGAGCAGCTTGATTCGGAGTCGCCGTAGTAGATGAAGCTCATGGAGAAACTTGACCGCTATACGCATTAATGCCGAAATAAGAAACTTAATTTACAAGTAGCTATAAAAGAGGTTTGATATGTCAAATATGATCGCCATGTACGTGACTGTTGGGCGTGTGTAGATACTCGTGCAACGCGGGGTGTACAAAAACGGGGCAACAAGAATTACACAAACGCAATAGAAGTAATGAGAGAAAGTAGATAAACAAAATAAAATAAAAGGGACGGAAGGCGGGGGGAAGGGGGGAGAGAGGAGATATGAGTTTTTAATGTCTCGTAAACATCGAGGCCATTACGGCGGAAACATAAGCTAGGGTGGAACAAGATCAGCGGAGGGAACAGGCTGAGTCCTTTTTAATGGAGCCATCATACCAACGGTGTCAGTTAAGCGATTTAGTGACACCACGGAAACGCTAAATCTGGATTCACGGATGGGGATCAAAACCTTTCTCCTCCTGAGTAACGAGTCTAGTGCCTTATTCACTGTGTCACCTGCCTCAGTCCAAATGAAACATTCGTGGTACAGATTCTATTGCCAAACCCCCCAAAAAAATCGTATATAGCCGCACGGAGTGGCCTCGCGGTTAGAGGCGTCACGTAACGGACTGCGCGGCCCCTCCAGCCGGAGGTTCGAGTCCTCCCTCGGGCATGGGTGTGTGTCTTGTTGTCAGTATTAGTTGGATTAAGTTAGTTTAAGTAGTGTGCAAGTCTAAGGACCGATGACCTCAGCAGTCTAGTCCCTTAGAAATTCACACACATTTCAACATATCGTATATAGCGTACAGATTATATTACCAGACCCCATGAAAAGTTGAACTGTTGTGTATGGCATGTTTGTATTATTTACATCAACTTGTATTAATACAAGGGCGTTTACATTGTGTATCAGACAAAAGGCACAAAGATGTTATTAACAATGACAACTAAATGCAGAGTGGTTCAAAAAGAAGAAACGGTTTGCAGTTGTTTATTACAGACAAACTATGAAACAGAGAAACACATTGCGTATGTCACTGGACAGAGGAAAGCTCAGAGCTCTGAGTTCGTACAGACACCACACCATATACTCAACATGAGCAACTTCTAGAGAAACTGGAGACGGTAGTCCATTTCATCCCACACACGAATCATGAGGGCCGTGTTTACTGAATCGACAGCTTCAACAAATCGATTTCTCAACTCTTGAAGAGCAGCTGTCATAGGTGGGACAAAGATTATGTGTTCTACATACCCCCACAGAAAAGAATCGCAGTAAATGAGGTCTGGTGACATGGGAGGTCAAAATCAAAGATAATGCCTCACGTCAAGGTTGAAGTGAGACGGGGTGCCGTCATGCATAAAAATGTAATCATTGGAATCTTCGTGAAGTTGAGCAAACAACCAATTTAGCAGGTTGTCCAGTTATGACACTCCTGTCACAGTTTCCTCCACAAAAAGATGGGTCTATAATCTTTGTGAACAGAAACGGCACAAAACACACTCAGCTTAGGTGAATCTCTTTCATGTTCGATGACGACACCAGGAGTTTGTGACTCCCGAATTCTTCCATTATGGCAATTTACTTTACCCGATAGATGGAACGCCGATTCGTCCGAAATCATGAGTCGTTTGGAGAAAGTGTCATCTGCCATATCCTGGAGAACTGAAATTCGTATTTTCTTTCATGTTTCAGTTGCTGCAGTAACTGCAACTTGTAAAGCTCCATATGCAAGCGTCATTTCAGAACTCGCCACACCGTTGTCTGAGGAAGCTGAAGTTCTTGGTCTGTCCATTTTGTGTACTTTCGATGGCTTCGTGTGAACGCATTTCTGAGACGCTCGACACTTTCATCAGAAGTGCGTGGCCGGCCAGCGTTCTTCCCTTTGCATATGCAACCAGCTTCCAAGAGTTTTGTGTGCCAGTCATAAATCTCCTTTTGCGAGGCGGCTCCTTGCTGAATCGACGGCGGAAAGCACGTTGCACTTGAAAAATGGACTGACTTCACGCAAATTCCAACACGCAAAAGATTTATCTTGTGTTGTAGTCGCCATGTTGCTACAAAAAACAACACTGCAGCCTTGTCAAAACTGTGAACCTTCCTCTATCCAGTGACAAGCGCAATGTGTTTCTATCTTTTATAGTTTGTGTGTAATTGACAGCTGAGATCTGTTCTTTCTTTTTGAATCATTCGTTATAGTTGAAATCGATCCAATGGTTCAGGAGGAGATGTGGAACATCTGTACATAAATACAATAATTTTAAGACGGGTGAAGTTATATAGATATAGATGTGTGTCTGAAATTAAAATGTTAAAACCGTAATATAGTAGTCATATTGATAAAGAATGTCTTAGGCTTCTCTGAGAGCAATGGTATGTTGGCACGCGGAGTATGACGGGAGTTCGACGCGCCGACACTTAATAAGAGTCGGCGACGATCATTCTGTTCGGAATGAGAATACGGAGCAACCTCAGAGTTGTAGTGAAGCATCTTTATAAAGTCTCAACTGTGACGTCTGGTAGCTGTAAACCTCCTCGTTTCCCCCCCATCACTCCTATTTACTAACTTCCAAAATTAAAATGTTCACTCAAATTTATGGTGATCTGGAGAGCGACTGCGTACGACATTTTGAACACAGCTGCACTTCAGCAACGGTTACACAACAGCAAGTGAATAAGACTGCCAACGATTTGCAGTAAATGGTGGTATTCAATTAACCTTAACCTTGCTTTCAACGGATTTCAACCAGTCTTCTTCAGGACGACGAGAAACAAAATTCACGTTAGCAAATAGTTAGTTAGTAAAGCGATCTAATATCTCCACATGGGAAGTCACCAACGATCTGTACATCCATTTGTAAAAGTTAAGTCTGCTAAAATCATGGGCTTGTCACTTCTGGCATTTTATGTGACTGATTTTACTGGTGTGGCAAGTCCTTGAGTTTAGAGGCCTTAACTTTTACAAATGGATGTAGGCCTAAGTATCGTTGCCGACATTTTCCATGTGGCGATGTTAGATCACTTTGCTAACTGACTGTTTGCCAATGCAAAGTTTGTTTCTTGTCCTTCTCAGGAATACGGGTTTAATCCGTTGAAATCATGGTTAAGATTAATTGAAAACCACCATTTATTGAAACTGGTTGGGCGTCTTATCCATCTGATACTGAACGCATTCGGTTACATTAGACACACAAACTACTGTTAAATTGAGCCGTGTCTAACCGAAATTGCTCTCTACTTCCTGAATACAAAGGGAAAAGATTTACTTATTGATCTGAAATGATAAAAGTCACTCAAAATAATCATCGTTTACTCTTTAACTTATAGCAAATAAACTATATGTCCCAGAGCTGACTAAGGGCTCTCTCAAACTATTGAAGCTTGTTATTGAGAATCAGTGCCCAGGATGTAGCTTTGAAAACTATTATATACGCGAATAATGAGACTAATTCTTCTGTAAGAACGTGGTAAAAAACTATGAATGCGGATTAGCTGTTCTATCATGTATTCGAAGATTGGGTAATTGATCAATTGAATGTCGTACGTAGTCTGACTTCTGCGTAAGCGATACTGCTGAAGTGACTCGAACAAAAAAATATAAATTTTCTGGTTGCAAGGAGTCCACTTGGGTGCCAGAGTATTTCTCTCAGTGGAGGGCGTACAACAGCTTCGTCGTGTTAAAAGTGAAAATTCCGACAAAACGAATGCTCCCTCAAACACAGTTGTTATGAGATTGCAGGTTCCGTCTTCGCGTTAAACCTACACCGATCCGTCCGATCCAGAAGTAGCCGATAAAATATATATATATATATATATATATATATATATATATATATATATATATATATATGAACTTTTGGTACTAAATACATAAAATGGAACGCATACTTTGAAATTAACAGAATATATTTTTCAGATTACGACAATGACAAGCTTAGACAAAAAAATGCAGCGAAATCGTCTAGAACAAGAATAGAATAAATCATTACTTCTTTGCAGAATTCTCCTTACAAGGAGTAAAAGTGTACATTTATTCCAAAGAGTGCCTCGCGCTCTTAGTTGTAGCCTGTAACGTTTAAACGTTATCGGTGGAGCGACTCGCGCACTGCAGCCTAACAATTCTATAACTTTCTCAAATAATTAAATGGTATAATAAATAAGAGGGACAGGATAATGGTCCCTCAGCAGTTTTCCTGAAACCATCCCTCAATCTGCTTCGCCCCATGGTCAATTTCTTTCAACTATTTCACTGGACAAATATTTAAATTATTTAGTTTCTTCACCTGTAATTATTCAATATTCCTTTGGATATTCAACTTTTGTACTCGGTCGCCTAATAAATTAGTTTTCAATGTGTTATTAATGACTGCCATTCACTCGACACTCTTCAGACTGCTCCAAACTACATATTTTTTGGTTTCCAAAATTATCTCCCACGAATTTTCACTCTTGAACACGACTCAAATACTTCTCATTGTCACTTTCAGACTCATTACAATTCAAAATTAAATTTGTCAGCGCTTCTAGGCTGCAGCCCGACTGAGTCACTCCAGCGACCCGAAAGCACGCATAGAGTATCTGGGATCACCGACTCATGGAGCATAACTGTAGCTTCCAGAACCTTCTAGAACAGCAGCGACATCACAACCGCCGGAAATGAGCTACTAATAGCAGTATTTAGTAACGGTATCAATAAGGGCATCCATACACTGTGAAGTCCCACTCCAGGACAATCTCTCCCGTAGCGTTCAGAATATTTTTCAATGAGCGTTTCCTACAACTTATTGGCCAGCTCAGATTCCTTTCTCCAAACTTTCATTGTTTTTGTGCACCACAACCTCTTTTACCCGCTTTAACCCTAGGATGCATGGTGCCGAAAACACACATGAATGCATATGCAGGGCCTCCAAGGCCCTGCCCTAATTTAAAATTTTCCTCTCTCATATAATCATTCTTTGGAGTTAAATTTATTTCTGTCAAATTTATTGTCATATTGAAAGATTCCTAAGATACAGTAACAGGATCTGGTGGGCCTGATTAATATTTTATTAATTTTTTAAAAAAACTCTAAGAGTGAATTTTTATTAATTACGTCCATTTACATACAACGTACACAAATAATTTTATTAATTCACTTATAAGTTGCAGTTTACATTTTATAACATTTATTACAACCAATTTCTTCAATTAAAACATACTCATTATTCAGAATATTATGTATATAGGCAATATTTTGACAAAAAGTTATTATTCATTGTTCACATAAAATCGCATTTTTCTTAGTTTTCAACATGTGACAAACAAGAAGCACAAAGAACGCCACTACGTTCCTTACAAATGTTGGTTTTACACTTAATGCATGTCATAGCACTTTTCCTGTGTTTACTATATGGACAATAATTGCATCTTCTTCTGTTTCCTGAAACAGGTAGTTGGTTCAGCAATATGACATCTTTTTGAACACCACATCTTTGCATGGCATCAACGATTTTCTTTGGAAGATTAGGGATCTGAATACGAAGTTCCATTAGTGGTCTTACCATTTCCTCTGCTAAATCTCTTAGGAACAAACGCCTTTTATCAATTCTCCCACTATGGTATGTCAGATGCTGGGACGTCCATCATATTCATCCATAATGGAAATGGCTATCTTCTTGTTTGTCTCTTGCAAGTGTAATAACGAATTTTCTGGTCTATTTGATCTACTCCACCCTTCGTAGAGTTGTAGAACTTTATTATATTTGGTTTCTTTTTTGCATGAGTTTTATCAATGTTTCTGTCGTGATGCATTGTGCTAATGAGAACTACAGACTTTTTCTTTTTGGGAACATAGCTCATCATTGTAATGTCACCTCTAAATGCAAACAAAGAGGAATGAATCGCTCTTGAGGCTGATGGTTTCATCTCATTAGGAATTTCTGTTTTATTTTGTTTGATAGTTCCCACCACTGTAATTTGCTTCTGAAGCATCTCTTCCGCCAGCTGCACACTAGTAAAGAAGTTGTCAACATTAATATTTTTTGATGATCCTTCAATGCTTTTAGCAAGATATTTCGCCACATTCAATCCAAGATTTTTCTGAATAGGTTCATGGGGCTTCCTTCCCGTGTAAACAAATCCGTCTAAAGCATATGCAGATGTAGCATCACATAACCAAAATATTTTTATGCCATACTTGGCTGGTTTGGAGGGCACATACTGGGTGAAGCTGCATCTTCCACGGAATGGGACTAGCTTTTCGTCAACTGTGAGCGAATCATTGGGAATCGTTCTATTTCTACACTTGTCAAGAAATAGTTCGCATACATAGCGAACAGCTGCAAGTTTGTCATCTGCATATCGAGCTTCATGGGTACGCCTGTCATCAAATCTAGTTATTCTCCTTATATCCTCGAATCTATTTACTGACATGGTGGCCTTATATGTAGGATTTCCCTTTTCATCCAAGAATAATTCTCTTAATAGGGACATCCCAACTCTTTTCAAACCAGAAAGCAGTAAAAGACCAAGAAAACCCTCCATTTCAGCAAGCGAAAAGTTTTCCACGTTTTACCACGTAAAGCAGCCACTCTTCTGCGTTCAATATTTGTGCAGTTGATGATTTCCTCTAGTAGTTCCTTGGAGATGAAATAATCCCACGGGCCGGACCAGGTGCCATTTTTACGATATTATGGACAGGCGTACGAAAAGTTGCAGGAGGATCTAATTTCCAAATCGTTCCATTCCGACTAATGTATGTGTGATCTTCTATACCTTTTTGTGGTGGTTCTTCGTTTTCAGACTCTGATGAAGTAATATTATCGGAAGGACTGTCATTTGCCTCAATATTCACATCTGCAGGTTCATTGGCTGATTCTTCACTTCTTGCATCTTCAAAAATATTTCCTTCCTCCCAAGAATCATCTTCTTCAAACCACTGAGCCACAACACTTTCAAAATTAGCTGCATTTGCACGTACTGACTCTCTTGCTTTGCGTGTCGAAGCCATAGCAAAGGGCGTGTCTCTCGAATAGCAGCTTGTGCTGCACTAAACGGGTCATACTTGTAACAATATGGGCCTTGCAGCAACAAACAAACTACAGTGACAATGAAGCTGACAAGAGCAGCACAGGATAACAATACTATGCAATAATAAAACATTTGATAGCGAAAAGATCAATAATACACCGTCATCACCAATATGTGAAAGTAGTGCGTATTATTTTTTAGTTATACCATTACTACTACAGCTACTGCTGCTGTTGGCACTCCTGTTGCTGGAAATACCACTACAGTTATTGTTAAATTAATAACTGATCCCAAACAAATGTTGAAAACAATATAGGCTAAAGGACATACATAAATGTGTGAGGACTTCTGAAGCCCTGCTTATGCATTCACGGTGTATGGGTAAACGTATTGAATTGTACAAAAAACTTAAGAAGGTACCTCGTTCAGACTTGATAGGAGGAATGTCACAGTGTTAGTCAAAGAGTACTGGAAAGCAGTTTGAAATCAAACAAAAAATTAGACGATTTTTTTAAAAATGAACACATACAAGGGCCTCCGGGGCCCTGTATATGCATCCTAGGGTTAAAATGACCACAAGCACTCGCCAATAACAGTTTTCTGAGAAAGTATTCCCTCATTATGACAAGTCATACTTCTTCGATACCTGCAAATGTTTCGTGCTCAGTGGACGTGTCCTTTCAGGTCGATTCACACTTGACGGCACCGAAAGGAACGTCAAAACATTCACAACGCATTTGAAATGGCAGCGTCAGCCGAACAGGACGCGGCGAAACGGAACGTCAATGTCAAGTTTTGACGAGAAGATAAGTTTTGACGTTGACTTATACGGGAAAGGGGGGGGGGAGGGGGAGGGATGGTGTGATTTGCTAACATCGAAAGTTAATCTTTTTTCGCCGCGCTCGCTGATGTTGTACTAGCCGTTCTGTATTGTTTTCGTGACGCATGAAAAATGTCACACGAGGCCTTGGATACTTTTTTAACATTGAGTGCTCTCCCACGCAAGAGACGAGAAAAGCGAAAGCGAGAAATCATTTTTGTTTTACCGTACCTGGAAAAAGAAGTATCCTACGCTGTGATTAAATAACAACATAAATTAGTGAAAAAATTTTGACTAATAACCTCTTTTGAAATTCACCTCTGTTGATGTAGAAAAATACAGTGGTTTTTGGAGTTGAATACACAATGGATGAGGTAAAAGAGCTCTGTTTGGCCTCTAAATTTTGTTCGTAAGTATATATTTTCTGTATCAAATAAATGTCGATGCTTTTAAACGTATGTACGACACATTTCGTATCGTTTTACTTCTCAGCAGTTAACCATGCACAGTTTGTCAAGAGCTTCCATTGCGAATTTTGCTTTGATCATTTATAAACCACCCCATGAACCACGGACCTTGCCGTTGGTGGGGAGGCTTGCGTGCCTCAACGATACAGATAGCCGTACCGTAAGTGCAACCACAACGGAGGGGTATCTGTTGAGAGGCCAGACAAACGTGTGGTTCCTGAAGAGCTGCAGCAGCCTTTTCAGTAGTTGCAGGGGCAACAGCCTGGATGATTGACTGATCTGGCCTTGTAACACTAACCAAAACGGCCTTGCTGTTGTGGTGCTGCGAACGGCTGAAAGCAAGGGAAACTACAGCCGTAATTTTTCCCGACGGCATGCAGCTTCACTGTATGGTTAAATGATGATGGCGTCCTCTTGGGTAAAATATTCCGGAGGTAAAATAGTCCCCCATTCGTATCTCTGGGCGGGGACTACTCAAGAGGACGTCGATATCAGGAGAAAGAAAACTGGCATTCTACGGATCGGAGCGTGGAATGTCAGATCCCTTAATCGGGCAGGTAGGTAGAAAATTTAAAAAGGGAAATGGATAGGTTAAAGTTAGATATAGTGGGAATTAGTGAATTCGGTGGCAGGAGGAACAAGACTTCTGGTCAGGTGAATACAGGGTTATAAATACAAAATCAAATAGGGGTAATGCAGGAGTAGGTTTAATAATGAATAAAAAAATAGGAGTGCGGGCAAGCTACTACAAACAGCATAGTGAAGGTATTATAGTGGCCAAGATAGACACAAAGCCCATGCCTACTACAGTAGTACAAGTTTATATGCCATCTAGCTCTGCAGATGACGAAGAAATTGAAGAAATGTATGATGAGATAAAAGAAATTATTCAGGTAGTGAAGGGAGACGAAAATTTAATAGTCATGGGTGACTGGAATTCGGCAGTAGGAAAAGGGAGAGAAGGAAACATAGTAGGTGAATATGGATTGGGGCGAAGAAATGAAAGTGGAAGCCGTCTGGTAGAATTTTGCACAGAGCGTAACTTAATCATAGCTAACACTTGGTTCAAGAATCATAAAAGAAGGTTGTATACAAGGAAGAATCCTGGAGATACTAAAAGGTATCAGATAGATTATATAATGGTAAGACAGAGATTTAGGAACCAGGTTTTAAATTGTAGGACATTTCCGGGGGCAGATGTGGACTCTGACCACAATCTATTGATTATGAACTGTAGATTAAAACTGAAGAAATTGCAAAAAGGTGGGAATTTAAGGAGATGGGACCTGGATAAATTGACTAAACCAGAGGTTGTACAGAGTTTCAGGGACAGCATAAGGGAACAATTGACAGGAATGGGGGAAAGAAATACAGTAGAAAACGAATGGGTAGCTCTGAGGGTTGAAGTAGTGAAGGCAGTAGAGGATCAAGTAGGTAAAAAGACGAGGGCTAGTAGAAATCCTTGGGTAACAGAAGAAATATTGAATTTAATTGATGAAAGGCGAAAATATAAAAATGCAGTAAATGAAGCAGGCAAAAAGGAATACAGAAGTCTCAAAAATGAGATCGAAAGGAAGTGCAAAATGGCTAACCAGGCATGGCTAGAGGACAAATGTAAGGATGTAAAGTCTTATCTCACTAGGGGTAAGATAGATACAGCCTACAGGAAAATTAAAGAGACCTTTGGAGAAAAAGAGAGCCACTTGTACGAATATCAAGAGCTCAGATGGAAACCCTGTTCTAAGCAAAGAGGGGAAAGCAGAAAGGCGGAAGGAGTATATAGAGGGTCTATACAAGGGCGATGTACTTGAGGACAATGTTATGGAAATGGAAGAGGATGTAGATGAAGATGAAATGGCAGATACGACACTGCGTGAAGAGTTTGACAGAGCACTGAAAGACCTAAGTCGAAACAAGGCCCCGGTAGTAGACAACATTCCATTAGAACTACTGACGGCCTTGGGAGAGCCGTTCCTGACAAAACTCTACCATCTGGTGAGCAAGATGTACGAGACAGGCGAAATACCCTCAGACTTCAAGAAGAATATAATAATTCCAATCCCAAAGAAAGCAGGTGTTGACAGATGAATGGAAAAACTGGTAGAAGCCGACCTCGGGGAAGATCAGTTTGGATTCCGTAGAAATGTTGGAACACGTGAGGCAATACTGACCTTACGACTTATCTTAGAAGAAAGATTAAGGAAAGGAAAACCTACGTTTCTAGCATCTTTAACAGAACGAAGCACTTGTCCTATTTTTCTGGTAGGTTTGAATACCGGTTTCACTTTATGTTTCAGCAAAATTTTGCCGATTCGATCGGTAACCTTATTAAGGCCACCATTATCATCTAGCGATGTGTATCAAATTCCATGTACTTGTGGCAAGGTACTACGAAAAGAAGTGTGAATACGAGGGTAAAGGAGCATAAAAGTCTTTGCCAACTGGGAAAAATAGATAAATCGGCCGTTGCGGAACATGCACTTCAGTCAGGTGACCATGTAGTTAAGTTTTCTGAAACTACAGTCTTAAGTGCTACCACGCACTATTATCCACGACTGTATAGGGAGGCTATTGAAATTTGTAAACATGAAGATAATTTTAATAGAAAAGAAGAGGCCTTGAAATTAAGCGAGATATGGACAGTGGCGTTACAGAATAGATGAGTGATTTTTATCTATGACGGACTATTATCGATAGTTACATTTTTCTTTGACTAGTTTTCTCTCTGCTACTATGTGCAAGCTAGACCACGCCCACTTTCCTCGGTATTTAGGCCGCTCTCCGACGCCCGACTCGTCAGTCGGCAGGACTCAGCAGGACCAGCCATACCTCTGAGGATGTCCAACGTAGTATTGGACGAAACGTTAGGAATAGAAGAATTCCATGGACCACGGCTTTATAACCCGGAAGAATTATCAACAACAGTACCATCCGGTCGTGAAAGCCTTCATTGTATGACAACAAAGTATAGCCTACAGTGTAGTGTCACGAACTGCGACCGAGAGGGCGACCCCCAGTAGTTTTGTGAACTCGGGTCTTCGCGCACTCTACGCTTCCTCCGAGAGCAAAAGGTGACTGCTGGCAACATGAGCGGTGACGGGAATACCGACCTTCACATAGACTCTCAGCCGAGGAGCTGTTCGGCCTGCCGACGCACAGGCTGGCGTTAATGGGATGGCGCTAGGTGTCTGGCCTTCGGGGAAGCCGGTGCCCCTCCAAGCAGACGTCACCTCGACGGCCACTTTGAAGAATTTATGAATTAACTGGTAGGTGAAGACAGAAATTTTTACGTCCCCAAGAAGTGCTGTACTCAGGCAAGCCTTGTATGATTACAGATGGCTTGAGGAAGTTACTTTTAATGCATATCCAAGCGAATTAAATTTATCATCTTTTTAACAAAGGGATGTGCAGCTCTGTAACTTATATTATTGAACTCGTGAATGTCAGCGTGAGAACTTAATCTCACTTTCACCGTTCAGAATTGGGCTAAGGGTAATTATATTGTGCTGACTTTCTGCCTACTAATTGGCGACTCCATGTAGTGTTGTGTGCCCAACGACCATACATGTTAAATTAAAAGGAAGGAAGGTCAGCGTTGGCCGTAATATTGATGTTTTATTGACAGCAGAATCGATTTTCGATCACTATCAATAAAACATCAATATTACGGCCAACGCTGACCTTCCTTTTAATTTCTGTCTACTGTAAACACGCCTTCATATGACGGTGACTATGCCTTCCGTTCCATTCGGTTGGCTACCTACGTGAATCGACCTTCGTTCTGATCAGTCTTCGAGAGACTTTTTTTATTGTGCGAATTTCTATGTTCCTTTAATCTACATTATCGAGTCCTGCCCACTCGTCTCTCATAAGGTGCCTAAAGGATGCTGCTTCTCGGATAGCTATGCAACAAACAATTCACATTAATGGTTTTTATTACAATAAAGTACACTACTGGCAATTAAAATTTCTACACCAAGAAGAAATGCAGATGGTAAACGGGTATTCATTGGACAAATATATTATACTAGAACTGACATGTGATTACATTTTCACGCAATTTGGGTGCATAGATCCTGAGAAATCAGTACCCAGAACATCTACCTCTGGCCGTAATAACGGCCTTGATGCGCCTGGGCATTGAGTGAAACAGAGCTTGGATGGCGTGTACAGGTACAGCTGCCCATGCAGCTTCAACACGATACCACAGTTCATCAATAGTAGTGACTGACGTATTGTGACGAGTCAGTTGCTCGGCCACCATTGACCAAACGTCTTCAATTGGTCAGAGATATGGAGAATGTGCTGGCCAGGGCAGCAGTCGAACATTTTCTGTATCCAGAAAGGCCCGCACAGGACCTGCAACATGCGGTAGTGCATTATCCAGCTGAAATGTAGGGTTTCGCAGGGATCGAATGAAGGGTAGAGCCACGGATCGTAACACATCTGAAATGTAACGTCCACTGTTTAAAGTGCCGTCAATGCGAACAAGAGGTGACCGTGAAGTGTAACCAATGGCACCCCATATCATCACGCCGGGTGATACGCCAGTATGGCGATGACGAATACACGCTTCCAATGTGTGTTCACCGCTATGTCGCCAAACACGGATGCGTCCATCATGATGCTGTGAACAAAACCTGGATTCATACGAAGAAATGACGTTTTGCCATTCGTGTACCCTGGTTCGTCGTTGAGTACACTATCGCAGGCGCTCCTGTCTGTGATGCAGCGTCAAGGGTAACCGCAGCTATGGTCTCCGAACTAATAGTCCATGCCGATGCAAACGTCGTCGAACTGTTGGTGCAGATGGTTGTTGTCTTGCAAACATCCCCATCTGTTGACTCAGGGATCGAGACGTGGCTGCACGATCCGTTGCGGATAAGATGCCTGTCATCTCGACTACTAGTGATACGAGGCCGTTGGGATCCAGCACGGCGTTCCGTATTACCCTCCTGAACCCACCGATTCCATATTCTGCTAACAGTCTTTGGATCTTTACCAACGCGAGCAGCAATGTCGCGTTACGATAAACCGCAATCGCGATAGGCTACAACCCGATCTTTATCAAAGTCGGAAACGTGATGGTACGCATTTCTCCTCCTTACACAAGGCATCACAACAACGTTTCACCAGACAACGCTGGTTAACTGCTGTTTGTGTATGAGAAATCGGTTGTAAACTTTCCTCATGTCAGCTCGTTGTAGGTATGAATGCTCTGAAAAGCTAATCGTTTGCATATCACAGTATCTTCTTCCTATCGGTTAAATTTCGCGTCTGTAGCACGTCATCTTCGTGGTGTAGCAATTTTAATGGCCAGTAGTGTAGATGGCCAATAATTAACTTTGGTTTACAAGAAAGTATCACAAGCGACTGGCGACATGCAAACAATCAATGTCTTTCGCTATAGACAATGTCCATACGAGCAATTAATATCAGGCACAATTCTCAGTATAACAGTTAGAATGACGGCTCTTCTAATGCCAGGTCTACAACTGTCCGGCCGTGGCTGGCAGGAGCGGCGCTTACAGGGTGTTTCAAAAATGACCGGTATATTTGAAACGGCAATAAAAACTAAACGAGCAGCGATAGAAATACACCGTTTGTTGCAATATGCTTGGGACAACAGTACATTTTCAGGCGGACAAACTTTCGAAATTACAGTAGTTACAATTTTCAACAACAGATGGCGCTGCAAGTGATGTGAAAGATATAGAAGACAACGCAGTCTGTGGGTGCGCCATTCTGTACGTCGTCTTTCTGCTGTAAGCGTGTGCTGTTCACAACGTGCAAGTATGCTGTAGACAACATGGTTTATTCCTTAGAACAGAGGATTTTTCTGGTGTTGGAATTCCACCGCCTAGAACACAGTGTTGTTGCAACAAGACGAAGTTTTCAACGGAGGTTTAATGTAACCAAAGGACCGAAAAGCGATACAATAAAGGATCTGTTTGAAAAATTTCAACGGACTGGGAACGTGACGGATGAACGTGCTGGAAAGGTAGGGCGACCGCGTACAGCAACCACAGAGGGCAACGCGCAGCTAGTGCAGCAGGTGATCCAACAGCGGCCTCGGGTTTCCGTTCGCCGTGTTGCAGCTGCGGTCCAAATGACGCCAACGTCCACGTATCGTCTCATGCGCCAGAGTCCACACCTCTATCCATACAAAATTCAAACGCGGCAACCCCTCAGCGCCGCTACCATTGCTGCACGAGAGATATTCGCTAACGATATAGTGCACAGGATTGATGACGGCGATATGCATGTGGGCAGCATTTGGTTTACTGACGAAGCTTATTTTTACCTGGACGGCTTCGTCAATAAACAGAACTGGCGCATATGGGGAACCGAAAAGCCCCATGTTGCAGTCCCATCGTCCCTGCATCCTCAAAAAGTACTGGTATGGGCCGCCATTTCTTCCAAAGGAATCATTGGCCCATTTTTCAGATCCGAAACGATTACTGCATCACGCTATCTGGACATTCTTCGTGAATTTGTGGCGGTACAAACTGCCTTAGACGACACTGCGAACACCTCGTGGTTTATGCAAGATGGTGCCCGGCCACAACGCACGGCCGACGTCTTTAATTTCCTGAATGAATATTTCGATGATCGTGTGATTGCTTTGAGGTATCCGAAACATACAGGAGGCGGCGTGGATTGGCCTCCCTATTCGCCAGACATGAACCCCTGTGACTTCTTTCTGTGGGGACACTTGAAAGACCAGGTGTACCGCCAGAATCCAGAAACAATTGAACAGCTGAAGCAGTACATCTCATCTGCATGTGAAGCCATTCCGCCAGACACGTTGTCAAAGGTTTCGAGTAATTTCATTCAGAGACTACGCCATATTATTGCTACGCATGGTGGATATGTGGAAAATATCGTACTATAGAGTTTCCCAGACGGCAGCGCCATCTGTTGTTGAAAACTGTAACTACTGTAATTCCGAAAGTTTGTCTGCCTGAAAATGTACTGTTGTCCCAAGCATATTGCAACAAACGGTGTATTTCTATCGCTGCTCGTTTAGTTTTTATTGCCGTTTCAAATATACCGGTCATTTTTGAAACACCCTGTATATTCTCTTCTTGTAGAGGCCGCTCCTGTCGTGGTTACGTCCCAGTCAGCGTGCTGTCTGCTGACGTCGTGTCACAGCCCCCTCTGCTCTTGCGTTCTTCATCTTCGTGCCGGTGCCTGTCGTTACGCTGGAACATACTTAAAGACGGGCTACACGCATAACCGTCATTTCCTGTCTATCCACATCTACACATATACTCCACAAGCCGCCTTTCAGTGGCAGGAAGTAATATGTTGTCCGAATCTTCCCAGAAAGTTTCCACTCGAAATTTCTATGGTGCAGAATACCGCTCTTGTAACGTCTGCCGCTAGTGCCTGTGGAGCATCCCATTGATCCATTGATCGTGACCGGGCCAGATATCTGACGAAATAAGCGGCAAACGAAAAAACTACAAAAACGAAACTTGTCTAGCTTGAAGGGGGAAACCAGATGGCGCTATGGCTGGCCCGCTAGATGGCGCTGACATAGGTCAAAAGGGTATCAACTGCGTTTTTTAACATAGGAACCCCCATTTTTATTACACGTTTGTGTAGTACGTAAAGAAATATGAATGTTTTAGTTGGACCACTTTTTTCGCTCTGTGATAGATGGCGCTGTAATAGTCACAAACATATGGCTCACAATTTGAGACGAACAGTTGGTAACAGGTAGATTTTTTAAATTAAAATACAGAACGTAGGTACGTTTGAACATTTTATTTCGGTTGTTCCCATGTGATACATGTACCTTTGTGAACTTATCATTTCTGAGAACCCCTTCTGTTACAGCGTGATTACCTATAAATAACACATTAATGCAATAAATGCTCAAAATGATGTCCGTGAACCTCAATGCATTTGGCAATACGTGTAACGACATTCCTCTCAACAGCGAGTAGTTCGGCTTCCGTGACGTTCGCACATGCATTGACAATGCGCTGACGCATGTTGTTAGGCGTTGTCGGTGGATCACGATGGCAAATATCCTTCAACTTTCCCCACAGAAAGAAATCCAGGGACTTCAGATCGGGTGAACGTGCGGGCCATGGTATAGTGCTTCGACGATCAATCCACCTGTCATGAAATATGCTATTCAGTACCGCTTCAACCGCAAGCGAGCTATGTGCCGGACATCCATCATGTTGGAAGTACATCGCCATTCTGTCATGGAGTGAAACATCTTGCAGTAACATCGGTAGAACAGCACGAGGGAAATCAGCACACATTGCACCATTTAGATTGACATCGATCAAATGGCGGCCAATTATCCTTCCTCTCATAATGCCGCACCCTACATTAACCCGCCAAGGTCGCTGATGTTCCACTTGTCGCAGCCATCGAGGATTTTCCGTTGCCCAATAGTTCATATTATGCCGGTTTACGTTACCGCTGTAAGTGAATGACGCTTCGTCGCTAAATAGAACGCGTGAAAAAAATCTGTCATCGTCCCGTAATTTCTCTTGTGCCCAGTGGCAGAAGTGTACACGATGTTCAAAATCGTCGCCATGCAATTCCTGGTGCATAGAAATATGGTATGGGTGCAGTCGATGTCTATGTAGCTTTCTCAACACCAACGTTTTTGAGATTACCGATTCTCGCGCAATTTGTCTGCTACTGATGTGCGGATTAGCCGCGACAGCAGCTAATACACCTACTTGGGCTTCATCATTTGTTACAGGTTGTGGTTGACGTTTCACATGTTTCTGAACACTTCCTGTTTCCGTAAGTAACGTAACTATCCGGCGAGCGGTCCGGACACTTGGATGATGTCGCCCAGGATGCCGAGCAGCATCATAGCACACGCCCTACCTGTTACAAACTGTTCGTCTAAAATTGTGAGCCATATGCTTGTGACTATTACAGCGCCATGTATCACAAAGCGAAAAAAGTGGTCCAACTAAAACATTCATATTTCTTTACGTACTACAAGAGTATGTAATAATAAATGGGGGTTCCTATTAAAAAAAAAACGCTGTTGATATCGGTTTGACCTACGGCAGCGCCATCTAGCGGCGCAACCATAGCGCCATCTGGTTTCCCCCTTCAAGCTAGACAAGTTTCGTTCTTTGTAGTGTTTTCGTTTGACGCTTATTTCGTGAGATATTTGGCCCGGTCACTATCTGTGGACCACCCTGTATAACGTTCTCGCACCGAATAAACGATCCCGTGACGAAAAGCGCCGCTCTTCTTTGGGTCTTCTCTACCTCTTGTATCAGCCCTTACTGGTAAGGGCCTCAAATTGATGAACAGTGCTCAAGAATCGGTAAAGAAAGCGCCTTGGAAGCCATTTCCTTCGTAGATGAGTTACAGTTCCTTAAGATTCTTCCTAAGAGTTCAGTCTGGCACCTACTATTCCTGCTGTTTGTTGTATGTGATCATTACACTTTTTAAGGTCGCCTTGGATAGTTACTCCTAGACATTTAACGACAGTAATGTTTCCAGAAATTTGTCATCAGTAGTGTAGTTGTACAGTAGTGGATTTCTTTTACTATGTTTGCGTAATATGTTACATTTATTTTCGTTCAGGGTCAACTGCCAGAGCCTGCACCATTCATCAGTCCTCCGCAAATCGTTCTGCAAATCGATACTGCCTTCTAGTGTTGCCACTTTCTTTTAGACAAACCGCATCATCTGCGAATGGTCTTAACGTTTTCCTATCCATTCTACTAGATCATTTATATATTTTGCAAACGGTAACGATCCTATCACACTTCCTTGAGGAACTCCGGATATTACCTTCACATCTGTCGATTTTGTTCCGTTTGGAGCGACTTGTCCAGTGCTATCTGCAAGGAAATCTTGAATCCAGTCGCAAATCTGCTCCGATAGTAAGCTTGTATTTTTTTTTCACTACACTGCAGAGCGGGCCGATGTCAAGTGCCTTCCGGAAGTCGAGGAACACGGCATTAAACCAAGCGCCGTCGTCTGCAGCGCTATGGATCTCATGAAGGAATAGAGCAAGTTGAGTTTCGCAAGGTATCTGATTGCGGAATACATTTTGATTTTTATAGAGATTTTCGTTCTCCATACACTTCATAATACTTGAGCACAAAAGTTGTTCCATAATTGTACAACAGATTGACGCCAACGATATGGATCCATAACTATGAACATCTGTTCTACGATCCTTTATTGAAAACCGAAATGACGTCCGCTTTTTTTCTAGTCTCTAGGTGCCGTTCGTTGCTCCAGCTATCTGCAACAAAGTGCTGCTGGAAGGGGAGCAAGTTATTTGGCACAATCTTTGTAAATTCTGATGGGTATCGCATCTGGTCCTGATGTCTTTCTAGTATCTACATGTACATCTACATCCATACTTCGCAAGCCACCTGACGGTGTGTGGCGGAGGGCACCTTGAGTACCTTTATCGGTTCTCCCTTCTATTCCAGTCTCGTATTGTTCGCGGAAAGAAAGTTTCCCGGTATGCCTCTGTGTGGGCTCTAATCTCTATGATTTTATCCTCATGGTCTCTTCGCGAGATATACGTACCGAGCTATTGAGCGTCTCTCTTGCAGAGTCTTCCACTGGAGTTTATCTATCATCTCCGTAAGGCTTTCGCTATTACTAAATGATCCTGTAACGAAGCGCGCTGCTCTCCGTTGGATCTCCTCTATCTCTTCTATCAACCCTATCTGGTACGGATCCCACACCGGTGAGCAATATTCAAGCAGTGGGAGAACAAGTGTACTGTAACCTATTTCCTTTGTTTTCGGACTGCATTTCCTTAGGATTCTTCCTACTAGAATTCTTCCTACTAAGCGATTTTAGTTGTTTTTCTGTTCAGCGATCTGTTATCTCAGTATGTGCAAATCCGACGTTCGTACGGTGGTTGAAAGGAGGGACCGTGTTCCGAAACAGAATTTAGAATTTAGGCTTTCTCTCTGTTATCTTCTGTTTAGATGCCAATATGGTCACTCAGTGCATGAGTAGAGGATTTCTCGAGCTCTACTTATGCTCGTTTTCGCTTCTGTTTGTCAGCTAGGTTTTGACTTCAATCTTTGATGTAGCTCTCTTTGTTTACGTGGCATTTTTGTAACACGGTCGGTCTTTCCCATTCCTTAAAATCTTTCTCGGAATATATTTGTCTAAGGCATATGGAACGATACTTTCATTTTTTTCTTTTTTTTCCATTTGTTCTCTACACTGTGGCCTGCCACTCATTCCAAGGAAAAATATTTTCCAACCTTAGAATTTAGAACCTTCCTTGTACAATCTATAGTCATAGTTGGTATCATAGCCTTATGATCACTGATGTATTCGCCGGCCGCGGTGGTATCGCGGTTAAGGCGCTCAGTCCGGAACCGCGTGACTGCTACGGTCGCAGGTTCGAATCCTGCCTCGGGCATGGATGTATGTGACGTCCTTAGGTTAGTTAGGTTTAAGTAGTTCTAAGTTCTAGGGGACTGATGACCACAGAAGTTAAGTCCCATAGTGCTCAGAGCCATTTGAACCACTGATGCCTTCCTCCGCACTAACAGGATTGTTCCTTCGAAACGGCACAGCCACTTTCCTTCTCCGACCTTCCCTAATTCAAGCTTTTTCTCCGTCTCTAGTGACCACTTGTCGACCGGACTATAATTACTTATCTCCTCCTCTTCTCCGCTAACTGATCCGGCAAATTCAGCTCTGCTTGTTGTTAGGAGGTCTAATACGTTACCTTCACGAGTTAGTTCTCTAATTAGGTGCTCGAAGTAATTTTCGGACAAGACATTCAGAATAATGTCCACACGAATCCTGCCCTATAAAATCCGTCACTAACAATGCCTATCCTGCGCCTGCGCGGGACAAAAGCGCAAGAAAAGTAAGAAGAAAAAGGAGAAGAAGTCATTCTATTCAATGTCGCTCCGGATGGTTTCTCGTAGGCTGCAGGCGCCCGTCTCCCTTGTATCTTGAGGCGGCGGAAGTCTCGTCCATCTCATTCAACGGCCCCTGGAGCCTACTTCCCTGCGATGGGAAGGCAGGCGGCCTGTCCGGCTCATTCGGCTAGGAGTCTCGTGTGGCCGATATATTGCACTGAAACGGTCCCTTAGTCCGTGCCTCGGAGTTCCACTTACGTGTCACCAACAGTGTAATCGCACAGTAGCCTGTGTTTTCACTGAATAGCCATCGGTCGTCTGGCACTTTCTCGGCCTCTGCGGATGGGGCTTTCAGTGTCCGGTTGCAGACTCGCGGCTGCAAGCGTCCGTCTCCCTTGTATCTTGAGGCGGCAGACGTCTCGTCCATCTTATTCCACGGACCCTGGAGCCTACCTGCCCGTGATGGGGAGGAAGGCGTCCTGTCCGACTCATTCGTTGTCTGGGGTCGGCTGGGACTCTCACGTGGCCAATATATTACACTGAAACGTTCCCTTAGTCCGTTCCTCGGAGTTCCCGTGGCGTTCCGTAAGAACACATTCTCGGCCGCGCCCGGAACTTACACGTTATTGGCGATGTGTGTCGCACGAGACATACCACGCGACTTACTGACCCTGGGTTAGTCGGAAACGTACATTACCGGACCTGGATTAATTATCCATTCTTCTATATTATCAGTTATTCTAAATGAGATTCACCAGCCACACTCTGACCCTTGAGATAGGGGACCTCCTTGAACGATTTCCAAAGTCTGCTACTGGCAGTAAATGGATTATTGTTTGCACTGATTATCTGACACGCTATGCCATTACAAAAGCCGAGGTAGCCAAATTCATCGTGGAAGACATTGTATTAAAATACGGTGCCCCAAGGTCTTTAATTACGGATCGAGGGAAAGATTTTCAATCGAATCTTGTGACAGGGATAAACCGTCGGTGCAACGTTACTCATCACATGACGACTAACTACCATCCGCAGACTAACGGGCTTACTGAACGCTTTAATAAGACCTTGGCTGACATGCTATCAGTGTTCGTCAATGGTGAGCAGAGCAACTGGGATGAGGTGCTACCTTTCGTGACGTTTTCCTACAACACCGCCAAACAAGACACCACAGGATTTACGACATTTTCCCTGGTGTATGGGCGCGAGGTGACTACGACGATGGACACTGTGTTTCCGTTACATCCTGATGACGTGGACGACGACTACATCGGCCAGGTGTTAACCAGAGCTGAGGAAGCTCGGTAGTTAGCTAGACTCCGCAAACCGCAGACTCAAGAAAACGATCGACGAAGGTATGACGCGAGCCACTGCCCTGTTGTCTACGAGCCTGATGACCTCGTCTGGATCTTCACTCCTGTTCGGAAGGTTGGTCTCTCTGAGAAGCTCCTCAGGCGCTAATTTGGACCTTATAAGGTTGTAACGCAGTTGTCTGATGTTCTACATCTACATCTACATCTACATTTATACTCCGCAAGCCACCCAACGGTGTGTGGCGGAGGGCACTTTACGTGCCACTGTCATTACCTCCCTTTCCTGTTCCAGTCGCGTATGGTTCGCGGGAAGAACGACTGTCTGAAAGCCTCCGTGCGCGCTCTAATCTCTCTAATTTTACATTCGTGATCTCCTCGGGAGGTATAAGTAGGAGGAAGCAATATATTCGATACCTCATCCAGAAACGCACCCTCTCGAAACCTGGCGAGCAAGCTACACCGCGATGCAGAGCGCCTCTCTTGCAGAGTCTGCCATTTGAGTTTGTTAAACATCTTCGTAACGCTATCACGCATACCAGATAACCCTGTGACGAAATGCGCCGTTCTTCTTTGCATCTTCTCTATCTCCTCCGTCAACCCGATCTGGTACGGATCCCACACTGATGAGCAATACTCAAGTATAGGTCGAACGAGTGTTTTGTAAGCCACCTCCTTTGTTGATGGACTACATTTTCTAAGGACTCTCCCAATGAATCTCAACCTGGTACCCGCCTTACCAACAATTAATTTTATATGATCATTCCACTTCAAATCGTTCCGCACGCATACTCCCAGATATTTTACAGAAGTAACTGCTACCAGTGTTTGTTCCGCTATCATATAATCATACAATAAAGGATCCATCTTTCTATGTATTCGCAATACATTACATTTGTCTATGTTAAGGGTCAGTTGCCACTCCCTGCACCAAGAGCCTATCCGCTGCAGATCTTCCTGCATTTCGCTACAATTTTCTAATGCTGCAACTTCTCTGTATACTACAGCATCATCCGCGAAAAGCCGCATGGGACTTCCGACACTATCTACTAGGTCATTTATATATATTGTGGAAAGCAATGGTCCCATAACACTCCCCTGTGGCACGCCAGAGATTACTTTAACGTCTGTAGACGTCTCTCCATTGATAACAACATGCTGTGTTCTGTTTGCTAAAAACTCTTCAATCCAGCCACACAGCTGGTCTGATATTCCGTAGGCTCTTACTTTGTTTATCAGGCGACAGTGCGGAACTGTATCGAACGCCTTCCGGAAGTCAAGAAAAATAGCATCTACCTGGGAGCCTGTAACTAATATTTTCTGGATATCATGAACAAATAAAGCGAGTTGGGTGTCACACGATCGCTGTTTCCGGAATCCATGTTGATTCCTACATAGTAGATTCTGGGTTTCCAAAAACGACATGATACTCGAGCAAAAAACATGTTCTAAAATTCTACAACAGATCGACGTCAGAGATATAGGTCTATAGTTTTGCGCATCTGCTCGACGAAGAAGCTTATGAAGCTGAAGATTTCGACCCCGACACAAGACGACGAAAGATCAGAGACACGGTCCACGTCCTTAGAATGAAGCCCTTTAGGGATCCTGCAACCCAGGGTAAATTCAAAGCTCCAGTGGCAGGTAACAAGCGGATAGGTGACGAAGAGCGTAGCGGCAGAAGAAGTTCTAAGAAGATCACCGCAAGGACGAGAATCAGTCATCAGGAATCGGAGTATGCAGGACCGATGACTCGTTTCCGGACCAGGACGACGTAACACCGAGACACTGTTCTGTTAAGGAGGGAGCAATGTCGCAGAAGAAGCTGAGTAGCACAGTCGCCGTGATGTAGTGGTTATGATACTAAACTGTTGCATGGAGGGTCGTGAGTTTAAAACTCACCTGGACTGTGCAATTTTAATTTCTATATTCGGTTCGAGTACATTCTAGAAGTCTCCACAAATGTTAAGAGTTATTGTACTGGAATGTTCTGTAGCCGTATACATTCCGTAGGTGTTCCCGCCAGAGGCAGTTCGCTCCGTGCTCTTGTATGTGAATAAACCTTCGTTAAGTGAAGTTAGTGTTCGTCATTCATCTGATTACACCTTCTTCTACGTGACAATATGGGATACCCCAAACCACGGCAGCACACGTACAGCATACAGACATTTCGGAAATGCTTCCATTCATGGCCCAAAAGCCAATGATCATGCCCTTTTGGGCCTCAGGTAAATGAGCTAATAGTAATTCCTTTATGGGCGTCAGATAAATCACTCCATTTACGAATTACGACAACGATTGAATTGCCCCCCCCCCCCCCCCCCCCCCGACACACTTTATGTACCCTCTATTGCTAGTGCTGCCACCTGCCAAGACGGTGATCGTAGTAATGAGTATCCAACTATTTTCAAGAAAGATATCTGGATCTGACCAATGAACTGGAATTTGTTGGGTGCTAACGGTTCAGTACACCGCCACTAACTGGTAATGGCGACTGCCTCTGATAAGGGCCACAGCAAACTTACAGGAGTAGTCCCACGAGAGCTGATGGCCGAGTCATCGATTTGACGAGCTCCAAAACGCTACACGAAATTATTTCACGTTTTAGCCTTTCATGTATGCATTTTGGTCAGCCACTTCTAGCTCCCGATTAAAGCACTTGTGTGCGTGATACTTCCCGGTAACAGTTCTAGCAATTTCTCTGTTACAATGCTGCAAACAGTGGCCGTCATGGGGAAAATAGTCGCTCTTGAAGTCCACCTAGTCGGCTCCGACCACCACCATTTAGGAGGATCAGGGAAAATGCGGCTCATCATTTCGGGCGAATAAAAGCCTCCTCTCTCTCTCTTTCTCGGAAGCGGAAACTGGCCTTGGCGATTACAACAGCGAAACAGGTCTGGCACACGTAACTGTCTAGGAAACGATTTCTACATTAATAATGAGTCACTTGAGCGGTGTTACGTCACAAAATTGTAGTTATTTCTGTAAATCTTGGAACTGCTCAACTATGTCTTGAATAAACAGGCGCGCATAGCAGCATTCAAGATCAGCTGCAGACCCCACGATGTGTTTCGACCGTGAAACGTCGGTTTCAAGTGAATTCGACAGCGGGAATTTTTCTCACACACAATCTGTTACGCTGCGTTCCCACGAGGCGTGCACACGAGGTTGATGCCGTGTTCCTCGACTTCAGGAAAGCATTTGGCACTACCGCGCACTGCCGTTTTGTGAAAAAAAAATACTAGCGTACTGAGTAACGGATCAGATTTGCGACTGGATATAGAACTTACGAGCGGAATAAAATTGACAGATGTCATAGAAATTTCCGGAGGATCAAAACGAAATGTGATAAGCCCGTTACTGTTTACAGTCTATATGAATCATCCAGTAGAAAGCATCGGAAGCTCTTTAGGACTGTTAGTAAATTATGCGGCTGACTATAAGAAAGTAGTTACATCAGAAGACAGTATCGATTTGCAGAATGACCTGCAGAGCACTGATTAATGGTGCAGGCTCTGGCAGTTGACCTGAACGTAAATAAGTGTAACGTATAGCGCGTACATAAAAAAAGAAATCCACTAATGTTCAACTACGCTATTTATAAGAATCTGCTGGAAACGGTATTTACTGTAAAATAACAAGGAATAACTATCCAGGGCGACCTTAAGTAGAACGTCCACGAAAAAGAAATAGTAGAGATAGCAGATGCCAGACTGAGATTCATAGGACGAAACTGAAGGAACTGTAACTCATCCACGAAGGAACTGCCTAACAATGTGCTTGTTCGACGGATTCTTGAGTACTGTTCGTCAATCTGGGATCCTTACCAGACAGGATTAATAGGAGAGATAGAGAAGAGCCAATGAAGAGCGCCGCGTTTCGTTATGGGATCGTCTGATACACCCGGGAGCGTTACAAACAATCTCAACAAACTTCTGTGACAGACGCTACAGGAGAGGCGTTGTGAATCGCGGGGAAGTTTACTACTGACCTTTTCGAGAGAGCACTTCCTGGGAGGAGTCGGACAACGTATTGCTTCGTCCAACATTTACCTCGCGAAATGACTCCGAGAAGAAAATTAGAGAAAGTAGGGCTAATACAGAGGCTTACCGACAGTAGTTATTGCCACGCACTATTAGCCAGTGGATAGGGAAGGGGGATCAGTTAGTGCTACCAGATGTTCCCTCCGCCACATACTGTTGGGTAGCTTGCCGAGTATGATGCTGATGTAGAAAGTGTGTCACGGTCTCGTAGTAATTTCCGTGCATTTCCGGGCGTTACTCTACCGGTCGTGGACGTAGTTAGTTCACAGGAACTGAAGTATCTATGAAGACGTGACTTGAAAAGCCGATCATGAACGAGATCCACATAGAAAGTATTTATCTACTCAATTCAATTTTTGCTGCAATTTCAGCACAGGTAATGAATAGAGTGGTCGAATGGAAATAAAAAGGAAAAAATAATAGTGTATTAGAAAGTGGATTCTACACAGAATATCATGACCATAACTTTCAAATTCTGAAGGTGGCAGGGGTAAAATACAGAGAGCGAAAGGCTATTTACAATTTGTGCACAAACCAGATGGCAGTAATAAGAGTCGAGGGGCATGAAAGGGAAGCAGTGGTTGGGAAGGGAGTGAGACAGGATTGTAGCCTCTCCCCGATGTTATTCAATCTGTATATTGAGTAAGCAGTAAAGGAAACAACAGAAAAATTCGGAGTAGGTATTAAAATCCATGGAGAAGAAATAAAAACTTTTAGGTTACCCGATGACACTGTAATTCTGTCAGAGACAGTAAAGGACTTGGAAGAGCAGTTGAAAGGAATGGACAGCGTCTTGAAAGGAGCATATAAGATGAACATCAACAAAAGCAAAATGAGGATAATGGAATGTAGTCGAATTACGTCGGGTGATGCAGAGGGAATTAGATTAGGAAATGAGACACTTATAGTATTAGATGATTTTGCTATTTGGGGAGCAAAATAACTGATGATGGACGAAGTAGAGAGGATATAAAATGTAGACTGGCAATGGAAAGGAAAGCGTTTCTGAAGAAGAGAAATTAGTTAACATCGAGTATAGATTTATGTCAGGAAGGCGTTTCTGAAAGTATTTGTATGGAGTGAAGCCATGTATGGAAGTAAATCGTGGACGGTAAATAGCTTGGACAAGAAGAGAATAGGAGCTTTCGAAATGTGGTGCTACAGAAGAATGCTGAAGATTAGATGGGTAGATCACACAACTAATGAGGAGGTATTGAACAGAACTGGGGAGAAGAGGAGTTTGTGGCATAACTTGACTAGAAGAAGGGATCGGTTGGTAGGACATGTTCTGAGGCATCAAGGGATCACCAATTTAGTATTCGAGGGCAGCGTGGAGGGTAAAAATCGTAGAGGGAGAAAATGGTTCAAATGGCTCTGAGCACTATGGAAATTAACATCCATGGTCATCAGTCCCCTAGAACTTAGAACTACTTAAACCTAACTAACCTAAGGACATCACACAACATCCAGTCATCACGAGGCAGAGAAAATTCCTGACCCCGCCGGGAGTCGAACCCGGGAACCCGGGCACGGGAAGCGAGAACGCTACCGCACGACCACGAGCTGCGTAGAGGGAGACCAACAGATGAATACATTAAGCAGAGTCAGAAGGATGTAGGTTGCAGTAGGTACTGGGAGATGAAGAAGCTTGCACAGCATAGAGTAGCATGGACAGCTGCATCAAACCAGTCTCAGGACTGAATACCACAACAACAACAACAACAACAACATCTTTGTTTGAAACTAAACTCAGAAAAATATATCGAGATGATTTCAAAAACTTACTAAAGGTAAAATCAACTTGATTACCCTTTGAACGCGTTCCAAACTGATTGTCGTTTCAGATACTGATATGAAACAAGCCGTAAATAAAACAAAACGTCAGGTGACTTTACGCTCTTTAGCCTCAGAAAACTTTTTGAAGAGTCGGGAACTTTTATTTCGTTTTCAAAAGAATACATACCACAATTGTTCACCTGCGTACGACTTCACAAACCATAGAGTTTCATAAGGAGTGCCGCTCATACTAAGTGTCCTTAAGCTTCACATTCTTTTATAATTTTATCACCCAACCCATGGTTGCCATTGAGAAGGCAAACTCACGACCAGAAATCAAACAGATTATATGTGGGGCGTGAACCATCAAGCTTGCCTGTGACATAGGATTTATCACGACACTTCGCTCGCCAGGATCGTTGTCGACGGAACGAACCTTTAAAATCACACTTACTTTACTTTTTTGTGCCAGAAGGTCAAAATTTTTCATCCCAAAACTGGGCTATGTCCAATTCTTCGTTCCTTCCCTGTCATAGTTCATCTTGGGTACATTTAGTGGGACAGCCACAATAACATCTGTCGCCATGGTCATTCATAAGGCCCCGCTTGATTAAGTTTGCATCCAATGGCGGTACTCCCTTTCTGGTGCGGCTCATGCTTCTCCAAATCTTCAGTCTGAAGTTCTCGCCACCGGGTGTCTTCCGTAATGGAGAGTAGTGTGAGTTCTTTGTTCTGGAATAACTTGTGGGATTTAAGTCTTCCAGATCCACAGGAAGGTCCAAATAAGGAGTGCCGCTCATACTAAGTGTCCTTAAGCTTCACATTGTTTTATCGATCGACTCTTCGGTAGTTGGGGTCATAAATCCGGCTGGTTTGTATTGTTTACGAGCGGCGTGGGTTCAATACAACCGGCTGTTAGTCGGCATGTTTCGTTCAAGCTGACCTTCTTGGCATGTACAGGTCTGAACTAGACCGCCAAGCACGTTCTACTGCGGAGAAGTACAGCGTCTGTGGTTCTCAGTTCCTTAGGTCTAGCTCTCAGTATGTTATATCTTGCTGCGACTTTACGATAGGTCTTTTCGCAGTGACGTTGTATGTCAGTGGTCGGTCCAGTACGACACCTAAGTATGTCTGTTTATCTGGGTGTTCCAGAGTGATGCCATTATAAGTTACATTCAGCTTTATGTCTGGTTGCTTTGGTTGGAGATGGAGGAAGCTCATTAGTGTCTGAGGGATTTGATTTAAGGGCATTTTCTTAACGGTGCTCTAGTCTTTTGACAAGCTTCTTAGAGAGTGTTCCTTTTTTGTTGTACTTCCTCAGAACACTTTCCGTAAATTATCATGTCCAGGTCCTAGGCGTACTAGGAGTGGACAGTGTAATTTGGAGTCGGTCCTTGTTATACAGGTTGAATGGAACGGGGTCGAGACACTACCCGGGCTAGGTCATTTTCCTGTGGTTGCCTTCGGCTCCTTCTGCCCTCCATTGTGACACAGGACATCTTGTTATGGAGCATTTTTACAAGCTGGTAACCTTTAAGCGTGTCATAAAATTTTTTCATCAGCAACCTGTGTCGTGTGCAGGTCATCCAACGATGATAATATTATTCTCACGGCATTGCCTAGGCATGAAATAGTACTGTGTTGTACGATGTACTATGTAGTGTCCTTTAGATTTGCAAGACATGCTTGCGGGTCTGAAGGACACTGCATTGTGCATCGTATAACACAGACACTGCAAATACTGTTTCATGCCTTTACAAGGCCGAGACAATAATAACGAAAGTCTTTCCATGTGCGAAAATCACAGCAATTGTGAGAAGGCAGGATGTAGACACACAATGACATATTGAATTTGGGTCGGTCCTGGAGATGTGCTCTGGTAGACTAAGTGGTTAAGGCGACCTCTCGCGATCGTGGGAAATCTGTGTTCCAGTCCCGGTTCAAATGGTTCACATGGCTCTAAGCACTGTGGGCCTTAACATCTGAGGTCATCAGTCTCCTAGTCTTAGAACTACTTAAACCTAACTAACTTAAGGACATCACACACATCCATGCCCGAGGTCGGATTCGAAACTGCGACCGTAGCAGCAGCGTGGTTCCGGACTGAAGCGCGTAGAGCTGCTCGGCCACAGGGGCCGGCTCCAGTCCTGGGCCGGCACAAATTTCCATTGTCACTAATCCATTGTGCATCTGGAGTCTAATCGTATTCGTAATTGCGAATAAATTTAATTCATCCATTCATAATACTGTTGTTTGTTTATTTTCATGTTCTTCCTCTATATGTTTCAGTAAGGGGTAAGATTTGACTCGAAAAAAATTTTCCGGGCCTGAAACGGATCTTTTGGGGCATGCTGCCTGTTATGCGATTCATTACCAGTCGTTCACTCAGTTTGCAAAGATCACGTAAGAGTGGCATCGGGGAGTACTTCTTCAGGGAATGTTAGTCTTTCCCAAGCCCTAACAGTGCTACGACCTTTGCTTTTGTCCACATATTTGGGATCCTGCATGTCTTGAGACAGTGGCTGATAAGGTCGAGGATCCATTTCTTGCTCCAGTGCCAAAATATTTGATTTGTTGCACACAAATATCTCCACCCCGGTTGCGGCTGCTTTTCCGTTTTTCATTGATTGTAGTTCTAGAATGAGTTCTTTTAAGGCGGGACATCGAAGCCCTGCGTGTCAGAGAGATGAAGAAGTTGTATCGTGATAGGGTGATGTAATTTTTTTCTGTTGCTTTCCCAGTTCAATGTTTACTTATGAAGCTGACGAGAATGCCACTTTCAAATGATATTTTGTGCTTCAATGTCGTTACCTTCTTTTGAAAATGATTTTGACGAAAAATATGACGAAAACTACTTGTTGTGGACCTAAAACACTAGTTTATGAGCTGCTTCAGAAATCCATCAAGTGACACAAACTCCGAAATATAAAGTAAAAATTGTACAATTATTGAAGTATTACGTAATATCGGATTGTGAACTTCTTTAACAGTCTATATTTTTTCGTCTTTCCTTTCTAACATCCATAGAATTTGCGTATCGTAAACCGTAAAATACCATTCTCACACATACATTTTAAAGAAACACGTATCTTTGGATAAGCAAATAATGCCCACCAGGAAAAAAGTAGCGCCTAAACTACCATTGTAACGGATTATGTAACAGTGTAATCATATACAATGAAACTCATTGCTCTCAACACAAATGAGAAGTGAAATTGTGAAAGAGCTGTGACAGTTTTCACTTGATTGTATTTACGAACTGTAATCATTTAAACCCAGTCACGTCAAGTACTGAACAGTTATTTATACTTTCAGTTATAAAGTCAGATGTGCACGTTCAAAAACGTTATTGTACAAGTCACTACTGTCATAGCTGCCGGTACACTAGCATTAATTTTCTGAAGGATCCAGTCCTAAACCAAAAGGATAACGGTGTATGTTTATAAGTGCTTTGACGTAGGTACGCTCTCAAGTCCTTCATAGCAATGGCAGTAACGAAGGCAAGCCACCTAATTCGTGAGACAATGAGAAAATGTGATTCACAGTTCCGTTAAATTAAATGAAGCTCTACAACACTCATTTTAGCTACGTCGTCTGTGACCTTATGTTTACGTTTTGCATTTGCTAGTTAAGGTAGTTCAGCATGAGACTATAATTAGTCTTTGGGATCTTAAAACATTGACTGACTAATATTTTCCCCATAATCGATCCTATATTTACTATCTAAATCTGAAAAACAACCATATTTTAACGCTATTTTGTCGAGAGTCGACATGTTGAGAAACGTGGCTGTTGTACTTAAGGTTTATAATTTATAGAAAGAACAGCTACCAGCCACATGTATGGTTTAAAAAGGTTTATTATCTTCAGACATGCTATAGCTATTCGGACCGTCTCACAACCGTGAGCTGATTGTATAAGCCAATGGGTTAAGCTGCATCACATATTTTTGTCGTCCATATTATTAGAGAATAAGAGAATTAACTACATATAAAGCAATGTGGTCTGAAGATAATAAACCTTTTTAAACCATACATGTGGCTGGTAGCTGTTCTTTATATAAATTATAAACCTTAACCATATTTTATCTTACAAATTTTTCTCAAAATTATATACTTTTTTGACAGGAATTCTTTATAAATCTGTCTTTATTAATTATTGATGTGATGAGGAGTGAAGATAATAATGTTCTGGAAGTTTTTGTTGGTGTGGTTTGCTCAAAAAAATACAGGCATATGCAACGCCACTAGAGGCTTCGCACGGTCATTCCATGTATCACTTTTCTTCTTCCTTGCTTTGCATACGACACAATTTCTGGAGGATGTTTTCTTGATGAGTTATGTGGAGGGGAATAAGGCTAACAAAACCTGAGAACGATTGTTTATAACTCGCAAAATATCGAAAGAAATCGAATGTGTTATACACCACTAAATAGATCGAGTTTTCAACTTTCCAGTGGTATGTAACACATCATGCCATTTATCAAAAGAGAAAAGAAACACTGAGAACATGCTATAGCTACTCGGACCGTCACACAACCGTGAGCTGATTGTATAAGCCAGTGGGTTAAGCTGCATCACATATTTTTGTCGTCCATATTATTAGAGAATAAGAGAATTAACTACATATAAAGCAATGTGGTTACACATTGATAACATACTGTATGGCACTGAATTTTATTACTTAATTTCGAGAACTGGGAAATTTCAGTCGGATGGACATTTCCAAGAAGAGGTATATATTGATTTTTAAAACGTGCTCACAGTCTCTCAGTTTCTCGTAGTTGGAATTCCTGAAGACACAATAAACGACTTCCAAGGGTAAACAACGATTTACTTTCAGCAGTGTAGAATACTACATAAAGGACGTTTCCCAGACAAGAAATGCGCAAATAGCGCACTGCAGCCTACACATTTTCTTTGTAGCTGACGCCACAGATATATACACTGAATGCAGGAGACGTTTTTGGATCGGGTTGTGATAATTACTAAGAATTCATTTTCGTTACACAATTCGTTTTGTCTCTTTAAGACATTATCAAGTGTTTACCTGTTTTAAAAGTGTGGTGTCACCGCCAGACACCACACTTGCTAGGTGGTAGCCTTTAAATCGGCCGCGGTCCGGTAGTATACGTCGGACCTGCGTGTCGCCACTGTCAGTGATTGCAGACCAAGCGCCACCACACGGCAGGTCTAAAGAGTCGTCCTAGCACTCGCCCCAGTTGTACAGCCGACTTAGCCAGAGATGGATCACTGACAACTACGCTCTCATTTGCCGAGACGATAGTTAGCATAGCCCTCAGCTACGTCATTTGCTACGACCTAGCAAGGCGCCATAGCATTTGATATTATTTTATGAAGCATGTACAATCAAGAGCGATGTTCTACAATTATGGATTAAAGTTAAGTATTACATCAACTACGTACTTTTATTGCTACTATTAATTCCCTTAACTGTTCCAGACCTCACACCAATCTGGGTGAGCTTAAACGCGTGTATTTCGGCCTCCTCTAGCAACACGGTGTTGGCTCTTCTGCCAACACTACAAAAAGTACTCTAAAATTCTTTGAATCACTGTCCGCTTCTATGACACAAAACAATGGGAATAGTTGAGGAGGAAACGTGTGGAATAAAGTGAAGAACCAAAAGATCAGAGTAATATAAACCTATAGATAACCATGAGACATATTTCGTATTATCTATGAAAAGAAAACATTGAACAATGCAGTGGATGCGTGAGATAGCTAGCAATAAAGTCGCTTTAAAATCTGAAGAAGTGGAATTATAGTGGACGAGAGAGATATGGGAAGAAATGGAAAAAGATCCGGCCTTAGGTGGAATGGATGTTGCATTCAGAAGTATGGAACGCATATTTTTGAGAAGTAAAAAGTAGAAGTATTAATTTTTTTTCTACGAAGCAAGTGGGTGACTTATGTTAAGTACAGAGGAAGAAGGACAGGAACCAGCGAATGAACTTACACCAATGAGGTGGCAACATTCCTTGAGTTCTCAAGATTGGTTAGAGATATATGAACCAGATCAGGTATTCAGGATCAGGTATTCAGGATCAGGTATACAGGAACTGTATCATCAGTGCTTCCAGAAACGAGTCATCAGTTGCCAACCAATGAAACTGTGTGTGGATAAATATTTTAACTGTGGTGCGATGAATATGACATGTCAAATTTTTAAATTAGACTAATAACTTGGGTAATAAAAAGAAACATTAAAGGGATATTGGGCAAAAATTAGTTTGCTTTCAAAAATGTTAAATGTACTAGGGGAGCGACTCTCAAAGTGTGGTTCGTGGAGCCCTGGGGCTCCGCAAGGCCTCTGGGAGCGTTCGGGCAAAATAATATCAACGTAAACAACAAAGTACATCAAGTCGACTCACACACTAAGAAGAACAACTTTATGAATATCATATCAATGCTCGTTTTATAAGATTTTATTTCTTCTCTCTCTTGATCAGAAACTACAAACGAAATAATTTAACTTGTTCGAGTAGATATGGTGCAACTCGATGCTTGTTACTACACACACACACACACACACACACACACACATGCAGACGCGGGCGCGCGTGCGTGCTTACCGTCCCATCTCTCCCCCCCCCCTCCCCCCTCCCCCCAGTTCTCTCTGCTTTTGAACTATGTGATTTGGTTCATCAGACTAGCTTTTTTGGCAGGTATATTTGGGACAATTAATAAATTACATCTATTTCTACAAGCAAAACAGCCAACAGCTTTGAGTACTAATAACAAAATAACCGCCAGAAAAAAATAGATTTCTGTATTTTTTATGATAGTAAGATAGAACTAGAAAGCTTTCTACCACTGAATGTGTTTGTTGGTGAGACAGCAGAAAAACCAAATGGAATATTTGAAGACTTGATCAAATAACTACGTGATATAGTGCGTCTTTTGAGGCATGTTTTCCTGAAGAGTAGAAAACAATAAGTAAATTGAATTCATGGGCTCAGAGTCCTTTTGTACCAAATTTCAAGAAGCCAGAAAATGTGTCGTACGAAACCTATGAGTTCTGTTTCGAAATGACATCAGGTTGAAGCATGGAATCATTGTTCAAAACAATGTCACTTGATGATTTTTGGTGCAGATTTGTGATTAATATCCACAACTTGCCACACAGGCTCTGATTGTACCTGTGTGTCTCCGGTTCCTAACAACATACCTGTGTGAAACTGGATTCTGAGCTTATGCAGCTACAAAGACAAAATACCGCAACAGACTGGATGCTGAAATTGAAATGCGTTTTCAACTCCTTCCTATTACGCCTGACATTAAGTAGTTAGTCAAAAACAAAACAGAAACTAAAAACTTTATACTTCCCACTAAATGGAAAAAATTTAATCAATTTACAGTGGAATCAAATCAGTGTTGTTTTGTGTGCTGTACGAGTACTGTTTTATGTTGTGTACTGTATTGTCGTATGAGTCTGTAGCGTATTGTACCTACTTTTGTATGATTTTAATTAAACGATTATAATTAAAGAATGAACACAAAACCAGGTCTTGCTTATTTTACGGTTTCATATAATATTTAGTATTTGAAAATGGTTCCTACGGCAAAAAAATTTGATAACCTTTGTACTAGAGAAACTTTACTCGCTTCGAGCTTGGTAACATACGAAAGAATAAAGGAAAATCACTATAGAAAATATAAAGGCAGAGGAATAATCTAAAACATCTACAAAAACCATAGTGCATGACATTAATGTGGGAATCTAAAAAGGTCAAAATTATGCCATTACAGTTACTTAACCTACACATTATAAAGTCAAAGAACGACTGAAAGAAAGGTAGGTGAGCTAAAATGGGAAATAAAGTTGTCATATCCCTTCTCAATGAAAGTAATAAAGATTTCGAGAAAATGTTACTGCCTGCGAAGGACAAAATGTGGGTTAAGTTAAGAATAGGAAAAGAACGACGAATGTGTGGAAGGGCAACAGAAAGGATCGGGACGACTTGCCAGACATCAAGAAAGGGTAATAAATGAAAGAAATGTGACATAGCGATTGTTGTTTTAGGAAACTGTTTACATGAAAGAAGAAATATTTCTTCAAATCTTGATTCAGAAATAGAATTATTTGTAACTGCAAGCTCTGACGAGTACTCTTTCCAGTGAAAAGCACTTATCGCAGAACTAGCAGACTCTAGAAAATAGCTTATGGCGTGAATCTTTGTTGCTCGATAAGTTTAGTAGGTTATATTGAGGCATCTTTAAACTGAGACATTAAATAGCCCTTCCCAAACGTTTATCCGAACTTTGAATTTTCATCTCTTATTACTAACCTAAGGACCTAGAATTAAAGGTTGATCAGACAAATTACTAACAGATCAGTTCAGAATATTTTTCTTGACTAAGCTACGAGCAGCAACATTCGTTTTTACTCGTGTAATAGATTCAGACATTGCATTCGGATATTTATCGGCTTTCTCACTTACTGACAAATCGACGAAAAATATTGAATCAGGCTTACCTCCTCGAACAAGTCATCCTTCAAGCCAACAAAATAATCTACATCTTCATTTCCATATTTTAGAATTACTCTTAATACCCCCCCCCCCCCCCCTCAACTTGACCATCACAGATAATTGAAGCACTACGTAATTCTCCATCTATCATATCTTAGTCAATTTGTTCATGTTTCACAGTGCCCCTCTTCATACTGTTAGCGAAGGTACGAACATACGAAATAGGTTTCCAGACACGTGTGTTTTTCGAAGACTTATTACGTAACAGAACCCAGTTCGTTGTCCTCGACGGTGAGTGTTCACCAGAGACAGGAGTACCGTCAGGAATCCTCCAGTAATACGTAACAGGATCGCTCTTGTTCTCTGTGAAAATAAATGATCTGACGAAGAGGCTGAGCAGCAATCTGCACCTGTTTGCTGATAATATTGTGGTTGATGGAAAGATGTCATCGTTGAGTAAATGTAGGAGGGTGCAAGATGACTTTGACAAAATGTCTGGTTGGTGTTATGAAAGGCACCTTGCACTAAAGTACAAAACTGTAAGTTAATGCAGACGAGTAGAAAAAAACAATTCTGTAATTTTCGAACACAGCATTCGTAGTATGCTGCTTTACACAGTAAGGATAATTAAATATCCAGGAGTTAAGTTGTAAAACGATATGAAATGGAACAAGCACATAAGAACGGTAGTAGAAAAGACGAATCGTCGAGTTTGGTTTATTGGGAGAATTTAAGGAAAGCGTGGTTCGTATATAAAGGGAACCGCGTATTGAACGCTAGTACGATCCATTATTAAGTAATGCTTGAGTGTTTGGGGTCTGCACCAGGTCGGATTAAAGGAAGACGTCAAAGCAATTCATTAGCGGGCTGCTGGGTTTGTTACTAGTAGGTCTGATCGGCTCGAGAGTATCACGGACATGCTTTGTGAACTCAACTGGGAATTTCTGGGAGGAAAACATCGTTCTGTTCGTGGAACACTTTTGAGAAAATTTAGAGCACCGACCTTTGAAGCTGACTGCAAAATGATTCTACTGCCACCAACGTGTTCGTTTTGCATTAGGAACACGAAGGGAATACAAGAAAAATTGGGTCTCGTATAGGGACATATAGGTAGTCGCTTTTCCCTTGCTCTATTTGCTACTGGAACAGGAGAGAAATTGACTAGTAGTGGTATCACTGCAGCGGTCCACAGTTGCGAATTCATGTTGTACAGGAAAAAAATCTAGTAAGCAGCTACAATTTTACGAATGTATTACAATTGCTGCTTCTTGTTAAATTTCTTTCCTAAAAAGGAAATAGTTTCTCTTTTACCGTAGCGTTACTTATCTCATTAGTTCCTAATCATACATTCACGATGTCGTGATTTTAACAAATAGTAGGGCAGAAACAATACATTTCACAATTCGCATGGAATTAAAATAGTTATAATCGAATTATATGACTTTTATTTGTTTCGTTCTGAGGAACAGATTTATATCAGGCTCCACAATCGCCTAGGCACGCAGTCTGCTTGACATTTGCTGGAATATCAATGCTGTTGCAATGCCCTACTGATATAATAATTTACGAAAGTTGCAGTTACGGTTCTTGAGACATTAATGCAACCAAAATACAGGAACGAGAAATCACGAAAGGCTATTTCCGTCGGGTTTTGCTCGTGATGTATGAGGCTATGCAGTCAGTTGTGATTTCTACGTGTTCTACTGCTAGCCGACATGCTCGAAGCATTATTCATTATGGAGAAACACGACAACTTCCTGTTTTATTGAGCCGAACAGGCGCACAGACTGATGGGTTTCGGAAACGTCTCTAAACGTCAAACTGACTGTTGTGATGTAAAGTTTAAGAAGACTCACTCACGGTGTACAGTGCTTGAATCTCTGTTCTGCCATACTGGTATGGATTTGTGATGACTGTGGTGAGCCACTGCAGGAAACGAGGAGTCATTACACAATAGTATGCATGTGCCTTACAGAGGGGAGGATTAATCCTAAAACTACAAACTCAGCAGCCTCCTATTCATTAAATTCATTCAGATTTCGCAGTTATGCATGGAATATTCTTGATGAAAGCACGACAACGAGAAAAATTAAAGAAATGGAGTGAGACTAAGCTGCAGTTATGAACGAAGTTGTAGTTCACTTCGACAAGGATGCCTGAAGGAAACAATATCGAAATTTTGAGTAATCATCCCGATACACACTAGAAATGAATTAAGAAATACCACGGAAAACTAAAAAAAAAAAAAAAATACACGTGATGCGAAGCAGTCACAGAAAAATTCGCAGTGATCCAGGAAGTTTTTTTTAAATATCTATTCCAGTTACGGACCTCAATATTTTACGGTAGGCAATTTCGGTCTGTGATGACAGTCTTCAATACCAGAGAACTATGAATTTTTCAGTGACGTGGAGGCAACGTATGTAGGCCTAAATACGGATCAGAATGGCCACAGATGAATTTTAACCCTACACCTCCAGAACATCAAAAATAGTTCAAATGGCTCTGAGCACTATGGGACTCAACTGCTGAGGTCATTAACCTAAGGACATCACAAACATCCATGCTCGAGGCAGGATTCGAACCTGGACCGTAGCGGTCTTGCGGTTCCAGACTGCAGCGCCTTTAACCGCACGGCCACTTTGGCCGGCCCTCCAGAACATCAATACACTGTCTTCATCATTACTTTTCGATGGATCAAGGTGGCAGACCAAATGTAATACTAATGGCTATGAGCAGCGCAAGGAGAACACTTCTCACATTTGCGAGGAAAATGGTACAGTAGTGTCTTATTTTTTTAATAGATGAAGAGCATTATCACAGTCTGAATGAATGAGCTCGACTGTATTAGGGTTAAACATCCCGTCATTGGAACTCAACCTCGAACTGGGGAAGGATGGGGAAGAAAATCTGCTGTTTGTTTGAAAATTTACGTAGTCTGCGGGAACCCTAACTGTACTGTCAAAATTTCTGAGGCGGTGCAGGGATATTTTATGAGTATTTTAGCATAAAGACCGAATGTATTACAGAATAATGATGTAATTATCAGAAATATTTTGTGTAGATGGTGATTTAAGAAAGATTAAGAACTGCGTTATGATACAAACAGCTGTATAAGTGTATTAAATTAAAGATGAACTGCTTTAATCCTTTATACACCCACTTATGTAACGTATATAATGCCACTATATGATGTGGAATAGTGACGGTTGGGAGGCCCATAGGCTAGGTATACCTGTAGCAGTATTATTAAATGCCTAAACGGAAAATTTAGTTAATAATCTCCCGAAAAAAAATTATGTAAATTATTCTTAGAGCCCCGCTGTACCCTGCGTACGTCCAGAGAAAATTAGTGCTGTACTTTTTATGCTACCGCTCACGAACGCATATTCATTCTATACACCCCTTTCTACGGTATACAGTGCGTGCGTGCGTGTGTGTGTGTGTAGCTGATACATTCGTGCACAGTCATTCGTGTACAGTTACTGCTGTTAAAATTAGGAATTTATATTTGCTATGAAAACGGGATTTTTGTATCCGATATGTAATCAGAAGTAAGAAGGCCTGCTATTCTATTTGTTTGAATATTTTGCTTAAACTTTGACATTTTCACATCATCACATCACGTATCAAAACGTAACAGAGAACGAAATTGACTTTATAATTAGTTATATACTCTACATCTTCACATTCAAGTTTTCGATACAGAAAAGTAAGAAACTGTTAGTTGAGAAATTTCTTAGGTGACCCCGTTACAGTTTTTTAAAGGGAGAATACATATTTCTCATAGCAATAGCTCAAAAATGGCTCTGAGCACTATGGGACTTAACTTCTGAGGTCATCAGTCCCCTAGAACTTAGAACTACTTAAACCTAACGAACCTAAGGACATCACACGCATCCATGCCCGAGGCAGGAGTCGAACCTGCGACCGTAGTGGTCGCGCGGTTCCAGATGTAGCGCCTAGAACCGCTCGGCCACCCCGGCTGGCACAGTAATAGTTGACTTGTTGAAGTGTATGGTGTCGCGTAGCCATGTACAACTGGGAATATTCTATACTTCTTTCTCTTTTTGAGAATATGTTAAATATCGTATGTCCCTTTAACCATCTGACTGCATTTTTCTCCATTTTTGGTAAGATTCTTCATCTGGATATAGAAGGCTTGTTGGTGTTATCATCTTGGGCGACGTCCTTGAGATATCTGCTAATTTTTTTCCTGATTGACACCCGTACGTTGCTTGCATTATTACAAAGAAACTGTTCTTCGATATCAATGAGATTGCATATGGCACACAGTGGAGAATCTGCCACAAGAATGGGTTTGTTTGGTGTTTTGTATCGACAACGTAGTAACACTTTGCCCAATCAGAGTCAGTTACATACTTTTGTTCTATGATATTCGCACTTTTATTTTGCATCAATTTCTTGTTCACATCTTTCACTGTGGCCATATATTTTTCAGGAGCTGTCGTTTTAATTTAACTATATTCTACGAGGAAATTTGTCAGATGATATAATTTATCGGGATGTGACAAGTATCTACTGAGGGGGGGGGGGGGGCAAAGGTAGCCAGAACTGTTTCATTTAATACCGATACTGTCATGTTACTAGGCAACTTCTTCCACCTATTGTACGTTTTACAGATGTAAAGCGCTTATGCTTTATTTTATTATCCGTAGAGATTAAACCGCCATTGTCTGAAGTCAGTGCCACCGTTTAGTATTTCACTGACGAAGTGATCGAGAGCGGATGAACTTTTGGCACATATTTTGGCAGTGGCACGAATTGCGCTATGTGCTACATAATTACACTATTGGCCATTAAAATTGCTGCACCACGAAGATGACGTGCTACAGACGCGAAATTTAACCGACAGGAAGAAGATGCTGTGATATGCAAATGATTCGCTTTTCAGAGCATTCACACAAGGTTGACGCCGGTGGCGACACCTACAACGTGCTGACATGAGGAAAGTTTCCAACCGATTGTCATACACAAACAGCAGTTGACCGGCGTTGCCTAGTGAAACGTTGTTGTGATGCGTCGTGTAAGGAGGAGAAATGCGTACCATCACGTTTCCGACTTTGATAAAGGTCGGATTGTAGCCTATCGCGATTGCGGTTTATCGTATCGCGACATTGCTGCTCGCATCGGTCGAGATCCAATGACTGTTAGCAGAATATGGGATCGGTGGGTTCAGGAGGGTAATACGGAACGCCGTGCTGGATCCCAACGGCCTCGTATCACTAGCAGTCGAGATGACAGGCATCCTATCCGCATGGCTGTAACGAATCGTGCAGCCACGTCTCGATCCCTGAGTCAACATTTGGGGACGTTTGCAAGACAACAACCATCTGCACGAACAGTTCGACGACGTTTGCAGCAGCATGGACTATCAGCTCGGAGACCGTGGCTGTGGTTACCCTTGACGCTGCATCACAGACAGGAGCGCCTGCGATGGTGTACTCAACGACGTACTTGGGTGCACGAATGCCAAAACGACATTTTTTCGGATGAATCCAGGTTCTATTTATAGCATCATGATGGTCACATCAATGTTTGGCGACATCACGGTGAACGCACATTGGAAGCGTGTATTCGTCATCGCCATACTGGGGTATCACCCGGTGTGATGGTATAGGGTGCCATTGGTTACACGTCTCGGCCACCTCTTTTCCGCATTGTCGGCACTTTGAACAGTGGACGTTGTTACACTTCAGATGTGTTACGACCCATGGCTCTACCATTCATTCGATCTCTGCGAAACCCTACATTTCAGCTGGATAATGCACGACCGCATATTGCAGGTCCTGTACGGGCCTTTCTGGATACAGAAAATGTTCGACTGCTGCGTGGCCAGCACATTCTCCAGATCTCTTACCAATTGAAAACGTCTGGTCAATGGTGGCCGAGCAACTGGCTCGTCACAATACGCCAGTCACTACTCTTGATGAACTGTGGTATCGTGTTGAAGCTGCATGGGCAGGTGTACCTGTACACGGCATCCAAGCTCTGTTTGACTCAATGCCCAGGCGTATCAAGGCCGTTTTTATGGCCAGAGGTGGTTGTTCTGGGTACTGATGTCTAGGGATCTATGCACCCAAATTGCGTGAAAATGTAATCACATGTCAGTTCTAGTATAATAAATTTGCCCAATGAATACCCGTTTATAATCTGGATTTCTTCTTGGTGTAGCAATTTTTATGGCCAGTAGTGTAACTTTGACGTTATGTAGCTGTTCTCCAATTCCACCCTCTGTATTTCGTCAAGAATTTTTATGTTTTGTTGACGTATACTGGCTCGTATATTGGTGAGTAGCATATCACGTGCATTCCATCCCAAGACATTTTGTATTGGCAATCTCTTTTAATCTGACCGTGGATGAGAGCTTCTAATCACGGCCAATATTCAGTATTTCACACTTATTTCTGTTAACTACATAAAATGTATTCGCAAGTGCAGACTGGACAACCATCAGCTGCACAATGGTATGACGTCAGTGAAAATTTGTGCCCGACCGGGACTTGAACCCGGATTTCCCGCTTATCGCGAGCGCCCGCTTTATCATTAGGCTATCCGAGCACAACTCACTGCCAGACCCGAACTCCAATATGTCGTCACCCCACGTCTACAACCTGTAATCGTACATACATTATGTACGTTCCCGTACCGGCGAGGCATTTCACTTTGTAACCTCCCCCTCACTTATCGACCTTAATGACAGTGAAAAATGAAACCGCGTGTACCTAATGGGAATTTTGGAAGAGCAATCGTCACCGAAGTTAACCTGTCGATAAAGAGGGAGGAAAGGGTTCCATCTAAATGAAAGGAAAAACGCAAGTGAAACTGGTGGAAATTAATTTTGAAATAGGGATAAAGTTAATAAAGAAAGTAAATGTGCGGCCGTTACGTTAACAATCAGCTAGCGGTAATTAGATATTTGAGATTTGGGGGAAATTACGGTCGCCAGTCCTATGGACAATTACTATAATAGCTGAAAAAGAAAGGTTATTACACATATAATTAGCACTAGAAGCGTGGCAACTGAAGGTTGACACGTGTAGTGTGAAAACTGAAAGTTTGTCAGAAGTAATAAATTTCGCTACACTTAATTTAGCAAAAGAATTAATAAAACCGGAAAATTTAAAGTTAATTTAGTGACTGAAATTAATAGTGAACTTTGTTTCTGAAGCACTACGAAATTCAATAAAATAAGGTTAGTCTTGGGCTACCTCAACAATCATTTCAAAAGCTACTTGAATCTACGCAATTTAGAAAGAAGAGATTTAACTTTGAACTTGAATTAAACGATTCTGAACAATTAAGAATAGTAACATTTAGTACGTACCAAGCTGAGCTGCAGTCACAGGTAAGCTAAATACGGTAACAAAACTCGCACTCTTAATTTGTGCTTGTATAATGTAACTATTGTAGCCAGCTATGAATACTTAAATTGAACTTTGAAATTATAGCAGTGAAATGGAATTATGCTGGCGTTTGAATTTCAACGACACTCGGGTTCATTTCGGAAAAGGAAGGGACCCTGCTTGGCAATGCAATTGGGACAATGAGCAACAAAGGTTCATGCTAAGTTGCTGTAATTTTGCGAGGCAAATGGAACAATTTGAAAAGCTGAGGTCTGCCATACAGTTCTGAAACTTTACGTGCCTTTAGTCTTCCTTGTTGGTTGATTGAAGGTTTGAAGCCGTCGATCGAGGAGGTGGCGACAGTCACTCATTGTCGGCCGTCGCTGTTGCAGAAGCTGGATGTTGGCGCGCCTTCTTCTCGACACGGTCACCAGGCGAAACGGGCTCTTGATGTGCGCCAGCTAATGCTTCCCGTCCGCGACACCATGTCAGAAACTATCATCGCGAGTCGAGCGCAATTACATGCTGCAAAACCCCGAAAGCGCGGCAACTCGCGGGAGCGTGACACAACACACCTGCTCCACTCGCTACTCCAGCCAGACTCTGACAGCTCTGCCCGCGCTCCACGCGGCAGAGTTAACACTACCAAAGATCCTACACACTTTGAGTCTTCACACGACCTATCGATGTAATCGTCCGATAGCAGTTTTCCCTAGGCAAGACCCAGCGTAAAAATACAAATAATATTTACGAAACAAACCAATTATACATCGACATAAATGCATAAGTATATAATATACAAATAGTAAATCAATTACAATATGTAAAGACACAGAAATGTCATATATTCAGGTAACAAAATTAAGGAAAACAAATTATAGTACAATAGATGGAAATAGGAGGATATGCATTTCCGGCGTTACAACTTGAAAGTCGCTTGCCCGGCGTCCGCGGACAAGTACGGCATTGCAGGCCCTGTGATATTCCGAATTACGACGCGAAGCATCGTAATTAGGAATAATACGGGCACTGTATTTCTGTTAAGTTTCACGCTTGGTGCTGTGCTAGTATGTGATTGATATTTGAGTTCTGAACTTCACGTATCATAAACATAAAAAGTTACAAAAATCCTCTTCCTGTGTGGTCTCCTTGTGAGTCCTGTACTGAGATTAGAGCCTTTCGTGGACAATGCTCTTACCATAACGAAGGTAAGCGTCCTTGTCGGAGTCCTAGTCCAGAACACACTTTGAGAGTTTCTCGAGGCACACATTTCGCTCTACAGTGTAAGGACCATGCTGTACAAGCCGCGACGAGGTACGTGCCTTAGCTGAAGGAACCCTCGGGGTATGGGCTTGGAATAATATGAGGGGCAGTCAAACGAAAACCGCACATCTGCCACAACGGGACTATGGGACTCTTTCATTCAAAAGTAATCACCACACGCATTAAGACATTTACCCCACTGGGAGACGAGACGATACATTCCTGTTTCGCAGAACGCGGTCGGCAGCTGACGGATCAACAACCGCACTCACTCTTGCACTTCGCGTCCAAATGGAACGGACGAAATCTGTGCTTCAGAAATTCGTTTGGGAACCAATGCAACATCCACCGTTCAGCCCGGGCATTTCACCTCCTGATTTTCACATCTTTAGCGATCTGCAGAAAGACATGCATGTACGTAGGTTTCTGTTGGATGAGGAAGTGGGTGCGGTTGTGGATCCATCAATGGCCGACCACGTTCTTCTACGAAACAGGAGTTGATTGTCTCGTCTCCCAGTAGGATAAATGTGTTAACGCGAGTGGCGATTACTCATGAATGGAACCATTCCATTATCCCATTGTGGCGGGCGTTTGGTTTTCGTTTGACTGCCTCTTATATGTGAGGAACATGGCATAAAATTGGGATGACCAGATAGATTCAAAAGTTGATTTGAATTGTAAAACTATTAAGATTATTGGTGATGTAACACTTTATTACTTTAGCCGAAATACTGGGCACAGCCATTCGATTATTTTCATCTATATATTTATAAAATTTAATGGACATACGTATGCACGTTCCAAACTCCTCGTATACTACTGGATCGATTTTAACCAAACTTGGTACTCGTAATATTAGCAGCTGTGAGCGTAAGAAGCACCTGTTTTTCATAGCGTAGGGAGGGGGGGGGGGGGGAGGAGGAGGAAAGGAGGTGAAATTGAAAATTTGGTCGTAAGGTCTTGTAGGACCAAACTGCTGAGGTCATCGATTCCTAAGCTTACGCACTATTTAATCTAACTTAAACTAACTTGCACTAAGGACAACACACACACACCCATGCCCGAGGGAGGATTCGTATCTTCGATGGGGGCAGCCGCGCGGACCGTAACAAGACGCTCTAGTCCGCCCGGCTTCCCCGCGCGGCAAAGGAGGTGAAAAATAGAAGCATAGCTCAGGAACCTTTGGAGCAATTTCAACAAAATTTTGTAAATATGTTGCTCATTACTTATATTATTTGTATAATTATTTGTATAAAAATACTACGGAATAATGTAAATTTACCACCCCAGGGTGTGGGGATGAGAAACTACGGTACGTAACAGCATTCGATAACGACCGATATTAGTATCGAAGCCACAGTTTTTGGGGTCGCTATACTCCCTATTAGGCGTGGAATAAGGAAGAGGCTGCAAAGACAGTGACGTATCTGCTTATCTCTGTAACACAGGTAGCATTTCTAACAAACCTGTCACATGTATCACTTTCTTATCAGAAAAAATAATCCTGTAATAGTAAGACAGCTGCCGCGCGGGATTAGCCGAGCGGTCTAAGGCGCTGCAGTCTTAGACTGTGCGGCTGGTAACGGCGGATGTTCGAGTCCTTCCTCGGGATGGGTGTGTGTGTTTGTCCTTAGGATAATTTAGGTTAAGTAGTGTGTGAGCTTAGGGACTGATGACCTTAGCAGTTAAGTCCCATAAGATTTCACACACATTTGAACATTTGTAAGACAGCTCTAGTATCCAAATGGCTGAGGTCGCCGGTGGTAAGAAAAGATATGGTAGCCTACCTCATGAGCAACTTCAACCAAGTGTGGTATATACATGACTTATTAGTTGTATAAAAATACTTTGGGAATAATAAATCCCCTTTAACCCTAGGGACAGAGGTGGGGATATTAAGTCGTGACATGTAAAAATCTTCGAAAAGGACTTACTGAAAAAGGAAGGAATGTAACTCAATGTGAAGAAATGAGATGAAATACATACTCTATTAGAAATGTAAGAAGTGTTTGTTCCATTTTCCGACTAAAATGTTGGACCATTAACCAGGAATTTTTGCATGCTTTTTACCTACGCAGATTTAAGTTTCCTCAAGATCCAGACGAAATTTCAGGCGAAATTCGCTTCAGATACGGATGAAATGTGTGTAAAAACAATTGTGAAATATTTGGATGAAATCATTTTGGGTATTATGACACGACATTATGAAACATTGAAACAACTAAAATGCCAACGTTTCAACCTACTTTGCAGCGGTCGTTGAAGTCGCTGTGAAGACGACCTCTGCAAAATCAACGAAAACGTCTGAATTTCAGTTGTTATAATGTTTCCTGAATAACGCGGTCTAATACCCGAAGTGATTTCATTCAAACTGGCACTGAATGCAGATACTTACAAAAGTATATGTGTGAAATACATGGTGTCCATAAATGATCGATACAATTTAAGACTTTCATAACTTTAAAATTATGCTAGATACTAACAAATGGTTTTCAACACGTGATAAAGTAACTCATGAATTTTTTTACCTTGCAGGTGACGCAATTTTGAGGAAAAATTGAATATCTTATAAAATGTGGACCCCACAGGAGAAATATCAGTGTGTGGCCTGCTTTATTCAGATGACGTTCTATACCCATGTGCCCTGAAACTATCGAACATAGTATGGAAGGCAGCCCCCGTCGCGACCGACTATTAGGGCTTGGCATACGTCATTTATGGAAATAGGTAGTGTTATTCATAGAAAGAGGACGGGTTACTCATCCATTTCAGACGACAATGTGGACAAGGTACGGCAGGAGTTTGCAAGAAGTCCAACAAAATCGGTGCGTACGCCGGCCAGAGAGCTGAAATGAGACGATAAACAGTGCCAAATGTCTTGCGTAAGAGGTTACGGCTATAGCCTTACAAGGTTCAGCTGCTTCAGGCATAAATCCTCTGGAAAAGGCGCAAACTGTTTGCAGTGTATATGCTAGGCAAGACGACGCAAACAATGATTTTTTGGAAGATTTGCTTCTCTGATGAGTCAACGTTTCATGTATCCGGCGAACTGAATCGTCGTAACGTTCCCATGCGGGGTTCACAGCATCCTTATGTTACAAGTGAAATGAAAAGAGACAGCCCCAAGGTCAATGTCTCGTGCAGCCTACTTCATTGGTCCATTCTTTTCCCTAGAGTCTGCCGACAACGGTGGTGTTTTCCTGGACATGTTATAAGAGTTTGCTGTGCCACAACTGAAACACCTACAATCTGATGTCATATTCCAGCAGGATGGGGCAACAGACACTGGTCTATAAATGCCAGTCGATTTGTAAATGAAAAGTTTCCGGACAGATGGATTGAACGATATGGTCCAATTTAGTGGCTGCTACGATGTTCTGACCTCACACTACTCGACTTCTTCCTGCGGGGTTTAGTAAAGCATGAGGGGTACCAAATCAAGGTTACAGACTTACAGCCGCGCAATCGCAATGCATTTGAACATGTCACCTTGAAGATCTTGAATTGCAGGTGGAGAGAAATGGTATTCCGACTAGACATTATCCATGCCACTAAGAGTTCACACATTGATCCGCATGAATGGTGAAACAAAACTTCACGAGTTATCACATGTTGAAAACCATTTGTGAATATGTAGTATAGTATTAAAGATATTAAAGTCTTAAGTTGTAAAGATTATTTATGGACACCGTGTGCGTTAAATACGTGTGAACTAGTATGAGTGTGAAATATATGTGACATATGCGCACACGGGGGAAGCCGCTGCTAAAAAGTAAATTAGTATTAAAATGAAATTAGCGCAACGACTTTATGTTTAAGACAGTCTTCTCTTTCCGGACAGGTGTAGCGAAAAGCTGTTTATAGTTGACTGTCCCTAGACGTCTGTTACCAGTAAGAAGTTTTTCACAGGATTTATACTCGGATTTTGCGAAGTAGCCCGGGAAGGCCGTGGTTGTTTAAAATTTAGCGTACAGGAAACGACACGGACTTTGCGGATCGATAAGGCGGTGGGCCGGCGTCCCTCGACCCGGCACCACTGAAATCCGATGGTGGGCTTGCAGCGACTCTCACCGCTGCTCTTCGGTAGGCTCTGAAAATAGCGTCGCATTCACTCGCCGCTGTGCGTTACTTCATCAACTGTCATCTGGCAGCTACCGTTGGAGCTATACGGCCTCGTGTTGATTTACGATACCCGGAATCATAGACATTTCACACAGCGCGCTACAGACATTCGGACATTCATGCAAGAAAACAAGCGTCTGTCAAGAATCGGCACGGAATGGGAAGAAACCACTGGTGTAAAACTCGACTTACCATACGGGAGTGGGTACCGAAAAAGAACCGGAATAACATTGCCATGGGCGGAGCTTGTGTAGTACGCATTTCCGGCGCTAGGCGTGTGTAGCGCAACTCATTGCCAGTTCAGTGGCACCTGTGCTGCCAACCTGACTTGTTCTGTTCATCTGCAACGATTGTATTTGTTAGCGCTGTTTTGTTCTTGTTTCATTTTTTGTGAGGGCAAGTTTAAGTGAACAACGAGTAGCTGTGAAATTTTGTTTTCTAGCCAGGTAAAATGCTACTGAAACCGTTTTAATGTTGAAAACAGCTTACCAAGATTATGATATGGGAAAAACTGAAGTGTACGAGTGGTTTGCTCGATTTCAAAATGGCGATACCTCCACTGATGACAAACCTCGTTCTGGACGCCCATAAATTTCCTGAATCGGCGAAAATTTATGCAGTGTTTGTTCCGCCAGGTCAGACGGTCAATGAGACCTTTTATTTGGAAGTTTTCAGAATATTTTGCAACTGTTTGTCAAGAAGACCCGATTTGTGACAGAAAGGACTCTGGTTCTTTTATCACGACAACTCACCCGCACGCACAGCCATCTCTGTTAGACAGTTTTTGTCTAAAAATGATGTGGTTCCGCTACCATACGCACCTCTCTTGCCTGACCTCGCTCCATGCGACTTTTTCTTATTTCGAAGCATGAAACGAGGCATGAAAGGACACCGAGTTGCCAACATCGAAGGAGTCAAGAAAAAAGCGAGGAAGGAGCTGTCAACCATTTCTATAGACGATTACGAGAATGTGTCGAACAGTGGAAGCAGCAATCGGACAATCTCATTAGTTGTAATGGAGAGCGTTTTGACGGAGATGAGGCTGTTTTGTAAACATTCTGAAAATATATAGCCTTTAAAAAATAATTTCCTTTCCTTTGGGGCACCCTCTCGTGTTCATGCACGACATCTTACAAACAACAGATGCAGGTGGACAGATAGATTCTGTATTCCTAGATTTGCGAAAGTCGTTTGACACTGTGGTACGCAGCACTACAAAATATAATCATGCGGAGTATCTTCCCATATGTGATGGTCTCGAGGAACATGTCACTAATAGAATACAGTGTATTATACTGGACAGCGAACGCTTCACAAAAACGAAAGGACGAGACAGAGATCGTAGAAGGACAACGTAACATAAATAAAAGTAAGAAAATATAAGCAGATGAAGTAAGATAAGTAACGTAACATAACATACTAACAACCATATGGAATGAGCGAAAGTGAGGCAGCTTGTTCCCAGAGGCCTCTTATTCTTGCACAGAAAGCTGGACGTCACATAGCATGAAGTCAGCTTGACTGTAGCACCAATTTGGTCTCGCCACGTAGCAAGAGGCAGTTGATGGAAATGCCCACGCGGGGTAGCCGCATGGTCTAGGGCGTATTGTCACGGTCCGCGCGGCTGCCCTCGTCGGAGGTTCGAGTCCTCCCTCGGGCATGGGTGTGTGTGTTGTCCATAGCGTAAGTTAGTTTAAGTTAGATTAGGTAGTGTGTAAGCTTAGGGACCGATGACCTAAGCAGTTTGGTCCCATAAGATCTTACCATAATTTACAATTTTAATTGAAGGAACGGAAAAAGACGGCGCGTCAGTCTGCGAGCAGTTATGGTGAACTTTGGTGGTACTCTTCATTACGAAGTGGCCTGGAGACGACACTACGATGACCTCATACGCGGAAGAATCATCGGGAAACCGGAAAAAGGGCGAAGCGTGACGAATGTAGCACAGGAGTTTGGTATTGCTCACAGCATTGTTTCACGTGGATAGGGTGCATTTTGAACAACAGGCACTACTGTCCAAGATGGCCGAAAGCTCGTGTAGCAGGCAAGATGAGACCCACGTCACACAGCGGGTGCAGTTGGAGCCATATTTAACAGGACTACAAGCCACACAAAATCAAGCTCCACTGTGGCACGGCTACTGCATGGGGTGGTCTCTTTGCCCGATGAACAGTACATTATTTTCCGATGACAACCGCAGATCGGCGACACTGTTTGCGATGGTGCCAAGAGCATAGGGACTCGAGCAACGAGGACTGAGGTCGCGTTCTGTTCTCCGACGTGAACAGATTCAGTCTGAGTAATGATTGTGAACGTGCTCTAACATGGCGAAAGGCGGGTAGACGTAACACACTCAGGAACATCTTCACGATCGTTTAAGTTGTCCAGGTATTATGGTGTGGCCGGCCGCGTGGCCGAGCGGTTCTAGGTGCTACAGTCTGGAACCGCGTGACCGCTATGGTCGCAGGTTCGAATCCTGCCTCGGGCATGGATGTGTGTAATGTCCTTAGGTTAGTTAGGTTTAAGTAGTTCTAAATTCTAGGGGGACTGATGACCTCAGCAGTCAAGTCCCATAGTGCTCAGAGCCATTGTTATGGTGTGGGGAGATATAATGCTGCATGGCCGTACTGACCGATAACTCTTTCAGCACTGTACACTCACCGCTGAACGTTATTGTGACGCTGTATTTCTCCCCCATGTACATCACCTCAGGTGTAAATTCGGCCCTCACTTCATTCTTGGCTCTGAGCACTATGGGACTTAACATCTGAGGTCATCAGTCCCCTAGAACTTAGAACTACTTAAACCGAAGTAACCTAAGGACATCACACACATCCATGCCCGACGCAGGATTCGAACCTGCGACCGTAGCGGTCGGGCGGTTCCAGATTGAAGCGCCTAGAACCGCTCGGTCACACCGGCCGGCTCACTTCATTCTTGTTGATGACAAAGTGCGACCCCTTCGAAGAAGGCAAGTGGAGAAGCTCTTCGACCGAGGGAATAAATGGCGAATGGACTAGCCTGCCAGTTCTCCAGAGCTAAATCCCATCGAGCACATGCGGGGTACTTTGGGGGAATATATTGCGCCAGCGGCCACCCAGAAGTTGTCAACCGCTGTGGTGCAGAAATGGAACGGACTACCACAAAAACTCCGTACCAACCTCGTGCGTAGCATGAGAGTGCGTTGCAGAGCGTGGATTGCTGTCGGTGGTTAACACACACACTATTAAGAACCACGTCCCGCCTTTTGTAATGTCCAGTGGACTGTCATAAATCGGCCGGCCGCAGTGGCCGAGCGGTTCTAGGCGCTTCAGTCTTGAACGTCGTGACCGCAACGGTCGCAGCTTCGAATCCTGCCTCGGGCATGGATGTGTGGGGTGTCCTTATGTTAGTTAGGTTTAAGTACTTCTAAGTCTAGGGGAGTGATGACCTCAGATGGAGCCATTTGATTTGATACTGGTACTGGGACAGAGTTCACATCCGAGCTGGTCCCATACATGTTCCATTGGGGACAGAGCTGAGGGGCTTGCTGGCATAGGAGTACCTCAACAACACGCAGGCATTTCATACAGACACTTGTCATGTGTGGACGAGGGTTGTCCTGCTGGAAAATGACACCACCATACTGTCACGTGGGAAGTAACACACGAAGACACAGCACATCTGTGTGTACCGTGGTGCCGTCAGAGCACCCACAATTACTGCTGTCTGTGGTATGAAGACATACACAATGCTCCCCATACTATGCCGCCAGGAATAACACCGCTGGGCCTCTCCAAAACAATGGAACGATAGAAGATCTCACCATGTTCCCTCCATACTAGCCGACGATAGTCGTCTTGGGTAGGGCAGAACCACGATTTTGTTCTGAACACAATGTGACGCCATTCATGGGCAATTCATGTTTGTCGGTCACACCACTACTGCAATCGTAGCCGTTCGTGCTGCGGCGTTGACGACTTCTTCCACATGGGGAGTCGGTTCCCAAGTACGGCTGCTGCTTCTCCCTGAGTAATACCATGCGATGCACAGAATGTTGCAGGGTGTCGATTACTTGTTCTCGGATGTCAGTCGCAAATGTGAAGAAGTTACTGTGTGCCTGGTGCTCAGTGTGGTGATCGTCCCTTGTGGTGATCTGACTTGGTCGACCAATTCAACTGTTCTCAAGTTCTCATGCAGTCCAACATTGGACCACTCTGAATCCGAATGCCCCACAAGTCTGGATATTGCAGAATTCGACCAGCACACAATATAAACGAGCTCCTCGCCAGACCATCAAAGTCCTAGGGATGTCTACCGGCCGCCCTGTCATCCTCTGCCTTTGCTGCGTCATGTGGATGCGTTGTGCAATCTTTCCAGACCGTGGATCAGCTACTGTTCGGTAAGCAGCTCCTAAGTCGGCATCACGAGGCTGAGTGCACCCCGTACCAGTCTTCCCATCAAGGAAAGCTCCTTGGCAGCCATCTAATCCGACCCTCCAGCTACGGAGGTGGACAGACTCACAATGTGACCCCTCTCAGCCAGCTGCTGTGGCCGAGTGGTTCTAGGCGCTACAGTCTGGAACCGCGCGACCGCTACGGTCGCAGGTTCGAATCCTGCCTCGGACATGGATGTGTGTGCTGTCCTTAGGTTAGTTAGGTTTAAGTAGTTCTAAGTTCGAGGGGGCTGATGACCACTGATGTGAAGTCCAATAGTGCTCAGAACCATTTGAACCATTTTGAGCCCATTCTTAGGATAATCCTGAACTACCGAAAACCAACATATCAGTGGCGATCAAAAAGTTTCCTTTCGAGGGCGTTGCTGCAGGGTGTACGTAATGTGCTGCTATATGAGCACCGACCTTCACGCAGGGGATTAGTGCGGCATTGGTGCCTTTCCGATAAGCGTGCGGTAAATGCAGAAACGTGAACTATGATGACGTTATTGCCAAATGCATCCAAACACGACCAAATAGCTGTTATTATTTTCATGGCCGCCGAGCACAAACACCAGTAGATCCATCTTAAAATGATGAATACGTCTGGGGAGCATGTCTGTTGGAATCCACCGTTGAGGAACGGAGTGCCAAGTTCCTTGCAACAAGCGGTGCTGCTACATGAGAACGCATGTTCCCATATTGCAAATATCGTAACGCAGAAGTTACGCCTACTCGAGTGGGAGCCACTCCATCACCCGTACTATAGTCCTGATCTCTCCCCACGCCTTCGGTACTTTAAAGGCCTTGAAGGGTCGACGTGCAGCGGGTAGCTACGGACTTCCTCACGCAGCAGCACACGGTGTTTTAGCAAATGTGTGTCTTCAACCTGGTGTGCAGGGCGCGATTTTGACTGATTCCGGACTCTTACAGCCTTCGGATTGAGACATTTTGATCGCTCATTATAGTTAGCGATTTTTGCCTCCAACCGCAAAGGTTTTACATGCTGAACTTCAAATATTTAACATACTAACTCTTTTGTAAAGTAGACAGTCGTTTGAAGCTGTTCAGGGAGTTGGATTCTTTAAGGAACTGGGGACGTAGGGTGAAGTCTTACTGGTGATGCTATAAAACGCGTGTTAACTGAATTATGTAGCGACAAATCCCGAAATTTTAGGAACATATGGAATAAATCATCATCATCGTCATCATCCTCACATCGGCGACTTGACATTCACTGCTGGATAAAAGCGTTATCTAGAATTTCCCATGCAGTAATGCGTTCTGCTATATGCATCCGTATGGATCCCACATGTATTCTAATGCCACCTACTCAACTAGCAGTACATTGTCTTCCCAGTCTGATCACGTTTCTTCCATTCTTCTTTGATTCATCTCAGGCGCAGACGCAAGGAAAGGAGGATGTGGAATGGGTCATGGGAGGGAGAGTGGTTCACCACCACATCTCCACCACAAAAAAGCTCATTTCAGTAGAAGCGTTTAGATCTGTTAAAAAAATACCGCAACATTTGCGGTTTCGTGCCAATGCTCAGTTGAAGCGAATTGCCGGTGGCACCCCTGCACACGCCTGTGTTTAATGTGTAACTGCTGGAAGTTTCATTGTTGTAAGTCTGTTACTAATTGTTCTGTGCTGTATTGAGTAGAACGTCGTGTGTCACACTTTGCGTATTTCGAGATGCCAGATTTGGAGGAAGAATGCGTCTGCATTAAATTTTGGATGAAACTCAAGAAAACCTTTACAGAGACACACCAAATGATGCAGGAAGCCTGCAGTAATGAGTGCTTAAGCCGTACTCGGTGTTACGAATGGTTCACATGGTTTAAGAATGGCCGGACGGAAGTTAAAGATGACCCTCGTTCAGGACACCCTTGACGTCTGCCGACGACGCCTAATGTCGGAAGTCAACGGAATTGTGCGTGCCACGTGAAGACTGACTGTCCGAGAGATTGCAGAAGAATGTAACATTTCAGTTGGATCATGTCATGAAATTCTAGCACAGCATCTTGGGATGCATCGTGTTGCCGCCAAATTCGTCCCACGGCTTACCGGTCGAGACTAGAAAGATCTTCGCCTGGCAATCTGTGAAGAGCTCTTGGATCGCGCAAATGAGAATTAGTTGTTTCCTAAGAGATAACTGGTGGTGGAACGTGGGTCTACGGTTATGACGTTCAGACCAAGGTTCACTCTTCACAATGGATCGGGAAAGGTTCTCCAAAACCAAAAAAAGCTCGTCAAGTCAGGTCAAATTTCAGAGACTTGCTGACAGTTTCCTCTGACTTTGGAGGATCAGTCCATCATGAATTCGGATCACAGGGATAAATTGTTAATCGATGGCAATATCGAGAAATGTTGTGATGTCTTCGAGAAAATGTGAGGAGGAAACGACCTGAAATGTAGCGAGAAATTCACGGCTCTCGCATCACGATAACGCACCCGCACATTCATCCCTATTAGTGGGTGACTGTTGCACAAAACACGACATCACTGTGCTGCCTCATCTTCCGTACTCTCTAGACATGATCCCTGAGGACTTTTTTTAATTTCCAAAGTTGAAAACCCTGTTAAAAGGACGAAGATTTACAACGATGTAGACGAGATAAAGGAAAATTCGCAGACGGCTCTTCGCGCGATCCAGCAAGAGGCGTACCAAGACTGCCTCAGGAGGTGGAAACGGCGTTGGGAGCGGTGTGTCCACTGTGGAGGAGAGTATTTAAAAGGTGATCATGCACAATAAGTAAAAGGTAAGGAAAGCAAATGTTTGTGGACAAAGTTCCGAAAGTTTTTGAACAGACCTCGTACATAAAGGGTGTTATTGGTATACGTACAGTTATTGTGATAATTGGTACCTAAATGTGTACCCATTTCACTGTGTTAGTTTTTTTTCTTCTGCATCTAACAGTCTTCGCACAAAGACATCACATATTGACTACTTGATCTTTTCTGCACGCTCATAACTGATGTTTTGTGCAGCACGTAAGCATGTCGATATAGACTACCCGTTTTTCGTCCACGCGTCCGCACTTAAATACTTGACATACTGCCTAGAACATAATAGACATTAACGACTTGCTTGTGCCACGCGTACTTAGAGGCACTAACCAACCTAAAAGTATACTACTTGCAACAGAGGTAATTATTAATCTGCAAACCAAGTAAATACTGATGTAATGTTGTTTGGTACACTGCCCTGAGTCATATTTATATCCCTAATATCGAGTATATGAATTTCCATATTTCATAAAAATTAAGTCTCGAAAGTAAAATTGTATAAATTAGAAGCTGCATTTGAGACAGGACAGTTTTCAGTCTCTACGTGAGGAGCTGCTTACGTAGATGGGCTTAACGACAAGATGGGTGACATTCTGGCCAAGTAAAGGTTGACATTACCAGATTGCCCGTACTGTGTGGCATCAAAATAACCGACACATTTCGTGTGCACAGTTTTAGCCTTAAGAGAAGGGAGAAAGGGAAAGAACCACCATTAAAAAAAGAACAAAAAAAGAAATGAGTTCCTGAATCTAGGTGGAAACAAGTGAAAGAAATATCGTTCTCCACATTTACACGCTCAAACAGTCACATTCTTCAGACCTGTGTTTCAAAGTCGTAGTGCAGAGAGGAATACTGAGAATTGTGAGACCACATTTCGGTTTTATGTTGTATAAATTATTGCATTGTCGAAGTTGTGAGAGTTTGTTGGTATTTCGATTTGAGACATACCGTGAATTATTATGTTTTTAAAGAAATTAAATGTAATGTATTTCCTTTGATTTTAAGTAAGAAGACGTTTTTTGTACTTCGGTTATTTAATACATGCTGATAACTGTTAAATTTTGAAAGATATTAAATGGAATTTATTTACTCACTATTGGTGTTACACTCGCCTGTACCACTGCACCGGCTGTGCCGCTGGGTTGAAGGTACTTTATGAATCTTTGTGAGAGGACTTTATGAATCTAATCACAGTCGTAGTAAAATAAAACTATTTTGAATTTAATGAACAGTTGTATCAGCAATCCACCGGTCGCGCTATGGGAAATCCGTTAGCTGGTATCCTTGCTGACATTTTCATTAACTCTCTAGAAGAAAAGTTTTTCAACTGTTTCTCAGCTACAGCGCTACTCATTCTCTCCTATTTCAGATATGTCGATGATATTTTAGTCATCTACAAAGGACCTGTTGATGGCATTGACCATATTTTAAATCTCTTCAATGAACTTCACGAGAAAATATCCTTCACCAGTGAACTCGAAAACGAGGCCCGTCAATTAAAATTTCTTGACTTGACGCTTGCAGTAGAAGAAAATAAAATCTCATTTAATGTTTTTCGTAAAGAAAAATATACCGATCAGATCGTACCTGCGTCTTCGACGTACCCACAATCTCATAAAAACGCTTTCTTTCACTCTGCTGTTCACAGAGCTACTTCTATTCCACTCTCGAAAGAAAAATTCAAGGAAGAAATTAATTTAATCAAAACGATAGCAGTTAATAACGAATATGAACCTGCCATAGTGGATGACATCATTAGCAAGGAAACTGCCAAAAGAGTTTCTACACTTGGCACCTCTATCATTGAATCCAGCCTAAAGAAGTTTTTTTCTATTTCTTTCTTGGAGCCCATCTCCTATCAGATTCAACGCCTTCTTTATAATAAATACAACTGTAATATCGCCTTTTCAACCAATAATAGTATGAAAAAAATTTATTCATAATTTAAAATCGACCCGTTCCCCTTTGGAAAATTCTGGTGTCTATAAGATTTTTTGCGACACCTGTTCTTCTTACTACATACGACAAACAGGACATTCCTTTACAGTCGATACAAAGGACATTTTTTTGAGAAAACATGGCACTAGCACCCAAAATTTGTCTTTTGCCGACCACCTTCGATTACAGGTCACGAGCCTAAAGCTGTTCACGATATCAACATTTTGCACACTGAGAAGAAAAGGCGTAGATTAGATGTTAACGATGAGTTAGAAATTTTTAAACATCTTTCTCTAAATGATGGCCTCATTCTTAATGAGCAGCTGCAGTTACGTAATAAAAGTTTCTTCAGCGGTACAAACCCATTTGTTTATTAAATGGTTTATGTTGGTTGCATTTCATGTTATACCATTTTTCTACTCGCTGAGTTATTCAGCTCCCTTTGTAATTCTATAATGGCGTTTTTAGCCTTTAAACTGTACTTCTAAGCTCTTATGTAGACAAAATGTTACCATGTCTGCTGTTGTCAGATAAAATATTGATTTTGCCTCGTGTACTAAATAATGTTCATCATAATATTAATCTGTCTATATTTTGAATGTTATGCAGCCTGTCTATATTTGCGACTACTAGATGGCACTCTTGGTGTAATGTTCATCTGCCTGCAATTGCTAACTGGGCGTCTCTTGTCTGATGCTATCTGTAGTTCGACATGTGTGAGCATCCCATAGTGACCTGCTTTTTATGTATTCTGTTTCAAAAATTTTGTAACTAAAGCTTTATTGCTTGCTATTTATTTTATGGGTGGCATGTAAGTACTGTTTCTTTCTTGTACTGTTAGTCAGTGCTTACACTTAAGAAAATTTTTTTCATATTATTTTGTACTTATGTTATAGGCCAGTTTGAGTGTTTTACTTCTGATGAAGGCACTCATAGTAGTGCTGAAACCTAGTTAAAAAGACTTCTTTCTTTCGACCAAGGGCTTTGATTTTACTTTGTAAACGGTCGCTGACCACGCAGCCATGTTCAGAACTTTAAACTTTGTAATACTTTTACAGAATCTTCCGTCGGTTCTTGGCAGAACAACATTATAATAAATGAAAAGCAGCAGTTTGCTTTTGTTCCACAGTGTTACTTTTATTGTGTTAACCGATTTTCGGCTTACAAGGCCTTCTTCAGGCACTGACAATTGTTTCTTCTTCTAATTGGTTTGTGTATCACACTCCATGTTTTATACCTCCTGATGTAGCCTTGTCAAGTATTAATTTTATTTTATTTTATTTTATTACTTTTGTCTGTTAGTATAAACTATTATGTAGTCATGCTGTTCCTATTTTGTGTTAATGTTTTTCCTGTCCACTCCATTTTTATTTATTTACTGTTCAATTTTTTTTTTACTTTTTCATTTTATTACTACCACACTGTCAAAGATGTTACTACTGTACGTTTCTGCTTCAGTCTAGACGTGTTACTTCTCATCCTAAGTTGTTTGCAAACATTGTAACTCCTTAGTGACAATACTCAGTAAATGTCTGAAGATGGCCCTGTGAGTCGAAAACTGATTAACACAATAAAAGTAATACTGTGGAACAAAAGCAAACTGCTGCTTTTCATTTATTTGTAACACTTTCAAAATTCACTTTATTCCCCATTCCTGTTTTATCTTAGTAGTCTTTGTCTTCATCTTAGTAATAATATAGTTGGTCCATGTGCTGGAAATCGGCGAAATGAGGCATTCTTAAAAGTATGAACGTGGTTTATCGCACAAAAAGCAGCCAGACCAGCAGTATTGAAGACCGCGAGAAAGGCGAAGATCCAACGGTAACGCCACGTTTGTATTTATAATTTATTAAAAAATCAACTGAAATTATTAAAATAATAGAAAATCAGCTACAACTGAAATATTTCTTTTGCAAAATTTTTACAAATATTCCCACATATTAAATTTCTTTAATTTCTAAAATTAATTTCTTTTCTTAACAAAAACATGACAGTCTCGTTCTCTTTGAAAACAAATATAGGATGTTTTTAAATCTGTCAAGCTTTACATTTCTTTCGAATACGTTTCCATTTATGTAGGGCCTTAACACTTGCCCTAATTTTTGCGTTACTCATTTAACAAATCTTGTCTGAGAACAGTTTAGTGTTTTGTAAAGATAACATTTTTATATAAAAATTGCGGTTACGAGCATAGCACACTGAATAATGTAGTATACAACACTACCTGTTTCCTCGGTGAAACCTTTACATGTCACACATAGAATACCTACAGTGAATTGGCATCTTGTACAAACTGTACAGGTAAATAAGTTATTACAAAATTGTGTCTGCTGGGGTTTTTACTGACGACAGCGCAGCTACGTTAACGTTCAGAAAGTTTGTTGTTTCGCTTACAACTTTCAACTCACTTGCTTAAGGACCAGATTTCCCTGTCAGGAACTGAAATTCAAGTAAGGAAAGTCTGATCAATTGTCTTTGATGTTAAAAAACAACAGAAATCATAAACAAAATTTCACTGTAGAATTCAACACCAACAGTATGAACAATAATAAACAATCTCTCTGAAAATGAATTGTATTTCGTAACATAAAGAACATCTCTGGCTAAATCGACTGTACAGTTGGGTGACAAAGAAATTTCACAGAGTTAAACTCTACAGTTCGTGAACAGTTTTGGTTACACTGACACCACCATTTTATGAAGCAAACGTTTTAGAAGTTGTGAACGCAAATGGAGCCCTGAGAAAAATTTCAATAATAAAACTATAAAGATCTAGAATGATATGTTTTCAAGACAATATAGCGGAATTTACGGGATTGTAAGTCATTATTTCACCGCAAAATGCTTTATGGTGTTTTATATGGATATTGAAAGAATAAAACAAATTCTTTATTTTGAACGTTTCTCCACAAAGACATAACAGTACTAACAAATTTTGTGGAAAGCAGTGCGGTAAGTGTGCTGTGTATTATGTACTCTAAAGTATTTTGGTTACATGATCCGAGCGAAAGCTGTGTCATTAAGAGAACTGCAGCCAATGTTTGTTCTATTGTCCTTCCAGTATATGGCGTTCGTGTTTTCGGATCAAGAATTGGGCGTTTTTAACCATTGTTAATGCGCGGTAAGAATAGTCATTTCTCTCACAGGTAAAATCCTTCTATGACATGAATTATATCCATCTGCGTGCCGCAAGCTATTTTTTTTTATACTCCTTGGTGACATGCGCCAGCGAACACGAGCAGGAATGCTTGTAATGCGAGTGTCATTCGAAAACTATCGCTTCCCATTCATTATCACACGAACTACAGCAGATAAGCAAGCCTGATAACACGGTTAAATAGAGCACGGTTTCAGCTACATACTTTCATTTCCGCACATAATCGCCATCTTCGTATGCACTTTTGCTGAAGTGAGCCTGTACCCCGAGGAAAAACTTGAACCAACTTTGACGACAATATCTTAGTCTGGAAAATATTGACCAAGTAGTTCACGTTTCATAGACCCCAGAGAAACTGAAGTGTGACGTTACTAAATTACGACCGTGCGGTGAATTTGTTAGGATGGTCCAGCCGAATTTGGCAGACGAGTTCTAGGGTCGATAAACTGTTGTGAGGACTGGTGTTATCGTGTTTTAAGCGGAAGATAGTCTTCTTTTACGACTTGACTCTGGAAATTCAGGTTTTCATCCTGGTCAAAATCATCTTTAAGTGTTCAGAGCTGATGGTTCCTTTACGCTCCAAGAAAAATGGTTCAAATGGCTCTGAGCACTATGGGACCTAACATCTGAGGTCATCATCAGTCCCCTAGACTTAGAACTACTTAAACCTAACTAATCTAAGGACATCATACACATCCATGCCCGAGGCAGGATTCGAACGTGCGACCGGAGCAGCAGGGCGGTTCCGGACTGAAGTGCCTAGAACCGCTAGGCCAATGCTCCAAGACATTGTAAAGAACCACACACAGAAAATCTAAGGAGACCGTGCCCATCTGAAGATGGCTGTGGTTTGAACTTATTCTGTGTTGAGAATTCGCATGCCCCCACTCTGTATACTATCTTTTGGATTCCAATTTGTAATGGTGACAACACGTCTCCTCTGCGGTAATGACGGCATTCAGAAAATAGTCACCTTCATCTCCATATTGGTCCGGTAGATCTTAATAAGTCTCCATTCAGTGATTTGTTTGGTCCTGTGTTAGCCTCTGTGGGACCCATTTCGCACCCACATGGCAAAGTCCAAGGTACGTAACATCTTATCTAAGGCTTTAAAATCGACATTCGACGGTGTACATTATTTGTTAGTTGTAATTCAGTGATCATCAGGGGTGAATCGATCGAGATGCTGTTTATTACGAGAGAGGCAATCGATCAGGGTCGCCTGGGATGTATTGTGGCATGCTCATCGTTTTAACCACAACTCGAACGCGGTACTCACCGCTACACAGTACTCACGTCTAAGGTATCGTCTACACACGGTTCTAGCAAGCGTCGAGGGACTTGAACTGGCACAGGATAACTAAACCTACAGGACGGTTAAGGTAAGATACAAAAGTTAGAACTACATCAACATAATCTGGATCGGTTACTCAAAGTTAACATATAAATAGAAAGCATTAGTTTCCGAATTAACTAGTAGTTTCTCCGTCTACATAAATTTAACATTACAAGGAAGAGTGCATGATCACTGAGTGATCAATATTGACGGCTCACAGAAACGCTGTATTACAAGTCATGGGTGCTTCCATTATTTTCGAGAATATTTGTAAATAAAAAGCAAGTGGATTATGTAAGTCCTTGGAAGTGAAGCGTTTTGCAGCGTTCACACGGAACGTGTTTGCTGACTGAAATGTGGGGTACTGGGACATACTAAATCTGTGGCTTCCAGTTAAAAAAGACATTTAGAAATCTGGTAATTGCGTGATGGCTGCTTAAATCATTTTCCCTTTCTCGCAAATGGAAGTCCAGACACTCGTAATTAGATTAGCGAGCGCCTGCACGCGCGCCGACTGCGGCACATTATGCTAATTAACCACAAGCCCAGTTACACGCAGGTCCGAGTTGTGTGCCTCTCAGGAAACTTTACTGGTCCCCACTGTGTTAGCATGCACGCGTACGCAGACTAATTTGATCTCTCGCAACATTAGGAACTGTGCGCGGCTGTCGCGGTTCCTTGTCATTACCCTCATAGTGCCCATGAATCACGAAACATCCTGTAACTTTACAAAAATACGTTCTAAGACGAAAAAAGGACACACCTCGAAGGAATTATCCGAATGGGACGGAAATCGATAGATGTGAAGTACATGTACAGACAAACAAATGATTATAATTTCAGAAAAAATTGGGCTATTTATTCATTAAAAAGAGCTTCACTAGCTGAGGAAACAGAGGAGGAAAATTTCAGAAAAAGTGCAAGATTTATTCAAGAGAAAGAGCTTCACAAACTTAGTAAGTCAGTAACGTGTTGATCCAACTCTGGCCCTTATGCAAGCAGTTATTCGGCGACAGTTCGGTCAGTCTCCCACCGCTGTCTGGGTCGTCTCCAAACACGTCTTCCCTGGTCATCTGGGCTGAGTTCGAAGCGGGACTCATCACTGAAGACAGTTCTATGCAGTCCTTGAGATTCCAGGCCGAAGACGTGTCTCGAGACGCACTGGACAGCGGTGGGGTAACAAAATGATAATCGCCAGCTGTACGGCCCGACAACCACGAATGATGGTCTGGGGTGCCATTTATTTCCATAAAAGGATCCCTTTGATTAACCTTGGCAACCTTACAGCACAGCGGTGGGTCGACGATATTCTACGCTCCGTTTTGTTACCCTTCATTGCAAGACATCCTGAGCTTATATTTCAGCAAGATAACGCCCTCCGCAGACGGCGAGAGTTTTTACGGCTTGTCTTCGTGTTTACGGAACCCTGCTTTGGCCAGCAAGGTCGCTGAATCTCTCCCCAATTGAGAACTTTTAGAGCATTATGGGCAAGGCTCTGCAACCTACTCGGTATTTTGACGATCTAACGCGCCAATTGGACAGAATTTGGCACGGTGTCCCTCAGGAGGACGTCCAACAACTCTGTCAATCAATGCCAGACTGAATAACTGCTTGCCTAAGAGATAGACGTGACCCAGTGCGTCACTGACTTGATCAGTTTGTGAGCTCTTTCTGTTAAATGGTTCAAATGGCTCTGAGCACTATGGGACTTAACTGCTGTGGTCATCAGTCCCTAGAACTTAGAAATACTTAAACCTAACTAACCTAAGGACATTACACACATCCATGCCCGAAGCAGGATTCGAACCTGCGACCGTAGCGGTCGCGCGGTTCCAGACTGTAGCGCCTAGAACCGCTCGGCCACTCCGGCCGGCTTCCTGTTAAATAAATCATCCAATTTTTCTGAAATTGTTATCATTTGTTTGTATACAGGGTGGTCCATTGATAGTGACCGGGCCAAATATTTCACGAAATAAGCATCAAACGGAAAAACTACAAAGAATGAAACTCGTCTAGCTTGAAGGGGGAAACCAGATGGCGCTATGGTTGCCCCACTAGATGGTGCTGCCATAGGTCAAACGGATATCAACTGCGTTTTTTTTTTTAAATAGGAACCCCCATTTGCTATTACATATTCGTGTAGTACGCAAAGGAATATGAATGTTTTAGTTGGACCACTTTTTTCGCTTTGTGATAGATGACGCTGTAATAGTCAGAAACGTATAAATACGTGGTATCACGTAACATTCCGCCAGTGCGGACGGTGTTTGCTTCGTGAAACATTACGTGTGGTAAAATTGACCGTTTACCAATTGCGGAAAAGGTCGATATCGTGTTGATGTATGCCTATTGTGATCAAAATGCCCAACGGGCGTGTGCTATGTGTGCTGCTCGCTATCCCGGACGACATCATCCAAGTGTCCGGACCGTTCGCCGGATAGTTACGTTATTTAAGGAAACGGGAAGTGTTCAGCTACATGTGAAACGTCAACCACGACCTGCAACAAATGATGATGCTCAAGTAGGTGTTTTAGCTGCTGTCGCGGCTAATCCGCACCTCAGTAGCAGACAAACTGCGCGAGAATCGGGAATCTCAAAGACGTCGGTGTTGAGAATGCTACATCAATATCGATTGCACCCGTACCATATTTCTATGCACCAGGAATTGCATGGCGACGACTTTGAACGTCGTGTTCAGTTCTGCCACTGCGCACAAGAGAAATTACGGAATAATGACAGCTTTTTTGCACGCATTCTATTTAGCGGCGAAGCGTCGTTCACCATCAGCGGTAACGTAAACCGGCATAATACACACTATTGGGCAACGGAAAATCCACGATGGTTGCGACAAGAGGAACATCAGTGACCTTGGCGGATTAATGTATGGTGCGGCATTATGGGAGGAATGATAATTGGTCCCATTTTATCGATGGCAATCTAAATGGTGCAATGTATGCTGATTTCCTGCGTAATGTTCTCCCGATGTTACTACAACATTTTCACTGCATGACAGAATGGCGATGTACTTCCAACATGATGGATGTCCGGCACATAGCTCGCGTGCGGTTGAAGCGGTATTGAGTAGCATATTTCATGACAGGTGGATTTGTCGTCGAAGCACCATACTATGGCCCGCACGTTCACCCGATCTGACGTCCCCGGATTTCGTTCTGTGGGGAAAGTCGAAGGATATTTGCTATCATGATCCATCGACAACGCCTGACAACATGCGTCAGTGCATTGTCAATGCATGTGCGAACATTACGGAAGGCGAACTACTCGCTGTTGAGAAGAATGTCGTTACACGTGTTGCCAAATGCATTGAGGTGGACGGACATGATTTTGAGCACATATTGCATTAATGTGGTATTTACAGGTAATCACTCTGTAACAGCATGCGTTCTCAGAAATGATAAGTTCACAAACGTACATGTATCACATTGGAACAACTGCAATAAAATGTTCAAACGTTTCTACGTTCTGTATTTTAATTTAAAAAACCTACCTGTTACCAACTGTTCGTCTAAAATCGTGAGCCATATGTTTGTGACTATTACAGCGCCATCTATCACAAAGAGAAAAAAGTGGTCCAACTAAAACATTGATATTTCTTTACGTACTACACGAATATGTAATAAAAAATCGGGGTTCCTATTAAAAAAAACGCAGTTGATATCCGTTTGACCTATGGCAGTACCATCTAGCGGGCCAACCATAGCGCCATCTGGTTTTCCTCTTCAAGCTAGACAAGTTTCGTTCTTTGTAGTTTTTTCGATTGACCCTTATTTTGTGAGATATTTGGCCCGGTCACGATCAATGGACCACCCTGTATACATGTACATCAAACCTACCGATTTCCATACCACTTGGATAATTCCTTAGCGGTGCATATTTTTCTTTCTTTTCTTTTTTTTGTGAGAGTGTATTCCAACACTTCCACATTTCTCTGACACTGGCAAATCACACCTTATTTTTGTGAATAGATTTCAAAAGTTGTCTAGTCAGTTGTAGAGAAGCTGCTCGTTTTCATATATTGTTTCGTCATCACTTCGACTATTTAGAAGTTTTCCTTATTCATATGTGGAAGAGACCCAATCCATACCACAATGAATGTCAGGTGTCTGCTAGGGATCACTTTTTTGACACTTATTTGGGTGGGTTTGTAACCCATCTTAAATGTGCTATTCAGAAAACGTCTGATGAATAATCTGCTAAAATCTGATAATTAAAATCTTTTTGCCTTCCACAATCACAAGGGAAATAAATTTCATTTGTGATGAGGTCTACCTTTTCTAACTACAGTACCAAGTGGCAGCGGGACATTATTGTAGAAAGGGACAATCAATCCACTGAAAGAGTCCACAAACGTCCTCGCCACTCGATTATTGCAAGGCTATCATTTTAATTCCATCTCTTACTTAATTCAAGCACGTATTAAGCGCAGAAAGAATGGTTAATTTGATAAAGCCTTTTTGATAGTACTTTTTAATTTTCCTTCTTTGTCTGTCATTTGATGATTTTGTGTAGTACAGTTGCAATGTTTAACCCTTTCATGCTGCTACATATCGAGCTGCACAGTGTTAAATGAAGAATACTAGTAAGTCATTTGACATCGTAGATGGTACGAAGGAAATGTTTAAGTTCAGAAAATATTCATTAGTGTGTGAGTACACTCAGTACCTTCATAAATCTGTACTCCACATTCCTCGAATAACATTTTTGGAAGCTATTACTGCCTTAACATGGATGGGTAGGGTAGCTAGAATGTAGCGGTAAAATAAAAGCATTGTTTGGGAGAATTCTTTCGAAAAGAAAATGATTGGCGGATTCCAGATAGACAAACAAGCTTAAGTTATTTAAGAATAGATAGTGAAGTTTTCGGACAGTATCATATTTTCATAAAATATGAAAAAAGTTACATGTTAGTAATGAGTTTCATTTTTTGGCTCTGTAAAATGGCTTGTCGCTCGTTATGAAGCGTTATGTCAATCTCATGCCAGAGCATTAGTTGTCTTTCCAAAGGATTCCGTACACCAGCGATACATTGCTGACAATCTTGACATCAATATCGCCTAGAAGAGCTCGACCACCCTGGCCGGCTGTGGAGGAATGAAAGGTCATTCTTTCTCAAAAGCCGAAACCAGAGATACGAAGAATGCTGATTGAAGTTATCAGTTCTCAGAGCCTTTGGTGAAACTGGCAGACACTAGAAGGAAAGTAGGATCTGGAGTGATGTCCATTCCAGAGATGTTCCATTGGGTTCAGGTCGGGACTCTGGGCAGGCCTGTCCATTTCAAGAATGTTGTCCACAAATTATTGTCTCACATATGCTGCATTATGACAAGGCATATTGTCATCTTGACACAAACAGGCATCATCTCCGAAATGTTCCACTATCGTACACACTGTACAGTGCTGTAAAATGTGTGCCGCCGGCCGCTGTGGCCGAGCGTTTCTAGGCGCTTCAGTCCAGAACCGCGCTGCTGCTACGGTTGCAGGTTCGAATGCTGCCTCGGGCGTGGATCTGTGTGATGTCCTCAGGTTAGTTAGGTTTAAGTAGTTCTAAGTCTAGGGGAAGGATGACCTCAGATGTCAAGTCCCATAGTGCTTTGAGCCATTTGAACCATTTGAAAATGTGTGCACATCCTTCAGCACTCAGCGTTTTCTGAAGTGCAATAAGGGGACGATATCCCAACAACGAAAAACCCCCATAGCATGGTAGCACCTCCTCCGTACTTCCCTGTTGGCACTATGTAACGTTCACCAGGCGTTCGTCAAACCCAAACCCTTCCATGGGACTGCCGCAGATATAGCGTGATTCTTCACTCCAAATCACTCGTGTTCATTTACCCAACGCCCAGAGGCGCCGCTCTTTACACCACCTCCAGCGTCGTTCAACACTGACTGCGGAAATGTGTGGCTTACAAGGAGCTGTTCGGCCACTGTACGCCATTTTTATTAACGTCCTACATATTCATTGTGCTAGCTGGACTGCTATTAGCATTTTGGGACCCATGAGCGATTTCTTCCACTAATTTCATGCAATCCTCTACAGTTCCTGTACAGACCATCACTACATAAGGTCTGCCTGTTCCTGCCTCTGGCTTACCTGTGGTTGTTCCTTCACTTTTGCACTTCACAAACACATCATTAATTTCACTCTTTTTTTTTGAGACTCCAATCATCCTTTGCTCACATTCTAGCCAGCTGTGCCGGTACTCTCTTTTCCACAGTACTTCCGGGATAAAAACAGCCCCGCTCCTTAAGCAACACAATATGTTCTCTGTGTTATTAGGGAAAATATACCAAATTCTGTGACTGAAAGTGTGTGTAGTTGAACCTTACATTGAAACTGGTTCATTTAGAAATACTCGTGAAATTTTTCATGCCCAATTCCCAAACTACAGGATTCAAAGTAACGTTCAGAAGTTGACATTAAAATGACTGCCCGCTGGCAATGTGTGTAGTTCTAAGAGTTACTGTCAGAACCATACCGAGGACATGCCAAGCTAGGCCTCCGCCAAGAGCGCAAAAACTGAACCGTTTTGCGGCTAGCGTTGGTGCCGTTGGTAGGTGTAATAGGGGTAGTTCCGTCACGTTTTCTTCTCTTGTTTACTGGCGCCACTACGTTTGCTAGCATTGTCTGTCCGCGAGTAGCAGCAGCAGCAGCAGCGGTTATCGATGTCTAATATCCTAGTACCATCTATGGAAGGGCGTCAAGTGTTTTTCGGATCGGAGTGTGTCGGGAGTTCGGTTGGGACGGAGCAGCAGTCAGGTCCGGCAGTGCAAGGACTTGCCAGGACCGCTGGCGGCACGCAGGCACTGCCGGATCGAGGGGCTGTAGTTGCGAGGGCGACAACCTCGTTCTCCACCGGACTCAGGACGTTTGAGTTGAGTAAGCATTAACCCAGTAGTGAAAGCTCCACTATTTTGGAGATCACGCCGTTTGTTCGCGCGTTGCTGCTCGCAGGGTTGCTGAGATGAAGAGCAACGAGTGGAGCGTTTGGAGTTGACTAAATTAATTAGCCGTCCTCCACCTTTTATTATTAATCATTGAATTTTTTGTGTTTATTGATGATCTTCAACGAGCTGTATTTTTCTGCCTAGTGGCCGCTAACGCCCCAGTTACCTGCCCTGGAGGTTAGCGTATTTTCGCGGCACTGTACCTTTCCTCACCTTGCCGCTGCTATCCGGTAAGGCGTGTAGTTCGACAGCCTCCTTGATTGTGGTCCGGATATTTTCTTTCTTTTGGACTACTTTGGTCATAGTGGGTCCTTCTGCTTCTGGATGTTCTAAACACCAGATTCTGAAGATGCAGTGCTGTCCGCCAGTTCCGCCTTGCCTGGGTTATTCCATTGTTGTGTTATCAGACTTTAGGTAGATGTTGCAAGAGTGTTGGACTGTGTTCAAACTGTCACTAGTTTGAGTTGCCATCCGGTTAAGTGAATACAACTCTTGGCTGCCTGTCTCATCGTTTACGAAGTTGAGCGACTTTCCCAGGTCGATCCTTGGAGTACTGTCTGAGGCCCACTTCTCTTTCTTGATTTGGTCAGATTGTGATAATTGTCAATAAGGGCTTCAGCCGTGAACGCAATTTGTCTTAAGAATTTTTGATTGGATATTGTCTCTTAATAGTGAAAATTTTATTTTTGTCCATTTTATAATATTTTAGTATCTCTTGGAGAAGTTGAATTAGTACTTAAGAATTTGCTATCTAGGCCTTAAGACATCAAATTGTTTTTGGGTTATTACTATCGGGGCCTTCAGCTGACAAATAAATTGAATTTCTGGTCAATAAGGCCTTCAACCATGAGTGCAACTTGCTTAAGAAATTTTTTATTAAACATTGTATCTTAACAGTCTGTTTTAATAATTGTTCCTTATTGTCAACCTTATTTGCAATTGTTTTCAAATAACGTGTACGTCATTAAAAACTGACCAACCAACGGTAACTGAGTATGGTCCCATCCACACTGAATCCTGCCTTTTCCTAAGTATCCACGCTTCAAAAACTGACCAGAGAAAAATAAGAAATAAAATGGCTAAAACGTTAACCAACAGAGCTACGTGATTTTTCCTAACCAGCGTGTTGCTGTTTTCTGCCTACGAGAAGAAGCCTTTTACAGCGACTGTAAATGCATGCTGTTGCCACACCGTCAATTCTACATTATCTTTTCGTCCAAATACTATCATAAAGAAACGATTACCACGGATAACACGCCTGCCGCTAATTTGGCTTATATGGCAACAGTGCTCTTGATTTACACAGCTGTCATCAACGCAACTCGATCATGTTCTGTAGTGGAGTTCGCTACAGTGTTTCAGGATCTCAGAGGTCGGCGATGAAGTGCTGAAACAAATAATGTTATTTGACCGAAGGCTCCCGAGTTTTGCCGACTGAGGACTGGAGGTAGACTTGTTAGACTGCTTCACAACAACTGATAGAATAATAAGTGAAATGGAAATCGTGTCTCACATGTTTCACGCCATTTCGTCTGATATTTGTTACTTATCAGCAAACACCTTAAATGAAAACTCTGCATTTTGACTTGAAAAATGTGCAGCTGATTTTGATGTAAAATATAGCAGTGATATTGATACAGCGGGGCTACCTATGTGGAGAATACGAAGTGCCATATCTAGATTTCGCAGAAATTTCGCCTAGTGGAAGAGCGGTCAAAATAAGCGAACACGTGTCTCTGCTTAGCTGTAGATACTCGACCCTTTCTGAAGAAACGACGGCCATAGTTTTCAACGTACTTTGATGTCTTTTAGCGCACGATAATCTCAGCTGCGGTCTCTCACCTTTGCGCCCTGTGTTCGAAACCCGGTTATTGTTTTTACTTTATTTCGTTTACCTTCCATGTCCGTAGAAGGTTACTAAACGAATGTCTGTTATCAGGTTAGGGGATACAAGGGCATTACATTATCTGTAAAATTACAACTGGTTTTCACAATAAGAGTCAGACATTATATAACATACGTGTGTAAGGTATTTTCTGAGCTACAATCTTTTTAACTACTCACATTCTTATATTTCATTCTCATACAAATTCTTACATTACTTCTTACACTTTTTTCTTCCGTTTATTCTTAGGAAGACATAGTGCATTCCGTTGGATTATACCGATCGTAGAAATATTCGAAACAGAAAAATTGCACAGACCACTAGCACCGAGCGAAGGCAGGCGTACCATAGTAACATTTCTTCAGAGTGAAAGAGCTGAAGAAATGAAGTTACACGGTTCCCCATTTGGATATTTTCAAATTTTTCAAGGTACTTAGATGCTTAGCTATAAAGCGAAATAGCTTTCAGGATGTCAATACCAGTGACTACAGCACCTTGTAAAAGGAGTCTCAGAAAATTTAAGATGATAAGAAGCTATTTATGGTTTACTGTTGCCGCAAGCAGACTGTCAAATTTAGCTATCTTGTCGACATAATGCGATGCGTCCGATGAACTTGACTTCAATAACATAATAGGTTCTCAGATCTTAATTATAGCCGTTTTTGTTTGATTTCTAATTAGTAGGAGTAATTTATAAAGAACAAGTAAAATACGTTCTTTATTATTCACAATATTAAAACTATGTAAAGTAGCTCCCATAAACAATAAGACACATATTTAATTAAACTTTCAATTTTCATAAAATTTATACAATTTGTAATATACATACTAGAATAAAGCAATTAATTTGTTGTGTGCAGCACCACAAAAATTATAAAATTTGCTAAATCTGCGTACAAAACATTCAAGAAGAGTATTGAGGAGGGGGAGAGAACGGAAACGCTACTTTTAGCAGTTCTCCAGGGGCACTATGGCACATCGATACGGCTTGGTGACCGTAAGCTTTAAGTTCGAACTCCCGAAGCGGTTTGCAGCAAATTACAGCTGTCAACTGGCTTTTGAAACAGATGGTGTTAAACGTACACCTCGTCATTCCCTGCGTAAATCTTTACATCTCAGGATTTACCGCGTTTAACGTGCTGATGCATTAGTTATAGCTGATAAGGCTGTGACTGGTTACTTAGAAAGGTTGTTGATCAGACATCGTATGTTATGAACCATATGTGTAGCGAGACCAATTACTACTGTCTCATCTAAAACGCTCACATTGTACACCAAATTCACTTCTACAATATAAAACAGAGTTTGGTGCGCAGTTTCAGGTCAATCAATTACCAGCCCAGTGTAATTTAAACCACTATCAATACTGAATTCATCCTGATACATTCAAGAATTTATACTCCCAGTTAAAGGAGTGTGAAAGGCGGCACTACTTTCTCCAGAATGATGGATCAACGTGCAACTACCTCATCAATCGCTTTCACGTATTCATGAAGCCTTCACAGAAGAAAACACAGCAAACAAAGGGCTCGTACGCCAGATTTTTTCGCTGGTGATTTTTGATGTGGGTATGTTTAAAAGAAAAAAAGACATAAAACTTTGACCAACTAAAGGGAGTATTGACACAGTTCTGCATAAAGCGAGGTTGAATGTGATTTCATGTACAGAAATGCATAGAAGTGGGGATGTAACATTTTCCTACTCTCAGTATTCACTAAGCTAGATATTATGTGAGGGTTAACTGAAACTGCAGCTTCCTGAAGATAATCTACCATTATTTCCGCAGCACATTTTAAATTTTTTGATAGCTTCATACATACATTTTTACTATATCCAGTTCCTCACGTTGATTGCTGTATACGACCAATCCATTATCCGCAGATGATTCCTGGGTCCATTCTAAACTTTGCGTGTTCCATGTGGAACAGGCATTATCAAATCAAACAGCTAAACCATCGTTCCAATCTGTTCACATAACCTCCCATCGTTCCACTGTAGGCTAGACTTTTCAGATGTTAGAGCGTATCGCCATCCTGGCAAATCAGCACTGGCTCACACACTTGCCTAGCTCGTATTACTCTACAGTAACATCTCTAACTCTAAACCTCTCCACGCCACATCAAATATAATACAGTTCAAGGGAATAACGTGATGAAGATATTTGACTTAATATAAAATAATACTAGTTACTTTTAAGACTTTAATGTCATTGTTCCCCCAATTTGAAATAAAAACATTAAACTTCTAAAAGAAATTAAGTATTGTATATTGTAACTGAAAAGGTAAATAAAAATAATGAAGTAAAAAACTGCAAATGGTTTTTTTGGATGTGTGAAAATCACACACATAACTGATTATGAAAGCAGTCTGTGCTTCAAAATAATTCAGCAATGACTTGTCAGAATTTGCACACAGAAATAGCAGTTTGAACTTACAGATACTGAGCAGTGACATAAAGTGAAGGGACAGATACTCAATTAAACAAGAAATCATATTTCAGATATATGAAAAGGACAACCGTTTTAAAAATATATTATAATTTTTAATAATTTTTTTTCATAATGTGGAGCCACAGTCACAATATATTTAAGTCAGTACCGCCATTACACTGTTTTTTATTTGCAGTGTTACATTTACACGATCATGATTTCGGCTTCAAAGTGTGCAAATAAAAAACAGTCTAATGGCGGTACTGACTTTAAAGGAATTATAGTTTTTAATTGTTCAGATCGTAATTTTCAAAAGTATTTTCCATGGCTGAGTGCGTATATTATTGCCTTGGGGCTGCTTTTATCTTAGTCATACTGTACTTGCATTCTATATACAGTCATACCCCTTCCAAATATTAGTACAAAAACCTTTCCAACTCAGCCAGTAGCACATCACAGATTGTAGAAACACATTATCAAAATATGCCTACACTGATGAGAAATGAATTACATTTTCAAATTTTAATGCCATATTATCAGACCTACATATAAATAAATAGTGTGCTACAAAGCAGACTTTGATAAAAGAGAACATCATTTTTAATTTAACAAAATCATTCCATCTGAAAATAATAAGCCTACTTCTGTAGACAACAATATGATCAAAATTCATTTACATTAGTGTTTAACATATTATTTCATAAATGGTGACATTTATTGCATTTCGTCTGTTGGACAACTGGTAATTTATGAAATATACTTTATGGCATGTGTATGTCTCTTTTATTTTAGATGAGCATCATAACTGGGTCATGAAAAAACATTTTGTCTCTGAATAGTGTCCTCAGATTCTAACAATATGTATTGTATGCATGTGTGACACTCTGAAGGTAGAATACTGGTCTTTTGGCTGGTTAATTAGAGACTAAGACTTCGTAATGGTTACATACAAACTTATATTGACTTCCATCATAAATGCAAACTTTCTTTGATAGCATAGTAAAAATAGGTTTAAAATTGACTGTGACAAGTATAACATTCTGATCTTACAGTTACTAGTACAGTTCTTATGTTTCTTAGGAGTACTAATTTTCGAACGTTGAATGCTGATAGCTTATTACTTCTTTTCTAGAAATGATTAAACAGAAATCAAACAAAAACACTTTTAAAGTTAAAGCTGTGTAAGTACGCTTGTAGACCAATTTATTGAAACGGATTTGACCTGCATTTCTTTACAACCTTCGATTGAATGATTTTAGTTGAATTTCTACATTGCGCTTACTTATCCCAATTTTTAAGCTATTATTGTGATGCAATCACATTATCAATTCACAATGCTTTAAGCTGGTTCTAACAGCCAGTGTCATCTTCAGACTGTCATCAGGTGGAAAGATGAGACAAAGAGACTTTATCGAATCTGTAAAATCTGCCAAATAATTATCTACCTTCTATATAATGCTAAATAGAATAAAGTTGAATATAAAGGCATGTGGTGCAAGCGATGATGTAATGTTCCTGTTGCCTTTAGAACTGTTGACAATATAATGTGGACAGATCTGCCTTCAGACAATTTTTTAAAAAAATTATTATTTCAGTTATTTAATAGTTTTTATAGATTGTATAATGATTCTCTGTCTCCTATTTTTACCTACTGACTGAAGCATTGTGAAATTATGAAGTGATTGTGTAGCAAAAATATTAAAATAGAAGGTCGTATTCAATAAATCACTTAAGCTCCAAACTAATGAAATTACCTTGTAATTTTGGGGTTAGAGCAACATTTGAAATGAGGAACTTCGATAGCACCGTCCTTTGTGAAAAACGTATATTGAACACTTTTTGCATTGGTCTCTTAGGTTTATTTTGACTTTGCTCAGCTTTAGTTGGCCAATAAGGCATTGACTTAATCTCAATTTGTGTCTCCTTTTGTTGCAACTCGATGAATTTTTTTTCACCCATCGCAATGTTGCTCTACACATACTTACCTTAGACAACTGTACTGTACAGTTCTCTTGAATTATTTTTATTTTCAGCCAAAAAATAAATGCTTGCTAGTGACTTACCAGATAATCTGAGATCTATTTCTTGCTGCAACTGTAAGCGGAAATATTTTCCTAGCACTCCTGCTGTAAAAGGGGAAACGTTCTTGACCAATTTACTTGAAATTTTTATGCATTGCTCTGATAAGCGTTCCGTTGGACACAGAATCCGCTGCTAAAGCGTATTCGTTGTTACTTAGACATCTTGCAACATTCTTGACTCATTTTATACATGAACTATACATCACAGACCACTCAAATATTCATGGAATGAATGTACAGATTTTTTGTTAACAACGACTGCGAGAGAGAAAATGCTGTGCTTTTTCTTTGCGGTGAATATGTGCGGTTTTGTGTTTTTCTCGCAATCAGTTTTTAACTACGAGAGTAGAAAATTTAGATCATTAGGGAAAGGGGGACGAATAGACGGACAGAGAATGGGGGAAGAAATGGAAGGAGGAGAGGGGAAGAAAAGAAGAGAGAGAGAGAGAGAGGGAGAGAGAGAGAGAGAGAGCGGCGGGGGGAGGAGAAGGAGATGGAGAGAAAGAGAGGAACGAGGATATAGTGAGAGGGGAGAGAACGAGATTAGGACATATACCCAATTCCCACACGTATTTAATAATTGCAAAGCATTGCTGGGCGTGCTAGTTACATTAATATTTTCTATTACCGTAGAGTACACAGTTAATCATTAAATAGTAAGTTATTGCACGAGTGACGACCGCTACTGCGTATAGCAGGTAAACGCGTGTAGACCAGTGGTTTCTGTGTGGTCACTGTGCGCTCTCTCTAAACGTAACTATATTATAGATATTGAATTGATATACCGTCGCCTGACCAAAAATGATAGGAGAAAATGGACAAAACGATAACCCTAATAGCGTTGTATGTGGCGCATTGCAGATTTGACTGTACTACACCAAAAGGCAAGAGATTTTTAGTTTTTTCCAGTGAGTGAAATAAATTATAATCATTCAGGGACATCTGTATACGTTAAGGAAAAAAGATATTACTATAACTTCTAACATTCTATTTGTTTTTAGTTTGATAACTAATTTTGTTTAATTAAATAATTTTTTCCAATCATCCGTCTGCTGACTGGTTCCTATATTTTCATTTGAGAGCAGCACTTGCACCCTACGTTGTCAATTATTTACTGATGTATTCTAGACTCCGTCTTTCACTATAGTTTTTACTCTCTAAATCTCCCTAGTACCAGAGAGGTTATTCTCTGACATCTTAACAGAAGACCTACAATCCTGTCCATTCTTCTTGTCAGTGTTTTGCATGTATTCCTTTCCTTGCCGATTCTGCGGAAAACCTCATTTCTTACCTAATCAGTTCGCATAATTTTCAACATTCTTCTGAAGCACCACATCTCAAACGCTTTAACTCTTTGCTATTCCGGTTTTCCCACTGCGCATGGTTCACTATCACACATTGCTGTGCTACATACGTACATTCTCAGCAATTTCTTCCTCATATTAAGGCCTAAGTTTCAATAAGAAGGCTTCTCTTGGCCAGGAACGCCCTCTTTGCCTTGATGGCCTCCCTTTTAAACCATCCTTTTTGTCTGTTGTCGTTACGTAGCTTGCAAGGTAGCAGAATTCCTTAACTTCGCCTACTTCGTGATCACTATTTCTGATTTTAAGTTTCTCACTGTTCACATTTTCCTGCTTCTCCCTACTTTAATCTTTCCACATTCTGTAAACATTAGACTGTTCATTCCATTCAACGGATCCTGTAATTCGCCTTCACTGTTACTGAGGATAGCGATTGCATCGGCCAATCTTGTCACTGAAACCTTTTCACTAAGAATTTTAATTCCAGTCCTGGACATTTCTTTTACTTCTGCCATTATTTCTTCGGTGTATGGAATGAACAGTAGGAGCGAAAGACTACTTCCCTCCCTTGCACTACTTTTAATCCAAGCATTTCATTTATAGTCTTCCAGTCTTATTGGTCCCTATAGCTTATTCCTATTTTTCTCACAATGTCGAACATTATGCACCATTTTACATTGTCGAACCATTTCTCTAGTTCGACAAATCCTACGAGCGTGTGTTGATTTTTCTTCGTTTTTCCTACATCCTCAAGTGCTACGTGAGAACTACCTCTCTGATGTCTTTAATTTCCTAAAGCCAGAGTGATGGTCATTTAACAGATCCTCAATTTTCTTTTCCATTTCTATATGTTATTCTTGTGTGCAGCTTGGATGCTTGAGCTGCTAAGCTGATTGTGCGGTGGTTCTCGTACTTTTCTGCCCTTGATATGTTCGGAATGTGTTGACGATATTTTTCCGAAAGTCTGATTGTACGTCAACAGTCTTACATATTGTACACATCATCCTGAATAGACGTCTGGTTGCCACTTACCCCAATGCTCTTATAAACTACAACGGAATTTTATGTCCTTTCGCCCCCATTTGATTTGAGAGAGAGCTTTTAAATTCTAATTCTGACTCTCCTATGTCTTCCATATCGACTCCATTCTCTTCTCCCGTCATATTTCAGCCAAGCCCTCCCCCTCACCGAGTTCATTAATATACTCTTTACATACATCCGCTCTCTCCTTTGCATTTGACAGTAGAATTACCATCGCTCTCTTAATATTGCCGCGCTTGCTCTTAACTTCTCTGAAGGTCGTTCCGACTTTTCTATATGCTTAGAGTCAGTCAATTTGACAATAATTTCTTTTTTTTTCGTCACATTTCTCCTGCAGGCACCTCACCTTGGCTTCTCTGCACATCCTGTTTATTTTTTTATGCTGCAAATAAAACTTTTCCGAAAAAACTACTTCAGCTATTGTGCTTCGTTTACAAGACTCAGTTTTTGTCTTCCTGCCTTCCTTGTATCAAACCTGAATGTGGACGCAATTCTTTGCATGCCATGGCAAAGATGTCTGCCGTAAGAAGCCCACAGCGGAGAACTGCAGCACTCAGCCTCAACAATGCGACAAAGTGCGTACTAAGCTTCACAAAAGGAGTGCTGTAATATGAGCGAAACATGTAATAATGTGTGTCTTTTCTTATTTTTTCTGTTATTTGTACCACCTCAGCCTGCGTCCGATAGATATTGAATAAGTCACACATATGCACATACAGTCATGATTCACCTACAGTATTTACACTGGTTGTAAACAGTAATCACATCATGAAGTGCTCCTATCATTGCGATGAGGTGTCGCTCCAAACGTCAGTTCAATATAGGACACACAACATGTATACCTTCACACAGCTTTCCTGCCTTGGCTCTGCTTCCGTTAGGCAAGTTACATGGAAGTGAAGACATTCAGTTACTTAACGTTGTTTTCGAAATTTATTCGTAAGTCTGTGCAGTGACCCGCAAGCAAAATATTCTACGCCACAGAAGTCATCTGCCCATATGTATTTTACGGTAGTCGTTCGAAGCCTGGCCTGAGGATATGTTAAGCAGCTGATTTCTTATTCACGAAACGCAACTGAATGTTGTTCGTTTGCAAGAAGACCGTGAAATGCCTCGTTAAGAAGGAGACTCTTGTACCAGCAATTATCGGAACTCGACAGCAGCAAGATCTTAGCCTGTCGGGATTGCAAAATATTGTTGGGCGAAATTGCTGCTTGCTTTGGTCGGGATCCCACGACCGTCGTGCCAACATGGTACTGACGGCTTCAGCAGGGCTCTGAGGAGAACGAACGTTCCCCGAAAAAATGTTCAAATGTGTGTGAAATCTTATGGGACTTAACTGCTAAGGTCATCAGTCCCTAAGCTTACACACTACGTAACGTAAATTATCCTAATGACAAACACACACACACACCCATGCCCAAGGGAGGACTCGAACCTCCGCCGGGATCAGCTGCACAGTCCATGACCGCAGCGCCTAAGACCGCTAGGCTAATCCAGCGCGGCACGTTCCCAGATTGCACACGTCATCGTCATATGGACCCAGCATGTTACGTGTTGGTATGGCGTGTGTTCATCACACGATCATCTCTGTTCCGCATAGCTGATAATTTGCACAGCAGCTGTTACGTTCCCAATGTTTTAAAGATGATCGCTGTGCCATGTCTTCGAGGTTTCGGACACGTCCGAAAGAACAGACACCATATCCAGTAAAATCCTTGTAGTGCTCTTCGACCCACGCACATACACTGGGACTTCCCGTTGCATTGTCCTGCTGGTACCTGCCATCGTACTAAAGGAAACACGAAAAGCATGCAGGTGTGGACATAGAACCCAAGGATAGATGCATACTTGTGCTCATCCATTGTGCCTTCCACAACATTTCCCAGACCATAACGCGCCGATGGTTGTTATAGAGTATTTCCTCTCAGAAGTTTCACGCTGTACACGCCAACATCCACCTGTCAGGTGGATAACAAATGTGATTCACCTGAAAAGACACCCCGAAGCCACCAAGTGGGCGTCGACACGCAGTACTGGCGAACAGATGCCAGCCTTCGTCGTTGATGAACTGCAGTCAGCATGGGTGCATGATCAAGGTGCCTGCCATGGAGGCCCATATGCAACGACGTTTTCTGAGCTGTCGTTGAGGAGACACTGTTGGATGGTCAGCTGCTCGACAGCTGCACATTTATCGGCCCGCACGCATCTCCGCAGGCCTGTCATCTATGACCTATGACGCAACACAGTTGCATCGGTGCTCGTTTTGGATAGCCATTTGTCGTGTACGGTATCCTTTAACCACGGCGACACGCGACCAGTTTACAAATTTAGCCGTTTCGGAAATACTTACACCCTTGGCCTGAAAGCGAATTATTATCCTCATTTGGACATAAGATCAGTCGTTACGTTTCAGCATTACGACAAAAACTGCACTGTTTTCCACATCCCCCACGACACGCTTCATACACACTCCACTGCTAGTGCTGCCGCCTGCTGTTTTCAGTGGTTGTTGCACATTGACGTCGAAAGTAGGGGGCGGTCATATTAATGTGATTGGATCGTGTATAATGACTTTCGCTATCGTTCCCGGTGTTTGAGTTTTTGTGGACACCACTGTAACTACCATCTGTAATCATTCAAAAGAGGTATACTTGTACCTACTAGTAAGTAGAAACCACATAATTTCATGAATGTGAGTTATTTGAGAATAAAGTTCTGGTGTGGGTGGAAATGTTAAACATTCTATGGAGGGACCACTTACACATGCTATTTAAAGGGTATTCAGACGCTAACAGTTCTTGCATCAAGGTGATGGAGCTGGACCAGACATGTAATGGTGCAAAATTAGTTTGTTTTAACCAGTCGTTAAATTGTGCTATGGATTATTCGAATTTTCTATAACAGTTCAATTTACGTTTCTTAAATTCAGAGAGGTAACTGTCAAACTCTTTCTCTCGTTGTACATCATTCAGACTTGTGAGGTGATGCACAAAAATAAACAGAGTACATCGACCTCGCTGTTAAAGGAGAATGATGCGAAACAACACAATAATTCTCTCCTATGTTACCAGGCAGTATGGGCAGAAAAAACAATATATTCTTCAAAAATTTGCTTATTTCACATTATGTGTTGCACGATACTACAGTTTATTATTTTAAATAGCTTAGCACTACAGAAGGAGTTCCTGCAGGGTACCGTCTCGAAATTCATTCATTTCCATTTTATTATGGGTATGTTACTTTTTAATTTACTCATACACATTGTATGCGTGCTCTGCGGGAGTTTGTTAAAAACACGAGGCCGTGATATTTACAGCTATGGTGGGCCTTTGCTCATCTCTTGTGTGACATATCCATTCCACGCGCATTTCTTGTGTCATGTTGATGTAATGACTTCCTAATGTTGAACTGATTTTTTTAATTTTCTGTAGTATAGACAAGCAGATACAATATGTAGACTGGGTCACTGGCATTATATTAAGTTCTTTAAAGTAATTCATACAAGATTCTTGTAGTGCAAGTCCTGCAAAACATCTAGCCACCTGTTTATGCCATTTAAATAATGTTTTTGGACCAATGAAATTTCCTTGTAATAGAATTTCGTAGGTAAGACGTGACTGAAAACAAGCAAAGTATGCACATTATGTGAGCGTTTTGCTGATATAGCCTGTTTGTGCTGCAGGTGTACTAACTCAGAGTCCCTTCCATAGTTTTTCCATGTATGTCATTAGTCAATAGTGAAGTCATAAGGAATTTTTAACTTATAGATGTGTTTGTCAGCATTTAAACTGAATAATATGTCTTCAGTTTTTTAATGATTTACTTGCAGTGCATTTGTCGTAAACCATTTGCTACATATCTCTATTGCCGTTGCTATATGAAGTTGTAATTTTTCCTGCTGGTATCTTGTGCAATTAATATAGTATCATCGGCACCAAGCACTTCTTCACACTTCAGTACTGTGGACAAATCACTAATATCTATAATACACAGAAACAGTCCAAGAACTGAACGTTGAGGCACACCATTTTTGACTACTAGTCAATCTGCTTTTGTTACATCTACATCTACATCTACATTGATACTCCGCAAGCCACCCAACGGTGTGTGGCGGAGGGCACTTTACGTGCCACTGTCATTACCTCCCTTTCCTGTTCCAATCGCGTATGGTTCGCGGGAAGAACGACTGTCTGAAAGCCTCCGTGCGCGCTCTAATCTCTCTAATTTTACATTCGTGATCTCCTCGGGAGGTATAAGTAGGGGGAAGCAATATATTCGATACCTCATCCAGAAACGCACCCTCTCGAAACCTGGACAGCAAGCTACACCGCGATGCAGAGCGCCTCTCTTGCAGAGTCTGCCACTTGAGTTTATTAAACATCTCCGTAACGCTATCACGGTTACCAAATAACCCGGTGACGAAACGCGCCGCTCTTCTTTGGATCTTTTCTATCTCCTCCGTCAGCCCGACCTGGTACGGATCCCACACTGATGAGCAATACTCAAGTATAGGTCGAACAAGTGTTTTGTAAGCCACCTCCTTTGTTGATGGACTACATTTTCTAAGCACTCTCCCAATGAATCTCAACCTGGTACCCGCCTTACCAACAATTAATTTTATATGATCATTCCACTTCAAATCGTTCCGTACGCATACTCCCAGATATTTTACAGAAGTAACTGCTACCAGTGTTTGTTCCGCTATCATATAATCATACAATAAAGGATCCTTCTTTCTATGTATTCGCAATACATTACATTTGTCTATGTTAAGGGTCAGTTGCCACTCCCTGCACCAAGTGCCTATGCGCTGCAGATCTTCCTGTATTTCGCTACAATTTTCTAATGCTGCAACTTCTCTGTATACTACAGCATCATCCGCGAAAAGCCGCATGGAACTTCCGACACTATCTACTAAGTCATTTATATATATTGTGAAAAGCAATGGTCCCATAACACTCCCCTGTGGCACGCCAGAGGTTACTTTAACGTCTGTAGACGTCTCTCCATTGATAACAACATGCTGTGTTCTGTTTGCTAAAAACTCTTCAATCCAGCCACACAGCTGGTCTGATATTCCGTAGGCTCTTACTTTGTTTATCAGGCGACAGTGCGGAACTGTATCGAACGCCTTCCGGAAGTCAAGAAAAATAGCATCTACCTGGGAGCCTGTATCTAATATTTTCTGGGTCTCATGAACAAATAAGGCGAGTTGGGTCTCACACGATCGCTGTTTCCGGAATCCATGTTGATTCCTACATAGTAGATTCTGGGTTTCCAGAAATGACATGATACGCGAGCAAAAAACATGTTCTAAAATTCTACAAGAGATCGACGTAAGAGATATAGGTCTATAGTTTTGCGCATCTGCTCGACGACCCTTCTTGAAGACTGGGACTATCTGTGCTCTTTTCCAATCATTTGGAACCGTCCGTTCCTCTAGAGACTTGCGGTACACGGCTGTTAGAAGGGGGGCAAGTTCTTTCGCGTACTCTGTGTAGAATCGAATTGGTATCCCGTCAGGTCCAGTGGACTTTCCTCTATTGAGTGATTCCAGTTGCTTTTCTATTCCTTGGACACTCTTTAAGATACAAAAGATGGGAAAAGCGTCACTACCCAGAGAAATATTATTGGACTTCCTCAAATATTTTACTTGGAGCTATGTTCTTTAACCATACTGAAAAGGCTTACAATTTTACGATAAACGTGGCACACAGGTGAAAAATAACAACTTTTACTTTGGAGTAACGTTGTTCAAATACAGGTGCAATGTACTGGATTCGTTTTTTCAAGTTTAACTTAAGATCTGAGTGCTATAGCTTAGGTTTGCATTTTGAATGTCGATACGAAGTTAAACACTGTTTCAGTTTTGTTTTGTGGGGATATGCTTTAAATTAACTTTATGCACTTATGTATTTATTAATATTTTGCCGATTACAGTTTAATTACTCTAGCTGTGCTGCATTAAATACCAACTTGTCTAGCTAATCTTCCTAAAAAGTAAATTCTGATGTATGAATAGCCATTTAAGTGTATTTATTTTCGTCCTGTAATCGAACACTCCTGGTTCTCTACTTACTTATACATCACGTATTCTTTTATATGTGTTGATGTATTCACTTTTAGCAATGCATACAGCTGCGGTGTCACTCATTGCATGTGCTTCGTGTCCTACATACTCTCATGTTTAGGTCGAAGACAATGATTTGTCTCAAATTACCTTTTTTATTTTATATTCATAACATGCCAATTAAATTTGTTGAGGCGTGAAAATTATGATAACGTCATTAAAACTTGATGCAACCTTATGTATGCATGTAGAAATTAAGCTATGGACCATCAGATTCATTGACTTTATGTGAATTATCACCACAGAGCCAATGTAAAAAAATTAGGAAATTAAGAATGGACCAAAACTAAAACCCAAACACCATTTATAACTACAAACGCAATACTGCCGAAACAAAACGAAACACTAATAGCTACCTAATTAAAAAAAAGACATCATTGGATGATGATCATATCAGAGGGATAATTTCAATTTAGATAGATCAAAATACGTTTTCCTATTACTAAATTATATAAATTTATGTATTACATGTATTTAACAACAGATAAATAAAAACACATACAAATACCAATGGAATGTTAAAATTCCAAGCAACCATTCAAAACGTTTTGGAGATTTGCGATTAAGTGCATTGCGATTATGAATATGTACATTCTCTATGTAAGTACAAATGTAGATATTATTCGTTTCTCCAAAGTTTTAAATCTCTGTAAGTTCTTCATGAATTGCTTTGAAATTTTCACACTGCATTGCATTCGATGATGATGATTAGTGTTTTAGGGTCGTTGCATTCGAATACCTAAGTGTTTTGTATACCTACTGGAACACCGTCTGGTATGTATGTAACATATATGTAATAAAAGGAGACACGTTATAAAACTGTACATGTTGGTTTGTTGAAAATCGTTAATCTCCGAAAGTCCTTGACCGATTGCTCTGAAATTTTTGACACAACGTTGAATTCTATTATGGGCGTGGTTTTAGGCACCGAATTTTTTATTGCATGTATACTTTTAAGACACACACACACACACACACACACACACATATATATATATATATATATATATATATATATATATATATATAGAGGGAGAGAGAGAGAGAGAGAGAGAGAGAGAGAGAGAGAGAGAGAGTGAGAGAGAGAGAGAGGAGATGGACAGAGGGGAGGGAGGAAGTGGACATAGGAAACAGTAAGAAGGAAGCAAATAGAGAGAAGGGGCAGGAAGAGATGGAGAGAGAGAGAGAGAGAGAGAGAGAGGAGGAGGAGAAAATGGACAGAACGAGTAGAAGGGGGTGTTGGACAGAGAGAGAAATAGGGGGGGAGGAGGAGGAGATGGACAAAGAAAGGGGGAGGAGGAGATGGTCAGAGACAGGGGAGAGAAGGAGATTTGACGTATATCCAGTTCCCATATATATTAGAAACGTGTGTTTCCTCTTTTCATTCTTTCCCATTCAAGCAGATTGAGTTACTTCAAAGAATGGCCGGGTACAGCTAAGTATTATAAAAACATGATTGGCTACAATAAAAGAAAAAGTCGCAAGGCACATTTTAACTAAAGATATCAGACTCGCATGTACTGCAGAATAAAAGAAAATGGCTATGAGCAGCAGAATTGGTAAGCAATTTGTTATAACTGCAGTTAGTGATTAAGTTGTTAAGGTAATTTACAAAATTTCGTCACACTGGAAGTCATTTGGGCCTATGGATTTTGGTAACAAATTCCTGTTTATTAGAGCAGGTACATCATTATGGCTTTGTTGCTCCAGTCTAATTTTAGTAGGTCCTCTTTTATGCTTGTCACGTGATGCTTACGTTTAGATTGTGACCAAGTACCGTAAATTATCCCGTCAGTTTATGTATGTTTTGTAAGAATATCATACGAAAAAGGTATGAGTCATCTAGTCCTACAGGTGCTACTAATCTCCTCATTTAAAAATTATAATATGGGTCATTGTTTTATTTTGCCTTTGGTCATAACACGTTTCTATCCTGGAAAAAGATAAGGTATAAGAGTATCGCAGTAATTTGCTTTTTCGTATTTTTAACCTTTGTCGAGGCATTATGGTGACTTGCTTTATGACTGGCTGATAATCGCGACCACGAACGTCACGCAGACTTTGAGTAATCTTGCTAAAGCCATCACGAAATAAATATGTGATTGTATTCACGAAAGTTATTTTCGACCTTGTAACTGCTCTCGTTTGCATCTCGAAATCATCTGTAGCTCACAAAATATTTGTAGATATGGGAAAATGATACCTTATGAACTGCGCATGAAGAAATGTACAAGCGCCTTGTGGAAATTTTAACACCAGTCAATAATCGTTAGAAGAGAATGGCGTTTACCACAGGAATAACAAATATTCGGACCCAGAAATGATTGCAGTTTGAAATTTATGCAGCAACGTTACCGGCAGGATAACCGAATTTGTGCACATGACGCAAGTTTCATTACCAAATTTTTTGTGCGGGAGGGTTTTGGTGGAAGCTTGAAAACATGTTTGCAGCATTCGACATTCAGAACGCCATGCAGTGGTTTCTCTGACTGCTGCTGTTGAAATACCTGTAATTTATAACAGCAGAGATTGCTGATGATCTGAATGGCATCCAGCAAATTCAGATATGGTGTTTCTCTAATGTCTTCTACCAAATCAAATGACGGAACAGGACAAGATACCAAACAATCAAAATCTTAGCTTAAAACATGGGCATTGGCTTATGAACTGACGCCAGGTTAAAGTACTTTTCAATTTAACTTTCCCCTCAACACCAGTCCTGAAAATAATACATGATGTTGCAGTATGACGCTTCTCCTTGTGTTGGTTTCCCTTTGAATAGCCTTTCCTCCAATGGAATACCTTCACGAGTGATTTCCTCGGATCAGTTCCAGAGTTATATGAAACCCACTCGAGGCAATCTGTCAGACATATTATGTCTTTAATTCGATACAAAATAGTTGTTGTAGAGTATGATTCTTCTGCTAAATGTTATTGTGTTTTGAATTAAAACGTTCTACTAGTCTGAAAAATGCAGCGTGTTTTTAATAATACGAATGTAGTTACTAAAGAAAGGAGAACCATATGTCAGTGAACCAAGTAGAGTTTGGTTATTTAATTATTACTAGCCACAGTTGACAAGTTATGTGTATACACGGTCCTGTCACAATGTAACCATCACCTATGTTCGACGCCAGCGTACAATAACGTCTAACAGACGGCAAGTAGCAGCACTAGCAGTATTGGGTATATAAAGCGTGTCGGTGGACGCAGAAAATAGTGCAGTCGTTGGCGTAATGCTGAAACGGAGAGATTATCTCACATCCAAATGCGCATACATACATACATTAATCCTTGTTCCATAGATCACGAATACGACATTTCGTAATGATGTGGAACGTGTCACTTTAAAATAAGTTTTCTTTACACAAAATTATTGATTTTTTTACAGTTACTACTACATATCTAAGAATTCATCTACTGAGTGGAAGGAGTTGTCATTCAGAAATTCTTTTAATTTGCTTTTAAATGTTGGTTGACTGTCAGACTTTTAATACTATTTGGCGAATGACCAAAGATTTTTGTGGCAGCATGATTCACCCCTTTCTGTTCCAAAGTGCGATTTAATCAACAATAATGAGGATCAGCCTTTCTGCTAGTGTTGCAGCTATGCACTTCGCTGTTTCTTTCTTTTTTTTTTTTAACTGGGATGGGTTATTTATGACAAATCTCATAAGTGAATATATGTATGTGGAGGTACTGTGAATATCCCGAGTTCCTTAAATAAATGTCTGCAAGGTGATCTTGGATGGGCTCCAGCTATTATTCTGATTGCACACTTTTGGGCAATGAATACTTTCTCTCTTAATGACGAATTGCCCCGAAATACGATGCCATATGGAAGAGGTGAATGAAAATAAGCATAGTAGGCTAATTTACTGATATGTTTATCAACAAAATTTGCAATAACCCTACTAGCATAAGTAGTTGACCCTAACCGTTTCAGCAGATCATCGATGTTTCTTCCAATTCAATTTCTCATCAATGCACACACCCAGAAATTTTGAGTATTCTGCCTTAACAGCAGACTTCTATTCATAGTCTACATTTATCAATGGTGTTATGCCATTTACCGTACAGAATTGTATAAACTGTGTTTTCTCAAAATTTCGTGAGAGTTCATTTGCAGAGAATCACTTAATAATTTTCTGTAAGACATTATCTTCAATTTCCCCAGGTGATTCTTGCTTGTTGGGTGTGATTACTATACTAGTATCACCAGCAAAAACATATATGGATGTTTAAACACTCAGCATCCACATTTTATAAATAATTATGATCATCGCCCATCCCTAGTTGAACATGTACGTAACTTTAACATCCAGCTACTCTTACATCTACATCTACATCTACATCTGCACTCTGTGAAGTGCTTGGCAGAGGATACGTTCCATTGTTCCTGTTGTTAAGGCTTTTTCTCGTCCCGTTCACGTATGGGTTGCGGGAAGAATGCCTGTTTAAATGTCTTTTTGCGAGCTGTAATTAATGTAACCTTGTGCTCACGATCCCTTTGGGAGCTATGTGTAGGATGTTGCAGTATTTTGCTAGAGTCATAATTTACAGCCGTTTCTTGAAACTTTGTTCGTAGACTTACTCGGGATGGTTTGCGTCTATCTTTAAAAGTCTGTCAGTCACCTCTTTCAAAATATCTTTGACACTCTATCGTGGGTCACACAAACCTGTGGCCGTTCTTGCTGCCTTTCTCTGTATACGTTCAACATCCCCTGCTAGTTCTCTTTGATGCGGATGCTGCATACTTCTTTGTAGACCTATAGCATTCCCATACTAATCTATTAATAAACCGAAATCTGATACCTGCTTTACGGACGACGGAACCTGTGTGGTCGTTCTATTTCATGTCCTAACAAGCGTTACATCCAGGCATTTGTATGGGTTTACAGATTTCAACTGTGACTTCCTGATATTATATTCGTTGGATACTATGTTTTCTTTCATTTTGTGAAGTGCATAGTTTTACATTACTGAAGTTTAAAGCAAGCTGCCAGTCTTTGCACCAATTGAAAATATTGTCAGGGTCTGGCTACATACTTGAGCCACTTCGTTCACACCGTACCTCAGTGTAGATAACTGCATCCATCTGCAAAAATCTGAGATTATTATTAATATTCTCCGCAGGGTCATTAATATACAACGTGAACAGCAACGGATCCAACAAACTTCCCTGTGGTACATCCGATGTTACTTACTACTACTGGAAACCAGATGTGTAGATAGACTAAGTTGCCACTTCATTGAAAAGAGAAAAAAAATATAAAACTACATTGATAGTCTTAGAATTTGCAATGATCAGTATTCTGGACGTGCTGCAAAAGCAGAAACTCATGGAGAACTAATTATAATAGTCGCAACATACAGCGCTCCATCTGGTAATTGCCAAATACTCATGAGACAACTCAGTGCCTTATGAAACTTTTTGGATTCCAAGACGAATGGGGTAATACTAAGTGCAGGTATTTATTTAAAACTTTCAGATCATTCTGCTTCTAGAGCTATAACTGAGTTCTTTGCCATTTCACAAAACCTAGCTCCTCCTCATATAATTTGCAACGAAAGTACTGGGAACGAGCTGTTGACACTATTTTTGTACACACATATAGGCTGCAAATTCTACAATTAATGCTCTCTCACAACACGATGCTTAAGTGCTGGTATTTGATATCAGGATGCACGACTTACAGTAAACTGATCCAAGAATAGTTAAATCATTATAAACGGAAGAATTGAGAAAAGTTTTACTGGCAAAACACAGTCTGAAAAGGTGTACACAATGCTGTTTCCTTTATGAAAAACACAATATACTCCATAACTTAGCCATAGGCTATCTTGAAAACCGTTGTTCTAAAACAAATCTCTATAGTTAGATGGAAATCTGTATCACGAATTACGATTGTAGATAGATATGCAAAAGAGGAGACTTTATTTAACATCAAGGGGCATAGATGATGACTGGGTTAAATCACATAACAAACGGTATCGTAAAATTCTATCGTAAAAAGCCATCTGAGCATCAAATCATATTTCAAAGAAGAAATTAGCTCCTACAATAAAAAGAACTATTTGGAAAATGGTCAGACATGATACAAAAAAAGAATGTCAGAAAGTGAGGAAATTTCTTTAAAGTTAGATAATGAACTGATCGAAAACCATCTATATAGTAATGACTTATAGTAATAGTTTCTGTCAGCTGGAGACACAATAAGGTCCTAAAACTTCCTCAGCGTTCCAGAAAAAGATTGATAAAAACGAATTATGCCCTGTACCTCCAAAGAAACTTTCAACGTTATAAAGTAAGAGCAAATTTTTATGCAGTAAAATAATCAAAACATGCAGGCATTTATGCACTAAAACTCGAGTAATATGCTATGCAATAGATAAACCACGCACTTAAGCGAAATTTTCCAATAAAAAATAGGAGCTCATTACAGACTCAAACGTTATCTTAGTAATTTCGTGTATCAAGGACAGTGCATTTAGCTTGCTAACTAAATGATACCCACTGGTGCTTTCTGGGGAGAGCTTTACTTGGCCTCCGTTGTAGATACCCACAGAAGAAAAAAAAAGTCACAGGATTCTCCATTACCTGCTTTGCAAAATTAAACAATACACAGAATATTTCTGTGTCGTAGTTGACAAAACAATATTAATTCAACAGTTTTCCAGATTACCTGGGATAAATGTCTGTCATTGTTACGTCACTACATTTTTCAAATTTCACAAGGATTCTCTTGATTACGCATGACATTTGAAGATTGAAATTTGACGCAGTGACGCCGCTTGAACGATTTGAAATCTCTGATTTTTTTGTTATCACAGAAATGACAAATGTTCAAATGTATGTTAATTCCTATGGGACCAAATTGCTGAGGTCATTGTTCACTAGACTTACAAGCTACTTATACTAACTTAAACTGACTTATGCTAAGAACAATACGCACACCCATGCCCGAGGGAGAACTCGAACCTCCGACGGGAGGGCCCGCGCAATCCATGACATGGCGCCTCAAACCACGTGGCCACTAAATGACAAATAAAGCTTAAACACAAATTCCTTGCCTAACTTACAGTGAAGTGACAAAGGTCGTGGGATCTCCTAATATCATGTCGGACCTCCTTTCATTCGGCGTAGTACAGCAAATCGACGTGGCATGGACGCAACAACTCGTTGAAAGTCTCCTGCAGAAACATTGAGCCATGCTGCCTCTATAGTTGTCGATGATTGCGGAAGTGTTGCTGGAGGAGGATTCTGTGTGCTAATTGATCTCTCGATTATATCCCACAAATGTTTGATAGGATTTATGTCAAGCGATCTGGGTGGCCAAATCATTCACTCGAATTGTCCAGAATATTCTTCAAACCAATTGCAAAAAACTGAGGCCCGACGACATGGTGCATTGTCATCGATAAAAATTCTATCGTTGTCTGGGAGCAGGAAGTCCGTGGATAACGGCTGATGGTCTCCAGGTAGCCGAACGAAGAATGGTCGGACAGGCTTCTTCGAATGCAGATTCTCTAAATTTACGCATCATTATTTCGCGAGAAATACTCCCCCTTTCATTCACGGGTTTCCATATAAATAACCCGAGCATTCGGGTTTCACTTTCAGGTGGGGTAACCATCCTGTTACCATACGAGCGGAGAGTCTATGAACTCTTTCAGTGTCTCTAGTCACGACTATTTGCTAAGGACTCGATACTCAGGAACAGTCTTTTAGAACTGGTCGCACTAGATTCTTGAATGAGCAGTAACCATTTTCCCAGAAGGCTTTCAAAAAGTCCAGATGTTCCATTAGCCTTTCCTAATACCTATCTGTGTTCGTTCCGTCTTATATAGCTACTTAGCATTTCCCCTAAATACTTCTAAGATGGGACTTGATCGCAATGTTCACCTCTAATCTTGTAATCGAATACTATTGGGTTCTTTCTCTTGTTATAGACATCGCCGTGTATCTATGCACATTTAAAGAGAGCTGCTATTCCTTAAACATATTATGGAAAACTTTTACATTTCCTTACGATCGTCCAAAGGCGGTACTTTTCCATATGCGAATTTGGACTTTCTCAGAGAATATCGACCATGAAGTCTTCTCGGGTTATCAGCCGATCCAGGTGTCGTTCCACACTAACGTTTCAACAAGTTTCCTGCTTGTTATCTTCAGATGAAGGTGAAGTGTTAGGAAAATTAGAGCTCTTGTTACGCTTTCTCGGAGCACGATCAGTGCTCTTTTCGTATCTGTTGAATATTCGCAGTGCAGTTTAACGTACTGGTTTCTATTAATCAGGCACAGAATTGGACAAAAAGACACAACACAACACATTAGCATGCTTAACGCCGTGTAGGAAACAGGGTGGCAAGCAAAACAGCTTACAGTCGTCTCGGACTGGATGAATATCGGCCCTGTATCGTTTACAAGGTAATATTATACCACTGTTCACGTAAAATAGTGTCAGTTTCAAGTTACGATGATTGAGGTGGACAGCGATTACTCTCTCTTCTCTTCAAAGTAGACCACAAACGCTAACTAATATTGAGATCTGGTCAACGTGGTGGCCCTGAGAGTTGCGACAATTCAATCTCGTGCTGACAAAACCTATCCTGAAGGATGTGAGCCGTGTGGACACTTGGAACACAGCATCACCATTCGGGAACAAATATTGACCATGGGATGGACTTGATCAGCCAAAATGCTCACATAATCCTTGGCGGTGATGCAACTTCCAGAGTAGCCATGGGGCCCATAGAATATCACGATACGACTTCCCAAATCATCACCGAACTCGGGCCATATTTCACTCGCGGGGCGCAAACTCGGTCAGAGGTTGAGAGCAGTGTGAAACAACAGTCTTCCGTCCAAATGACAATTTTCCATTGCTGCAAAGTCCAGGTTTCATGGCTTCGACGTTACGTTTTCCGGTTACGTTTTGGAATTACAGCCCGGCCTGTGATTCCCTTCTTACAGAGCTCTCTTCGTGTTGTTTTGGTGCTGACGGAGTTTGAGAGTGCGCCATTCAGTTCTACAGTGACTTTTGCAGCTGTCGTCGTCTTATTTTTCGTCACAATCCTTTTCTGTCACGATCATGCACCACACACTTGCGACCTTGTTGTGACTTAGCGGATGATGTTTTCCCGCCTTCCCTGTGTGCAGTAGCTCTTGAAACACTAAACACTTCGGCACACTTGGTTACGGAATCGTCCACTATGCCAGCACCAACAATTTGCACACGTTCGAATTCACTTAGCTTCAACACAATGTATTCAAAATTACACAGAATACCGTTCTGATCGCGGCTGACACTTGTAACTTATTGAGGACGACGCATAGGCACCGTTCGTGGTCAGTTACAGTAGTTCAACTTGCAGGCTTGTCTATCATCTGCAAATTTTCAAACATGCATTACTCATAGTGTTTCCGGATTTTTGACTGACCCCTGTATTTACTGAGCCAGTCAAATACTCGCGTAAGATATCTATTAAGAAGGCATCTACCTTTTCGGCAGCATCTACTGTTTGTAAGTATCTGTGCTAGTTCCTGGAGAAAAGCTTGATTGCCTCCAGGAATGTAATTATGTTTGATCTGACGACACAGTACGACCTATGTTCCTACAACAGGCGGATATTGGCGTACAACTCTATGCATCTCATACTTTGCCATTGCGTCAACAAGGGTAATCCGATCCTTTTCTTTTCACACAGACTGTTGGCTGCCCGCTAATTCCAGCTGAATGAAGGTAAACGGCTTATGCGGCAAGCGCGTTAGATATCGTGCTATTTAATTTTTCCATTAGCGAGATAAATGGATGACAAGATGAAATAAGATACAAACTCGTAAGACGATTTAACCGAACACTGAACTAGAGAGCCCTTACATATTTCACTGAGGGAAGTGGCATCAACATTACATGAACATTTGATAAATCTTCAAGATGATATAGGTGAAATTGCTGGACAAAATAATTTCAAGATCCATTTACGTTGGAAGAGCTATTGTAGGCCGTAAACGAATTGATGTGTCTGAAACTGATAACAGCGTCTAAAGTACGGATATACAATGACGGAAAAAAACTGCAAACCAAGAAGGAATTGTGCGACATAAACAAAATTTGGTAGGCGTGTTTCTGCATTTGAAAGATATAGCGCGACTGTGAGGATGCAAATCAGGTTTGCTTCAAATATACGCTAAAGAGGTCGTGAGCGGCCGGCCGGTGTGGCCGAGCGGTTCTAGGCGCTTCAGTCCTGAACCACGTGGCTGCTACGGTCGCAGGTTCGAATCCTGCCTTGGGAATGGATGTGTGTGAAGTCCTTAGGTTAGTTAGGTTTACGTAGTTCTAAGTCTAGGGGACTGATGACCTCAGATGTTAAGTCCCACAGTGCTTAGAGCCATTTGAACCATTTGGTCGTGAGCGTTAGTTATTTTTGAGACTGGGCGTGGTGAGTTGATGATAGTCGATAATGCCTTTAAATGACAATGAAGCCACTATCAACACCTCACTGAGTTTGAACTGGGTCGTATAATTTGGCTAAGAGAAGCCGGATGGCTCAAATGGCTCTGAGCACTATGGGACTCAACTGCTGAGGTCATTAGTCCCCTAGAACTTAGAACTAGTTAAACCTAACTAACCTAACGACATCACAAACATCCATGCCCGAGGCAGGATTCGAACCTGCGACCGTAGCGGTCTTGCGGTTCCAGACTGCAGCGCCTTTAACCGCACGGCCACTTCGGCCGGCCGAAGCCGGATGTTCCTCCTGCGATACTGCAGATAGACTTGGCGGGAATGAAGCTCCTGCACATGATTCCTGGCAGCTGTTACCACGATAATGTACGGTTACAAGAAAACTGGACTCCGGACAGCCACGAGGCACTGACGACAGGGACTACTATCGTATTCGGCATGGGGCTCTGGCTCATCGTACTGCATCTATAGGAGCAATCTGAGCAGCACTTAGCACCACAGTGACACAACGAACTGTTGCAAATAGGATATTCCAAAGACAATTCCGAGCCAGACGCCCTATAGAGTGCATTCTACTGACTCCACACCATCACCATTTGCGACGTCAGTGGTGTCAAGCGTGAGCTCACTGAGGGCAGGGTGGAAGTCTGTTGTGTTTACTGATGAAAGCTGTTTCTGGCTCTGTGGTAGTGATGGGAATGTGTTGGGTAGAAGGATGGCAGGTGATTACCTGCAACCAAAATGACTGCATGCTAGGCGGCCGTTGTGGCCGAGCGGTTCTAGGCGCTTCAGTCCGAAACCGTGCTGCTGCTACGGTCGCAGGTTCGAATCCTGCCTCGGGCATGGATGTGTGTGCTGTCCTTAGGTTAGTTGGGTTTAAGTAGTTCTAAGTCTAGGGGCCTGATGACCTCAGATGTTAAGTCCCATAGTGCTCAGAGCCATTTGAACCATTTTTTGACTGCATGCTATTCACACTTTACCTACACCTGGAGTTATGGCCTGGTGTGGGATTTCGTAAAACAGCAGAAGCACTCTCGTGGTTATCCCAAGTCAATCTGGTGATTCGACCTATTGTGCTGTCATTCATGAACAGCGTCCCAGGGGGGTTTTCCAACAGGATGAAGCTCGCCCAAATAACGCTGTTGTAACTCACTATGGCCTACAGGGTGTCGAGATGTTGCCTTGGACTACTCGATCACCAGATCTGTGTCCAATCCAGCGCATACGGTACATCATCGACGACAACTCCAGCGTCATCCACAAACAGTATTGACCGTCCCTGTATTGATCGGCCAGGTGCAACAGACATGGAACTCCATCCCACAAACTGGCATCCGGCACCTGTGCAACACACGTTTGCACGCTTGCATTTAACATTCTGGCGGTTAAACAGGTTATTAATGTGCCAGCATTTCACATTTACAATGGTGTATCTCCCACTTACATTAACATGTGATCTTGCAATATGAAACTCTTAAATGTTTACCCAGTCAAATATATTTCCGAAATTTCATGAACCTACATCAGTTACTTTTCAAGTTTTTGATATTTTTCTGTGAGTGTATTTTCAGTACGAGACCCTCTAAAACGATATAGTGCTGTCAAAGTAGAGTAGTCTGAGAAAAAAGGCGAACATCTCCTTTTATACTGATGATATCTTCTCGGGCTTCCATCCAGGTAGCTGCGTCGAAAATCCGCGACAGTTTCGATGAATGTCATTCTCATCATCTTCTGGCCAGAAGATGATGAGAATGATACTCATCGAAACGCCGCGGATTTTCGACGCAGCTACCTGGATGGAAGCCCGAGAAGATTTCATCAGCGGTATACACCGGGAAAGCCTACATTCACATATCTCCTTTTATAAATTTATTGAAAATCGGTATATCGAAGTAACTTTGAACGCTACAGAGGGAACAGTACGTTCAGTACAAAATATAAAGGTTATTCAGAAGGTACTGAAAACAGGCAGGCGTCAGTCAAACTGATAAACAAAACGATTTTGGAAAAGGGCGTTAATGAAGAGACAACGTGTTTAGGCTGTATCAGATTAAAGAAATATCAATTAGTGAATCATTGTTCCTAAAAGGCTTTTGCTCGGATGGATAAGAAGGAGCTGTCGTCTACAATTAATGAGTTTTTCGTAGAAATCTATTCAGTGTTTCGGAAGTACTTCTAGAAATACGAGATAATGAAAGTGATACAAACCGGTTGCTGGCACTAAAATTTAAATAACTTCTGAAAGAAGATAGCAGCCGTTCTCCAAAAACTATTTATCACTCATTTTTAAGACAGTCTCAAGGAATGGAACCATGAGATAAGACACGGCATTATGTTAAATCATAGTAGATACATCAACACAGTACTGTTGCATAATGCTCAAATTTTCATTTGTGAAAATATGGGCTGCAAAGATTGCTTCGTGAACTGAATCCATGTTTTACGAAATAAAAGGTGAAAGTATTGAAACAACAAATTAAATTCATGTTCTTGCTTGGAGTACATACAGCTGGCTCAGAGACTGTCATTTATGAGCAATCAATTGAAGAGATCAGATTAGATTAGGTTTTCTTTCATTCCAATTGATACATAGTGAGGAGGTCCTCCACGATGTGGAACGTCTCAGAAAAACAATAATACGTGACAAATATTTGCAACTAAGACAAATAAGCTAATGTACCTTCCACAGGTCACAAGTGGAATGATCGTCTTTTTTTTTTTTTTTTTTTTTTTTAATGAACACTATATGAAAGGATAATTTTACAACACTCATTTACTAATATGGCATTAATGCACTGAATTTAAAATTAAATTTTTTATTTACAAGGTAAAAATATATAACTACTAAAATACCATATATATATATATATATGGTGGCCAACTCCTTCTACTCCAATGATGAATTTCTCAGTTGAACCAACTGATATATATAACCAACTGATTTTATGAACTGAGAAATTCATCAATTTCTCAGTAGAACCAACTTATATATATATATATATATATATATATATATATATATATATATATATATAACCAACTGATTTTGTGTATATATATATATATATATGAAACTGAGAAATTCATCAATGGAGTAGAAGGAGTTGGCCACCAACAAATCCTTTAGACTTCTCTTAAATTGAATTTCATTGGTTGTTAAGCTTTTTATGGCTGCTGGCAAGTTATTGAAAATGTGTGTTCCTGAATAATGTACAACTTTTTAAGTGACTTTAAATCGTTGTGAAGATGCCGCGCTTCACACAGCTAGAATATGGTGTAAGCTATGAACGAAGCTACAACAAAGTTTTCAATACATAAATGACACAAAACACTGAATACAGAAGAATAAGATGATAGAAGAGACATACTCGAGATTCTGTAACGCAATGGAACTAGCATGGTGTGTAGTGAAAGCTAGTTCTGCCTAAAAAGGAAAATCCCAGTAAACGGATCAATGAAATGACCTTCCAGTGAAAAGTGACTGTTTTCAATCCCATAACCTGCACGAGAAGTGAAAACTTAAGACAAGAACTGCAAAATCAAGGTGAATCCGAACTCCACGGCCAAAACTACGTAAGGGAATCAGGGATACCTTGTGAGTATTTTGGTATAAAATATCCGTAGCTTCTAGAGTAATTGGTTTTCGTTTGATTTCTTATCTCCATTTATCTTTGTATCTGTATTTCACTGAAAACATCCGCACAGCAGTGCAAATGTCGGCGGTGGCGATGTGTGTATTATTTGTGAACAACCTTGTTCCATTCATTCTGGGTGCTTGCTGTTGACAACAGTATGCCGACTTTACTCTTCGCCCTCTGGCTTGCATTCGATACTGTTGGGTTTCGCCTCTTGTTTGCTTCTCCAGCGGTGTTTATTGGACGTTAACAGTGACACACAGCAGTGCGGATAGGTTTATTAATGAGTCGGTCGATATGCACTTCATCTATGGGTTCAATGAATACAGCGGAAGAGCGGTGCACTGACGCTATGCTGAGCTGTTCCTGCAACGACCCCTGCCTCATCACAGAGGACATGTTTCGTCGTAGGGTCCGTGTCTCGTGTTGAACGTTCTGGTAATCGCATATCATAGAAATTTTCACTGTTGTGAAGGTATGTTTACAGAAACGAAGGTAACTGGGTAAACAAACGAAATAAATAACAATTAAATTATTGCTCTGTAACGAGCCACCGGTGACCAAGGGTCCCTTACACCAAAGCACTCCGAAAACATCGCTGAGCAGCCTCTGAAACCTCGTCGGTACAATGCTTTTACTAAGTGATTATCTATATATGTTAAATAGCTTGGAAAAACCATATTTGTGCCATCAGCTGTATAATTTTATGTTTATTTCCGACCAGTTTCGATTGTTACAGTCATCTTCCAGGAGAAAAAAAAAACATTGTATATAAATGGATCAATATTATATTTCCGTAATATATGAGGCATACAAATGCAGACCATACATAACTGTCATAATATTCCGTCTTAACACAGTCCATAAAAATATGCTGTGCCTTGGCACAATTAAAGTATGGCACATTGGGTCGTAACTCCACACTTGATAACTGATGGTCAGCTATTAAGTGTGGAATTGACAAACAATTATTAGGAGTGGAGTTATCACCAAATGTTCACTACTATAATTGTGCTAAGGCACAGCTTGTTTATATGGCCTGTGTCAAGACTGATTATTAGGACAATTACGAGTATATACGGGTGATTCACGAGGATACGAAAATATTTTAATGTGTTATTCTTCAAGTAAAACTAAAGAAAAAAAGTTCATATAAACATAGGTCTGCAAATATTTAGTTACGGAGTTACGAGTAATAAAAGGTTTTGCCTGAAATTTAGCAATTACGCTAATATGAAGCCATCGCAAAACTGTACGAAGTTAAAGTAAAGCACGATATCAATTTATTTTGTTGTTATTGATCTGGTGAATCTAATAAAACATGTTCCAGACGTGTTCCTGCATTAGTTTTCCAGAACATTCAGAGAAATAAAGAAGTAATTACGTAAAATTTTTAATTTACTAATTATTTGCTCCAATTTGTTTTTAAATTCCAGACAATTGCACAAAGTTTTTAACAGAAGTTGTAGAGAATTTAATTTTGGAAAAATAGTGGTAATAACGTTAACTGAAACTGTATGAAAGTGTCAGATAATCTGCTTTTATTAATACCATAGCAAACTTGAATTCATGTTGAACCGGAAAAAACAAAGTCCAGTGTTAAGGAAGTTGTACAGCGTACATACAATAAATTCACAATAAATGTTCAAAAATGTCTCCACAGAGTTCACTGCATTTAGCTGCATATATATGAACAGGTTTTGTTGCTCCTTTCAGTTTCACAGGGTTGTTCTTCCTTTCGTCTATTGCATTCATAATGCGAGCAAGTAATGCCTCACGTGTGTTGACTTTCTCCTGATAAAATCGGGCGATCTGGGTGGCTACCGACATGTAGCACCACGACCAATCCATTTCTGGGCAAATGTTCATTTAAATGTGGAGGAACGGCGTTGGTGAAATGTGGAGGCGCGTCGTCATGTTGAAAATACATTTGCAATCGCGTAGCAAGTGAAACGTCTTCGAGCAACCGGGGCATTTCTTCTTGAAAGAATTATAAGTACATTTCGTCAGTTAGACTTCCTGGGAAAATGAGTGGTCCAATAAAGTGTGTGTTGATTACACTACACCACACATTTATGCTAAATCGCTGGTGGAAATTGCGGTGCACTGTTGTTTGTGGGTTTGCTTCAGACCATACGTGCTCCTCATGTAAATTGTTTATACCATCTCGAGTAGAATGTGCCTCATCAGTAAATAAAATCTATTTGTGTAACTGCTGATTAGTATTTAACCAGTTGCAAAACTCCAGACAAAGGGCAGGACCCCCGGACGTAAATGATCCACTTTCTGTTTATGGTAGGGATACAGATTATTGTACTTCAGTGTACGTCATACCTTAGATTGTGAAATGCCTAATCGTTGAGAGATACGTCGTGTACTGCTACCCGGGCTACGTTTAACAGCATCCATAATATCATCATCGTCTTCACGTATGGAGCGCTCGTACTGATCATGAACGCTAGGTTGAGAACGTGTGTCTTGTAACATTCGAAATGCTCCACTAATGGTTCGCGCATTCGGAATCCTCAGAGCTGGATAACATACGCGATATTCGTTAACTGCAGCCGTAGCATTACCATCACATTTGCCATAGATAAACACCAAATCGGCGTATTCCTATGTCGTAAATTTGAAAGACATCCCTTGCTTCATAGTTATCATGTGGTTTCAGATAAATACACTGTTGTTATTATGTGCCTTCACAGAACAATACAGAAAACTAACTCGTTTCAAGGCTAGGAAACGACTGAAACGGTTGTGAACAATAACATAAACGTTTCTACATTCTTAATGAAAAGTAAACAAATTTACCTGCATAATAGTCTTTGCTTCTCTGGATGTTCTGGAAAACTACTGCGGACACACGTCTGTGACATGTTTTATTAGATTCACCAGATCAATAACAACAAAATAAATGGATATCGTGCTTTTCTTTAACCTCGTACAGTTTTGCGATGGCTTCATATTAGCGTAATTGCTAAATTTCAGGCAAAACCTTTTATTACTCGTAACTCCGTAACTAAATATTTGCAGACCTATGTTTATATGAACTTTTTTTCTTTAGTTTTACTTGAAGAATAACACATTAAAATATTTGCGTATCTTCGTGAATCACCCTGCATATTCAACGTTTTTATCGCTCGTATACGGCGGAAAGTAGAAAGAAAACTGGCGTTCTACGGATCGGAGCGTGGAATGTCAAATCCCTTGGCAGGAGAAACAAGACTCCTGGTCAGGCGAATACAGGGTTATAAATACAAAATCAAATAGGGGTAATGCAGGAGTAGATTTAATAATGAATAAAAGAATAGGAGCGCGGGTAAGCTACTACGAACAACATAGTGAACGCATTATTGTAGCCAAGATAGACACAAAGCTCAAGCCTACCACAGTGGTACAAGTTTATATGCCAACTAGCTCCGCAACTGACGAAGAGTTTGAAGAAATGTATGATGAGGTAAAAGAAATTATTCAGATAGTGAAGGGAGACGAAAATTTGGTATTCATGGGAGACAGGAATTCGATAGTAGGAAAAAGAAGAGAAGGAAAAGTAGTAGGTGAATATGAAATGGGGGTAAGGAATGAAAGAGGAAGCCGCCTGGAAGAATTTTGCACAGAACGTAACTTAATCATAGTTAACACTTGGTTTAAGAATCATGAAAGAAGGTTGTATACGTGGAAGAGGCCCAGAGACATCGGAAGGCTTCAGATAGGTTATATAATGGTAACACAGAGGTTTAGGAACCAGGTTTTAAACTGTAAGACATTTCCAGGGGCAGATGTGGACTCTGACCACAATCTATTGCTTATGAACTGTAGATTAAAACTGAAGAAACTGCAAAAAAGGTCGGAATTTAAGGAAATGGGACTTGGATAAACTGAAAGAACCAGAGGTTATAGAGAGTTTCAGAGAGAGCATTGGGGGACGATTGACAAGAGCAGGGGAAAGAAATACTGTAGAAGAAGAATGGGTAGCTTTGAGAGATAAAATAGTGAAGGCAGCAGAGGATCAAGTAGGTAAAAAGACAAGGGCTAGTAGAAATCCTTGGGTAACAAAAGACATGGTATGGATAAACTCCTTGACTTCCTTACACATCTAAACTCCATACACCCCAACATCAAATTCACTATGGAGACTGAAACGGAGGGTAAATTACCTTTCCTTGACGTCTTGGTCAAGAGAAGGGCTGACGGCACCCTAGGTCATGGGGTGTATCGGAAGACAACGCACACTGATCTGTATTTGCACGCAGACAGCTGCCACCACCCTTCACAGAGGAAGGGGATACTTAAAACTCTAGTACATAGGGCGCGCACTATCTCTGACGCAGAGAGTCTACCCCAGGAATTGGAACATCTGAGAACTGTATTTCGAAAAAATGGGTACTCAGAGTGGCAGATTCAACGTGCTCTCCGCCCAACCACTACAGCACAACCTGTGGAGGTGGATGAAATCACGAGGGAGGAGGTGGGCACTGCGTTTATCCCATATACAGGCGCACTCTCGGAGAAAATCGCCCGCATTTTGAAGAAACATCAGGTCGGAACTGTATTTTGTCCTCCGAATAAAACTCGTGGACTGATGGGGAGCGCCATAGATGACCTCGGTTTGAGGAAGGCCGGCGTGTACCAGATTCCGTGTCAATGTGGCAAGTCGTATATTGGTCAGACGATGCGTACCGTCGAGGATCGATGCCGTGAACACCAGAGGCACACTCGACTGATGTATCCGAGCAAGTCGGCGGTCGCTGAACATTGTCGGAAAATCACGCTATGGAGTATGAACGCACGAGTATTCTGGTACAGACGTCGAAATACTGGGACAGCGTTGTTAGAGAGGCCATCGAAATTGGCACCAATGACGACCTCATAAACTGTGACTGTGGCTATAATCTTAGCAAGTCTTGGGAACCAGCGATTCGGTTAATCAAGAGTAAACCGAGCAAACCTATAGTTGTGACGACCACGGCGGACAGAGCCATCACTCTGACGTCATCTCAGACGCCGCCGCAATCTCTTCCTCCGCGCGACCGTGGCTCGGGGCGCGGACGGCGGAATGAGAGCTCCGCGGGCGGAGGGTATTTAAATCGGCCGCCTCCGCGACCGAACGCAGTTCCCTCTGAGCAGCCATAGCGTACGGATCTCCGTACCGGCACGTTCACAGGAGCTCAGTCCGTCACTTCACCTGATGATGGCGACATGTATGATCGCCGAAATATTGCGCCCGTTGGACACTGTAGGCCGGCAGTACACCCGTGAATATTTGATTGAATTTATATGTCATTATAAATACAAACGATACTTACAATTATTTTGTATGTTGATATTGTTTCCCGTCTTCATTAATACATCGCTGAAGTCTTTTTGGGACACTGTTGCATACTCTATGACATGATGTGGTCTGACTGTCCAAATCATGAAATGCGTCATCGATGTAGTCTTTTAGTTCAACAACGGTCTGAGGCTATTGATGAAAACAGCGCATAAGAAGAAATCAATGGACGTGACATCTTGGGAACGTGGAGGCATGTCAATAACTGTCCTTCGACCAATCACTTTTGTTTGGAAAGTTACGTTTAAATAATCGCGGATGGCAGCGTTATAATGTGGTGGAGCACCATCGTGTTGAAAGTGAATTTTTTGAAAGTTTTCAGCACACATCATAAGTCCTGGATCTACGTAATTCTGAAGCATATCCTGTCACTGTTCTTTCAAAAACAATATGGTCAAAGCACGCCAAATGATTATATTGCCAACAAAGCACTCACTCCGTTTGATTTAGTGGTTACTCTAACAAACGATTTTTATTGTCAGTATACCAGTAAGTGCAGTTATGTCTGTTAGCTTGCCCACGTACCTTAAAATTGGTCTAGCAAGACCGCACAATTTTACTGAATCGATTAGGATCAGGCTTCTGTTGGTCAAACATCAATTCACAAAACTGAAGACGTCGATCTGGACCATCTTGAAGACACCAATGTCGTATACGTGGAATGTATACTTTGAAGTTCTGTTTGTGTAACATTCTTTGCACTGATAAAGACAGCTCAGTTGCTAACCAATTGGTTGATTTTCGCGACTCTGGGTCAGAGCTAAACATATCCGCGAGTCACTTTCCACAGTTATGACTGTTGTCGGGCGGCAAGATCTTGGCGCGTCCACAACAAATCCGTGGTCTTCAAATCTGTCTCCTATGTCGTGCACTGTTTGTCTAGACGGTGGTTATGATCTGAAGTGTCTTCCCCATTCATTAACAATTGCAGTAGCACCACTTTTAAAAATATTTTTAAAGCGAAAATAAAAAAAAAAATGGTTCAATTGGCTCTGAGCACTGTGGGACTCAACTGCTGAGGTCAAGCGAAAATCCTTTCTTCTTTCGTTGACATGGTGACAGTTCGGAAAACGAGAGCTGCAAACATGTCTCACAGATCATGCTTTCAACAATTCACTAGTTTGATTATTGTGTTTGTTGTGTTTGTCATTGGATTGTAAACCAACTTGACAAGGCGTAATTATCACCATTTGCCACTAACAACTTAACGGGTTGAAACTTCTAACTGTGATATGTCTTGCTGTTACTTTTGTCTTCTTTTAACCAACTGTCCAGTGACTTTTTGCGCCAGCCTGTGTATTGGGCAAAAGTCTTTGCCTCGGCGTTGGTCCTAAATCAGAGCAAAAGGCAGCCTAAAGAAAAGTACACTTTTTCCATGATTATGTAAGGGTGTTTAACGTTTTCTACCCATATGATCGGTGTGGTACTCAATATATGAACCACATCTGCCGTGGTCGTTAACATAAATGTCTCTGATTCGACTCCAGATATTCCGCGCAATATATTGTTCAGGGAGATCATAAGGTGCTGTCAACGCTGATGGGATTGCTACTCGCACCTTCTGGTCGAGTTCGAGAAGAGCAAGTTACATGCTGGAACCGGAATTCACTTTCCCCCATCCTTTCTATTCTTTAACTAGATACTGTATACCAGTTAGGTTTCTTCAGAGTATGCTGATGTAATAGTTCCATACATAACAATCATATACAACCGTTCGCTCGACTAAAGGTCCGTACCCAAAGACTGGAAAGTTGCACAGGTCACACCAATATTCAAGAAAGATAGTAGGAGTAAGTCATTAAATTATAGGCCCATATCATTAATGTCGATATGCAGCGGGATTTTGGAACATATATTGTGTTCGAACATTATGAATTACCTCGAAGAGAAAGGTCTATGGACACACAGTCAACAAGGATTTAGAAAACATTGTTCTTGTGAAACATAACTAGCTCCTTACTCAAATGAAGTGTTGAGTGCTATTGACAAGGGATTTCAAATTGATTCCGTATTTCTAGATTTCCAGAAGACTTTTGACACTGTACCTCTCAAGCGGCTTGTTGTGAAATCGCTTGCTTATGGAATATCATCTGAGGTATGTGAGTGGATTCGTGATTTCCTGCCAGAGAGGTCACAGTTCGTAGTAACTGACGGAAAGTCATCGAGGAAAACAGAAGGGATTTCTGTCGTTCTCCAAGGCAGTGTTATAGGCCCTTTCATGTTCCTTATCTATATAAATTATTTAGGAGACAATCTGAGCAGCTGTCTTAGGTTGTTTTCAGATAATGCTGTTATTTATCGATTAGTAAAGTCGTCAGAAGATCAAAACACGTTGAAAAACAATTTAGAAAAGATATCTACATGATGCAAAAATTGATAATTGATCCTAAATAACGAAAAGTGTGAGGTCATCCACATGAGTGCTAAAAGGAATCCGTTAAACTCCGGTTACACAATAAATCAGTCGAATCTAAAGGCAATGAATTCAACTAAATACCTAGGAATAACAATTACGAACAACTTACATTGGAAGGAGCAATTGGAAAATGTTGTGGAGAAGGTTAACCAAAGACTGCGTTTTATTTGCAGGACAGTTATAAAATGTAACAGATCGACTGCGCGATGTGGATCCTTACTAGATAGAACTGACGGAATACATCGGGATAGTTCAAAGAAGGGCAGCATGTTTTGTATTATCGCGAAATGTGGGAGTGAGTGTCACTGAAATGGTACAGTATTTGGGGCAGACATAATCAAAACAAAGACGTTTTTCGTTGCGGCGGAATCTTCTCACGAAGTTTCAGTAACCAATATTCTCCTCCGAATGCGAAAATATTTTCTCTACGCCGACCTACATAGGGAGAAACGATCATCATAATAAAATAAGGGAAATCACAACTCGCACGGAAAGATATAGGTGTTCGTTTTTTCTGCGCGCTGTACGAGATTGGAATAACAGAGAATTATTGTGAAGGTGGTTCGATCAACCTCTGCCAGCCACTTGAGTGTGAATTGCGGAGTATCGATGCAGATGTAGATGTAACCGCCCACAATGTCACTAGAAAAGGACAAGAACGAATTACGGACACGGACATCATGTAGTGACACAACTGACATTCATCCATTACTCGGAGGAAGGCAAGAACGAGCCGCTTCCACTAACTCCTTCCCGAGAAAAAGATGTGGGATCAGCGCTGTGCTTTTGGGTGTTCAGCCAAGTTGTTGCTCACATTTTTCTGAAATGTATTTCGAGCACCGACCAAGTCGTCGTCATTAGATGCTGCGATCTGTGGTGTTGCGTGTGCTAGCTGCCTGGACTGCGCTCAATCAGGATATTTCTTTTATACTCCTTTCTCTGGATAGCAGGGTGGGCTGCCGAAAAACTTCATTTCTTTCAGCAGTCTGAGAGTCGGGCAGAGAGAATTCCAGTTGTGAATATTTGAGATGAAATCTGGTTCTTGCTTTCGCCTCGAAAACTTTGTAGGAACTGGGAAGTGGGTGTGTTTTAATACATTTCTGGGAGATGGAGGCCCGTCGCCCCAGACCGATGAACATCCCACCTAGTGTGATCTCACACCCTTTCTGGGCTTCAATTCCTCGACTTGCGCCATAGGGTGGTGGGGTTTCGGGTTCCGCTGGATAGGTCAGGAGTCCACTACACGCAACAAGCGGCTACACGGGTAGCAGGGGTTGTGTGGCGTGGGCTGGGCGGTTTTTTAGGTTAGATGGCCTTGGGCAAGTACAGAAAGGGCAACAGCCTCAACGGGTGTGGGGCAAAGTCAGGACATGCGGGGACCAAGCAGCAATCGGTATTGTAATTGTCAACTGTCGAAGCTGCGTTGGTAAAGTACCGGAACTTCAAGCGCTGATAGAAAGCACCGAAGCTGAAATCGTTATAGGTACAGAAAGCTGGCTTAAGCCAGAGATAAATTCTGCCGAAATTTTTACAAAGGTACAGACGGTGTTTAGAAAGGATAGATTGCATGCAACCGGTGGTGGAGTGTTCGTCGCTGTTAGTAGTAGTTTATCCTGTAGTGAAGTAGAAGTGGATAGTTCCTGTGAATTATTATGGGTGGAGGTTACACTAAACAACCGAACTAGGTTAATAATTGGCTCCTTTTACCGACCTCCCGACTCAGCAGCATTAGTGGCAGAACAACTGAGAGAAAATTTGGAATACATTTCACATAAATTTTCTCAGCATGTTATAGTCTTAGGTGGAGATTTCAATTTACCAGATATAGACGGGGACACTCAGATGTTTAGGACGGGTGGTAGGGACAGAGCATCGAGTGACATTATACTGAGTGCACTATCCGAAAATTACCTCGAGCAATTAAACAGAGAACCGACTCGTGGAGATAACATCTTGGACCTACTGATAACAAACAGACCCGAACTTTTCGACTCGGTATGTACAGAACAGGGAATCAGTGATCATAAGGCCGTTGCAGCATCCCTGAATATGGAAGTTAATAGGAATATAAAAAAAGGGAGGAAGGTTTATCTGTTTAGCAAGAGTAATAGAAGGCAGATTTCAGACTACCTAACAGATCAAAACGAAAATTTCTGTTCCGACACTGACAATGTTGAGTGTTTATGGAAAAAGTTCAAGGCAATCGTAAAATGCGTTTTAGACAGGTACGTGCCGAGTAAAATTGTGAGGGACGGGAAAAACCCACCGTGGTACAACAACAAAGTTAGGAAACTACTGCGAAAGCAAAGAGAGCTCCACTCCAAGTTTAAACGCAGCCAAAACCTCTCAGACAAACAGAAGCTAAACGATGTCAAAGTTAGCGTAAGGAGGGCTATGCGTGAAGCGTTCATTGAATTCGAAAGTAAAATTCTATGTACCGACTTGACAGAAAATCCTAGGAAGTTCTGGTCTTACGTTAAATCAGTAAGTGGCTCGAAACAGCATATCCAGACACTACGGGATGATGATGGCATTGAAACAGAGGATGACACGCGTAAAGCTGAAATACTAAACACCTTTTTCCAAAGCTGTTTCACAGAGGAAGACCGCACTGCAGTTCCTTCTCTAAATCCTCGCACAAACGAAAAAATGGCTGACATCGAAATAAGTGTCCAAGGAATAGAAAAGCAACTGGAATCACTCAATAGAGGAAAGTCCACTGGACCTGACGGGATACCAATTCGATTCTACACAGAGTACGCGAAAGAACTTGCCCCCCTTCTAACAGCCGTGTACCGCAAGTCTCTAGAGGAACGGACGGTTCCAAATGATTGGAAAAGAGCACAGATAGTCCCAGTCTTCAAGAAGGGTCGTCGAGCAGATGCGCAAAACTATAGACCTATATCTCTTACGTCGATCTCTTGTAGAATTTTAGAACATGTTTTTTGCTCGCGTATCATGTCATTTCTGGAAACCCAGAATCTACTATGTAGGAATCAACATGGATTCCGGAAACAGCGATCGTGTGAGACCCAACTCGCCTTATTTGTTCATGAGACCCAGAAAATATTAGATACAGGCTCCCAGGTAGATGCTATTTTTCTTGACTTCCGGAAGGCGTTCGATACAGTTCCGCACTGTCGCCTGATAAACAAGGTAAGAGCCTACGGAATATCAGACCAGCTGTGTGGCTGGATTGAAGAGTTTTTAGCAAACAGAACACAGCATGTTGTTATCAATGGAGAGACGTCTACAGACGTTAAAGTAACCTCTGGCGTGCCACAGGGGAGTGTTATGGGACCATTGCTTTTCACAATATATATAAATGACTTAGTAGATAGTGTCGGAAGTTCCATGCGGCTTTTCGCGGATGATGCTGTAGTATACAGAGAAGTTGCAGCATTAGAAAATTGTAGCGAAATACAGGAAGATCTGCAGCGCATAGGCACTTGGTGCAGGGAGTGGCAACTGACCCTTAACATAGACAAATGTAATGTATTGCGAATACATAGAAAGAAGGATCCTTTATTGTATGATTATATGATAGCGGAACAAACACTGGTAGCAGTTACTTCTGTAAAATATCTGGGAGTATGCGTACGGAACGATTTGAAGTGGAATGATCATATAAAATTAATTGTTGGTAAGGCGGGTACCAGGTTGAGATTCATTGGGAGAGTGCTTAGAAAATGTAGTCCATCAACAAAGGAGGTGGCTTACAAAACACTTGTTCGACCTATACTTGAGTATTGCTCATCAGTGTGGGATCCGTACCAGGTCGGGCTGACGGAGGAGATAGAAAAGATCCAAAGAAGAGCGGCGCGTTTCGTCACCGGGTTATTTGGTAACCGTGATAGCGTTACGGAGATGTTTAATAAACTCAAGTGGCAGACTCTGCAAGAGAGGCGCTCTGCATCGCGGTGTAGCTTGCTGTCCAGGTTTCGAGAGGGTGCGTTTCTGGATGAGGTATCGAATATATTGCTTCCCCCTACTTATACCTCCCGAGGAGATCACGAATGTAAAATTAGAGAGATTAGAGCGCGCACGGAGGCTTTCAGACAGTCGTTCTTCCCGCGAACCATACGCGACTGGAACAGGAAAGGGAGGTAATGACAGTGGCACGTAAAGTGCCCTCCGCCACACACCGTTGGGTGGCTTGCGGAGTATCAATGTAGATGTAGATTAACACTGAGCTTCCAGGTATTCAACCAAGTTGCTGATTCCTTTCTTTCTGCGCAATGTTATGAAACAAAATGCGACGATAACAGTAGCGCTGTTGAATCGCCTAGCTCCTGGGACAGCATAATTTCCGATATAACGATGTTGGAAAAGCCAATATGCCAGTACGGATACCTCAGTTCATGAAAGGCTTGGGATGCGGCACTCGATTTACTCAGATCTTGCCTACCATCTCAGCCGTCAGAACTAGAAAATCCTGAGAGAATGTTACATACACAAGGTATCTATACAGGGTGTATTTGAAATGAGTTTAGATAATGAGGAGGCTGGTAGAGTGGGTCATAACAATCATATTTCACATAGAAACCAGTGTCTGCATCCCTTAGCATACTGCACTAGGCTTCGTTGAACAGTGTTTCACGCCGCCTAGAGGGTAGGCACACGACATGCCAACCGAGCCGGCATGGTAGCAGATTTGCATGGCAACGATTTCAATGTATTTGTGACATCAACGTGAAAGAGACGTCGGATTGATGTTTCATGACTTTTATTTGCTAATTCTGTAGTAGACATAGTTGCGAAAATCCAAGGCGGAACAACACAACGGGTTTTCCGCCTCTTACTGGGACGTGAACGCCTTGCTTTTGTCTGAGCAAATGTATATTTGCCAGGTATCGCACAAAGGCACACTGCGGAGTCTGGTCCGCCCTGGGTCAGTTTGTCATCAAACAGGGACTCTGTTCTGTTTGTTACTGTGTGGAGTGAACAGGAAATGGAGCGCTATTCTTGGGAGGAAAGGGCAGACATGCACTGTGGGCGGCGGATGGAAATGCTCATGCTGCCCAGTGTTTGTACGTTCGGCGGTTTCCGAACTGTCGAGTGCCAGATCCAAGCACATTTACCGCCATCCACAGATCCATAGGAGGGACAGGTTCTCTTGACGTACAGTTTTCACTAGCACGTGTGCATTTGAGGCCTACTTCAAAATCCGGTGCATTCGTTTTATATTACAGGTGCGAAGGCCTGACGGACGCGGTCATCAACGCACAGTGCATACAACAAGGCTTGAAGAGGAGGCGTCAGCACTGCTGGAAAATACACACTCAACAAGCACGTGGCTTTTTGCACTTGAAATGGGTGTAAACTATTCCGCAATTTGGCGTGTGTGGCATGAAGATGATTTGCATCCTTACGACCTTCAGAAGGTTCAGGCCCTTAACCCAGACGATTATCCACGTCGAATTGAATTCAACCAGTGGTTTTTACAAAGGTGTGCAATTAAGGCCGGACTTTCTGAATCGTATACTTTTTGCGTATGAGACAGACTTTACACGATACGGTATGTTCCACAGTCACGATCAAAACGTGTGGGTGCAACAAAGTCCGCACGCCGCCTTTGTTCTTGGTCACCAAGATCACTTCGCTATCAACGTTTGGACCGGTCTGGTAGGCAATAATCTGGTCGGTCCATACGTGATCCCCCGGCGACTGAACGCAAATAGATACTTCATCTTTTTACGAGATACTCAGCCAGAATTGTTGGAACATGTTCTACTAACGTTCTATAAAGAATGTAGTACCATATACATCTACATCTACTTCGATACTCTGCAAATTACATTTAAGTGCCTGGCAGAGGGTTCATCGAACCACCTTCACAATTGTCTATTATTCCAATCTCGTATAGCGCTCGCAAAGAACGAACACCTATATCTTTCAGTATGAGCTCTGATTTCCCTTATTTTATCGTGGTGATCGTTTCTCCCTATGTAGGTCGGTGTCAATAAAATATTTTCGTATTCAGAGGAGAAAGTTGGTGATTGGAATTTGGTGAGAATATTCTGTCGCAACGGCTCTAACCACTATGGGACTTAACATCTGAGCTCATCAGTCCCCTAGAACTTAGAACTACTTAAACCTAACTAACCTAAGGGCATCACTCACATCCATACCCGAGACAGGATTCGAACCTGCGACCGTAGCGGTTGCACGCTTCCAGACTGAAGCGCCTAGAACCGCTCGGCCACAACGGACGGCCTGTCGCAACGAACAACGCCTTTCTTTTAATGATGTCTAGCCCAATTACTGTACCATTTCAGTAACATTCTCTCCCATATTTCGCGATAATACAAAACGTGCTCCTCTTCTTTGAACTTTTTCGATGTACTCCGTCAGTCCTATCTGGTAAGGATCCCACACCGCGCAGCAGTATTCTAAAAGAGGAGCGTACTGTAGGCTGTCTCCTTAGTAGATATGTTACTTTTCTAAGTGTCCTGACAATGAAACGCAGACTTTAGTTAGCCGTCCCCACTACATTTTCTATGTGTTCCTTCCAATTTAAATTGTTCGTAATTGTAATTCCTAGGTATTTAGTTGAATTTACGCCCTTTATATTTGACTGAATTGTCGTATAACTGAAGTATAACAGATTCCTTTTAGCACTCATGTGGATGACCTCACACTTTTCGTTATTTAGGATCAGTTGCCAATTTTCACACCATTCAGTTACCTTTTCTATATCGTTTTTCTATTTGTTTTGATCTTCTGATGACTTCATTAGTCGATAACCGACAGCGCCATCTGCAAACAACCTAAGACGGCTACTCAGATTGTCTCCCAAATCGTTTATGTAGATAAGGAAAAGCAAAAGGCCTATAACACTACCTTCGGGAACGCCAGAAATCTCTTCTGTTTTACTCGATGATTTTCCGTCAGTTACTACGAACTGTGACCTCTCTGACGGGAAGTCACAAATCCAGTCACGTAACTGAGGCGATATTCCATAAGCACGAAATTTCACCATAAGCCCCTTGTGTGGTACAGTGTCAAAAGCCTTCTGGGAATCCAGAAATACGGAATCGATCTGAAATCCCTTGTCAATTGCACTCAATACTTCATGCGAATAAAGAACTAGTTGTGTTTGACAAAACGATGTTTTCTAAACCCATGTTGACTGTGTGTCAATAGACCGTTTTATTCGCGGTAATTCATACTGTTCGAACACGATAATGCACCTGCTCGTTTCGCCTATGCAGTGCAAATGCATTTGGGTGAAACCTTTGGTGAGTACTGGATAGGGCGCGATATGCTAGTAACACGGCCTGCACGTTCCCCTGGCTTGAGGCGCACTAATTATTTCTTCGATCACCTGAAATCTGTTGTCTGTGAAAGACCCACTCAGACTGATGATGAGCTGATTGTGCTCATTATGGCAGTCTCCGATGAAATTTCCACTTTGCCAGGAGTGTTTGAAAGCGTGCAACAGTCACTCCAGCGTCGCTGCATGGCGTGAATTCAAGCAGGAGGGTAATTTCGAGCACTTTTCGTGTTTTCAAGTAAAGGTTATAAAATTTTACTCCGACTTCTCATTTACCCTGTGTAACACCTCCGATTTATGTATCCCGCTCGATCGGGATCTGAAGAGCAGCCCAAATAAATATTAATTAATGTGACCGTGTACCTAATGGGGCTGACAATCGGATTTGACTGCTACGGAGTTGTTACATTCCATTTTGTCCTTCTCAATGCTGTAATAATGAAATGTCTGGTGACAAGAAGAACGCCAACACAGCTTCACTAATCAAGACCTAGATTCGTCTCAAAAACACAAGAAAAAGGAGACAGCCACTGCCTTCGTCATACATAATTAATTACGACTAATCTCAGCACAGGCCTCTTCGTTATTCATTATTGTCACACGCAAATTCAATCACTGCAATCCAACACTGCACTCCAACACTGCAATCCAAATGATGCCGGCGCGGTAGACGCGAAACCAAAAATATCGGCACAGAAATATCACTGATCACTCTAGTAATTATACTTCTTAACTTTCCCGTATTATTCTAACACAAAGGGGTTAAACCGCAGCGATGGCCACTCCCTTTGTCGGTAAGCTTTGGCTTACATCAACAGGCCTCCACCCGCTCGGCCCGCAACCAGGGAACTGACTTCAACTCACACTCGCTCACGCAACACGACACTATCGATTGTTTGCCCTATCGACCTGTGCCGAGTGCAAACTTATAGTAAGGGACTACGGACCCCTTACACCTGATACTACTAAAACATTTAAAACGTTGCCCTGCAGACCTGCTAGCATGATGACTTGACGTGTTGTATACCTACCCTTTTGGCGTCGCACGACACTGTTCAACGATGCCTAGCGTTGCATGCTAAGGGATGCGGACGTGGGTTGCTTTGTGAAATATGCTTGGTATGATCCGCTCTACCAGCCCTCTGATTTTCTACATTCATTTCAAATACATCCTGTATATATATTTCTGGCGGAAAAAATATCACAGCACCAAAGATAATTAATGCAGAGTAACGAAATTTCGGGAATTCATTTGTCTAGGTAATAGTCTTAAGCGATTAACACTGCAAGGTCACGGGTTAATGTAAGCGTGAGATAATCCATTGCAAATGTGAAATGCTGGCACGTAAGTAACCGTTGTAACCATCACAATGTTGAATGAAAGCATGCAAACGTGTGTTGTACAGGTGTCGGATGCCAGTTTGTGAGATGGAGTTCCATACCTGCTGCGCCTGGCCGGTCAATGCAGGGACAATTAATACTGTTTGTGGATGAGGCCGGAGTCTTTGTCCGATGATGTCCGATATGTCCTCGATTCGAGAAGGATCTGGTGGTCGAGCAGGCCAAGGCAACACCTCGACACTCTGTAGAGCATGGTGGGTTACAACATCGTTATGTGGGCGAGCGCTAACCTGTTGGAAAACACTCTATGATATGCTGCTCATGAATAACAGCACAATAGGTCGAATCACTAGATTGACGTACGGGTTTGCAGGCAGGGTGCGTGGGATAAAACGGGTTGGCTGCTGGCCCTCAAATGACCTGATTCTAACCAACACACGGCCATCACTGGCCATCACTGGCTGAATCAGCTTTCATCAGAAAACACAACAGATCTCCACCCTGACCTCCAAAGACCTCTCGACTGACATCAAAGAAATTGCGAATGGCGGTGGTTTGGGTCAGTGGAATGTACGCTACAGCGCCCCTTCCTTGGAGCTGTCCTTGAAATAACTGATTTGTAACGGTATATTGTAACGCTGAGGTGCCAATTGCTGCTCAAATTGCTGCTACAGATGCAGTACGAGGCGGCAGAACCATAAGCCCAGTACGATGCTCTTCCCTCTCGGTAATGCCACGTGGCCGTTCGGAGGCCGGTCTTCTTGCGACTGTACGTTTCCTTGACAATCGCTGTCATGAATCGCCTACAGTGGCTACATTATCAACAAGTGTTTCTGCAGTATCGCAGAAGGAACGTCCAGCTTCTTGCATCTTACTACACTACGCAGTTCGAACATAGGAAGGTGTTGACAATGCCCTCGCTGCCGCGTTAAAGGTATTGTTGACTAACATCAACTCAACGTCCACTCTCAAATATATTAACGCTTACGAACATTACTGCTCGTATTTAAAGCAATGCTGATCTGCATTCTTACAGTGGTACTACTAGCGCCACTCTTACGCGACTGGCGCGAAATTTGAATAGATATCATCTTCCAGATGTCAAAACACTCCTCTAACTTTCGTTTATATCACACAACCCCTTCTTGGTGTTGCGATTTTTTTCCGTCAATGTATTTATAAACATTCCGATTAATTGATCCGGATACCGTCTAACCTCCCCCTTACTAATCGGCCTATCCTGCTTTCTATATAAAATATGACCGTGGATCGCATGTATGCCTAATGGATTTTTACTAATCGGATAAGGTTATTTTTACCGAAGAAATAATACCGATAAGTAGGACGAAAGTGTACAACAGACCCTTCTGATGGAAAAATCTACTAAAATTAAAAGTAATTAAACCGAACAGGGCTATAATTTGGGAAAATGAAAGTTATTTTGCGCATTCACTCACGAAAAACACTGTACAGAAAAGGGGTACCACTGATCAAGAATCCAAAAGTTACACTACTGAACGAAAAGGAAATAATTAACGGTCTCCAGCCCACTAGGTCAATTTACATCCAAAATCAAGTACGAGATGATGGGAAAGAAAAACATGTATTGTTAAACACTTACGTGGCAACTGAAGATTGTGACGTCCTTTTTTTTAACACTAATTTTAAGTGAGTATCTAATGATAAAGAAAACTGAGAAGTCACTCTTACGTTATTGTTGTCATTAAATTTTGACAAAAAACAATGAAGTAATGGTTTGAAAATATGCAATTAAACTGTATGTTAGCATTAAACTTCGTTATGTGAACGATGACTTTCAGTACATCAAAGACATCAAAGAAATACAGAAAAAAACAAGTTCTTTTTACTTTTAGTTACTTATTTTGCAAATTGGATTACAAATTATTGTCTGAACAACTGAGCCTTTCTTTACTGACTTGAACAGAAATAAGTAATAGAATACGTACCAAACCAAACAGCCATGTGCTCCAAGCTACATGTAATATAAATAAAACACCCACACTCTTAATTTGTGCATTTCTTTAGATTTAGATTTTTTCCAGTGATTGATTCTCAAACTTGAAAAATGAAATTGCTTTACTTTGCTTACATACTGAAACCTTTGATGTACAACAGTTAATTGAAAGTAGACTGAGGCAAAATATCTTAAAACTGAAATTATTCATTAATAAACTAGCTGTAACTATTCAGATTGTTTTTTTGACACTCGGTTACATATAAGGAAAAAAAAAAGGAACAAGGACCTTTCTTGGTAACAATGTCTAAGGACAATGAGTACACAATCGTCCCGAGTTTAACTGATTATTATTTATATAAATTTTATCAATAAAACCACATTCAGTTGTGCTGCTGGATTACTCGTTAATACTTTCTACCAATGAACAGTTTCACTTCAGCGCTGTGCATATGACAAAACTCTGAGTCGACGACGAATCTGTGTTGCTGGAACTGCTGCTGCTGTTGAAGACGGTAGCATATTGTGGAGCCACGGCTAATTATAGGAACGGTCAATCGTAATTAATACAGCCTCTTCCGCCCGTCCACTGTCCGTACTCCTGCTACTAGACATCTGGCCGGCGAGTGTACATGATGCCGCCGAAAATGGTACTCTCTACTGCGAGAGCGTCAAGACCACACTTCCGCACACTACCCGTCCCTCTCTCTCCGCGCAACAATCCACTACCCAAAGATTTTACAATGCACAAGCACTGCTATTATCGTTTCTAGTCGATGCAAATAACAATTCATTTGGCTTTTTCCCAGAGATTATACGTTTCACAGGAAGACACAGATAAATACAATGAAATGTCAGCAGACTCCTACCTAAAATTTTCACACACAGTGAAGCAATGTCCTTACTTATTAAAGTAAAGCATTTAAATCACAAATATTTACATACATTTCAGCAAAAAAAAAAAAAAAAATTATATATCGCTAGCAGGTGCCATGCATCCTGCATTTTCGGTGTTACAACCACTATGTAATGCGGAAATGACTATTAGATGCCACTCGAGGCTGGCCTGCAGTATAAAAGAAGGCGGAAAGTATGGCGTTGCCAATAGAGAAGCAGTAATTGTGTAAGCAACGGTAAGGAACTCTTGATGGGGTGTAGAGAGCGACGCCATTGGGTAGTTGTGACTAGAGCTGAATGATTTTGAGTGATTATAACGCTGTACCCTGTGGCATATCGATGGAAGGGTTTGTGTTTGGCGAATGCCTACAGGACCTACCCTGGCGCCATGTGTAGTGTGAACAGAGAAGTACTAAGGTTGTTGTGGTACGGTATGGGGGTGTTTTTCGTGTTTAGGATATGGTCCCATTATTACGCTTAAGAAAATAAATTTAGAAGGATATGAACATATTTTACAGCATTGTGTACTGAGTACAGTATAGCAACACTTCGCAGACTATGACTGTTTCTGTCAGCATGACAATACTCTCTCTCATAAGGAGGCATCTGTGAGGCAATGGTGTGTGGACAGTAACATTCCTGAAATGGACTGGTCTGTCTAGAATCCGGACCTGAACCCAATGGAAAACAGCTGGTTGTTCGGATGCTTTTGATCACCGTATATGTACATGGGTTGGGTAAAAAAATAGTAGCAACACGGTTATAATTCGTTCCACATGCTACGGACAGACATTTAGCGTATCACATGCTCTCGGCAAAATCGCCCCGCAAATCGATTACCTTCCGCTGCAGAGATAGAAGGCGTCGTACACCGTCAGCACATCCATCTCTGTCGATGTTTTGCAAGGACGAACCTACGACACGGATGATGGCTTGTCTTGTGATGTAGCGCATGGAACGAAGAGGTTTCTTAATTTTGTCGATCAGGTCGGAATCGCACGGACTCATATCGGATGAATACGGTGGATGTTCCAGCCTCTCCCGCTCCTACGTATGCAGGAACTCATGCACGGCTTTCGCCGGATGGCATCGTGCATTGTCGTGAAGGATGATGGGATGCAGTGCCAGAAGGAAACATTGTCGTACGCTGCGACCATGTGCCACTTCAGTCTTGATCCACGGACGTTTTCCATGTTTCTTATACATACTATTGAAGCGCTCGGTCTGCCCTTCCGCACTTTCAGACACTACACCTCGTAAATGACTCAAACAAAGCCGTCACCACTCAATCCACAACTTCAACTGACCTTCTACTATCAGAAACCGACAGCGGACATGTCATGTGACACGCATCCTTCATGTTACAGCGATGCTGCCGTTACTTTGAGTGTGTGTGTGTGTGTGTGTGTGTGTGTGTGTGTGTGTGTGAAATCTTATGGGACTTAACTGCTAAGGTCATCAGTCCCTAAGCTTACACACTGCTTAACCTAAATTATCCTAAGGAGAAACACACACACCCATGCCCGAGGGAGGACTCGAACCTCCGCCGGGACCAGTCGCACAGTCCATGACTGTAGCGCCCTACACCACTTGGCTAATCCCGCGAGGCGCTACTTTTTATCTTACCCCTGTATACGAGTATAGCGGGTGTCTCTCCTAAGAGTCGTCAGGTACAATTTTTTGATGTTTCAGTAGATATTTGCAGTGCCTTTTTGGCATTGTGTAGATGGAGTGAGGCCAAACAACTACTGCTCGTCACGTCTTTCGTACAACGCCCAGTATCTGTTTGTTTCCTATTGCAAAAAAATCTCGATATATTTTAAGAGGAACAGTGAAGCGGGACTCATGACTGCTGCTACTGCTTGGCGGTAGCAGTCAGCGTGGGCGAGGACAGTGCTTATTCTTCGAGTTTCACTGCCCCTGTAAATACCTATTGATAAAACAAACACGTCAGTAGACTAAATTCAGAAAACGAATGAATTACGATAGAAGCAAGAGATTTCGGTTGCACGACAACATCGCCAGTCGGCAATGGAACGTACTCAGAACTTGTTCTTTCACACACATCAAAAACAGTTTTGCATTGCCCGGTTGCAAGAACTCCTGAAGATAGACGTTGACAGTGGATATTGCGTCACGGACACAGTACTTTTGGTTGTTCAGAGACGTCACTAAACCCGCCCAAAGATGTAAACAACCATGCATGAGCAGAGCCTGTCAGACGTAGTGGGTCCGACGGCCGATCAGTTTCACTCATTGGCATGGGGGCTTAATTAAATATCTTTGAAAATAATTTTTATTTTTCGTGACTGTATGTCCGATTACGCTGTGTCTCGTAAACGGTTGGCCCTGACTAGTATTATTACGCAATCTGACTTAATTTATATTGATGAAAAGCACTCTAGACATTACAATCTCTCCACACCGACTCGTTACTATCACATCTCAACCAGAACTCTCCAGTATCACATCTCAGCAAGGACTGCCTATTAGCACATCTCAACAAACACTTTTCTCTACGACATCTCAGCACAGACTACCACGAGTTCTCCCAAGGCACTGACTACTACAAGCTCTCCCCAAGCACTCCGTGAAGGCGGCTGAATAATACTCTTTGGCGCAATCTCTGGCGCTGTGGCTCAGTGTAGCCACCTTTCATATGCCCCTCCTCCACGGGCTAGAATTTGATGGTATTTTTGGCAGCATTGGTGGTGAAAATACCACCAAATTCGTCCAGAAAAATACAGACAAAAATAAAAGATAATATTAATACCTAAATATCACATAATTAGTTAAAATTTTGGCTTTGCACTGACCTTTCAATAACCTAATATATAAAATACAGTAGGCAATACAAATTATTTCATACATGTGGCTTTACATAATAGTTTACACAATACACAAAAAATCAGTTTATACAAATGTTCACATAAAATACTTTTAATTATTCAAAAAAAACAAATAGTTGATAATTCCAGCCCAGCAATGGTCAACAGGTGCAAACACCAACAAGTGACATCATTTTAGTAAAAGCAGTTCCATCAGTTGCACCCAGCAATGTTGAACAGGTGCAGACACCAACAAGTGACATCATTTCAGTAGAAGCAGTCCATCAGTGGCACCCAGCAATGTTGAACAGGTGCACACAGCAACAGGTGACATTATGTCAGTAGAAGCAGTTCCATCTGTGGCACCCAGCAATGTTGAAGAGGTACACACAGCAACAAGTCACATTTCTCAGCAGAAGCAGTTCCATCAGTGGCACCCAGTAATGTTGAGCAGGTGCAGACACCAACAAGTGACATTATGTCAGTAGAAGCAGTTCCATCTGTGGCACCCAGCAATGTTGAAGAGGTACACACAGCAACAAGTCACATCATTTCAGTAGAAGCAGTTCATAAGTGGCACCCAGTAAAGTTGAGCAGGTACACACAGCAACAAGTCACATTATTTCAGTAAAAAACAGTCCATCAGTGGCACCCAGTAATGTTGAGCAGGTACACACAGCAACAAGTGACATTATTTCAGTAGAAGCAGTTCATCAGTGGCACCCAGTAAAGTTGAGCAGGTACACACAGCAACAAGTGACATTATTTCAGTAGAAGCAGTTCATCAGTGGCACCCAGTAATGTTGAGCAGGTACACACAGCAACAATTCACATTATTTCAGTAAAAAGCAGTCCATCAGTGGCACCCAGCAATGTTGAGCAGGTGCAGACACCAACAAGTGACATTATTTCAGCAGAAGCAGTCCATCAGTTGCACCTAGCAATGATGAGCAGGTCCAGAGAGCAGTCCATAATATTCACTATCACTGATCACACTGTTCATCAGAGTTTATTAGCAGAAATTAAACATGTCCTAGTGGCACCAATCATGTAGAAAAAGTGCAAGTAACAGTCCATATTATTCACTATCCTAATCACACAGTTCATCAGCAGAAATTAATCATTCCTAAGTGGCACCCATTATGTTGAAAAGTGCAGGTAACAGTTCATAATATTCACCATCACTAATCAGACAGTTCAAGCATGAACAATAGTTTGAATACACATACAAATGCTTTTACAATGCTCTTACACTAAACTTACAAATTCTAATAAACACACAAATGATATCAGATAATTGTCATATTAACTGTTACAAATACTCAAATATCAGTAAACCTATAATATTTATGGGTGTCAGTGCAAGCCACTACAAACAAATAAAATAATATTTAGGAGATAGGTGGGTAGGATTAGGAAAGGAAAACACACAAAACACACTCACTCATCTTTCATCCACATTAAGTACTACTGTGTAATTGAATAGTGTTAACTGTGTAAATGCAATTCTGTCAAAATTTGATGTTCATCATGTGTATCAAGTAGTAGTGGCAGCAATGTATAACAGTCAATAATAGTTAAGTCAACGTCATAGTCATCATGTCAAGACCAATGTTTGCCAAGCCAGATCAAAATGTACGGTTGCTCAACAGCTGTCAGTGAGCCAAGATATGCAAATACTTCCTCTCTTAAAAAAAAAAAAGTATATACTGCTTAGTGATTTAACAAAGTGTGTGTAGACAATCTTCCTTCCACTTTAGTGTTCTAGTCTGCCAACTTCTTCCTCCTTGTTCCATATAGACCAACAAAAAAAATATGCACCACACTTACTTTACCTCTTATACACCAAAACTCCAATAATCATCAGCATCACATAATCTCAATACTTCAATAATACCTCTTACGTCGATACATATAAACCTTATCATTAATAGCATTTACCTTACCTCTTGTCCACCAAAACTCCAATAATCATCAACTTCACATAATCTCAGTACCTCAATAATACCTCTTCAATACGTCGATACATATAGACCTTATTGCCAATATCATTTCACTTCCATAACAACTCTTTCCTCTAGTCAGTCTCCTCGAACAAGTACAGATAAAATCCTAATGCAAACTTCAGTTCATCATCCCATACAATCTGAAGACACATTGTCAACACACAACCTCTGTGTAATCCATCTGAGCCAAATCTTCTACTCATTATGAATTATAAACCAAAGAAATGCATACATGACCTCTAACAGACTTAGTTCGAATAACTCTCAGTAATTAAGTACGATTACGGAGTGTGAATGATCATAATATTTCACAGTGTGCACACCACTTCAAGAATTATGGCAAACAGAAGCAAACATATGGAGTATTTCTTGTGTCAAGTGTCACTTCCTATTTCAATTGCTCACGAAAAATGCAGTGTAATAACTGTCAATGGTCTAAACCTAGTGTTGGTATGTCACGTCGTTAGCTTCCTTCCTATTAGCATAAATTTATACAGCTTTCATAAAACCTCCAGCTCATGTGACTTCTATGAAGTTTCTTGTACTAATGTTGTTCGTCGAATTATAGCAGTTCATTTTCTTATCTTAAAAATATAAGGCACTGCGCGTAAGCAAAACAAGCAATAGCGAGTAAATATACCAGTAGAGAACAGAATGTCAACAAGTGGATGCAGCACAATTCTTACAACGAGGCTCTGCCAAGCGAACAATCTATAATTAATCCAATAGTGTGACCTAAACTCTCTGTTTGTACACAGTATATCAGCATTTCTATATACTAAATTAAAGAGTAGTTGTGACGACAAACAGAAATGTATAAATATGCAATCCATACGCATAGCAGTAAACATATATCTTACGTAATAAACAGGTCATTAGCATCATATCAGCATAAGCAAATAAATGTTCATATGTCATCTTAATAAATGAGTAAACATGAAGGCGCAAGCAGATAAATCACAAGTATAACTTACATACCTAACCACATCAGCACAATTAATCAGGTGAAAATTATAATTTAAATAAATAATCACAGCAGGCACATAATAAAAAAATATGACATCAGTGAAAAAGCAGTGCAGCCAAGCGATGCATAATATATACAAATAACAACCCAGTTCATTAATAATCATTGTCAAAATCAGTTAACGTACGCAAGCACGTCGCTTCACAAGTAATTTCATAGAACATGAAATTTAGCACATAGTATGAATCACGTAATCGCGAGCAGCAAATTACGTCTAAAGTACGTACCTAAGTGGAAATATGTTACCTGAAAAATGAACTCAATTAATAGTTACCTTTTTAGTTTATTAGTTTCTTCTTGGAAATTACATTCTTTCTGAAATTTTCTCGATAGCACGTCCTCTTAACGTCGGAGACACACAGAATTTACCTGAAGTTCTTAAATATTTTATACAACCGTATCCTGAAAAATACTGAACGTTAATAACATAATTCATCAAGTCACTATAGCTTTATACTGAATTTAATCGGAGAAATTAAACTGTGTATTTGTTTACGGCTGTCAGTGCATTCGCACTGAGCGCTCGATCAGCTGTAGGCGCGTGACGTAGGAAGCAATTGTTTGCGGTCAACGACTGCCTTGTACGGCGCGTAGACTTGACTGTTGCTTTGAGTATGTGCCGCCGCCAAAACACAGCGCGGTATCCTTGTACTCTCCGCATGTTTACATGTAGCTGTTAGTTTCTCACAAGTATGTCATTCTACAAAAATTTTTCAAAAGTATATCATTTCACAAAAATTTTGGAAACTATGAACCTCACGTTTTGTGGTAGGAAAAGTATAATTACGAATAGCGTCTAATTTTTCTGGATCAGGAAGAATACCTTCTGTAGAAATAATGTGACCGAGAAATTTCACCTGAGAACGACCAAATTCAGATTTTTCTAAGTTCACTGTAATGCCAACTCTTGCAAAGATACGTAATAATGAATCCAAAATTTTGTTATGCTCACTCCAAGAACGTTTAGCAATAAGAATATCGTCAACATATGAAGTAATATTGTCACGAAGAGAAACAGGTAAAATTTCGTTTAAACTACAAATGAATGCTGCAGAAAATATAGTAAGTCCAAACGGTAAATTCCAAAGTCACTTTTGGGTAAAACAGTCATATCCGGTTATTGTTTACTTACTCACTAGATAGATTGATAGTCGAAGAGTTGTTTTGACAGATGCAAAGAATAGTAAAAGAGTAGGCAGCGGTACAGAAAACTAAAAGGGAAATAGCACCACTACAGCTCGGGGCCCTATGCACGCTACGGCACATATTCACTTAGTGTAGTGAATCCCCTGAGGACATTAATAGCTACACATAATTTCCAGTTTGTGACTTAGTGGCAAATTTGGCGGGAGGGCGTACATAAATTGATCTAACCATGAACATGGATGTATGTCATTCTTAGCATTGCGGAAGATCTTAAATTTCCGAACAGTCAAAAAGTGCTTATAGTCAAAGTTTTCGCCTCGTGGCGACAAAGATCTACCGCGTCTGTCACAGTCACAATGACGATTATTGTTAAATTCACGCGCCTGGAGCTCTCTTGTTGCATCCCGTACACGAAACAAATTACTTTCTTCAAAGCCCTCTGGTATCTGTGATTCTAAATTTCTTCTGCTATCTTTTCCTACGATTTCGCCTTCAATTTGCTTGACTTGCTTTCGTAATGCCTCAACTTCCCTTTTCACGCGTTCATTAAATTTTCCCTGATTTTCAACATGCTTATTTATGTTCTGGTACTCTTCGGTTTCTGCAAATGGCAATGGTGCTGTATCATCTGAATCTCTGTCCCCATTTAAACTAAGATTTGTCAATTTGTCTGAAATCTCCTCAACTCTTTCCGATAAATCACCTATTTGTTCTTTCTGTTTATTTACGTCTTCCGTAAGTGTCGCGACTCGGGTTTCAGTATTAACACATTTAGTAGTTAACTGTACATACTGTTGTGTTAGGTTATTTAATCTGTCATTTGGTACGGATTCCTCGATTCTCTCAAATATTTCTTCCTTATCTTTTGCACGTTGTAAATTTAACTCTGAAAATTTCTGTACTATCACGCGATCTCTTTCTTCCTGTTCTCTATCCTGTTCCTTTTGTCTAATCTCTACTGCAATTAATCTATTATTGTGAGAATTCAAAATCGGTTGTACTTCTTCTCTGATTTCTTTCTTTAATTCATCTTTCATATTTTTGAAACATGTCCCTATTCGTGAGTCTAACCGTGTTTCTAGTGTTCCCATATCAGTTTTTAATTCAGATCCCAAAGTTCCCATCTCGGTTTTAATTGTTCCTATTTGTGATTTTAATTCAGATCTAAACCGTGTTTCCATTGTTCCCATATCAGTTTTTAATTCAGATCGTAACTGTGATCCCACATTTAATATAGCACTCATCAACTGCTCCATAGTAACTGTTTCAAAATTCTTTTCACCCCTAACATTTCCCACAAAACCAGCTTCCTTCGTCATAGCTGTAAGGCTATCTGTGTTCGATACCATTTCAGAATCTTCTATCGTTAATCTCGTATTCTGTGAATTTTCTGATTGAGAAAAATTTTGAAATGGTTCCGGACTATTTTCCCGACTTGTTAAATTGTTTTCCACTTCATTATTCATCACACTGTTCTCCTGTGTTGGCGAGTTCGCCATGTTAACAATTTCGTCATTCTCAGTGTTCATCATTTTTGCCTTTTTCATTGATCGCGTAATCATTTACAAAATATACAAAACTCGTCACTATATGAAAATTGCACACAATGACACTTTATCTCCAACAATACCATTCACAGGAAATGTTTCTCTCAAACACGATTAACGGACAATTGAAATAATTGCACTAAATTGTCAAACGCGTATACAAGGCAATAAAAATTACATTTTGAAAAATACCATTAGAAGAATGCTAATTACCAAATCTACACATGCAAAATAGACTACAATTACTAAACTACAAATTACTACAACAATACTACTGTCTACTATTTTTACCGTCAGAAGATTCCAAGGGACGATCCGAAGCAGCGGTCGCCACGTGCATGGGGGCTTAATTAAATATCTTTGAAAATAATTTTTATTTTTCGTGATTGTATGTCCGATTACGCTGTGTCTCGTAAACGGTTGGCCCTGACTAGTATTATTACGCAATCTGACTTAATTTATATTGATGAAAAGCACTCTAGACATTACAATCTCTCCACACCGACTCGTTACTATCACATCTCAACCAGAACTCTCCAATATCACATCTCAGCAAGCACTGCCTATTAGCACATCTCAACAAACACTTTTCTCTACGACATCTCAGCACAGACTACCACGAGTTCTCCCAAGGCACTGACTACTACAAGCTCTCCCCAAGCACTCCGTGGAGGCGGCTGAATAACACTCTTTGGCGCAATCTCTGGCGCTGTGGCTCAGTGTAGCCACCTTTCACATTCCACCAGGAAGGAGGTACACGGCTCGTGTTGCCTGTAGTTCAACCATGCCTAGACGGTCAATACCGCTGCTCGAGCGCGTCCGTATTGTTAATTTGTGCCAGGAGCGGCTCTCAACAAGGGAAGTGTCCAGGCGTCTCGGAGTGAACCAAAGCGATGTTGTTGGACAAGGAGGAGATACAGAGAGACAGAAACTGTCGGTGACATGCCTCGCTCAGGCCGCCCAAGGGCTACTACTGCAGTGGATCACCGCTATCTGCGGATTATGACTCGGAGGAACCCTGACAGCAACGCTACCATGTTGAATAATGCTTTTCGTGCAGCCACACGACGTCGTGTAACGACTCAAACTGTGCACAGTAGGCTGCATGATTCGCAACTTCACTGCCGACGTCCATGGCGAGGTCCATCTTCGCAACCACGACACCATGCAGCACGTTACTGATGGGCCCAACAACATGTCGAATGGACTGCTCAGGATTGGCATCACGTTCTCTTCACCGATGAGTGTCGCATATGCCTTCAACCAGACAATCGTTGGAGATGTGTTTGGAGGCAATCCGGTCAGGCTGAACGCCTATGACACATGGTCTAGCGAGAGCAGCAAGGTGGAGGTTCCCTGCTGTTTTGGGGTGGTATTATGTGGGGCCAACGTACGCCGCTGGTCGTCATGGAAGGAGCTGTACCGGCTGCACGATACGAGAATACCATCCTCCAAACGATAGTGCAACCATATCGGCAGCATAGTGGCGAAGCATACGTCTTTCTTCATGGACGACAATATGAGCCCCCATGGTGCACATCTTGTGAATGACTTCCTTCAGGATAAAGACACCGCTCGACTAGAGTGGCCAGCACGTTGTACAGATATGAACACTATCGAACATGCCTGAGATAGATTGAAAAGTGCTGTTTATGAACGACGTGACCCACCAACCAGTCTGAGGGATCTACGCCGAATCGCCTTTGAGGAGTGAGACAATCTGGACCAACAGTGGCCGATGAACTTGAATATATATATATATATATATATATATATATATATATATATATATATATATCTCCGAAACAAATACGGATCTTCACCTTTTTATGCGACACCCTGCATCGGTTTGTTTATGAGCAGAATCATTTTTAAAGCGTAATTTTGTGTGCCTATTTGATAGAACGGTGTGTGCGTGCGTGTGTGTGTGTGTGTGTGTGTGTGTGTGTGTGTAATAAAACCTATAATTTCGCGGAGAAAAATGAAATCAGCACCTCGGTTGAATATCTGGAAGCTCACCGTTAATCAATCACGCTTAGAAAACCTGAGAGATCACACAAAACTCGATTTTCACCACTGTCACTATGCTAATACACTTGATCATTTGATCTATGTCTGTAACATCGAGGAGGGAAAAATGAATCATTTCTGTAATCTACGACTGAACAAACTGAAGGCAGGAAACTGCTTACAAAACAAGCAATCACAGATTTTGAAGCTAGATAATTGATTCTTTCGTTGGTGCGGTCACGCCTTTTGGAAGTAGCAATGAGCCTCTTCGAGTGCCGTCTTAATTGGATTCGTCGAGGGCAATTTCCTATCGTGCTGTTGGAGTGTTATTTGGAGAGAGCTATCTTATCTTAGGCAAGCAGTGCGGCCTTCAGAGCGAGTGACGAGTCACACTCTTCGTCATCCACAACTGCCTTATTGTCTGCAGCCGGACGAAATCGCCTGTTCTGTAATGACGAGAACAGGACACGAAACCGCAAAACGACAAATCCACTTACAGAGATTAATCTACAATTTTTATTTCAAAACCGTAGTTTCTGGGGATTAGTATACGAAAATTTGGTAAAATCCTAAATATTTTAGGTACATACCCACTATTTTCCTACATCTACATATATACTCCGCTAGCCACCAAGCGGTGAGTGGCGGAGGGCACAATTCACGCCAGTCATGTTTCCCCTTCTCCCCTGTGTTCCACTCGTGGATCGCACGAGGGATAAACGACTGTCTGAACGCCTCAGTACTGAGCTCTTATTTCCCTTATCTTTGAATGGTGATCATTATGCGATTTGAAAGTTGGTGGTAATAATATATGCTCTACATCCTTGGTGAAGATTGGATTTCGGAATTTAGTGAGCAGCCCCTTCCGTTTAGCGCGTCGTCTATCTGCGAGTGTACCCCACTTCAAACTTTCTATGAGATCTGTAACGCTCTCGCGATGGCTAAATGTACCAGTCACGAATCTCGCCGCTCTTCTTTGGACCTTCTCAATCTCTTGAATCAGAGCCAACTGGTAAGGGTCCCATACAGACGAACAATACTCTAAGACTGGACGAACTAACGTATTGTAAGCTATTTCCTTTGTTGAAGGACTGCATCGCTTCAGGATTCTACCATTAAACCGCAATCTAGAGTTCGCCTTGCCCATTACTTCTGTAATCTGATCATTCCACTTGAGATCATTTCGAAAAGTCACATTCAGATACTTGACTGTTGTTACCGCTTCCAAAGACTGGGTTTTATTTTGTACCCATACGTTAATGGGGATTTTCGCCTTGTTATACGCAGTAGGTTACATTTACTAACATTGAGAGATAACTGCCAGTCATTACACCACGCATTTATTTTCTGCAAATTTTCATTGATTTGTTCACAACTTTCGCCCAATACTACTTTCCTGTAGACTACAGCATCATCGGCAAACAGTCTAAGGCCCCCGTCAATACCATCAACCAGATCGTTTACGTAAATCGTAAAAAGTAGCGGACCTATTACGCTGCGCTGGAGCACACCTGAAGTTACGCTTGTTTCTGTTGAAGTTACCCCGTTCAGGACGACATACTGTCTGTTAGAAAATTTTCTATCCAACCGCATATGTCATCGGATAGGCCGTAAGCTGGCACTTTTTATAGCAAGCGACAGTGCGGAACTGAGTCGAGCGCCTATCGAAAGTCGAAGAAATATGGCAACAACCTGGGAGCCGGTATCTAGAGCCTGTTGTATATCATTCACAAAGAGGGCCAGCTGTGTCTCGCATGACCGCTGTTTCCTAAAACCGTGCTGGTTTCTGCAGATGAGCTTCTCAGAGTCTAGAAAGGTCATTATGTCTGAACACAAAATATGTTCCATGATTCTACAACAAATCGACGTCAGTGAAATTGTCCGGTAATTATGTGCATCCGATTTTCTACCCTTTTTATAGAGTGCTAGGGAACTAGGCCTCGAGTATTGTTACCATTATTGCATTCGCCTTAAGTTGTTTTGGGATCATGCCAATTGTTTCAATAATGGTAAAATAAAATCGAAGTAATGAAATGAATAGGATGTGATACGGAAACAGTTAAAAAACTTATTTTTTTTAATGGTGAAAACCAAACTGTCTTTTGATCCACTAATAATTGTTTATTCCCAACCGAGTTTTGAATTATTGGGCCTATGTATTGCCTGATGGCGGCGTAATATGCATAAAGTCGATTGAAATTAAAGAAACGTTACTGGAACGGAACGCAATTTCTTTGATTACTTGATTATCATTAGTCATGGCATAATTAGCCGAAAATCGGTTAGTAAGAAATAATTATAATGGATCAATTGTTAATTGTTTCTTATTCAACAGTCTGTGTTAAATAGTGCCAGGAGCACCGGGAGAACCCACTGAAATAGTTAAAATATTACTTCTGCATGTTAGTTTAAGATATTGTGCCTTATGGCTATAGGCACTGACAGTATCTGTGATGGCGGAAGCTGTCGTCAGGACACCGTCCGGCAAAGATGTAGTGCGAAGATCGATAATAGGTGCTCGATAAAGCCCACCTGTAATGAGAGGGGCCAGAGACACACCGACAAGCAACATGCCACCAACGCCCTCTCTATAGTATGTATTTAGGCTGCCGCCTCTGACCTGAGGGCCTCGCTGTCTCACTCTTGCAGTTTGGCGCCTGTCATTCATTCGCAGAGAGGTATCGGTTCACGTAATAGGATATGACAGTTCATAGCGACCAGATTATTGTCTATAGCGGGACTAGCAGTGAGACTAAAGTTTGTAATAGCAAGATTACCGTTATTGATGAGCTTGTACCACAGAATATGGACTCTTTTCCAGTTAATTAGATGTTCATGTAAATAAACAACTGTATTAATTTGTGCATTTGTTTTGTAGAAAGAGGATACCGGGCCCCCCATAACAACATCCTCTCTCTTGCTTCCTTACGGTACAAGACTCGACGAGGATACTACAGAATCTACTATTCTACAAAAGGCACATTGTGTATCTCGGCAAAAGCAGTAAATGGCAACACACAGTAGTCGTTTCAAATATACCACTGTGCTACATTTTTTGAGAATGTCTCTACATGTCACTCACATGGCATTCAAATGAATGACTTGAAGCTATTTTACCCAAAGTTCCTTAGTCATTCAATTTAGTTATTAACAAGCGTCATTATCATAAGTAAATGTACAGAAATTTGTTAGCGAAGGGTAGAGAATATTCAAATGAATCGGTAATATTATTTTTAATCGACATAATGAAAAAGTGTTAAGTCTCATTAAATCTCACATTAGTAATACATTGAAAATTTCTTGTACAGAATCGCTCGGGAGAGATAGTAATGAATTATTTTATCTTTTCTCTATATGTAGCGAAATATTATTATTATTACTATTATTGTTGCAAGTAATATAATGATACTAGTACTAATAATAACAATAATAATAATATTTATCCACTCACTGATAATTTTGCACAATGATATGGATGAGTCAATTACAAAAACAGAATGTAGATAATTTAAAATTTTTGTGTTGATTATGCTTTTGTACATTATAAAATTAAATTCCTACTCCCTAGTTCACATCACATCACTTAGACATGTATGTCTACCAGGTCTCTCACCTAAGAGACATCAACACGCATATTCTGTGATGTTTCGTTTTTGCTGTGTAAAACTAGAATCAACCCACGCGAATCCTCCGTCATTCTCCGCCAGTCGCATTACTCGAAGCCGTATGGAGGGGCGCGGAGTCAGTACACTGCTCTCCAGGCCGTTGTCTTTCATGAGCTATAGCCGCTACTACTCGGTCAAATGGCTCTTTAATTGGCATCACGAGGCTGGGTATACCCCGTTCCAGTCCTTCCACCATAGAAACATCCCTGACAGCACCGCGAATCGAACCCGGCCTCTCCTCGTGACAATCAGTCACGCTGATCGCTCCGTTACGGATCTGGACCTAAGTATACACTGCCTGACAAGAAAAGTGAAGTACTCACAAGACGCAATCGAATGTCATTTTAACTTCATACATGTACACATTGTCTATGGGTATGTGAATGATTAGACCTGTAATTCTCTGTAACAAATAGAATAGCCACCTGAGTGCATTAGTGTTGTCCCTGTTTAGCAGTGTTACCGGTCCTGGTAGGGTCTATAATGGGTGTGAACGGCTTCTGACGTTGAGTGGACTCTGTGGAGCACACGAAGATGAAATGTACTCATGTGAGACAGCGTTTCCAGCCCCTTAGAGAGTGCAAAAGGGGCTCAGTTTGGGTTTCCATTTGACTGGGTGGTCGAATTGTGCATTATTCAGATACATTGGACACTCAGAAGGGACATATCCCTGATGTAGGACTCCCTGGAAATGTGAGGGCAGACGGACTGGTCGTCAAAGCTCTACTCGACCACTTCTGACAATCACAAGAGAGAACAACAGTATTGTGCACCAGACTCATCATAGTCCTTGACATCTGTGTCTGACACTCGAGAACAAGTGACGCAGTCCCTGCAACATTCTGCCATTCCAAAGCAATGGTCAGTGGCTAACAGCAGCCAGACTACGGAAATAACATCCCATGCGTAGGCTGTCGTTAACAGTGCAACGCAAACGGTTATGTTGGAGTGGTGCCGAGACTGGGAAACAGGGACTGCTGATAAATAGTATTGCACTGTGAACAGCTATGAACTGCAGTTCTGCACTACCCTGGATGAACATCACTGGCGAGGATGCTGGCGACTTGGTGAGAGATCCCATTTTTCCAGCGTTTTGGAGGGGGATAGCGGTGTTGCTCATGACGCCACAGTGTGAGGATCTGTCAGATATGACTTTAGGTCACGACTGGTCGTGATATAATAGTAGTAGGGTACTTCACGGACTTACTCTGTCCTCATGTTTTACCTCTCATGCGACAGTATCATACTGTCATTTTTCAACAGGACAATATTCTTTCCACACATGGTTTATGTCTCACTGAACCGACTACATGATCTTGAGGTGCTCCCGAGGCCAGCAAGATCTCCAAGTCTGCCCCCAATAAAAGATTTGTGGGACCAGCTCGGACGTCACCTCCAAGCCAGTATCAGTACTTGTATTTTACGTGTGGTTTTGTTCAGTTTTTTAACGTCAGCTTTGATGTCATCGGAATCCTGTGTTAGTTCTAATTGTTCGAGTCTGTCTGTCACTGTCTGAAAGTCTGCTGTGTGTGTGTCTGTTTTCGATTTAAGACCGGAAATTTCATCACCTAATTCTGTGTTCAACTGTTTGATGGTATTAATTTCGTCGGACACTGTAGCAATATTGTTGTCTACGTATGTTTTTGCTTTCGCAAACAATTTACGTTTATCTTCCTGTCTCTGTGCGGTGATTGTTTCCGTGACTTATTGTTTTACTTTATTCTGTTCCTGTATAAATTTACGGAAACGCGTATCACTGTTTTGTAGGTGGTGGTTAAAACGTTCGCCAATTTGACTGTTCTGTTGCTCGAATTTCGCGTCTATTTTTGTATCCAGTGTGCGCGAAAGTTCTGCTGTCATCAGTTTAAACTCGTCCCGTAACTGTGTTGCTTTTTCAGAGCATTGTTTACCGACTGCACTAATTTCGCCTCTAAGTGCTTCTGTTGTAGTTGTTTGCATATCCCGTAATTCTTGAGCAACAATCTAATTTCTTCACTACTTTTCCTAGCACAAGCCTCAATTTCCTCACGTAATTGTACTTTAGTATCATGACATTGTGCGGCAACGGCTGTAATCTGTTCACTAAGCTGTCTGGAATTGTTGTCTAATTTTTCATTCAACTGTTTGGAAGTGTTGTCTAGTTTTTCATTAAGTTGTTGTTTGAGATTTTCACTAAGTTGTTTGTGATTGTCGTCTTGTCTTTCATTCTGTTGTTTGGAATTTTCATTAAGTTGTTGTTTGAAATTTTCACTAAGTTGTTTCCAATTGTTGTCTAATTTTTTATTAAGGTTGTCATATTTTTCATTAATTTGTATGACATTTTCATTAGTTTGTAGCAATAATGCCACAACTTGATCCCAGCCAAAATTAGCGGCTCTATTTTCTATGCTGGTGTACCTGCAATTGTCACGTTTTGTGTAACCATTTGGTCATTTCCTGATTCTTGAAAATGTTTGCCAATCGGATGTGCACTGTTAATCACTACCTCGGAATCAAATAAATCCGACGCATTCTGATTACACTGTTCATTTTCATTAGAGAAATTTGTCTGTTCATTACGTAAATCCTGCAAACCGGGTGTGTCAAGCTGGGCAGCGCTCATTGCAACAGAACGCCCCGCGTCATCAATTGTCGTTAAATTAACAGAGAACACAATCGAATTCGTTTGTTCATCACTAGGATAAAAATCATTACAGGTAGTCGGTACGCACTGATTGTCAGTAAACGGAGGATTGTCATCATTACACTGCGTGTCACAAGTACTATCGGTCAAGTTGTTTAAGTCGACTATTTCACTCATTATACATCGCGATGTACTATTAACAGTTTTTCGCGGCATTTTTACACAAATCAGAATTATTCACAAATGAAACAAAGACAACGCAAAATCCAACAAACACTATTACAACAAAGAGCAACAAATCGCCGATGATCTGTGGAAGAAAAATTGACAAATTAGAAAAAGCGTTGCGCCAAATGCTGATTATTTTTAAGTAAATAAGAGCAGATATATGACTACTTCTCAGAAGATTCACGAAGAAATACGATCCTGGTCCGGATGTCGCCAAGTGTAACCTCTCCGCAGAAATAAAAGTCAATGATGATAAAACAATGTGAGCCAAATGTTGTTAAATTGAAATGAAGCCAAGCGTAAACTCCCCACAAAAATTAAGGAAAGAAAATTGACCATAAATCAACAACAATATTATTAATTAAATAATGAACCATGAACGAATGTAACCTCGTAACAGAAATAATAGTATCTGGTAAATTTTAGAAGAGCAGCAGCGCTGACCTTCGGCCCTGTGAAATAATTAAACCTGATAAATTTTATAAGGACAGCAGCGCTGACCTTCGGCCCTGTATTCTGAATAACAAAAGCAAAATTCTTACCTCAATAAAAAAACTGCATCTATATCTGCGCTTATCTATCGACACAGCTTCGTGCAATGCTGGCGTATATTTAATTTTGATTCTTGGAGGAAATGCATAGGAAATATTCTTTAAATTGAAATGAATTTTTTTTCTTTAAAAGAGTTACTTTATAAAAAATTATTATTGGGGCATTTTTTTAGAACAAATTAATTACAATTAACATACATTATTAGATGTGCGCAATGCTGCTTCATTACCTTCTACAACAATACTCATCGTCCACCACAATCGTGACCAGAGTCGCGAGAAGAGCACGCCGCCGACGCATGCCGACTTCTGGTCAGTGCAACCGTCCACTCGCTACTACTGTCGACTGACTACTACTACAGACAGAGTACAACTGAACACTCGCGCGGTCAAGCGCAGACTAGCAACGATAAATAACTGTCTGGTCAGAGATTCTGTCATGCCTCGCCATCGCTGGTAATGAATACATACGTGTTTCAACAGATATTATAAGGTACTGTAAAGTTATGCTATCCTTTTTTTCTATGGTATTTTGCACGGTTTGCATAGCCACTAGACATGAATCATCACATGTGATATCAGACTCGCACAGTTACATGATATTTTAGGTTTTATTAATGTTTCAGTACGAAAGTGATTATTATTTACTGGTTGCTCTTCCTAATAGTGTCGTCTTAAGACGTTCTTTATTATGTATGACTCGCTTCATAGATTTTGGTGCATTAAGTTTTTCTGTGTGCGGGAATTTGACCGGGCAGCGGTCGGTGGGAAGGCTTTCCAGCACGAACACTTGATGCTGCTGATAGCCTGCACGTGACACGACACAACAGGTGCCCGAAGGTCTGGGGGAACGATTTTAGCTGTTCCTTCTCACGGTCAGAGAAGTGTGCCGAACGTGCGACTGATGGAGTGTAGCCTCCCGTGACTACAGCTTTGTTAGACGAAGTAAATAATTAATTAAATACTGATCGGCGACAGGCCTTGCCACAAGCTGTACTCGGCCGACTTATTGGTTTCCTGAATAAGTGAATCTCCTCCACCTCTGCTGGATAACATACGACAAATGACAGAGATCGAAGTACTGAATTCGTTCATCCTAAACTGCTTCACTGCGGAAGATCATAATTTGATTCCTTGAATAGTGGCTAGAATAGGGGGGAAGGGTATAAAATATAATATATAATGGTAATTTAATAATAATTGCTGCTTGAATAATAAAAGAAATTGGAAGGTATAATTGAAAGAAATTGGAAGATACAAATATCCTGAGTGAACTTTAACTGACACTAATATCAACAGACCTTTAAAGTCAATACATTTTTAGATCATCATTCGTCATTTTAATTTACGTACTTCTTTCTCCTGTTTCCGCTATTGTACATAGAGTTTGGTATGATAATAATGGTTCCGGATCGCCTCGCCTCTGCTCACGCAAATTCTTCTTGTGTGTTTCGATTATCTTGATGCAGGATTCTCGGCAAGGGCGAAATGATGAACAGTTGCGGTTGTTTATACAGATAGCCATAGATAAACAGCATCTCTATAATAACTTTTATAGCCCTTCTATAATGTACTGTTATAGACTACACATTTTGCAACAATAGTAAAACGGCGGAACTCGTCATACTTCCACCCGCTACCGCTTATAGAGACAAACAGGTGAAGATACAGAAATTAATCAATTGAAGAGCGTATCTCTCCTTGTTTTGTTTTTATCTCAGTATTATCGCTGATACAAAGTAACTTATTATTTTACATATCTATCTTATATGTATAAAAAGAAAAGAACGAGAGAAAAAAAATAATAATAGTATGATTCATTACACCCTGCTTTAGGCCATCGGACGAACGCCGAAATGGCAAATTTGAGATTAGTGATCGCGGAACAGAAAAACAACTGCAATCGCTAAGTAGTGGAAAGGCATCTGGATCACATAGGATACCTGTGAGATTCTATAGAGATTATGCGAAAGAACCTGTCTCCGTTCGAGCAGCTACTTATAGTAGGTCGCTGGAGCAACGAAGGATGCCTTGGGACTGGAAATACAGCAGGTCATCCCTGTTTCCAAGAAGGATCGCTCTGCAGATGCGCATAATTATAGGCCTATATCGCTGACGTGTACTTCTTGTAGAATTATAGAACGTGTTTTGTGCTATCGTGTTCTGACGTTTTTTGGAGAACAAAAACTCCATCAAAATCATCATGAATTCCGAAGATATCTTGAGAAACTCAGCTCACTCTGTTCCTCCATGAGATCCATAGAGTTGTAAACATTGGCGCTGAAGTTTACGTCGTGTTGCTTGACTTGAGAAAAACACTTGATATAGTCCCGCACTTCAGTGTAATTAAAACAAATACGAACTTATCGGTTATCAGATCAGATTAGCGATTGGAATCATGACTTACTTACAGAGAGAACACGACACGTCACTCTTAAATTACCCTGTATTTAATTAGCGTAATATTAATGGGGTGGTGGATAAGTTCTTAGCGTTTTTTCTTAAGTCTACACACATAACAGAGACTCTAGTCATGGATAATACATTCTCCTTCATTATTTATACACGGTCTGCCAACGCTGGCTAAATTTTAGATTACGCGACTGTAGAAATCACGTGATTTTGACGTGAAGGACTCGTTATGTTCGGAGCGCATTTTCATCCGGAGAGGAAGTTCCTTGAAGATTGTTCTATAGAGAGCGGAAGAGGTAAAAATGTGAGGGCGCCAAATCAGGTGAATAAGCTGGGCGCTTATAAAATGCCTTTTTTTTAATAATATGAATATTTATATATATGTTTGGAGAGAGAGAGAGGTTGATTTTTGATTGAGATTTTTACTTTTAAGTCGTAACGGGTACCTGTATTTTGGTTGCTGCTTCCTTGAATGATCAGCTTCTGCACCATTTGGTGACGTATTACAATTTGGAGGAAGTTATTGTTCTTTAAGGTTTATAATACGACTCTGTTAGTTACTTGGCCGTATTGCGGATAGCTTTGAGCCCAAGTTTTCGTAGCTTTTCATACCTACTGGACCACTGTTGTAAGTAAGTAAGATCAAAAAGAATCTGCTTTTCGTGGGAAAAGGAGATTGCTTAGCACACAAACTTCCTTCACACTACACGTCCTGCTACATCAAAACTGGTCGGTGGAATTCAGCACCATACTATTGTACAAGAAAATAATCCAATTACTGTAATTAAGAAATTATGAGAGGTTGTTACTTATTGAATGAAAAATATAGAGAATGCATTTATTTTCCTGTATTTTAGTGAACTTACAATTCTGTCGATTGATAGACGGCAACGACAATGAAATTCACCTCCTTTTCCAAAAACAAGATGTTTCTATTCTTCACTTCCAGAAAATTTGTTTATATAAATGTTTGGCAACTCTTCCACATACTTTACTCGGTTTTATCACTAAAATATCAATTTTCATTAAATGTAACAATACGTTCTGAGCGACGGCCTAGCAACACGTCCTCTTTCCACAAGATACAGATTAACAGTTCTCTTTTTTTATATAAATCAATTGTCTTTTTTTTTTTAGAGTCCATACGCAAAGATTCACAACTACTATTGTTCCAGGGATTGCGCGCTAAAGAGTTTGTTGCTGTCCAGCTGCGCTTCACTTCACTTCAAGTACTTTTTGAATCAAATTGACATTTACTGTATTTACATACATTACTGAGCTTCTCAGAATAAAATTAGACACAAATTAGTTAAAGAAAATGGGCAGTGAGGCTCACCTAACATTACGTGCTGAATTACTTCCCAACCCAACTCCTGTATAGTGTTTTTTGGCAGTCTAGAAGAACGTGGGCGGGCGTTATCGTGGAGAAGCATCAGTCCACGCAGTACTCCTGGTCGTTGTTCTTGGATTCCGTCTGCAAGACATCTCAGTTGTTAAAAATAAATATCAGGTGTGATGGTCACACCTCGGGCAAGCAGCTCGCAGTATACCACACCGTCGCTGTTCCACCAGATGTACAACATTATCTTTTGCGGATGCGCGCAGGTCTTTGTACGAAGAGCTGCTGCTTTGTTTGAGCTTAACCATTCCTTTCTTTTCCTTATGTTAGTATAAAGACACCATTTCTCGTGATCAGTAACGACACAGGATAGGAATGGTCTGTGATGTCCACGAGCCAACTGATGACAAGCAAGCAGAAATGCACATACATTGGCGTACAGCCTGCAGTACCCATACAACCGATTTTCGAACGTTCTCCACTGCATGCAAATATTGCATGATGGTGGAATGATCGCATTTCATCGCATTAGCCAGTTCTCGAGCACACCGATGTGGCTCATTCTGCTTTAATGCGTTTAAACGATCTTCATCAAATTTTGATTGTTTCCTAGACGATGCGAGTTGCTAATGTAAGTAGCACTCCCCTTCAAACGTGGAAATTATTTTTTTTGCCGTGCTTTATTACTGGCATTATCCCCATACACGGAGCAAATGTTTCCGGCTAACTCCGCTGCTGTCACTCCTCTATTGAATTCAAGCAGAAGAACAAGTAGGAAATCTTTCGATTTCTCCACTTTGTACTCAGTTTTCTAGCGCCTACAGCTCCACTTACTATCTCCAAATGACAAAATGACAACATGTAAACTCGAATAGCTACAGTTAACTAAAAATAAAAAACGCCAGCGGAAAAATAAACTCATAGAAACCAGAATACCAACATGCAAAACGAAAACGCTGCGAAATTATGCACCAATCTAATAAAATGATGTGTTGCCAAGGTCAAAGAGATTCATTATTTCCGTTATATTTACGTAAATTTCTGTATAATACATCAACAGCTCATCAACAGCGATTCGATGTTAATGGGTTTGGCTTGCGTTCTTGGTGACAGGTTGATTCGACTGTGTATTCTTCCGTTCCACCTCAATGGATGAAGATATCGCATCTACCTGCTATTTGTGTTGCCAGAAGTGCTGGACGATGGACCTCTGAATGTTAGACTATGTATGTACTTCCAGTATTTACTTCACTTGCAGACAAATAATTATAACTGTTAGATGTAGTATGTTTTTAGGTTGATTAGTACCTCCAAGTACATGTGCCAAGAGCAAGCCGTTAATGCTTATTTTCCTCTAGGCAACAGGTCAGATGTTGAAGTGTTGATGCTTGGACTCAAAATGGATAGCCTATACTGACCGGTGTAATCTACTTAGTGATGCAGTTGTGACTATGCAGAAAACATCAGGTGGGAAGTCTGTTTGTAGCAGAGAAAAAACAACCAACAGACTGATGTGTGTACAGATTAAGGTGTCACATATGAAAGTATCTACACTTACATCCACTACAACCTGTAGATATATTACTGCAGCTTTCAAGGTTGTGAGTCTGTATTTGAAGCTCGTCGTTGGCATGCGTCTGAAGAAGATTGATGTGTTATATATACTGTAGTATTCCTGGGATGTGATAATTAACAGTGTTTGAGGCTCATGTAGATGACAGAAATGCGTGAAAGCTTAATGATGCAGTTTTATCATGATTAAATATAAAGTTACAGTGTGCAAGTTTGGATGATAGTTGTGGCACATAATAGACTTGTGTTTAATGAGTTTATCGTGATCTTGGAACAGTATGTAACCATTCATTTTACATTAATCATGTTTCAGTATTATCAAACAGAACCTTTATATGAACAATATCTATGTTAAGCTGCCACAAGAAAAGAATGAATCTGGGTGATGAAAAACCAACAATGGTTCATAACTATAGGTTCATGACCAGATAGAATAGTACTATAGAATAAGAGAAAGGAACAGACACCTTATAAAATGAGTGGTGATTTAGCAACATGCTAGCAAACTAAGGAAGCTCTTCATCATTGCACACAAAGCAAACCGAGTAGATTAGGTAAACTCGATGAACTATGTGAAGAACTGAAAAGGAGTGATCGAAAATTTCTTGGCTGCTGTGTTGTAGTCATAACGACCCTCCAGTATATCTTCTCTGCTGTTGAATGGCCAGTTACTAAATAACCTCAGAAATGTCTAAGTTAGCAATCCTCTATAATTCTAATTCTATAAATCAGAATGATATCGTCTTTCTACTTTGACCTGTTTTATCATTCACAACACTAATGCCATTTCGGTACTTAGTGCGTTCTAAAAATGACTGAAACAGTGCTTTAGCGTAAATTGAAATTAAAAATATCTGACCATTCTATAAACCTCGAGATATTGAAGGTCGTTGTCAAGAAAGACTGCGTGCCGTAATTTGACCTTTCAATAAAAAAGATATTAAACAAATGAATCTGTGTTTTGTGGCATGGTGATAACTCACAGACAACTGCTTTGTTTTCATACATGTTGTTGTTTCATATCATTTTTAAAATAACATTTTCGAAGTGGTTATACAAATTTCGGTTATTTGTTGTTTACTGAAAACAATACAGGTGTGAAGAATATATATATTTTCCCACACGTATTGTCTCTACAGAAATTATACACCTAGCGTGGAAAGAGAGTCTGTTTATGGGATTGTACAGTTGTTCTTTGAAATGAGGAAGGTTCGTCACAAAAGCAGCATGCATCTATAATTAAATATATAAAACCGTTCTCATTTATTCATCAATCAAGTTTGCACGTTTTTAATTACATGATGTGTTTAGATCCCTCTGGATCATCTTCAGATCTACAACAAAGTAAAATTAAATGTATACCGCCTAGCATTTTACAATAAGTAGAAAACAATAGTCCATAAATGTAGAATTTACCTAAGTAGTTGCGTCAGCATCCTGTCTTGTCTGTGCCAGAACCTCATAGTTTTTTCAATGCACTGATAATGTTGGAATGCCAAGCAGAAGCAAATGCAATTATCCATAACAGTCACACCTTGTTCCCTGTAACTTTAGTTGCTATATATAGCTATACTTTGTAATTTATTGTTTTATGCTTTACATAGTTTCATATTTGCAATGTTTAAAAGAAATTTAAGAGTTACTTACACTTTATTCAATTCTAGGTACTCCACACAATTACACTTGTGTCACTTTACTATCTCTATCTCTTATACTGTTTATAAATCCAGTGCTCTATATTTTTAGTATTTTAAGAAGAATTTTTATATACCTTTACTGTTTATATTTTTATAGCAAGACCCTTACAGTTTCATACTTTAGACACTTCGCTCTGTTGGTATTTTAAGATACTAATTCAGTTTTAGTTACTTCATTTCCGCTTTTATAATTCAGTATTTTATGCCTTTGACAGTTTACGCATCCAGCGGTTTTAAAGGCAAATTCATACAAAAGTAACTTTTTTGCAGTTTTAGTGTAAGACCGTCTGTTATCAAACCCATAACATCCCTACCTCTCTCCCTCCCTTCCGCCGCACCCTCTGTATGTGCCTTGTTTCCTTGCTTTCAATTCAATTATTTATGCCGTTTACAGTTTATACATCCATTGTTCGACACCAGTGTGCCACAACCAGAGTGACGTGGCACGCTGGTGTTCCACCACAAAGTGAAGCCTGTGACGCAAACAGTTACATATTATTGTAAGAAATTAAGTGATTTCGATTTTAGACACACCGCGAATTTTTATGTTTTTCAAAAATTAAATGTAATTTATTTCCTTCAATTTTAAGTAAGAATCTGCTTGTTTATTCTTTAATTACTTAATAAATGTTGATAACTGTTATATTTTCATAAAAATTAACTGTAATTTATTTACTCAATACTGCTGTTATACTTTGCTTACATTAAGTAAACGGTTTTCTCACCTGTTTCATTGCACAAGCTAGGCCGCTAGGGCGAGAGTACTTCGTAAAATCGCATCTTTTGTGTACGGCACGTGCTTTTTTCCCTCTCTTATCATTTTTATTGCCTTGTTTTGATATTTGTTCCCGCATGTAGCAACTTCTTAAACTTTACTGTTCTTACAATTCGCTGCCAAAGAACCCACACATTGTCAGGCAGCAATATAGCAATTTAGTTTACCAGTATTGCTGTTATTCCATCCTGGACTTTCCATTGTTAAAGTATTTCCAAACAGTTTTATCACAGCTGTGCTCTGTGGTAGTGTGAATATTGTGACTGCTACACCAATATTTTCTATTACAGTGTGTTAATCTATATTTTCGGTATGGACAATTTCATTGTGTGGAGGGGTCTGTCCTCATGTGCAAGTAGTGAAGCCATTGGGGCCAAGGAAAAGAAACAGAAAGTAGTTCAAAGGCAATATAGTGATAACTATTTCTATGATGTCCTTCTTGGCGTGGTGATAAAACATGCCCAATCACCGAACATGTTATGAGTTGTGAAAAACTCAGAAATCATGTTATGGTTCCAAGTAAACTGAAACAGTATTTATCAACAAAACATCCTTCTCTATTAAATAAGGACGTGAATTATTTTCGTCGGTTGAGGGAACAAAATAGACACATAAGTGAAGCTCTTGGCTACGTCGGTACACATTTAACAAACAGTACACAAAGGTTGAAGGCTTGAAGGCTGAACTAATCGCTAAGCCCAAAAACAAGAAACAATAGCAGAAACATTGTTAATACTCGTGTGTAAAGAAATGATAAAAACAGTCCTTGGTTCAGAAGCTGCTACTGAAATTTTAAAAATTCCCCTCCCCCCTGACACAATCAGACGACGATTTACGGACATGTACAATGACTTCTAAGGCATTTAGAATGAAAAAAAAAATTGAGAACAATCAGAAGTGCTCACTTCACATCGACGAGTCCACCGGTATTGGCGGTCACATACTACTCTTTCCTACGTAATGCATGTTGATGGAGATATAATTGAAAATTGTTTTCTCATTCACCAAGAACCCACTGTTGTGTAAAAGCCACTAACTTCATCAAATTGTGGCCGCTGGCTATGCGGGTTTTTGATTTTTTGTGTCAAGAACTCGGATCAAAACATACTACACTTCTAATACATACAGAATTGAATGTTTACGTGAAGCTAAACTATTAAAACGAATGTTTGAACTTAGAGATAAGGTAATTAAATTTTTTATGTTGAGTGGCATCCGTGAATGTTTGCAGGTGATGAATGAGCATCTAATCTGGCGTATCTTACAGATATTTTACCCCCGTAAGTGGACTAAACGGAGAAATACAAGATAGAAACGAAAATATTCGTATGTAGTATGGATAACATTCTAGGATTTATCACTAACTTTAATTTGTTGATACAGACAATTGAAAATGGATCATGTGAGATGTTTCCAACCATATGACCCCTAACTGTCGATAATAAGGTGCTAATGGACTTAATCAAAGGACATTTAGTACTCGTACAGCAGACTTTCAAAACATATTTTGGAGAGAGTATTGAAGATCAAGTATCACAGTGAAGGTACAAGCAGAGATTTTTTACTTTAAAATTCGTATTACAGATATCTACTTTACATAGTGAATTGAAGTTAATAAGCAGTTAACAAATGCATGGGTCTTTTCCTGTTTATAATAATAATAATAATAATAATAATAATAACTGATCACATAATGACTTAATAATTAGTAATTATATTAAGATTAAAACGACATTGGGGGGACTTTGAGGGGAGTCTAAGCCCATCTGAATGTATCGTGAACAATAAATTAATATTTTAATATTGATATTTTAACATGGAGTTTTATAGAATTAAGCCTTTTTCATATTTCAGCTTAAGACCTTCTCCTAAACTCATGACATCCCTACCACTTCCCCTTTCTGCTTCCTTTCCCCTCTCCCAGGCACCCTCGCTCCATTTTCCCTTTCCCCTCTTTCACCCTTTCCCCCTCCCCCCACTGCCCTACTTCATCAAGATACCAATTTAAAGCACTGACCGCAGTTGCAAAACACAGTACTCTCTGCTGAAGATGGGTTGCCGATGCAACTACTTAGGTAAATTCTACATTTATGTACAATTCTCTTCTAGTTATTGTAAAATTTTAGACTGTACGTTTTTAATTTTACTTCGTTTTACCTCTGAAGATGATCTAGGGGGATCAAAACATGTCATGTAATCAAAATATGCAACTGAGAACGAAGAATAAATGACAAATATTTTAAATATCAATATAGTTGCTGATTCTAGCTAGACGAGTATGTCATATAATATGAAATAATTAGGTATTTGTTGTATTGTTATCACTGAGAAGATATGGTAGCCATGTGAATATTCGATGAAAATATTCTTTACCACAAAAAACGGACTTGTCTGATGCAATGTGTAGTAAGAACATTCACTGCTTGAGGATCGTGTAAATATACTTTTGGAGGAGATGGTGTAGCTGAATGCCATTGCTCTTCATCAATGAGCATTTGTTGTGTGTTACATAACACTGAGTATTTTCTATGAATACAGATAATTCTTCAAAAAGAAAAAAGAGCTAAGCATTGCCGGCAGATTATTTGTTCCCTTTTTCAAAACTTGGTGTAGCATGGCTATCCAACTACAACATTTGGAGTTGATGGGCACGGTGGCAAGGAGACGCCCAAGCCCGGAGGCAACGGGGGCTGACACCCCCACCTCCCACCCCCCACCAGTAATGGTCAGAGAAAGGAAAAAAAATATAGTGTATTCAGGCGTTTTTCTCTCAAGAAAATGTTTTACAAATCGGTATTACGTCGGTTTTACATAGTTGAAACTGTTCCTTACTATGGCTGCTTACAAGTCACACTCTTACTCCAAAATATTAAAAATATTCCATACCCCCAGGTCTAGTCCCACATCGCAGTCCCTTCCATCCTCGCCCTACAAACTAACGTATGGGTTCCTTGCTCGCTGTTCCTGATACAGCCGAGAACGGTCTAGTACTTAGAAATCAAAGATGGAACGAGTCTTCTGGTAATTGCCAGGAAGTCAGTTGAAACCATACTGATGTACCGGGTGTAAAAAGTCTCTTTCCTTAGTGTCAGTAGTGCTAGGTGTCGCTTTTATGAAAATTCGTGGAGTTCTCTGCGTTCAACATTAGTCTAAAAAATAGTATACTTCAAAACTGCGGCTGTCACCAAGTATCCTCAAGAGGAATTACGTGCCTATAGCTTTCTAATTTCTACACAAGTTTTCTTTCAAAAATATATCATTAACGCCTGACACTGCTTCTTTACAGCATAAACAGAAATAAAAGAATATCAATCAAAGCAGCGAGAAAGAATAAATGAGTAAAAACGATAAATGTCACCCTGTCAAAATTGATGTCTGTACAATTAACCAATTATTGTGTTTGTCAATTGCGCTATTATTGTTTGTTGCAGGTACGCGGCAAACGGTTCTTCTTTCAAACCACTGGGATATTAATATATCTGACATAGTTCTTGGAAGAAGAACTAAGAAAAGCTGCGAACAGTTTGGCATGTTGTCTGGAAGAAATATTTGGTAAAAATGTGAGTATAATGAATCCGTATCATACTGGTAGTTAATAGTGCTGTCAGCTGGAATCCGGAATGACCGATTTTGCAGCCTTCTCATTATCCCACCTACTGAACGGCCGTTTAAATCTTTCTATCAACTATGTGCAGGGACAGCATCCTAGTCGTTGTTGTTCAATTGTACTTTCTGTCTGACGTAACCTGTTGTGAGTATACATACAGCCTGCAGATGATTGTTTAGGGGAAATAAACAGAAACACAATTTTATGTGGCGAAAATGTCACAGGTGCAGCGTTTGCTCATCAGGAGTCCGTGAAGATCTCGACGCTAGTGACGTTCAGAGACGATGTTCGAACTGCCACATGGTGAATAGTGTTTAGAGCTGTTGCTGAAAAGTTGTCCGTTGACATTGATGCAGAACAGGCATCTGCGTGCTAATGATCGTTTCAAAATCTCAAAACAATCACATGCTTCGCGAACGACGAAGTTTCAGCTCTTCGGAGTGTATGGTGCACCAAGCACATCATCTTCCTCTACACAAAGAATCCACATGAGTGAGTTCGGGAGAGCATGGGAGCCACCGTACTGGCATTCCTATCCCAACCCAACGATTGGGGAAAACATTGTCTAAACGTTCTCTGATATGAGGGGCCACGTGATGCTGGCACAATGGTCGTTGCCTGACAGACATTCTCCAATATTTCCAGTAGTACTTTACAGAGAAAGACATGGTAATTTCCTCCACCGAGCGTTTTAGGCAAAAGAAACGGTCCAATCAGATGGTCGTGAACAATACCAGCCCACATATTTATGGTAACTCTCTGTTGATGACAGAACACACGAATTGCCTTAGGATTTACCGGCTCCCAGACTTAGCTAGAGTGGCTGATGCATATTCTGTTCCTTGCGAAGACAGCTGCCACTAAACAAAACATAGTTTTATAAGTCAGAAAAGTTAGCAATTTATTGTGATACCACTGGCAGAATTTCACACAATGGATAAAGTCATCAGCTGATGAGTTGTGCATCTTCTGAGACTGATGGATGTACATCCATCACAGGCAGTGAGTTCCACACGTGAGCGTTGGAGATACATATGTAGTTACGTTGTGGAACTTGTGCTCGTGACGGGTTTGTCCTGAATTTCCTGTAACACAGATTCCTCAAACGGAAAAGTTCACACACTACAAGGTCTACAAATTTCTCCTCAGTCTGGTCTAAGGGATCCTGCTGTCACGATGACAGCAATCAACTCTTTGAAATGTGACATGATTTGGTCACTATTCTGTACATAGGCGCCTTGCTGTTCGACTGTAGGTTAGTGTTGAGATGCATCTCAGGTAACTCAGTTGGAATGCAATCAGCCATGAAGAATGTGTAAACATCAGCAGAAACTTTCATGTAATCACAACGTAACACAACTGACAATAATGTAATTGTTTATCCAGAGATGTGGAAATTGTTAGCAGTGTTGAAGACTTACCCTTCCTAGCAGTGAGATGTAAACGTGTTAAAGAAAAGATTGAAATGTCAACATGTTGCTCAAGAAGCAGTCAAAACCACTGTGAGTTTTGGCTTAAGGAAAGTCTACAATCAATCCCTCCAAGGGGCAGTTGCGGGGAAACAATGCACCTGCGATGTAACACATAACAGATGCATTCCTTTTTATCCCTGCTGCTAACTATACGTTTGTATGTGTAGTTTTTTTATACCTCGCACACGCAGATTTATAATAGGTATGGATGCAGATATTTTTATATCTGGTACGTTAATATGTACACACATCAGTGTCCTGGCTGTATTTTCTCTACGTTTAACACACTTTCCACAAACATGCCACGTAATTTAGTACCTATTGTTTTCTGCATGGTCATAGCTGCACCAATAAGTGGAATACGCCTGTCGATATAGATTGATCGTTTTGCGTCAATGCATCCACACTTCAAAATCTGACCTGCTGCCCAGGGGAAAATAAGCATTAATGGCTTGCTCTTGCTACATGTACTTCGAGGTAGTACCCAACCTAAAAACATGCGACTCGTAATAACTATTATTATAAATTGCAAACGATGTAGCTACTGATGTAATATTGTTCAGTTCACTGTCCTCAGCCTCTAATAGAAACATCAGCACTTATACCCGTTACAACCTGTATTTATACATATACAGTAATGAGTGAAAACATTATGACTTCTATACACCTTGAGATTGAATGCCATCAAGCGGTACAGACAGTCGTTGTCTCCAAAACTGTCTTGAGCAACTACTTAGATAACTAACACGCAATGGCGATGTTTTGGACCTTGTAGAGACAAAAAGGCCTGACCTTATCACCAGCATCCGTGTAGAGACAGGGATTAGCGAGCACGTTGTCACCATTGCCACGATGTTTACTAAAAACAATAAACCCATAGAAAAGGCTAGGCGAGTTATTATGATGGAAAGAGCAGATAAGCAGTAGATAGCATCCTACTTAGACAGCGATTGGACCTCATTTAATTCCAACATGATAGATGTAGAGGAATTACGCGCAAAATTTAACTGGATTATAAGTCAAATTCTGGAGAATTATGTGCTGAGCAAGTGAGTTAAGGACGTAAAAGACACACCACGGAATAATAACAAAATTCGGAAAATGATAGTAGAGATTATTGCACTCTCGGTTCAAAGAAGAATGCAGAAATTTCGACTGGCAAAAGCTACTACACTTCGTTCATCATAAGAATAAACCCGATGTAAACGAACACAAACGAGATGACTGGTCAGAAGCCGTAGCTCTCGTACACTGGTGTTGCTCTCTTGAAAGTGGGTCCAAATTATGTATTAGATATCTTATTACTATGTCACTGTAAGAGAACATTTAAAACATTCTGATGTATTAACAGCAAATAACGTTTTTCTTAATCGTACTGTAGGTACGTAATTATTCTTTCAAAAATCGTGTGTAGTCAGTGTCTCCTAACCGCTACTAGTGCTATGGTTGTCTCGCTGTTCACACGTACTGTGAAAATGTATGACACTGCTTCCTACTTCGTTGTGAAACACGTGTGAGGAACACCGTTAATGGCGAGAAACAACTTATACTTTGACGTTTTTCGAGAAATATGTGTGACAAATGAAAAAGGAGAACTTAGTTACGTGCCTGGCATAAATGGTAGCGTTGTAGAATGATAATCGTGTATGCTGGAGGGCGGCGGATCGAATCTTGTTGTGGTCTTCCATCTTTTGGTTCGGGTTGAATAACTAAATCATTTAAATATGAAATTCATCAAATATATGAATATATACTTAAACATCATATTTAAAGAAAAATGCATGTCCTGTAGTTCCTAATCACATACTGCATGCAAAATTCAAGTTTTCGTTGCAAATATACATTCTTAATTATCGATATTTTATAAAAAATAGTTGAAGTTAAGAAATACAGTTAAATGTTTTGGAGAAAAATGAAAAATCAAGTACTCTTTATCTGAATATGCCCACTGTTTTGTAGGACAGATGTGGTATCACACAAACCAGAGTGATAAGCGTCGTAGAAACATGGGAAACAATAATTTTCGTGACGTCGAGCAAACTGTACAAATGCTGCGTTTTTACAGTTGTCATCGTAACACTACACTCTGAAACCAATAGAATTGATCGGGAACCAACTTAAGGGATTTGCTGCGAGAAATAACGAGATATTTAAGTTGCCAAACGTACTGGAACTAATGCACGAAGCTTTGTGACACGTCACTGCCTGACGATGGCAAAATACAGAACAACATATCATAAAAGAGGAGGAGGAAACATCGATTTTTTGGTGTCTTGGGATTCTGTTGCTGATCGACTCATTATCAGCGTAGCAGTACTGACATCTACCGTATCCTTCGGAGTCCGATATGGAAGCTCAGAGATTACCAGAAGACTAACTATAATACCTTCAGTGCCTTCAATATTTAACTTCTTGGAAAATCAGTAATGCGGTATTACGCCACACGTAGCTTGTAACACCTATTTTTGACCTATTTTATAACTGTATCGATAATTCTATGTCAATTTGTAGTGTTCCTTATATAGAATGTTGTATCTACTACAGAAATTCTTTGACTATGTGTATATACTCTACTGGCCATTAAAATTGCTACACCACGAAGATGACGTGCTACTGACGCGAAATTTAACCGACAGGAAGAAGATGCCGTGACATGCAAATGATTACCTTTTCAGAGCGTTCACACAAGGTTGTCGTCGGTGCCGACACCTACAACGTGCTGACATGGCGAAAGTTTCCAACCGATTTCTCATACACAAACAGCAGTTGACCGGCGTTACCTCGTGAAACGGTGTTGTGATGCCTCGTGTAAGGAGGAGAAATGCGTACCATCACGTTTCCGACTTTGATAAAGGTCGGATTGTAGCCTATCGCGATTGCGGTTTATCGTATCGTGACATTGCTGCTCGCGCTGGTCGAGGTCCAATGACTGTTAGCAGAATATGGAATTGGTGGGTTCTGGAGGGTAATACGGAACGCCGTGCTGGATCCCAACGGCCTCGTACCACTAGCAGTCGAGATGACAGGCATCTTATCCGCATGGCTGTAACGGATAGTGCAACCACGTCTCGATCCCTGAGTCAACAGATGGGGACGTTTGCAAGACAACAACCATGTGCTCGAACAGTTCGACGACGTTTACAGCAGCATGGACTATCAGCTCAGAGACCATGGCTGCGGTTACCCTTGACGCTGAATCACAGACAGGAGCGCCTGCGATGGTGCACTCAACGACAAACCTGGGTGCACGAATGGCAAAACGTCACTTTCTCGGATGAATCCAGGTTCTGTTTACAGCATCATGATGGTCGCGTCAGTGTTTGGCGACATCGTGGTGAACGCACATTGGAAGCGTGTATTCGTCACCGCCATACTGGCGTATCACCTGGCGCGATGGTATGGGGTGCCATTGGTTACACGTCTCGGTCACCTCTTGTTCGCATTGACGGCACTTTGAGCAGTGGACGTTGCAGTTCAGATGTGTTACTACCCGTGGCTCTGCCCTTCATTCGATCTCTACGAAAACCACATGTTGCAGGTCCTGTGCGGGCCTTCCTGGATACAGAAAATGTTCGACTGCTGCCCTGGCCAGCACATTCTCCAGATCTCTCACTAATTGAAAACGTCTGGTCAATGGTGAGCGAGCAACTGGCTCGTCACAATACGCCACTCACTACACTTGATGAACTGTGGTATCGTGTTGAAGCTGCATGGGCAGCTGTACCTGTACAAGCCATCCAAGCTCTGTTTGACTTAATGCCCAGGGGTATCAAGTCCGTTATTACGGGCAGAGGTGGTTGTTCTGGGTACTGATTTCTCAGGATCTATGCACCCAATTTGCTTGAAAATGTAATCACATGTCAGTTCTAGTATAATATATTTGTCCAACGAATACCCGTTTATCATCTGCATTTCTTCTTGGTGTAACAATTATAATGGCCAGTAGTGTATTTCAGTTATATGAACTTTTGATCGATGTTTAAACTGTGCTTGTGATTTTAAAAAAGTACCGAGATGATTGTCATATAATGTACTGTAAATGTAAATAGTCCTACCAAGTCGAATTAAAGGAAGACCTCAAAGTAATTCAGATCCGTGCTACTAGATTTGTTATCGGTGGGTCTTATCAGCACTCGAGCAGTACTTAAATACTCTGTGAGCTCAAATGGAAGAAAACGGTTTCGCGAAACAATATTGAGAAATTTTCAATAAAATAATTTTGGGTATTACGTCGCGTCGTTGTAATATACTAAGCAACTAAACTGCCGACGTTTCAATCGACTTGCTGCGGTTCTTTTCAGGGTGGGCAGTTAACCAACCTGAAACGTCGGCAGTTTCTTTACTTAGTGTTTTACGATGTCGTGGCCTGATACCCAAAATTATTTTGTTCAAAAAGACATTGGCTGTGGAAGCTTATGAGCTTACAGTGTTGAGAGAGGTTAGAGTGCCAGCATTTGCGGCAGACTGCAGAACGGTCCTAATGCTTCGAATGTTCATTTCGTACGAGGATCGCGAAGACAACGTAAGAGCGATTAGGCCACTTACGGAAGTATGTAGATAGTCATTTTTCCCTCGCTCCATTTGTGAGTGAAGCAGGAAAGAGAATACAGTGTATTGTGTTTTGCGGGGCATGTAAGTAGATGTGAACGTACGTGTCTTCGCCGACGATGACGCCATGTTATACTAAAATAATTGTCAGTGTCACTAGGGCAGAATCGTGCTACAGAGGTTTTAGGAACACAACAGCGGGATCATGTTGGTTTATTCGTCACCAAATTCACCTGATCTTAATCTAATGGAATACATCCGAGACGCTATAGGGTACTAGTTCCACATCCACAAAGAACCATCCCATAATTTAGAAAACATTATGTGTAATGTGCGTAGAAATTTGGTGCCACATACCTCCGCATCTACGAAGGACTGTCGAATCTATGCCACGCACAATCGCTGCACTATTTCCTCCCGAAAGCAGGTCAGTATGCTTTTAAGTAGATGGATATAAAGCTTTGGCTAATTGGTGAAAACAAAATAGCCAGGCACCACGTCGATACTCGGTCGAAAGTTAGTGCAAATCTAACCACTCCACACGGCGGGAAACGCGAATACACATGGGTTGAATAAAAAGTAGTGGCAGCATGGTTATAATTCATACCAGACTTTATTGACGGATGTTCACTGTATCAAATGCCTTCAATGTAATCGCCCCGCCTCTCGATAGCCTTGGCCAACATAGATGGGAAGCGTCGTACTCTGTTATCAGGTCCATCTCTGGCAGTGGCTCCCAAGGACCGCTCTATGACAGAGATGATGTTGCTCTTGTGTTGCAGCGTATGATACGAAGAGGTTCCTTCATTCTGGTGAACTGGTCGTAATTGCTCAATTGTCTTGTTGTCAGTGGGGGGTCGCCCCGAACAGGTCCGATCTTGACTGACATCCCTGCCATCCCAAAACACTTTCACCCATCTTTCCAACATCCAATACGGCAATGCAGCATCACCACAGGCCTCACAGAGTCCCTGAAAACATTGATGTGCACTCCGACCATGTGAAACTTCATTTTCGAACCACGCACGTTGTTCGTATTTCCTAAATACACTTTTAGTGCGCTTGAAGTGACTCCCGCACTCTGGGACAGCACACACTGTAACTGACTCCAACACGGCAGCCACCGCTCAATGCGCTACTTCAATTGACCTGCTGCTATCAGTTAGACAGCGCGAATTCCATTTGACACACGTCCCGCTAATCGAGGATAAAAATATTATTCCCCTTTCCTATTAGTTTTGTATCTTTGTTTCATTGACGTGTTTCAAATTTATAAACTATTAAAAATGTCACTTCCTTTCGACATCTTTCGTAATCAATAAAAAATCTTCCGATGGGTAACTGGTAGATGGTGTGCTATTAGCGAGAATTCAATAGATCGGTAGGACTCCTTATCATGTAACACGGAGACATATTTCTTTCAGCGCTCGTCCCGAGTTATCGAAGCAATTTATTAGCGGGATTATATCAGCTTTCCACCTTCACGAGATATATACTGAGTGGATCAGTTTACTACCTTGCTGCAAGGTTTTTTAGTCACTTTTTAAAGTAAAAATTCGGATAGTCAGTGTGTCACAGGACTGTATCGTGTGCCAGTAAGATATGCGTACAAGGTAGGTGCTGTAAACTGAAAATTTTTGTCTTTTCAGAATGAAGCGAAAACACTATGCAGTGTAATTACTACTGTCATAAGGCTCGGTGTGTGCTGTTTTAGTCGACGCTGTTTTGCTCTTTTTCTTTCAAGGTGTGTGTGTGTCTTTCACTGGAATATTACGATAAGACGTGCGTGAAGGATATAGTGTTGCGTTTGTGCTGTTCATGACGAAAGCAGTAAATGTGGGAGGGAGGAGTGGAAACCTGCTGCTCATATATTGTTTATTTCTTTAGGAAAGTAGCAAGATGACGTCCGACCTTAATGTCCCCATCCGCCGGTGAATCACCAGGAATAGTGAAATACTCTATCATTCCATAAACGGTACAGTGATATTTGAAAACTGATTCAAACATTAATGCAATGATTTATGATTATTGATTAGGATCTTCATGCCATTTCTTCTCCTCTTCCTCGTTTACAGTCAAATGCTGCTGAGCGAAAAAGTCTTCCATCAGCAAATTTCAGACATCTACCTCCTCATTAAACACCATCTTCTGAGTGTGCTTTAGCGATGTATTCTGCTCGGTTGGGTAACGTCTTAGTGAGACTTCCCGATATATTTGAGTGACGTACACACTGTGGTAATACTTCAGAACTCCTCCTCCCCTCCCGGTTCTCTTTGAATTCGACTGTCCACATTAGCACAGTGGATAGACTTTCTTTTCTACATTTACGTCTACAGGGGATAGGTAAAATAATGTGAAAACCTGTACTTACTTGGGAATGGTTTTTTAATAAGGGATTCGATCACTCCTTGTCCGTAATACAGATGCGATTCTTCTTGGAATACTATCATATAATGATTGTATAGTCTCCAGTGCATTGTTGCGCCATCTTTCGATCAGAAACTCTTCTAACTCCTGTAGTGACGAGGGAGGCGGAAATACGCTCCCGAGCCTGCTCTCCAATACCACCCACAAGGGACTGTGCTGGCCTGAGAAAACGCTGCAGCTCAATTGCATGCTCCTCATACAACGATTGTGCTGTCCTGGCTGTGTGAATGGGTGCTTTATCGTCGTGAAATATGCCATCAGTGTTGGGGGAACAACATTTGAATCATGGGCTGCACCTGATGACCTAAAATGTTCACACAATCGTTGGCTGTAAGACGATTTTTGAGAGTAAGGACAAGCAGAATCCCATGATATGGCTGCCCACACCATCACATTTCCACCTCCATGCGTAACCGTTGGAATCAAGCGATCAGGATTGTAGCCTGCTTTCGGCATTCTCTAGACTTAAATTCCGCCCGATGTTGGAAATAAGGAAAACGTTGATTCACCGGGTGATATGACGTGTTACCACTGATCAGTCGTCCATGATTTTTGCTCCTGACATCATGTTCTACGGCTCTTTGTGTTGGTTGTTGTCACTAAAGGTTTCGGTACAGAAGCTCGTCCGTGAATATTCGCTTTATGGAGTTCTCGGCGGACAGTGCCGATAAATATGCGGTCTCGAAGATAGCTATTGAGCACTGCAGTCATTTTAGCCACCGTAGTTTTGTTTTGACACAATTCATGCTAGCGTAAGACGATCTCTGTCATTTAGATTTGATTTGCGCCCACTATTACGTTTATGCGATGTTGTCTTTCCATGCCTTGTGCAGGCTGTCATGACTGTTGAAATAGTTGCTCTTGAAACATTCAGTAAGTTGGCTGTCTTGGTTACTGATGCTCCAGCTTATCGGTCCCCCATAATCTGCCCTCTTTTAAACTCTGTTAGGTCTTTCTTTGGACGTCGACCTCTGCCTCTGAATGCAAATACGAAGTGTGAACTACTCGTAAACAACCTGCACTGATGCCTGGTTCGTACTGAACACGCACAGTCCACCGCAACACATGCCTTACCTGCATTGTTGACCGTCAAACACAAGCATTCCATTACTACCATTGTTCACATTATTTTGCCTATTCCCTGTATATACATACTCCAGAAGCCTCTGTACAGTGCTTGGGAGAGGGTACATCGTACGAGTATTACCATCCTGTCATATTCCATTCGTGTATTGAGTGAGGGAAAAGTGTAAGTCACTGTATGTGGGCAAACCTCTCTTATCTTATTTCCATCCTATCTACGAGAAGCACAGACTGTTTAAAAAAATTGTCACATACTGTATTCCTACGGGAGGTAGTATCAAACAAAGCTAAATGTCCCTGTAATGGCCTGTCCGGAAACCAATACCTTCTGAGATATAGGGCAATCTGTTCCATCATTCCCATCTGCTGCTACGTAGGAGGGTATAGGTATACTGCATGTGGTTACCACACATCATGACACAATTTTCAGCTCTTTCTTGCGGTCAATCACACGCTGTTTCTAATACATCTGACTACATTCCGATTGCGTAATACGCATTTGCCATACACTCCTGTAAAATCTGCACATTGTCGATGGGATGGGTCCTCATAGCCAGAAATCAAACGGGTTCATGTCCGGTGAATGAGGAGGCGATGCTAGTGGACATCCTCGACCAATCCATCGCCCACGCAAAATGGCGGTGAAGTACTGCCGATCAGTTCGTAGAAAATGGGTCTGTGCTCCGCTGTGCATAAATCACAGTCGTCGTCTTTCTGAAAAGGTGACATTTTCCGTCAGTGCTGGTAATTCACAGCACAAAAATCGACGCTACACAGCATATGTTAATATGGCAAAGTGTATGACCTTAAAAGTGTCGCCGACTGTTCCTGTCCATAAAGTGAAGCTATGCTGTTCCTTTACCTCCATAATTGGCTGATGATACGCGTCTACTCACATTTCCTGGGACATCTCTTGTGCATACTGCCTCACCTGTAAATATGTTAAACCGCATTTTAACAGACATGCTTTAACATGACTGACGTATGGCTGTTCGAAGAAAAATGGAATCTCCGTGTAAACAAACTTTGACGATGGAATTGTGTGGGAGTATGTGGCCTTCATTAAATGCGAAACTTCTTTGATTTATTGTTGTTCTGTTGTGCGCATTTTGTATAATTAAATACGCATATTATTGGACTGCGCGACATAACGATGTTTCGAATCACTTTCCTAGCGGTTAAGACTCTCAGTTCATACTGAAGTAAAGCATTTTTCAAGTCATTATCAGACCATCATGATTACGTTGCCCTCTGGCGTATCTTAATCACTTTGGGCACATAAAACGATGGATCCTTGAAAACACAAGGCAGCAGTGCAACTTAGCATGGAGGAACGATTTATATGTTCATAAGATTTAAAGTAATCTCTGTTTTTTGGATAGCTTCTCTGTAACTATCTTTCACAAAGAAGTTGTGGGAGTTATCAAATTGCGAGAAAGAGATCTGATATCGCTAATAACACTGTGCAGAAATTTCCCCGTTGAGAGCTGGTCGGCGTCACAGACTGACTCTCTAAGAGGTCTGTTTATCGCCGAAACGAATGACAGGTCCTTCACATCAAACACATTAAAAGCTCGTTTTGTACTCAGTATGCTTCTAGATAGCGCTGAGTGAGGCGTTAGATATTCTTTTATCTTACCCATATTTTCATATTTTGACATCCATTACGCTTACCTGCACAGATTTTTAGATACTGCTTCGCTGATTCATGGACATTAAGATTTAAGGTCCTGTGACAAAAGACGGAGCAGAAGCTCGGACTGGAGAAAGATGGAAAGGCATCTACCTTCGTCTTTTCAATGATACCATCCCAGTTGCAACTGGTACATCCATTTGTTTTCCATTAATTACGACAGCTGCAGATAACTTGAATCATCACGTTAACATGCTGAACAAAACAGTAAAATGCAGTATGCATATTATTGTTATATGTGTTGCTTCAATGACTGAGATGCGTATAAACTTGGTGATCTTCACGAGATCTGTGGGGAAAGCGCTTATAAATAGACGCAAGTCAAAACTAAAAGCATACTACATCATTTCAGTTTCTGTTAATTGAAACATAAACAATATGTAATTAGAACAAACTTTTAAAAGCCGGCCGCTGGTGGCCGAGCGGTTTTAGGCGCTTCAGTCTAGAACCGCGCGACCAGTACGGTCGCAAGTTCGAATCCTGCCTCGGGTATGGATGTGTGTGATGTCCTTAGGTTAGTCAGGTTTAAGTAGTTCTAAGTTCTAGGGGACTGATGACCTGAGATGTTAAGTCCCATAGTGCTCAGAGCCATTTGAACCATTTGAACCAAACTTTTAAAATTGTAATCATCGTTGGCTCATAACAGCATTTTTAGATCGATACAGCTATGACCAACTAAGAGCGACAAGTTCTTAGTGTTGAATTTTTACTGTTGTATAATAGTGCAATTATTGCAAAACAACGTAGGCAGCGATTATGCTTCATCAGTTTTTAAAAGACTGATTAATTCAACGGGTGACTAGGTGTTTAGTATGACGATCTTCTAAATGATCCGCACCCAACAGAATTCCACCGGAGCATGGAGACTGGTGCAGTTTTTGCGCTCGTACTACATACATACCAGTCACAGATTTATTTACGTATCTGCATTTTCCACCCGCCGTGAGCCTCGATCGCTTGCGAACCGACGCATCATTTACACAGCTCGTGGCTGGGAACCCCGTTGCGAGCAAACGTAGCGCTTGATTATTCTCCACAAGAAAAGGCAACCTTCTCGTCACTGCGCCAGCTGCTACGCTGACTTGCGCTTCTCAGTGCACAGGAAACAGCAAACGCTCCTCGTCTGTTGGCTCTGTGTTTCATTTCCTGTAATAATCACTTCTCTTTGCAACAGATCAGGAACGCGGCTACGTCGTGAACTTACTCAGTTGAGAACTGCCTCACATTTCTACATTCCAGAGGAAGACAATAATCTACCTCCTAATAAGAATTAAAATGGTCAATATTTTATTTGGACGAGACATAGTTTCTCATGTATTATACAGTGAATAAATGCCGGCAAATATATCGTCTCCATTGTGATCCCATGTTCAGACTGAAAAACATTTGTCCAAGTTGACAGTGCGAGCAGAGTCTACATTCCGATCTAATCTCAGACTTGACGTTCGTGTGACTAAATTCTACGTACGACCTCTGAATACACATTTTATGTGCCGGGGGACTTCCGTGATATACCACACTTAATTTTCCGTTTTTCCGTCAAATGAAAACCTTAAACATTTTTTAAATATTATTTATTGTGCAGAAGTGATACAAAGCTGTATCATTTTTCAACATAAACTCCCCCACGCTCAATGCAAGTCCTCCAGCGCTTACAAAGTGCATAAATTCGTTTATAAAAAAATTCTTTTACTAGTCCGCGCAACCAATCATGCATCGCGTTGCGTACCTCTTCATCAGAACGGTAATTCTTTCCTCCCATTGCGTCTTTGAGTGGTCCAAACATATGGAAATCACTTGGGGGAAAGATCTGGTGAGTATGGTGGATGAGGAAGACACTCAAAATGCAGGTCTGTGATTGTTGCAACTTTTGTACGGGCAGTGTGGGGCCTTACATTGTCATGTTGCAAAAGGACAGCTGCTGACAGCAATCCACGTCGCTTTGATTTGATTTCAGGCAGCAGACGGTTTCTTAGGAGATCTGTGTATGACGCACTGGTGACAGTGGTCCCTCTAGGCATGTAATGCTCCAAAATGACGCCGTTTTCGTCCCAAAAGAGAGTCAGCGTAACCTTCCCTGATGATGGAAACTGTGCAAAACTTCTTTGGTTTTGGGGCCATTCCTTGCTCGCTCTCTTCGTTTCCGGTTGGTGGAAGTGAACCCAGGTTTCATCCCCAGTAACGATTCTTGCAAGGAAGCCATCACCTTCTCGTTCAAAGCGCAGAAGTTCTTCACAAGCATCAACACGTCGTTTTCTCATTTCAGGAGTCATCTGCCGTGGTACCCATTTTGCAGACACTTTGTGAAACTGGAGTACATCATGCACAATGTGATGTGCTGACCCATGACTAATCTGTAAACATGCTGCAATGTCATTCAGTGTCACTCGGAGGCTTTCCTTCTCTTTGGCTTCAACTGCAATGTTCTGTGGGGTCACAACTCGTTGTGCCTGACATGGACGAGGAGCATCTTCCACTGAAGTCACACCATTTGCGAACTTCCTACTCCGTTCGTAGACTTGCTGCTGTGACAAACATACATCACAGTACCGAACCTTCATTCATCGATGAATTTCAATAGGTTTCACACCTTCACTAAGCAAAAACCGAATAACAGAACGCTGTTCTTCTCTGGTGCAAGTCGCAAGTGGGGCGGCCATTTTTATACTGATACTGCGACGGTATGTGTGCATCTGCACTACGCTGCCATTTACAGGCCATTCTGCACGCTGTTTGTAGCACGGTTACCTACTTACAGGATAACGGCGCGAAATTTCGATTTGTTATTACAAATTTAAGGTTTTCATTTGACTCACCCTCTTACATTCTCGACTGCAAAAAAATTTATTGTCATAACTTAATGAAAGGAGGTAGCAGCATTTTCTGTGAATCAGTACCAACTAGTTATACATGAGTTTACCACTTCGTTCATGTGCCAGATGCACATTTGACATTTTGTTTTGTAGCCTTTCCTAAAAAGAAGTATAGAAGATGTGGCCTAGCTCTACAATTCAAAATTCGCTTCCGAATTGATAACTAGTTTGTATTCAAATGTTTTCAAGCGTGCTGAAAAATACGTACGCGCTTATCAAAGTGGTACCCGCATTATATAACTGACAGACTTTATCAGCTGAAGTGACTGGCTGGATCAAATTTAGTGTAAAAATTTGAAGTACAGATCTCAGTTCAATACACCGAGCGAGGTAGCGCAGTGTTTAGCAGACTGGACTCGCATTCGGGAGGACTACAGTACAAACTCGCGTTTGGCCATCCTGATTTAGGTTCTTCGTGATTTCCCCAATTTTCTTAAGGCAAATGTCGGAATGATTCCTTTGAGAGGGCATGGCCGACTTCCTTCTCCATCCTTCCATAATCCGAGCTTGTGCTCCGGTCTCAAATGACCTCGTTGTCAACGGGACTTTGAACACTAATATCCTCCTCGTCTCCTCCTCATCAGTTCAATATTTCATCAGAGGCTGAAACGAACTATATTGCATAAATATACGTACTTTCCCTAGTTGCCTCCGGACTGTATCTCGCTGCTCTAACCAAGCAAGGGTAAAGTTCCGTATGATCGCATTTAGGTCTTCTTAATATAGTAGTGAAAAATTCGGAATGAGACTGTCGCGTAAAAAGGGCATGAAACACCAATGAAACAAGTCACTTCCTCTATACAACTGTATTTCAAGGAAGAAATTAAGAGAATGAAAAGAAAATTCGTAACAGCGAGAAGCCTGCAAGTGCGACAGAATAAGTATCAGTACCACATTTCGAAAATGTCACCTCCGTTCCGGATGAAATGTGAGGACAAATTAGAAAAATCCAGTAATAAAATGAATAGGTTACTTGGTAGGGGAGAGTGCTGTACCTGGAGGATGGTCTACCTGGGAACACGTAATGTTTCCTACGACTGATTTTAGAAACAGATTAAGGGATGCGCGCTAGCATCCGCCAGATGCAGCTACCAACGTTTTCTACTCTTTTTGTTGGTGTGAAACATGAGGTCGTTTTTCGTACAGCTTTTGAAAATGTTAAGAGTTCTTCGTATTTCAGTAGTTTGTACCAGGGTCACTCCAAAAGAAATGCACACTATTTTTGTAAAAATACAGTTTTCATTCTTCATGTATCAATGTTTTACAGTGTGTGGATACATCCTTGCCGCTAGTTTTCAAACTTAGTTCAACCTGTTCCCGTGAGTGGCGCCGTCACAGCATGTCTTCAAGATAGCCACTACACTTGACGTTCGTCAGAAGCAACGTTCTGCCATAGAATTCCTGTGCTGTGAAAATGAGACGGTGGGAAACATCCACCAGAGGTTGAAAAAGGTGTATGGAGATGCTGCTGTCGATCGCAGTACAGTTAGCCGGTGGACAAGGAGGTTACGTGGTGAAAGCGGACACGGCAATATTGAGGATTGTCCTCGCAGCGGCAGGCCTCGTACTGCACACACTCCAGACAATGTGCAGAGAGTTAACGAATTGGTGACTGCTGACAGACGCATAACATTGAACGAATTGTTACGCTAGGTTGGGATAGGGAAAGGAAGTGTTTGAAGAATACTGGAAGTGTTGGCGTTAAAAAAGATTTGTGCCAGGTGGGTTGCCAGGATGTTGACAGTGGCTCGCAAAGAAACAAGAAAAACGGTTTGCAGCGAACTTTTGGAACAGTACAAGAATGATGGAGAAGAATTTCTTGGAAGAATTGTGACAGGTGATGAAACAAGGCTCCATCATTTTTCACCAGAGACGAAGAGACAATCAATGGAGTGGAATCATGCAAATTCAAAAAGAAAAAAAAATTCAAAACCATACCTTCTAAAGAAAAAGTATGGCTATGGCGTTTTTCGATTGCGAAGGACTCTTGCTTTTGGACATCATGCCAAGTGGAACCACCATAAATTCTGATGCATATGTGACGACGCTGAAGAAACTTCAAGCTCGACTGAGTCGTGTTCGAACACATCGGCGAAAGAAGGATGTTTTGCTGTTGCACGACAATGCACGGCCACATGTCAGTCAAAAAACCATGGAAGCGATCACAAAACTTGGATGGACAACACTGAAATACCCGCCTTACAGTCGTGACCTGGCTCCATGTGACTATCATCTCTTTTGGAAACTGAAAGACTCTCTTCGTGGAACAAGGTTTGAAGATGATGACTCCCTTGTGCACGCTACCAAACAGTGGCTCCAACAATTTGGTCCAGAATTTTACCGTGCGGGTATACAGGCGCTGGTTCCAAGATGGCATAAGGCAGTTGAGAGGGATGGAAGTCATGTGGAGAAATGAAAATATTGTTCCTAGAGGATGTATCTACACACTGTAAAACTTTCAGACATGTGGAATAAAAGATTGATTTTAAAAAAATAGTGTGCATTTCTTTTGGAGTGACCCTCGTATTATACACTGCTGGCCACCGTAAATGCAACACCCTGAAGGAAGCATCCGAATCAAGTGAAATTTACACCATGGGTTTGCAGCGATGAGATAGGCAACTGATTAGAATTTCAGCGCAGACGCACATCACGCGCGCCTGTGGCGCCACCTCATAGCGCCATTTAAGGCTTGGCGATTTCGACGAGTGTACGTTCGGCACGTGTGTTTACCTTGTGGTTGTTTCACAAGATGATCAGTTATGCCTCGTAGACAACAGCGAACATCGTTTGATCAAGTATCCGAGTTCGACAGAGGAAGGATAGTGGCTTACCGAGATTGTGGATTATCATACAGGAAATCGCTAGTCGTGTTAGACGAAACCAAACAACTGTAATGCGGATATGTGACCGTTGGATGCAGGAGGGTACGACGTACCGACGTGGTCGATCGCATTCACCTCGGTGCACCACTGCACGTGCTGATAGGCAAATTGTGCGCATGGCAGTGACGGATCGCTCAGTGACATACCGAACCACAGCACAGCACATTGCGTCTGTAACGCATCATCCAGTGTCTGCGCGTACCATTCGACGCCGTTTACAGCAGAGTGGTCTGTCCGCAAGACGTCCATTGCTTCGTCTACCATTGACGCAGAACCACAGACGTCTCCGTCGCCAATGGTGTGATGACAGACGGATGTGGACGGCAAAATGGAATGACGTTGTCTTTACTGATGAGGCACGCTTCTGTCTGCAGCACCGCGATGGTCGGATTTGAGTGTGGAGACACCGTGGAGAGAGGATGCTGGACAGCTGCATTATGCACCGCCACACTGGTCTTGCACCGGGTATTATGGTATGGGGCGGTATTGGATATTACTCTCGCACGCCTCTAGTACGCATTGCCGGTACTTTAAATAGCCGGCGCTACATATCCGAGGTGCTGGAGCCAGTTGTCCTTCTTTACCTTCAGGGCTCGGCCACAGCCATATTTCAACAGGATAATGCGCGACCACACGTGGCACGCATTGTCCAAAGGTTCTTCGTCAATAACCAGATTGAATTGCTTCCCTGGCCGGCCCGCTCTCCGGATCTTTCGCCGATAGAAAACATGTAGTCCATGGTTGCTCAACGAGTGACCCAGATTACATCCCCAGCTGCCACACCAGATGATCTTTGGCAACGTGTGGAAACTGCTTGGGCTGCTGTACCCCAGGAACACATCCAACGTCTCTTTGACTCAATGCCGAGACGTGTGGCAGCGGTGCTCTCCAACAATGGCGGCTACTCTGGCTACTGATTCTGGCAGGAACCACATGTCACAGACGTCTGTAAACGTAATCATTTGATACTTGGTCAACATGTTATCTACAAAATAAATTTTGTTGTGCTACCTCTTGTCTTTCTTGGTGTTGCATTTACGGTGGCCAGCAATGTATTATGGCTGTTTCGGGAATATTGTTAGTTTTTCAATTACATAGTTGTATGGAGAGTAAGATTCACTATGTTTTTAAAATTAGTTGCACTGACGGAATAAAATTACGAGCAAATAACGAGTTGTGCGTCATAAACGGAAGTTGGTAGGCGTGTTTCTAAGTCTGAAAGATGATATCTATTCAGATTGCGCGCCAGCCACATAAGAGTGGCGCCAGTACCGCCACTATGAGGATGCAAATCAGGTTAGCTTTAAATATACGCTGTAACTGTCGTGAGCGTTAGTTATAATCGAGATTGCACGTGCTGAGTTGATGTTAGACAAGAATGCCTTTAAGGCGAAAAAGTCGCCTTTATCCACTACCCACTGAGTTTGAACGAGGCCGAGTAATAGGGCTACGAGAAGCGAGACGTTCTTTCTGCGACAGGCTGCAGAAATACTTGGCAGGAGTGTAGCCACTGTACATGACTGTTGGCAGCCGTGGTCACGAGGATGTACGGTTGCAAAGTTATCCGGCTCCGGACGGCCACATGGCACTCCTGGGAGAGAAGACCATCGTGTTCGATGTATGACGCTGGCGCATCGTTCTGCACCTTCAGCAGCGATTTGAACAGCAATTGGCGCAACAGTAACGCAAAAAACTCTTGCAAATTGGTTTCATCAAGGGCAACTCCGATCCAGGCGCTCTGGAGCGTGCGTTCCACTGACCATCAAACCACCGCCATTTGCTACTTTTCATTTTTTCAAGCGAGAGCTCGTTGGAGGGCAGGGTGAAGGTCTGTTTTCTTATGAAAGCTGGTTCAGCCTAGGTGCCAGTGACTGCCGTGTGTAGGTTAGAAGGAGGCCAGTTGAAGGCCTACAACCAATCTGCGTGCTAGACACACTGGACCTATACGTCGAGTTGTGGTCTAGGGTGCGATTTCAATATGACAGCAGGAGCACACGCTCGATTTTCCCACGCACTCTGACTGATAATTTGTACGCCAGTCCGATGATTCGACCTGTCATGCTGCGATTCATGAACAACATACCAGGGTGTGTTTTCCAACAGGATAACTCTCGCCCGCATACTGCTGTTGTAGCACAACATGCTTTACAGAGTGTCGACATGTCGCCGTGGCCTGCCAGATCACTAGACATGTCTCCAGTCGAGCAGATGTCGGACATCATCGGACTACAACTCCAGTGTCATCCGCAAACAGCATTAACTGTCCCTGTTCTGATAAACCAAGCACGACAGGCATAGAACTCCATCCCACAAAATGACATCCGACGTCTGTACAACACAATGCCAGCACGTCTGCACTCTTGCATTTTAACGTTCTGGCGTTTACACCGGTTATTAATCTACGAGCATTTCGCATTTATAATGGGTTATCTCGCTCTTACAGTAACTCGTACAAGGATAATCATTTATAGACATTACCTAGACGAATGTGTCTCCGAAATTTCATTAGTCTACATTTCTTATTTTTTTGTGTTGCTATTTTTTTCCGTCAGAGTCTTTAAGGTGCGGACGTTTAAGTCGAAATTCGTCGATCGTGCACCACCCTGCAAATTGAAACAAAAGAACAATGGAACATGGGATATTTGCAAATGATCTGAGTTTCTTTAATAATTTAAAAATTTTACCTGGACTTTGAAATGGAAATTTGTGTTAGTTGCTTATAGCTTCTACTTAAAAATGTTTTTAATTTGTAACTGGTTTTTGATAATACTTTCTCTTAGTTTGATTTCACTTGCTGATTATTGGTATTTGCTAATTAATAATGTAGCACATAGACTATTAAATACGGTATTGACAAATCGTTTTCTAAAACGAAACTTCCTGGCAGATTAAAACTGTGTGCCCGACCGAGACTCGAACTCGGACCTTTGCCTTCCACGGGTAAGTGCTCTACCAACTGAGCTACCAAAGCACGACTCACGGCCTCTACTCACAGCTTTACTTCTGCCAGTACCTCGTCTCCTACCTTCGAAACTTTACAGAAGCTCTCCTGCGAACCTTGCAGAACTAGCACTCCTGAAAGAAAGGATATTGCGGAGACATGGCTTAGCCACATCCTGGGGGATGTTTCCAGAATGAAATTTTCACTCTGCAGCGGAGTGTGCGCTGATATGAAACTCCCTGGCAGATTAAAACTGTGTGCCCGACCGAGACTCGAACTCGGGAACTTTGCCTTTCGCGGGCAAGTGAGTCGTGCTTCGGTAGCTCAGTTGGTAGAGCTAGTTCTGCAAGGTTCGCAGGAGAGCTTCTGTAAAGTTTCGAAGGTAGGAGACGAGGTACTGGCAGAAGTAACGCTGCGTGTACCGGGCGTGAGTCGTGCTTCGGTAGCTCAGTTGGTAGAGCACTTCCCCGTGAAAGGCAAAGGTCCCGAGTTCGAGTCTCGGTCGGGCACACAGTTTTAATCTGCCAGGAAGTTTCATATCAGCGCACACTCCGCTGCAGAGTGAAAGTCTCATTCTGGAAACATCCCCCAGGCTGTGGCTAAGCCATGTCTCCGCAATATCCTTCCTTTCAGGAGTGCTAGTTCTGCAAGGTTCGCAGGAGAGCTTCTGTAAAGTTTCGAAGGTAGGAGACGAGGTACTGGCAGAAGTAAAGCTGTGAGTACCGGGCGTGAGTCGTGCTTCGGTAGCTCAGTTGGTAGAGCACTTGCCCGCGAAAGGCAAAGGTCCCGAGTTCGAGTCTCGGTCGGGAACACAGTTTTAATCTGCCAGGAAGTTTCACATCAGCGCACACTCCGCTGCAGAGTGAAAATCTCATTCTGGAAATCGTTTTCTATTGTGAAATTTTTAAATCTGTATAGAATATCTGTTCCTTTACACATAACGATGTTACTACCTAGGAACAGTTTTTCACCTTTTACTGGAGTAACTTTCGTAAGACTCTAGCTCACATGAAGTGAATGCTAACATTTCAAAATAGAATAAGAAAGTAGTTGTACAAAAAGTAACCTCTAACTGTGAAAAACGCAAATAACTTACTGAAATCTTTGATACAGCGCTAAATGCATATGTTATATCTTGAAGTTTTACTAGCAGAAGTTCAATGTGGCTACCTTTTGTAACACCACAAATGTCCCGTCAGTAATGAATTTGCTGCCAAATCCTATGAAGCAAGTCTTGATGCATAGTGACAATTGCTTTTTTATCCATTGTCGAAGCTAGTCGACGTTTGCCGGAAGCACACTGTCTTCAATGTATCCCTATACACAGAAGTCAGTTGGGATTAAATCAGGTGATCATGGTGGCCAGGCTATTGATCCATCATGTCCAATCCAAGTCGGCACATTTCTATGAAAATACGCGACAACTTTACGGTAAATAGAAATGCCGTGTGGTTAGGGTCTCCTGTCCGGTAGACCGTTCGCCTGGTGCAAGTCTTTCGAGTTGACGCCACTTCGGCGACTTGCGTGTCGATGGGGATGAAATGATGATGATAAGGACAACACCACATCCAGTCCCTGAGGGGAGAAAATCTCCGACCCAGCCGGGAATCGAACCTAGGCCGTTAGGTATGACGTTCCGTCGCGCTGACAGTTACCAGGGGCGGACAGCTTTACGGTGATAATGCGATGATGTGCCATTTTATTGGAAAATAAATTCTGTGCCCGTATCCTGTTGTAATTGAGGCGTTAGATAATGTTCAAGCACGTCCAGGGTAGATATGATAGTTGCAGTTGACGCGGTAAAAAAGGAAAGCACCGTAAATCTTGTTACAGCTTACAGCACCAAAAAACATTTACCTTAGGCGACTCCCGTAGATGTCAGATCGTGTGACGTGGTTTCTGTTCACCCCATATCTGAACGTAATACCGATTCACTTTACCACAGTCATGGAATGTGGTTTCGTTACAAAACATAATTTTTAACTTTCTCTTAAAGCTTGCACCAGTTCCAGTTTGTAGGATCAGAAAGACAGGTGTTTCCTTAATACATCCCACACTGTAACACAAGGCATATTCAATTCCAAGGACCACGAGTGTAAGACATTTGAACTTGTTCAATTGCTGCATCAGAGAATTCTGGCCGACCCTGACTCGGCGTCCTATGTGAACACAGCCAATTTTGGTGAAATGGTTATATCAGTTAACAAAGTTTGTCGTTTAGGTGATGGCTTGCGATATTTAGTCCTGAATAGCCACCGAACTATAGTATTTGATTTGGATTCATGAAACCATAAACATGATTGCACCGTTAGTTGACTCCATGATGACTGTAGGAGTAATCCATTCGTGCATGTCACCTGGTGGGAACGTCGGGAAGTAACAGTGTTAGGCAGGAATAAAACTTGAAGATATACTGCATTCGGTGCTACATCAAACATTTCTGTCAGTTATTTAACCTTCTCGCAATTAAGGATTATTTTCTATGACTAACTTATAAACACCCTGTATATTATATTTCTAGCAGAGGGAAAAAGTCTGGGATGTGTTCGAAGGTACAATACACTACCTTATAGAATTTGGCTGCAGTTGAAAACTGAGATAAAAATTGGGTGGTAACAGGAACAGCGACGAGAATTACTACACATCAGACATCAAAACTGAAAAACGAACAACATAAAAAGGGAGAGAATTGTGCTGTGTACTAACAAGGAACCCCCTGAGTGCGACGTCGCGAAAGGCCCTCGATGTTTACAGCATTCGACACCTCACCTGCTGCCTACTAGGCAATCACAATATTTGCTGCTAATGGCAACAGGTGGCGGGACTGGAGGTATCCAATGGTGAGCATAGAATGACGGTACGGAGCGTAGTTGCACTGCTTAGTCGACGAGTAACGCACAACAACGCTACAGAGCTAGTGGTGTTGATACAAACCAGAGCAATGACAACGATAAACAAAGCAAATATTCCATTAAATTTAAGTAATAGTTACCGATGTTGACATTTCTTGAGGAAGGAATTTCGCAGAGTGAGAAAGAAGTGGCAGATGAGATGTTAGCGATTCTGTAAGAAGAAACAGTAGAATGTGTGGTAGAGTATACGTTCGACTTCGCGGACATTGTGCACGAGGAGTGAAATGATGACGAAGTAATTGAAAGTGGTATTAAAATTGATGTCGGGCCATGTAGGTCATCATCCTTGTCGGACAGGGAGCCACAAACCCCGTCTCCGGTGAAACGTAGTAAAGGACAATCGCTGCCCTTTCAGCGGGTACTAAACAAAATTAGGCATATGGAAGATCATCCGCAGTATAGTTAAAAACAAAGTTTGTGCGCTTCAAGAATGCCGCATGCAATATATAGGATGTGCGTAATGGTGACCTACTACGTTACATACATCAAATTGCGTGCGGCGTAGATTATAGTGATTTCAAGGGAAGCAATGGATGGTTGCATAGCTCCATACAGTACTACAGATTTGGAAGACTAAGGTAAAGAAATGTCAAGGAAAGCGTCAACTTGACGATGCACAGTAAACTGCGGAATCGACCCAAAAATTTGTATATGTGATAAACAAACTTATCCCATCGGTCAATGAGGATTTTGTTTTCAACTCCGACCAATTGGGATTTGAAGAAGAAATTCATGTGAAACGAACCCAGAAAATTAGAGGTTCCAAGAGAGTTGTATCAAGATCAGCTAACATCGATGTCTTAATGCGTTCGTATACAACTGCGCCGACTGTTAATCTGGGCAATAAATCGGCTGGAAAGTTATTTATTGTGCTGCGAGAAGTTGGAGGTGATCTGCCCCCTACGATTCTGTCTCGTGTGCGTGATCTTGCAAGGTCAGTAGGAAATATTTACGCCGCAGCAAGAAAAAGTGGGAAAAAGGAGCGTAAGGGAACTACAGCCATGGTGTGAGCACTGTTTTTGTTCAATAGCTGCTCAAGATAACTTACATTTACTTCATTCCAGGTCTGCGGATAAAAATCATTCTCTTTTAGACGAAAGTATCCCTGCTGAAAAGTGTGTGACTCTGCAATTCATACCACCTGGAACCACCGAGCAAATTCAGCCTCTGAATTTTTTTTCCGTGAATATAAAACATTATCGCAGTGTCTGCAACTACGCCTTAAAGCATAGCCAGCTCCACGATCAGCTCCCCAACTGACTGATTCGAATTCGTTTGCATGCCAACACATTCCATCAGTTTTCATTACCCTGCAATACCGGTGCGATTCTATATTCATTCTTTAAGAGTGGATATCTAGCTAAACATCCTGCTGGGTTTATAACTCCCAAGAAGCTTGTCTTCGATCTTGACGGTACGAACCGTTGTGATCACTGTGGCGCGCCGTTTTTCATTCGCTATTCATGGCGCAAGTTAATGGTTCCTTTTGAACATTTCTTGAATGTCGACGATGTCCATTTTGTGAAGTGTAATACATACATCGCAAACAAGATTGATCTCTGCTCCTCCCGGATACTCGTTTTCTGTCGCCCTACTGATGAACATGGTGAGTCATTAGCAGCTAATATTTTCCCTATCACAATTATTAACACGACACTTTCAAATGAGCCTTACTAAGGATTCAACTTGCGACCTCACACTTCTATTCAGTCTACAATTATTACTGGTTTTCGTGCTTTATGGACAATCGTGTAACTGGGCAGTAACCTATCTTTCAGCCTATTTATGTGTGATAAGTTACAGTGGTTCGTGATGAGGATCAGTTACCGCTGTTAGCGTAAATCCTACCGACATTTTGGTATGTTTTACTGGCGTTGAGACTTCCCTGTACACATCATCCACAAATTGCCTGAGGGACGCTTCAACATCTATCCATAAGATGATTTTCCAGTATCAGGAACAGTGGCCACCTGCCATGACACTTGTGCCCTGACGAGGAAAGCTGGTTGTGCTGCAACGAAGTCCTGTTCCGAACCACAAAGCTGTTCTGATACTCCGTAACCTTGTATTTTGTTCATAAGGTAACAGTGCGGAACGATGTCGAATGTCTTCCGGAGATTGCGGACTTTCAAAACAGAAAAATGAATGAAATGAAAGAATGAAATGAAATGGCCCTCAACTACGTACCCTCCGACTCAACGTTGAAATATTTAAAGTTCTGGCTGGTTTCGTTGTCTAGGGGCTGGGATACGTAGTTGCCGCATACAGGCCAAATACTGCTGAGTCTACAGTATACGATAAGAATACACACATGAATCGAATGCTCGAAAGTTTGTATCACTCGGCAATTGCGAATTATGAAAGCGAGATATAAATTTATAAATGAAAGATTGCAATTAAATAAAATTTGCAGGTACTGTCTTAACGACTTTAAATGATGACCACGATAGCAGAAGTACTTTTGAGAATGCGGTATATTTCTGCAAAACACTTATTGGTGTCGATGGTCCAGCAATTAAATAAAATATAAGTTGAATAACAGGGAAACAATAGATTCCTACTTCACGTAATTCGTAATGAACAACAACATAGCTCACGAGATATTCACTTCTGAACGCATACAACGACTTCACTGCAGAAGCCATGGAAGTCACACAAGAGCACAGGTCGGCACTTGGAAATATTTCTGTCCTCCGCGACCACGCGCAAACTTTTCCACTGTCCAAGTCTTTCCGCCGACTCCCCGTCCGTCGCGTCCAGCACTTCCCGTGTCCTGTGTCGTATTCGTGTCCTCCCCGGAAACGATGCCCCTCCCCAACCTCCATACGTCTCTCCATTCAGTAGCGCTGTGACTGACTAAAGCGCTCGCACCATGTCTTCAAACCAGCGCACCCACACAAACATAATGAAATACATTCGAAATACTGGATTTACATTTAAATAACTTGAAATTAAATAAATATCCCTACGGCTGGACCATAAACACGCTCTAACACACATTATTAAATACGTAAACAAATTAAATAAGCATATATCAAAGGAACAGAAAAAAAGGTGGGCCAGTAGCCTAATGTCTTTATTCTTTCTAAAACACAGTAAATATTTAACCAATTTCTTCATGAATAGTATATATCGGATATAAACAAAGAGATAAATGAATAAATATATTTATAAGCATGCTGCTGCCGTTTTTTCGCGTAACAGTGCAGTACTTATGGCCTGACGCGATTGATAGTAATCGGCCACTTTGACCTCCAATAACTCATGTGCTATTTAAGTTACGTGACTGCGATTCATACTAATTCCGGTTTGCACTAACAGCTTTATAAAGACACGTAGGTCGACGAAATCGGATGAACCATTTAGATTTTGGAAATTCGTTGCTGGGTGTTACTTGTATAATCTATCGTCAGATACTCAAAATGGTTCAAGTGGCTCTGAGCACTATGGGAGTTAACAACTGAGGTCATCAGTCCCCTAGAACTTAGAACCACTTAAACCTAACTAACCTAAGGACATCACACACATCCATGCCCGGGGCAGGATTTGAACCTGTGCCCGCAGCGGTCGCGCGGTTACAGAGTAACGCCTAGAACTGCTCGGCCACGCCCGGCGGCCGTCAGATACTAAACTTTAAACTAATAAAGATATTGGAAATCTGATTACACCATCAGGAATGTCGTTCAGATAATGGCAATGTACATGTTTCTTTTTGAGGTATCATGTTTCATCTGGCTACTATTAATTTCTATACGGTGAAATGTCTGTCATTAAGGTTTCACAAAGACCGCTATCTTTGGCACTCCCGGCGTGTCTCCTTCATCAACACAGCATCACCATGGAATTCCCAGCCACGTGGTCTGGCCGTTGGGTGGCATCACGCTGTTGCTAAGCTAACGTTCGGCAGCACGTGGTTGCCGCAGGGCCGCGATCTGCCGAGAGGCCCCAGCTCGAAACTTACGAATTTTCAGGGCGCCACAACTCGCCCATTACCTCACAAGAATCAAGGAAGAGATCAAGGAACGTGTGACCAATGTACTGCCTTCTGGATCTGTAGGACGGACAGAATGCACTGAGTTTCACAGATCGCTATTCGTGGAATCGACGTTGATTCTTGTAAAGGGGACATTCACATTGTAAAAACGACGAAATACACGAAGTTAAAAAATTTACCATAATTCTAGGACCGGTCAGCATCAGCTATATGAGCTTAAAGTCAAGTGCCTGTATTGGACATCCCTTCTTGAAAATGGGAACGACCTGCGAATTTTTCCAGTCGCTTTGAACTACCGGTCGTCAAACTTTTCTTCCTCAAAACCCAATACTAATATTGTGGGGCGGCAGGTAGTGCCACGTATGTTCCGATCTCATTGTTAATTGATAACCTTCATAAATTAGTGTGTTATAAGCCCTGAGTAGACTAGATACAGTAAGGACGAGGTAAGTTGGCTGCCGGCTAGCAAGCACTGATTATTGAAAGTCGCCATCATCCGGAACAGTTCATGTCGATTATTTCAGATTGCTGCCGTCCTCAGCTTTCCTAAAGTTGTAACACTGTAACTGACTGCCGAAACATTGTTATGTTGTCTGTGCCAGTGAATGATTAATAGATTAATAACAGTAATCATACTTATATTTAAATACACTTTGCAATGAGAGACACGATCACAAACGTGTACTAAGCTATTTAATATCATTTTTATTCTGCTCTTTGTGTTATATTACAACAACTTTAATTTAGTTTCAATTCCTTGCTACAGTTGAGTACTGCATTTGAAGATGACCGTCATTATAATGCGCATACACGAATCCATTTTATTTCCGTTTGAAATTAACACTGTAGCAGCTGATCGGTGGGTGGCACACGTGCCCGCGATTTGTCACTGGAACACAGACAGTAGAAACGTTAACCCCCAACATCCTCCAGCCCCGCAACGACCGCTCTACTTACTCCGCCCCTGAGGCAAGCGGCCAGCTTTAGTTTCCTCACGGAAGAATTCACCAAAGTCAGTTAAAATGAAGCACATCTTAGAACATTACTGTCTCTGTAAGTATTTACTGTTTATCACTGAGGAGGTAAACTACACTCCTAACGAGCTATTAACGTTAGTTAACGTTCTTGGATTCGGCTGTTAGTTACCTGGATGCATATGCGACTGAGAACAGCGGGCTGCACGAATAGTTGATTCGGGCCGCAGTACGGCGACCACTGGCTTAGAATGATCCGTTGCTCCATTGCTAGACAATAATTTGTTGGTGGCAGAAATTCTTCTGTCTTATTGTAGAATAAGCAACTGGAACGAACCCCAGGATGCGAGAACCATAACCTCAGAGAACCATTCACCTTTGATGAACTAGACTAAGCCATCTCCACCTTGAAATTGAACAAAGCTGCTGGCATCAATGACATCAAAGTAGAACAGATCAAGACGTTATATATTCCTAATCTCTGGAGGAAAGCTCGTGTGGTTGCACTACTTAAACCCGGTAAGGAACCAAACGACCCTAAAAGCTTTCGCCCAGTATCACTGTTATGCCCTGTTTCAAGGTCTGTGAGCGTCTTATCCTTAACCGAATTAGAGGCATCCACGAAGAAATGTTCGTCCCTCAACAAGCTGGCTTTCGACCTGGAAAGTCGTGAATCGTGCTGCAGTCAGATACTGAACCTCACTCAACACATCGAAGATGGCTTCGAACAGGGTAAGATAACAGGAGTTGCCTTTATCGACCTAACAGCTGCATACGATACTATCAACCACAGGAAGTTGCTGAGGAAAATTCACCAACTCACCAAGGATTACCAACTAACATCCCTTACTGGTACTCGCCTGCAGAACAGAAGATTCCAAGTCTCTCTCTCCATGGTGAGAACAGCGTACGTCGCATATAAAAGAATGGCTTACCTCAAGGCAGTGTGCTCGACCCTCTGCTCTTCAATGTTTACACTAATGACCAGACCATACCGGAAAATTCCAGGAGGAAGTAGAGGAAAAGTTGACTTCTGCGCTAGATACGCTTGGCTCCTACGACAAAGCAAATCATCTAAAGCCAAATCCCAACAAGACTCAGGTGTGCGCATTTCACTCGAAGAATAGAGAAGCTCGGCGGGAACTGGACATTAGATGCCAAGGCAAACGACTGGAGCATTGTTCAACACCAGTAAATCTGGATGTTACCCTTGATCGAACTCTCTCTTTCAAGAAACATTGCCATAACACCAGGCTGAAAGTTAGTTCGCGGAATAACATCTTGAGGAAGCTCACATCCACTGCCTGGGGAGCAAGTCCTCCCGTCCCGAGAATTTCAGCTCTTGCTTTGTGTGTGTCCGCTGCAGAGTATGCTTCACCTGTGTGGAGTGCATCCACTCACACTCAACAGTTTGATATTGCAATCAATGCGACCGTTCGAATCTTGTCGGGATGTATGAAGCCAACTCCAGTCTTTAAAATCTACTCGATTGTTGGAACAGCTCCGCCCACTATCAGAAGGGCTCTTGCTGCTGATGTAGAGACGGTAAGCACACTTCTGATCCCCGACATCCACTGCATGGTCATCAGTCTGTAGTCCGTTGACTGAAGTGGAGAAAGAGCTTCATCGCCAGGACTCAACCACTAGAGGCAACACCTGAGTCCAACCGCGTCACCAGTGGAAGAGCAGGCTACCACCTGATATCCCTGTAAAGGAAGAGCTAGCTCCAGGAAATGACTTGCCCTAACCTATTTGGAGATCGCTCAATCGTCTTAGGGTAGGTGTTCCTCTTTGCAAGACCAACAAACGAAAATGGGGCATTCTTCTAGCTGATGGAGATACATCCTGCGAGTGCGGAACAACACAAGACCCGGCCCACCTACTAATTTGTCCTCAACTTGAACAACCCTGCACAACACAGGACCTGATCGAGGGAAACAACAAGGCCATCGGAGTGGCTACCTTCTGGAAATTCTGACCGGACACGGAAATGAAATGAATGAATTATTGTAGAATAGGGGAACCGTTTTTCAGATTTTCTTACTATCGAATAGCATGTAGCGGCATATGAATTAAAACATTTATTTCTAAAAATATAAGCAAGTTACCATCACGTTTGCTTAAATATACGCTGTTATAATAATGCCTTTATTTTTGTTTCACATTCTGGCTATCTACTTCACTGGACATAACTTATTTTTATTTATAACCACGGCTTGGTCGCCTCCATCATCGAATCAAATCAAACAAAGTTCAGTGTCACTTGCATTAAAAACTCTATTGCAACAGACACTGAACTTTGTGCGAGGTCTAAGATTTTATCTGATGATAGCAGTGGTCTAAACGTCATTAAGCTGAAAACTGAAAATATATTAAACAATTAACGGGGTTATTTACAAAACTCTGCTATCGTCGCAGAGTTAGGAATCCTTTCCTCAGGGTATTTGTGTGAAGTGTAGCCTTATACACAAGTGTAACCTGGACGACAAAATGGTTCTGAGCACTATGGGACTTAACTTCCAAGGTCATCAGTCCCTTAGAACTTAGAACTACTTAAACCTAACTAACCTAAGGACAGCACACACATCCATGCCCGAGGCAGGATTCGAACCTGCGTCCGTAACGATCGCGTGGTTCCAGACTGCAGCGCCTAGAACCGCTCAGCCACTCCGGCCGGCCCTGGACGACAAAGAGCTCAGACAGAAAGAGAATAAAACCTATTGAAATGTTGTAGTAAGAAGAAAGCTGAAGATCAGATGGATAGATCGAACGAGTAAAGAAGAGGTACAAAATCAAACCGGGAAAAAGGAAATTTGTGGATCAACTTGACTAAAACTTGGGACCGTTCGCTAGGATGCATCTTGATGCATCAAGGTGACTTCAGTTTGGTAATGGAAGGAAGTGTAGGGGTAAAAACTGAAGAAACAGACCAAGGCTTGAACAAAGTAAGCAGAGTCAAACCAGTATTAGGACGGAAGATTGTAACAACAGCAGTGTCAACAGCAATATCAGGTAATAAGTAGAACTAATCTCCGCCCGAAAAGGCCGTGAAGGCCCAACGGTACCGATCAGGCGCCGTTTCATCGTCAGACCACAGGCGTCACTGGATGCGGATATGGAGGGGCATGTGGTCAGCACACCGCTCTCCCGGCCGTATGTCAGTTTACGACACCGGAGCCGCTACTTCTCAATCAAGTAGCTCCTCAGTAGCTGAGTGCACTCCGCTTGCCAACAGCGCTCGGTAGAACGGATGGTCACCCACCCTATCACTGGCCCAGCCAGCCGTTGCTTAACTTCGGTGAAATGAAATGAAATGTCGTGTGGCGAGGGGCTCCCGGCGTGTAGACCAGATCGCCTGGTGCAAGTCTTTTGAGGTGACGCCACTTCAGCAACCTACGCGTCGACGAGGAGCGGAGAAAATCTCGAACCCAGACGGGAATCGAACCCGAGCCCCCCGGCATTACAAGCCGGCGCGCTGTCCATTCATCTACGCTGGCAGACCTTACCTTTGGTGATCTGACGGGAACAGGTGTTACCACTGCGGCAAGCCCGTTGACCATTTTGTAAGTAACGCTTACAAAATATCAAAAACAATTTTAAAAACGATGGAATTTTTGTCAAAATTATTATGCTGTCAGTAACGTGTGGCAACAGCGTAGTGGGACAAATCGCCTTATCTGATATTTTCCGTAAAATGTGTAGTCAAAATAAAGATGGAATTCTAGATTTCGTTCCACCTCAGAATACTAACTGTTTTGAGGTGGGAAAATCGCAAAAGCTGCACCGAGAGTGATAATGAATTTATTTAGTTTTCGATTAAGATATAATTTGAATAATCCCCCACTGTAGCTGATTCTACGCATGTTACTGTTATTTTTTCGGATGTGATGAAATCAGATGCAGAGATGGCTGTAGGAGAGAGTAAGTTGGGTGACGGCTCGCCGTGTTAAAATGTAGTACAGTACGATGAAATATGTCGCAGTACACAGAAAGAATAATCGGACTGCGGGGTCTAAGAGAAATGATGCTGATATGCGTATGGTAGCACGTTGATCTCGCGTAATCATCACATCAACGAAGTTTCGTTTCCTAGCGGCATTGAAATTTGGAGGGGTTGTTGGTCTTATATTGTAGGCGTCGTTTAAGAAGTCATTTTCCGAAATTCCATCGCTAAGGAGGTGAAATAATATATCAGATGCTTTTTTGAAAATATGTCGCTATTAAATCAACTTTGAAGCTAGACCTACGAAAATTGGTATTTGCTTTCGCCATCAGAAATAAAGACAAACGTATTTGCTCACTTCTGGAAATTTAACCGGTGTGGAGGTTAGATAGTGGATAAATAAAAAAAACCATTAAAAAGAATTACTAAAGTATTTTCAAAGAGACATTTGTGAAAAACGACAGTTCACTTCTCGGTTACAAAAGTAAAAATTGAGTTTCAGTGTTTTTGGAGATTGAATCATTAAGGGGGTGAAGTATGAGAGGAAATATTTTATGAACGTATTTCATTACGGTATAAAAACATTTTACACCTAAATCTATGAAAATTTGAATTTCTGTTCTCCGTTGGAAATAAAAAATACGTGTTTCAATGTATTTGGAAATTCAACCCCTAAGGGGGTGATAAAGGGAATGGAAATCTTTAAGATAATATTTCATTGCCGCGCGGGATTAACCGAGCGGTGTGAGGCGCTGCAGTCATGGACTGTGCGGCTGGTCCCGGCGGAGGTTCGAGTCCTCCCCCGGGCATGGGTGTGTGTATTTGTTCTTAGGATAATTTAGGTTAAGTAGTGTGTAAGCTTAGGGTCTGATGACATTAGCAGTAAAGTCCCATTAGATTTTACGCACATTAAAAAAAAAATTTCATTATATCAAGAAATTTTTAAAGCTAAATTTGTGAAAATTAGTATTTCACTTCTGGTTTGATATAAAGAAATATGTGTTATGGGATGAACGTTTCTAAGGAAATATCACCACAAGAACGCAAAAGGCATGATTAACAAAAACCTTGGACTCCAGCTAATGCAATCGTATTTTGGCCAGGAGCAGAGTTGGGAAAATACCACGCTTCTATGAGCTTAATTAGCGTGAAAAGTTTGTAAGATTATGCAATTTGTAAACAACATAAAAATTCGGTTAAAGAAAAAAAAATGTCTCTGCAGATCATACTGTCTACGTGAGCTAAGCTAGTATTGAACAAATATTATGTCATTTTAACACAGTATCAAGCTTATTATTGTTAATAACTAAGACATAAATGTGGCATTCTCACATTCATCTAGACAGAAGAAGGAGTGCGAGTAAGCACGACTCTGAGGAACTTCCTTCTTTTCATGTGAAAGAAGAACGAAATTAAATCATAGACTTTGACTCTTAATACGTTGAGGTCAAGGATAGACTTATATTTCTCCACATTACTTAATTAAAAAGCAAAAATTAATTTATTACACTTAGCCTCGTTGAGAAATACTACAACAACACACACACACACACACACACACACACATACACACACACACGGACACACACATACACGTGGCATACATATGCTTTAAGCTTGAACACATTTGTGTATATAAGAAGGGTAGAAGGACGGATCCTCAAAATTACAGACCAATATCCTTAACATCGGTTTGTTGCAGGATTCTCGAACATTTCCTTGAGACAGAGAAGTGGTGTACGGGAAGGCGTCGTCGTTGAGTGACTGTAGGATGATACAGGATGACTTGGACAGGATTTGTGATTGGTGCAAAGAATGTCAGCTAACTTTAAATATAGATAAATGTAAATTAATGCAGATGAATAGGAAAAGAATCCCGTAATGTTTGAATACTCCATTAGTAGTGTAGCGCTTGACACAGTCACCTCGATTAAATATTTGGGCGTTAACATTGCAGAACGATATGAAGTGGGACAAGCATGTAATGGCAGTTGTGGGGAAGGCGGATAGTCGTCTTCGGTTCATTGGTAGAATTTTGGGAATATGTGGTTCATCTGTAAAGGAGACCGCTTATAAAACACTAATATGACCTATTCTTGAGTGCTGATCGAGCGTTTGGGATCCCTATCAGGTCGGATTGAGGGAGCACATAGAAGCAATTCAGAGGCGGGCTGCTAGATTTGTTACTGGTAGGTTCGATCATCACGCGAGTGTTACGGAAATGCTTCAGGAACTCGGGTGGGAGTCTGTGGAGGTAAGGAGGCGTTCTTTTCGTGAATCGCTATGAGGAAATCTGAAGAACCAGCATTTGAGGCTGACTGCAGTACAATTTTACTGCCGCCAACTTATATTTCGCGGAAAGACCACAAAGATAAGATAAGAGAGATTAGGGCTCGTACAGAGGCATATAGGCAGTCATTTTTCCCTCGTTCTGTTTGGGAGTGGAACAGGGAGAGAAGGTGCTAGTTGTGGTACGAGGTACCCTCCGCCACGCACCGTATGGTGGATTGCGGAGTATGTATGTAGACGTAGATGTGTTCGTATGTGAATATTGCTCCAACAACAAAGACAACTCGTGTGCGTCACGAAGCACAGATATCTTCAGTTGGTGAACGAAATTCCTCCGGACAAAATTCGCCCTCGTAGAGTTCCGTCTAGCGCAGGCCACAATAAAATGAATGGGAACACAAATAGCCCTGCAGTACAAGCCGAATGATGGTCACGCATTTAGCGAGTCTACGCCGTCCAGAAATAAGTGGCTGCGGCGGCAGCATGTGCGAATGACGGGAAGGAGGGGCACGTATTAAGAGCCGCCGCGCTGGCAGTAGCTGCTGGATGCGCACTCTGCAGGGACAGCTCGTGTCCAAGACGGCGGCCGCACGTGCCAAACATGTCCGATCGGCGGACTGGGGCACTAATCAGAGATCACACAACGATCCGCGGCAGAAAATCTCCGGCGAAGTCTCATAAAGAGAACAAACAGACGCACATGGAGACAAGCTATACTTGGAACTGTCCGTTGTTCCGAGGCCGAAGCTACCGAGAGCAGTGTGCAAGTGTTCAATGCATGGAGATCTAAATCCAGCACAACAAAGGCGGCGTCTTGTCGGCAGCTTACGGCTTAGTAAGCAGGTGCCCAGCTCGCTATACTTACGACATTCCGTGGCTGTAGACGTTTGCAGGAGAGGGGAAAGACCCTACACCCCTCCATTTCGGGATTTGTTCTCAAGAAACAGCGATTCTACTGGACTGCAGGCTCAGCCTCTTCTGGAGTGACGCAGAGCGGTGGGAAATACCGTGGATTTAGAAATCACTGCATAACTTACTGAAGTTTGATATAAAGCAGCGAGCTCCTGGTTAAGGGGAGGTTCTGGCCGAGGGGCACAAAATGGGTGAAGTTCAGAATTTTTTTCAGGCTAGGATTGTTCTTATTATAATGGGGGTTTTACCGCTTTGTTACATATACATTGAGGCATGAAAAACAGGTTTTTGTCTCATAACAAATTGAAAATGACGGCTGCAGCTCTTGTCAAAGTATGCGCCACGGGATGCGTCCACGGGATTTGCGCGAAGCGTTGAGCAGATTCGTGGCTATTTCTGAAACCCACAAAAATTGAGAATTCTTAAATTAAACCGAGTTTGGGGTTCCATCACGGTGAGATTTGAAAAATAACTTGAAGAAAAAAGGTAGCTATTTGAAAAACATGTCAGGCTCTGGATATGGCGCCCTAAATTTAATGTCATCTTTCATTAAAAAAGTCAAATGACCAGTTAAATTGTCAAGTCTTCGCTCGCTGAAAAACTTGTGTCGAGAAAAACGCGTTTAAAGTTTCGAATAACGAAAAAAGGCGTCGTTTCAAATCATATGGTTAATTTGCGACCCCATACTCACAGAGCCATCCTTCCTCTTCCTCAGACATGCTCTGGTTCTCAGTATGTTGCTGTATTTCTGCAGTCCGGGGTATTTTAACACACTGAGACATTCCCTGGGCCGGCCGCGGTGGACGAGCGGTTCTAGGCGCGTCAGTCTGGAACCACGCGGCTGCTACGGTCGCAGGTTCGAATCCAGCCTCGGGCATGGAAGTGTGTGATGTCCTTAGGTTAGTTAGGTTTAAGTGGTTCTAAGTTTACGGGACTGATGACCTCAGCTGATAAGTCCCATAGTGCTGAGAGCCATTTGAACCACCTGAACATTCCTTGCTCCGCGGCGATCACACGCTCCCTGTCAGATGTCTCCATGAAGTCTTTGCTGTTCGTTTTCTATGACGATTCCTGATAAGTTCATGGTCTTCAGACTAGACGAATAACCTTCGTTGTATATACCTGCAGCTGCATATTATGCTAGTTCAACAGTTATTGCCTCACAGCGCAGACGTGCCGGTAGCAGTTACGAAATGCATGCGTTGAAACTTGCGTTGTCATTTTGCGTATTGGCATCGGTTAATCTTTTGAGCAAATCTTCACTGGACAGAAATTCGTATACTGGTCGAATATTTTCTTGAACTAATTCACAGAGCTCCTACAGCTACCTGTATTTCAGTCGGCGCACGGGTTCACACAACACGCCGTAGTTTCTAAAATACAGAATCAAAAATGTTTTGCAGGCGTAATGTGTATACTTCAGGGATGCAAATTATGTAAGAAAGATCGATTTTTTCATTGGTTTCGATCAGACTCGGCCGAGTTCGGGTGTTTACAGGGGGTAAATATCTAAAGGAAAACCAAATTCCGGACTTGAAGAACAGATGAGACGCAATGCGTCTGGAACGATAGAAACACTGGTAGACGTGAGTATAATTTCTCTTCAAGTATCAAACTACGCTCACGCCTGGATAACAACTGAAGTGTTGGATGTTGCCCACTAGTCGTTTATAAGGTGCCTAAGGGGCCGTACGTTCTCGGAATGCTATACAATTCAAACAAATAACATTAACAGTTTTATTTCTATAAAGCAATTGACTACAGAAGAATGCTGAAGATTAGATGGGTAGATCACATAACTAATGAGGAAGTATTGAATAGGATTGGGGAGAAGAGAAGTTTGTGGCACAACTTGACTAGAAGAAGGGATCGGTTGGTAGGACATGTTCTGAGGCATCAAGGGATCACCAATTTAGTATTGGAGGGCAGCGTGGAGGGTAAAAATCGTAGAGGGAGACCAAGAGATGAATACACTAAGCAGATTCAGAAGGATGTAGGTTGCGGTAGGTACTGGGAGATGAAGAGGCTTGCACAGGATAGAGTAGTATGGAGAGCTGCATCGAACCAGTCTCAGGACTGAAGACCACAACAACAACAAAAGCAATTGACAATACTTAACTTTGGAATTACATCGGTGCCACAAGTGACAAGCAAACAGTAAAAGTCTTCGTCATGTACAAAGTCCAGACGAGTAATTGATAAGGGTCACAACTAGTTGTTCTCGCAGCACGCTCCGCAAATACGCTCCACTAATGTCAGTACACTGAGGCGATCTGAGCGGCCAAGGATAGCAAGATCGGTGCTTATATTCAGTTCTTGATGGAGGCGCTCCTGGCGCGACTCGGTTAGAGAGCCTGTATAGGGAGAGAGTGGCCAACCGGACGATACGGCGGCCATTTTTCTGCCAAACTGCGGGTGGGACTTTTGAATGGCCAATAATGGAGTAGTGGAGTACACACTCACCGAATCAAAAGCGCAAGACAATATGGCGAAATCATTCGTTAAATGCCTTTGTTTATAAGAATAATGTGTTATAATAATTTTCACACAACCAATTTACAGGTCTGTTTTAAATTTAACTATGTATATTGCAAGTTGTTTTATATATAGTAAAAAGCAAAAACGACTTACTTATCATAGATAAGAGTACTTGGTTGGTTTCCACAAGGCTCCTGTTTGATTTATGTCAGCCCTGTTGACTGCGACTGCCCACTGCTTTCGTCTTTCTTCATTGCGTGGAAATGCTAACATGCGAAATCCACCTTCTCCTCTATTGGAACAACCAAATGCAGCACAACCTGGCATCGTTTACGAACGTCTGCAGAACGAATTACAGGTTTAAAAAAAATACTGTACAATTACTAACGTGTTTACTTCAAACATGTAGGCCTACCGACTTCATCACAAAACGCTTCATTATTTCAACTCGTATTTGAGATCGCGAACGATAATTACCTGCTAAAAACGATATACAACTAAATCGAACATACATGCACAACGCATAACAAGTCTCTCAATAATTCAAATACCATTTCATCGTTTCCAAAAGTCCTCTGAACTTCAATTCAACTCAAAGGCACGGTGAACATAGGAAGCGCGAGAGACGTTTGACGCCATTTTTGTGCCAAAGCTAATCAACCAATCCGGGGCAACTTCACCTATGGCCACTCTCTGTGTATACAGGCTCTCTAGGGTCGGTCCTTGTCAGCGGCCTACTGGCTGACGTTTCCTCACCGCCTTCTCTGGTCTTGCTTTCGTTGTCTTCGTTCCGGCGCTTGTGGTTACGCCATAGCATAAAGGAAACTGCACACTTCATTACTGTACATAGTCGCTACCTCATCCACCTATGCAACGTCTGGAGACTGCAGATAACTCTGTCTCTGTCACATTATGTTTCAACTAAATAAAGCAGGAATGTATGTTGCTCAAGTTGTCTTGATATACCTTGATACAGAAGGTGTTTCACTATTGCCTTGACCAGCACATTCTCAAGAACTCTTACCCAATGTAAACATATAATCATGGGCTGCAGAGAGATTGGCATGCCACCAACTGCCAGCCTCTACAGTTGATAAACACTAGCATAAAACTGCAACGGGATCGCGGAGAAATGGGGATGTCGGAGCATGTGGTGCTTCGTTGTAATTTACACCGAATAGAAAGGGGGGATGTGCTAGATAACTTGAACAGGTTTGGTCAAGACGCCGAAGGATGGCAATTTCATAGCCCCGCTGCAGAAAGAAGATCAAGAAGACTGCAGTATTAGGTTTACAATAGGGAACATGGGGATGTCGATTGCGGGACAATACAGCTGGTACAAATGGGGCGATATCAAAAACGTTTGTAGTGCATGTCTACAAGAACAGCAGCAATAGAACTTGCTTGAGGAGGAGTTCAACAATTGCACGATAAGGAAGAAATCTCATCGGACATTCTAAGTTCAGACAGGAAGCATGGCGATGAGTCGGAATGAGATACTGACGGGTAGGCTAATTATTGATATAATTTGTTGCAGTACACTATTGTTTGAACATACATTAGAAATTAGACCCAGAAACGCAAATGGTAATGCGGTATTGCCGTGTCACAAAAAATCATCTGCTAATAGTTTAGTGTAGTACAACTGTAGAAAACGGCAAGGTTAGAAATCTTGAGCAATTTCAAGGTTCCTCGTGACCAATGTAACAGAACAGGCACAGAGGATCTTGGTAATGGATTTGTCTTGCACTTCTGCTTTACTCTTCTTGCTCCTTTATTTCTGCATTATTGTGCTAATAAGGCTGTAGAATTAAGCTAGAGACATTTATACTCAGTTTTGTATTGAAAGAAATGCGGAATGTGCAGAATATAATGACAAGACACCAGAGTCAGACGTAACAGTAATAAATAAATAAAATTACATTTGTTTAGTTGTCATGTATTCCATGGGAAATTATGCAGTATGCCTTGCGCTGCTGCATACGTTTTTACCAACCAACTTACGGTGTGTGGCGGAGGGTGCGATCTTCACCCCCTCGCCCCGCCTATTCCAAACGGGAACGCTAATAAAAATCTCTGAACTGTCGGAACTTTCTGATTTTACTCTCATGGTGTTTCGCGACATGTATTTAGCAGGATTCAATACATTCCTTGACTGTTCTGGAAACACACGCTCTCTGTATTTTAACAGTGTATCACACTGTGATGCACATTACCTCTCTCTTGTAGCAACGGGAACTGGAAGCATCTCCTAAAAGCTCTCGCGTCTATTAAACGATACCGTGATGTTCTCCGTTGATTCTTTCCTTTCTCCTCCATTAATCCTGTTATGGGCCTAGACTACTGGTCAACACTTCCAGCTAGTTGTCTACTTATGGCACCGAGCTTCAGTTTATTCACCTCCATCTATAATCGTGAGGAGGAATTCGATGCATGTGCCTCAAAAAAAATTGGGCCACAGATCGATCCTTGTGAGAGTCCCTTGTGGGACACACCATCTTCGACTTTGTTTATCGGGATTTGCACGTGCCACCTTGTCAACAGCGTGCTCTGAGTACTCTGCTTGGGAGAGAACTCCCTTTGAAGCTAAACGCTCGCCAGTTCAACTCAAGACTTCAGCAGCAACTGAGGAGCGGTCATACAATCCAGGGCTACCACCTCAATGTGGGCCACAGAAGTCATCGTCCCACACGTCACATAACACGTAGATCAGCTTGGTCACAGAGACATCGCCATTTGATGCTTTAAGCATGGGAAGAGGTAATCTGAATTGATGGGTCCTGCACGTAGGTGCACGTTGACAGCCAAGTAGGATTAAATCGATCCGGCCGCTGTGGCCGAGAGGTTCTAGGAGCTTCGGTCCTGAACCGCGCTGCTGCTACGGTCGCAGGTTCGAATCCTGCCTCGGGCATGGATGTGTGTAATGTCCTTAGGTTAGTTAGGTTTAAGTAGATTTAAGTCTAGGGGACTGATGACCTCAGATGTTAAATCCCATAGTGCTCAGAACCATTTGAACCATTTGATTAAATCGAAACCACAACAGACGATGGAAACCACTTGACAACAGGTAAACTTCAGGAAGCATAAACGTGGTATTAAATTTTTGAATCTTATCTTCCACATATCTGTAGAAATATTCATCCTTTATCCTGTCTATGAATGCACCTGTGTCTTAAATATAATAATTGATTTTTGTTTTGCCTAGCATTTCTGAAGGTGGTGGCGTAGTCACTGAGTTGTGTCACGAAACATTTTATTGAAATGGAATGTCATCGGGCTGGTATGTCACGATGTAATATTAAAAACTGGAAAGAGTAAATGGAAAATTTACAGTTAAATGTTAGTCACGAATACGTACAAAAAGATTGACGTAATTAGTAGAAATTCATTTCATCTAGTTCGAAGATATTTCTCAACCTTAATTATCCCTACAAAAACAGACTCTAGTCTTCTTCGTAATTAATCAGTAATCAGTGCAATCTGTTGTGTCTAGACAGGACAGCCTAGACACAATGAGAGGAAGCCGAAAGGCACGCGCTTAAACTCACGCAGGCTGGCGTGAGGTCTGAAACAGGATACGTAATGAATGCTATAAAGAAAAGTACGTAGCTTCTGGAATACTTAACTTTAATCCATAGTTGTAGAACATCTCTCGTTACGGTACATGCTTCATAATATTAATTATCAATTGAATACGGCGCCTTGCTAGGTCGTAGCAAATGTAGCGGAAGGCTATGCTGACTATCGTCTCGGCAAATGAGAGCGTATTTGTCAGGGAACCATTGCTATGAACGTCGGCTGTACAACTGGGGCGAGTGCTAGTAAGTCTCTCTAGACCTGCCGTATGGTGGCGCTCGGTCTGCTATCACTGACAGTGGCGACACGCGGGTCCGGCGTATACTAATGGACCGCGGCCGATTTAAAGGCTACCACCTAGCAAGTGTGGTGTCTGGCGGTGACAGCACATAATCTTCCTTGGTTTACTTCAGAGAAGAGCAAACAACGGCGGCCACTGGAGATGCTGCCATCTCTTATATTGTTTTTTACGTTACAACACGTCATTTCCAGTGGAGAAAAAATGCATCCGGTATTTCAAACGTCGAAGGACTTAATATTGTGATCAAAGACTGGAATAAAAAAACATTTGATAGTACCTGGACCACTGTTTATATTCGCGACTATGTCGCAGCCTGTGACGCCCGGTATTTTCCTACGTGGGTTTACTGATACACCTTTTACACTTTACGTACTCCCTTTTTGTCTTTTTATTTATTCTATTAATGGATCGTAACCAAATTTTTCACTATAAATGGTAAGATATTTATTGGAATTATTTGGAGGAGCCTCAGAACAAGTAACCATTCCTGTTACTTTTTCAGCTCATACCATTCTACAATCGCTGATGGGCCAAAACATTGTGACCATTGCCTGCTGCGAGATTTGAATGCCGTCTGGTAGCGTTGCGGGAACGTGATGCGGTGATGAAATTTGCATTAGCGGAACAAAGACGATTTAGCAGTCATTCTAGCGATGATTGCGGCTCGCAAATTCACTACCACAAACAATTTTGATTATTAAGGCCCGTCGCCTGGGGACGAGCAACTCGGAAACCGCGAAGACGATCGGCTGTTCGCGTGCTGCTGTGGACAGTGGTTGAAGGGCGGTGAAACTACAAGTAGGCGATATGGTGTTGGCTGTGTCCGCCTCATCACAGAAAGCGGAGTGAGACTTGGCCACCCTGTTAAGCAGGATAGGCAGCGAACTGGGGCAGATCTGACGACACAGTACAACTCCACTGAAGGGACAAGTGTTTCGGAGTACACTGTTCAGTGCACATTGTTGAAAATGAGGCTCCGCAGCAGACGAACCCTACGTAATTCCACGATTGCCCAACGATGTCGTCAGTTGCAATCGCAGTGGCGACCCGACTGTAGAGATCGTACTGTGTGTCAAAGGAAACAAGTCGGATAAATCGCGTACCTGCTACGAACGCAGGTCAGTGCGTGCAGTGGTATGCTATGGGAGACATTCACCAGGGCTTCCATGGGAACTGCTGTAATAATCGATGGCACCGTGACAGCCGCTGATACGTGGACATTATTGCTGAGCACATGCCTCTCTTCGTGCTTGATATCTTCCCCGATATCGATGGCATCCTCGAGCAAGATATCTGTCCGTGTCGTAAGGCCAGAATTGTGCTACACTGATTTGAGGAGCACGCAAGAGAACTGACGGTGACGTATTAGCCGCAAAATTCGACTGATCTGAAACAGTTGGAAAGCACTATAGCGCGACAGATCTTTATACAAAAACCACTGGCCCGCAATTAACGGGAATCGCGTGACCTGTGCGTACACAATTTGGTGCCATATACCTCCGGAAAAGTACCAAATACTTGCAGAATCTATGACATGCAAATGGCTACTGTATTGCGTTCAAAGTTGGAGGAACATGGTATTAAGCAAGTAATAATAGTCTTCCTGCTCATCAATGCATGTGTAAAAAGCTGACACCTTTGCAAAGAAAATGGTATGTTTCTGCATCAGCAGAAAAATATTCCTGTCGAAGAGCAAAAATGTGAATGTGTTTCTGTTTGAAAGCTTCTGAGAGAAAAATAGGGAACCAGGTGACTCCGTTCTTATTTCAGCTTCGGAACTGCGCGACCGCTACGGTCGCAGGTTCGAATCCTGCCTCGGGCATGGATGTGATGTCCTTAGGTTAGTTAGGTTTAAGTAGTTCTAAGTTATAGGGGACTGATGACCTCAGAAGTTAAGTCCCATAGTGCTCAGAGCCATTTGAACCATTTATTTCAGCTTCCTCAAAAAAATTTTGACTTCTGAACATATTCGCGCCCTTTTAACACGGAACATTAAAATCCTATCTTTCATTGACTCTCTCTTTAGCTCCTATTTCTATTACCTTCATCCATCTCTCTCTCTCTCTCTCTCTCTCTCTCTCTCTCTCTCTCTCTCTTTCATTGCCATTTTTTCTCTCCCACAGTACTGACTCCTCTTACTTTCTCTCCCACTGAGACTGCTTCCTCTTCCGCCGTCACAGTCTTTCTGCTACTCTATTTCAGCATAAAAAAGTGCGAATACGTTCACAAGCCCAAATGTTTCGTGAGGAAAGCGGAATGAGTACTTAGGCAGCTTCGCCGTTTTATTGTCAGAATCCTTTAAAGAGGAACATATTTGCTTCTTTTGTTGTCCGGTAGGAGCATTTTTCTACTGGTTCCCTTCTTTTCCCTGCTACAGCAGGGTGTGCTGCACGTTTCTACATCTACATCTATATCTACACAGATACTCCGTCAGGCACCGTAAGGTGTGTGGCGGAAAGTACCCTGTACCACTACTTGTCATTTCCCCTCCTGTTCCACTCACAAATAGAGCGCGGGAAAAACAATTGTCTTTACGCCCCCGCATGAGGGAGCGTATTATTCTACAGATCAGTAAAGTTTTGGCACATTTATATGCTTTGACACATATAAAGAACTAAGTACGCGTGATATAAGGTTAACACAAAATCGTTTGCTTTGCATTTTTCTGGATACTTTGCTCATCGTTCGCAGTTTATTCAAAACGCCCTGCTTATGATTTGTATTTTAAAAGAGTAAAAATGTCACTAGAAATATTTTAATGAATTTTCAGTCTTTTACATAGCTTTTGGCCGTCATTTTAAGTGCTTTTCAGGCATGTTGATACCCTTTTCAGCTATTTTTTGCCACTGCTGTACCACTTTGGGCATTTTGTATAGGTGTGAAGTGCCCATTGTACAGAGACAGCGTGTCATTGGTGAAAAAACGCTGACTAAAAATATAGTTTTTTGACCTCAGAACCATTGCGATGACCCTAGAACCCCTGTCACATGTTCACTACATCAGTTATAGCTACATTTACGCCTCAGACGGAATATTACGTGAATACTTTAAGTACATAAGTACGGTAACGTTGAACCTTCGGATCTCACTAACGGAAATGATGTCGATAAATGAACATCTGGTAAAAATTTCTATGATTTGCCATGAATGTAAATTACAGAAGTCGTCATCCCCACAAGTGATACTTTACGAACACAGAAATCATTTAAAAAAAAAAAAACAATCCATGATCAAATGGTGCTCTTATACACAGCGTAAGGTCCACAGTAGAAAATGCAAAAGAACCAATCGACTTGCTCAATTTGCCTGGGCTGGATGAAGTGTGTAATGGTTAGAATTTGACTACGTATTGTACGATAGCTACAGTATGCCCGTGTTTTCGATAGGTATACAAAAAGTCGCTAGACCAAGGACAGTCCGAGATATTTCTCCCCTTATCCCTGTGATCGACTGAACTCGAGATATGACCCCTTCAAAAATCACATTTTCGCGCACACCTTTATGGAACACAACGGTACGGTGCACTGTTGTGTACGGACCGATAGATGCAGTTTATTTCCATTATGCATTCTGAATTCTTGTTATGTGCATCATGAAAAGGTTTTGAGATTCTTTAAGTTCCCACTTGAACTTTTGTTTGCCCTAAATCAAGGTTTCCTACCTCACATGAGAAGAATGTGATTCTTTAAAGAAAGATATAGCGAGTATTCTACATTCCCTTACATGTCTGTCCATAATTAGCGTCCGCAGGTCGTGGTTTAGTGGCTAGCATTACTAGCTTTGAATGACGAGGTCTCGCGTTAGATTGCTGGTCTGGTAGGAGACCCCAGACAGCGTCTCCTGCTCAATAATGGCATACAATAATTTCTTTTAAAACCTACCTTTTGCTCACAGGAGTCGTATGTCAATGGGACTGACTATGATTTACTTATCTTTGTTCTGGTACGTTACTCATCCAGAACAATGCATTTAGTATCATTGTATAATCTATATAGTGTTTCCGTAACAGCGTGCAAAAATTTAACGAGACATAGAGGATCGTCCACTGACAATACGAGATAAGGAACCCGAGGTCGAAGAAGCCAGTTTAAGGAGTAGGAACAACAACTCAGGTAAACTCTTTACACGAATCTCAAGTAAAGGTGGCTTTTCAGAGGACGAGGTAGAAGACATGGCCCAGTGAGGTTGTTGCCTACAGTGCCGCCCCAGATATGCACAGCAGAAAGTACTTGATGGTATGACTGTACTAGAGCGTAAGGGTTTTCCTCATCCCACACATGACTATTCATGCTGTTCGAAATACCACCTCGATCAGATGATGATGATGATGTTTGGTTCGTGAGGCGCTCAACTGCGCGGTCATCAGCGCCCATCGATCAAATGAGGCCATGCCAATAAAAAGCACGGTCTGGAGGAAATCTAGACAATCAATCCACTGTTGGAGCAGCCACTGACACATTGCGACCCTTGGTGCAAAGCCAGACACAAGCATTGCATAGACTCGTTGTGGGTGACATTGGTGTATTTGTTGTTCCTGGAGTATTAGTCACACGCTAGTATGTGCAGAGCCCATTTCACGTGCAATACGACGAGTACTTGTAGTGGGGTACGATGCAACACGCTCCAGCACCTCTTCTTCAGCATCGGGTGTGCGAGTGGTTCTCAAGTTGGCAGGTGCCTCCTTTCTTCTTTCCAATGAACCAGTCTCCCTCATTCGTCGATCGACAGAAATAAACACTCGTCGTGGCGGATGGTACCGTTTAGGAAATTGCTCTCTGTACAAACTTTCAGCCGAAAGAGCATTGCATACACAAGGTGCATGTCAGTGAGTTATGCGAAACTGTACGGGTACTACTCCATAGTATTGTACTGTACGTCTGTGAATAGCACTGAGTCATGAATGGGTCTGTCGTTGATTCATAGCACGTTCTGTCATGGGACAATGTAAATATGACACAACATAGCCGCCTTATGGACAAGGAAGGTAAACAAAACCCACTGCATCATGACTTCCGAGTAATCAGGCTCGTTCTCCTTTGTTTCCCTGCAGGAAATCAAGAATGTACATGCAAACTTGTACACATGTTAGTTGTAAATAAGATGGAAGACATTAGTGCTAGACAAAGAGGTATACATCTCCTTAAATTCGCTTCTCCGACCCCAGGTACCCTGCCTCAAATTATTGGTGGAGCGTTATCTATGTCCTGTTACATTTTCGCACGCTCTTACAGAAACACCCTGTATAATGCGTAAATAACGCAATGCTTTAAATACTGCAGTTCCCGCATGAAATCCAATTAAGAACGTCTCTTGGCGAGTGATCAGATTTCTGACATAATTTTTACTAAAATACAAAATTTGTACTCATAGTTTTGTTTCTTTAACACGTCAAAGCTATTGACAACCCCCGTTCGTCAATGTATTTGGCTTCGTTAGTTGAGGAACTGACTTTATAACTGTCCAGGTTATCCAGTTGACCCTTATTTTACGAAGAATCCACTTTAATATTACAACTAGATTGAAGAGCCAAAGAAACTGGTACAACTGCCTAATATCGTGTAGGGGGATGTCGATTAATGTCTGAAGTAGTGCTGGACGGAATTGACTTCACGAATCCTGCAGAGCTGTCCATAAATCCCTAAAACTAAGCGGGGGTGGAGATCTCTTCTGAACAGTAAGTTGCAAGGCATCCCTGATATGCTCAATAATGTTCATGTCTGGGGAGTTTGGTGGCCAGCGGAAGTGTTTAAACTCAGTAGAGTGTTCATGGAGCCACTTTATAGGAATTTTGGATGTGTGGCGTGACGCGTTTTCCTGCTGGAATTGACCAAGTCCGTCGAAATGCACATTGGACATGAATGGATGCAGGTGATCAGACTGGACGCTTACGTGCGTGTCACCTGTCAGAGTAGTATCTAGACGTATCAGGCGCCCCATATCACTTCAACTGCACCCGCCCCACATCATTACAGAGCCTCCACCAGCATGAACAGTCCCCTGCTGATATGCAGGGTCCATCGATAGGTTGTCTCCATACTCGTACACGTCCATCCGCTCGATACAATCTGAAACAAGACTCACCCGACCAGGCAACATGTTTCCAGTCAGTAACAGTTCAATGTCGGTGTTGACGGGCCCAGGTGAGGCGTAAAGCTTTGTGTCGGGCAGTCATCAAGGTTGGAAGAGTGGGCCTTCGGCTCCGAAACCCCATATCGGTAATGTTTCGTTGAATGGCTCGCAAGCTGACATATGTTGATGACCCAGCATTGAAATGGCTCTGACCACTATGGGACTTAACTGCTAAGGTGATCAGTCCCCTAGAACTTAGAACTACTTAAACCTAACTGGCCTAAGGACATCACACACAACCATGCTGGAGGCAGGATTCGAACCTGCGACCGTAGCGGTCGCGCGGTTCCAGACTGTAGCGCCTAGAACCACTCGGCCACTCAAGCCGGCAGCATTGAAATCTGCAGCAGTATGCGGAAGTTTTGCACTTCTGTCTCGGTGAACGATTCTCTTCAGTCGTCGTTGGTCCCATTCTTGCAGAATCTTTTTCCTGCCGCAGCGACGTCGGAGATTTGATGTTTTACCGGACTCCCGATATTTTCGGTACCCTCGTGAAATGGTTGTACGGGAAAATCCCCACTTCATCGCTTCCTCGGAGATGCTGCGTCCTATCGCAAGTGCGCCGGCTATAACACCATGTTCAGACTCACTTAAATCCTCATAACCTCCCACTGCAACTGCGCCAGACACTTGCTGTCTTACATAGGCGCTGCCGACCGCGGCGCCGTATTCTGCCTGCTACATATCTCTGTATTTAAATATGCATACCTATGGCAGTCTCTTTGGCGCTTCAGTGCAGAATGAAGAAGTCTGTGGGAACTGACAAAAATGCCATATTTGGCTCTGGCCAATTGGCACTCTGTTAAGGGAACATGAACGGCAGTGCTACTTTTTTCAGCAAGTTGGAGCTACGTATCACACGTTTCATGTCACTGTTTCTTATTCATGAAGTCTTCATACTAGAAATTACAATACGCAAAGATTTGTGGCCGACTCATTCGTCGGATTTTACCTACGAGAAAATTTAGAAGAAAATTTTACACAAATAATCCTAAAACGCTAGATCAGGTGAAGGGAAACACACGCCAGTGTATTGAAACAGTAGCTGTTACAATGGTGCCTAAAGTGAATTTGAATGTGACTTAACGAGCACAGAATGCACTAAGGTGCAGGGTCCCCATTTTCAACATATTTCGTACTTACTAGAAGCATTTTCTGCTCTTAATTAAAATGATGTTTTTCTGTCACTGAACGTGCGCGTTATCGCCACAGAGTCGCTTTTATGTTGGACATACTTATTCAAACTGAAATTATTTGGCTGGATGGCTAATCGAGGAAGTGAAAAGTAGAAATTCAAAGGGTTAGTGTCAATCTTCGATGGGTGCCGTTGTGTTCATGGGATCTAGAGCTTCGTAGATATTTCCGCCTTGATTGGTTTCTTAATTCTTTACTTCGGGAAGGCATTTGATACAGTTCCGCACTGTCGTTTAGTGAAAAAGCACGAGCTTACCGAGTGTCGGACCAGATTTGTGATAGGATTCTGGACTTCCTTGCACACAGAACTAAATATGTCGTTCATAAAGGAACATGTTAGACAGGTGTAATGATTGAAATGTCACTGTTTGCAGGATGGATATAGATAATCTAGTGCGTAACACCAGAAGCTCCGTGAGGCCGTTCGCCGATGATGTCTTTAAGAAGGCAGCAACGGCCAGAAGACTGTAACGAACTGCAGGAAGCGCTACAGAGTCCTTATAAACGGTGCAGGGACGGGCTGTTAACTCTGAACGTAAATAACTGTAATATATCGCGAATAAATAGGCGAAAAATCTGCTACTGTACGAACACAGTTTTAGTGAAAAATCGCTGGAAACAGTAACTACTGCAGAACACAGGAATATCAATCCAGAGCGACATACAATGAGGTAACAAAAGTCACGGGATATGCATATTTGCAGATTGTTTTGTGGGGTTTTAGGGCGCTCAACTACTCAGGTCATTAGCGCCCAGCCACAAATGTAAGTGCACATATAATCTGGTAAAACTCAAGGGTGGGGGGAACACCACAAAGTTCTTACAAAGACGCAGATAAAATAATTAAAAGAGTTAGATGTCTTTGGACAAGTCCGTCAAAGTACTAAAACGACGAAGAACACGAGCAGCTGCTCGAGCGTCATAAGCTAAAATTTCTTGTAAGGTAGATGGCAGAGACAGGACAACACGAGATTGATTAAAACGGGGACACGACAATAAAACATGGCGCACTGTCAATGCATGACCACAAGGGCACTGCGGGGCGGGGTCACCGGATAGCAGGTAGCGGTGGCTAAACCGGCAATGCCCAATCCGCAACCTGGCCAAAGTGACCTCCTCTCGCCGAGAGGGTCGGGAGGAGGTTGTCCAAGCTGTTGGGAACGGTTTTATGGCCCGGAGATTATTTTCTTGAAGTGACGACCAAGTATCCCACCATAATGACACAAACCTCTTACAAACAACCTCACTAATGTTGGACGATGGGACACAAAGGGAGGCTGGCCGAGGCAGGAGGACTGCAGCCTTGGCCGCACCATCAGCAGCCTCATTCCCAGGCACTCCTACATGGCCTAGAACCCAAATAAAGCTAACAGGAGAGCCATCATCAGCAAAAGAATGGAGGGATTACTGGATCCGTTGCACCAAGGGATTGACCGGATATGGAGCTCCAAGGCTCTGAAGAGCACTGAGTGAATCAGAGCAGAGTACATACGGAGAATGGCGGCGGCGGCGGACATACTGAATGGCCTGAGAGAGAGCAAAAAGCTCGGCTGTAAAGCTGGAACACTGGTCGAGGAGCCGGTATTTAAAGGTGACGTCCCCGACGACAAAGGCACAGCCGACACCATCGTCAGTTTTGGAGCCATCAGTGTAAATAAAGGTGTTACTGGCGAGTCGCGGACGAAGTTCGACAAACCAAGAGCAATACACTGCATCCGGAGTTCCCTCCTTCGGGAGCGAGCTGAGGTCAAGATGAATGTGAACCGGAGCCTGGAGCCAAGGTGGTGTCGGGCTCTCACCCTCTCTGAAGGTGGTAGGGAGGGCAAAATCCAACTGTCGAAGCAGGCGACGAAAGCGGACTCCAGGGGGCAGCAGGGCAGACACATACAACCCATACTGACGGTCGAGAGAGTCGTCGAAGAAGGACTGATAAGAGGGGTGATCGGGCATTGACAAGAGCCGGCAGGCATACCGACAAAGCAGTACGTCGCGCCGGTAGGTCAATGGTAATTCGGCAGCTTCAGCATAAAGACTCTCGACGGGACTAGTATAGAATGCTCCGGTAGCAAGACGTAACCCACGATGATGGATGGAGTTGAGACGGCGTAAGAGGGATGGCCGAGCAGACGAGTAGACGAGGTTCCCATAATCCAGCTTTGATCGGACTATGTACCGATATAAGCGAAGCAGGACAGTGCGATCTGCTCCCCAAGATGAACCACTAAGAACACGGAGGACATTAAGGGAACGTGTACAACGGGCAGCCAAATAAGAGTCGTGCGGAGACCAACAAAGTTTCCTGTCCAGTGTGAGCCCTAAAAACGTCGTTGTCTCGACGAATGGGAGAACAACGGGACCGAGATGTAAGGATGGTGGAAGGAATGCTTTATATCGCCAAAAGTTGATGCAAACCGTCTTCTCTTCAGAGAACCGGAAGCCATTAGCCACACTCCATGAGTATAGGCTGTCAAGACAACGCTGAAGGCAGCGCTCCAGGAGGCATATTGGCTGGGCACTGCAGTAGATTGCGAAGTCATCGACGAAAAGAGAGCCTGAGACGTAAGGTGGAATGCAATCCATAATTGGATTGATCGCTATGGCAAAAAGGGCTACGCTCAAAACGGAGCCCTGAGGCACTCCGTTCTCCTGGAGGAAGACGTCGGACAATACGGAACCCACACGTACCCTAAACACTCGATCTGTTAAAAATGAATCAATAAAAAGGGGCAGGCGACCACGTAGGCCCCACCTGTGCATAGTGTGGAGGATACCTCCTCTCCAACAGGTATCGTAAGCCTTCTCCAAATCGAAGAACACAGCTACCGTTTGGCGCTTTCGCAAAAAGTTGTTCATGATGAACGTCGACAAGGTTACAAGGTGGTCAACAGAGGAGCGGCGTCGACGAAAGCCGCATTGAACACTGGTAAGTAGTCGTCGAGATTCAAGAATCCAAACCAAGCGAGCGTTAACCATGCGCTCCATCACCTTACAGACACAGCTTGTAAGAGAAATGGGGCGGTAACTAGAAGGAAGGTGTCTATCCTTACCGGGTTTGGGTATGGGAACAACGACGGCCTCACGCCAACGCATGGGGACATGACCTTCGGTCCAGACGCGATTATAGGTACGAAGAAGAAAGCATTTGCCTGCTGGAGAAAGGTGTGTCAGCATCTGAACGCGAATGGCATCTGGCTCCGGAGCAGAGGACCGGGACAGTGCATATTTGCAGGTAGCGGTAGTATGGTGTACACAAGGTATAAAATGGAGAGCACTGGTGGAGCTGTCGTTTTCACTCATGTGATTCATGTGAAAAGCTTCCCTTCGTGACTATGACCACAGGACTGGAATTAACAGACTTTGAACGCCGAATGGTAGTTGGAGCTAGACTCATTGGACATTTAGTTTCGAAAATTGTTGGGGAATTCAATATTCAGAGATCCACTGTGTCGTGAGTCTGCGAAGAATACCGAATTTCATGCCTCTCACCATGGACAACGCAGAGGCCGATGGCTTTTACTTAACGACCGAGTGCAGCGGCGTTTGCGTAGAGCTGTCTGTGCTAACAGGCAAACAACACTGCTTGAAATAACCGCAAAAATCAATGCGAAATGTATGAAGAACGTATCCTTTAGAACAGTGCGGCGAAATGTGACATCCTTGGGCTATGACAGCAGACGATCGACGCAAGTGTCTTTGTTAACAGCACATCGCTTGCAGCGCCTCTCCTGGGCTCGTCATTATACATCGGTTGGACCCTAGACTACTGAATCCCATCGAACACAATCGAGAGGTCATTTCGTGCACACCGGCACCACTTTCGCAATTGTGGACGGGTATAGAGGCAGCATGGTTTATTATTTCTATATGGGACTTCCAGCGACATGTTGAGTCCATGCCATGTCGAGTCTCTGCACTATACCTGGCAAAGAGACGTCCGATACGATGGTAGAAAGTATCCCATGATTTTTGTCACCTCATTGTGAAGTGAAATGACCACATAAAACAAACTGGAGGAAAAGGAGATGCCAGGATGAGAGTCATTGGGAGAATATTAAGGAAATGTTATTCATTCACGAAAGAAATGGCTTACAAAACACTTGTTCGACAGATTCTTAGGTTCTGCTCATCAGTGTAGGATCCTTATCAGGTTAGTTCAATAGCACAGATATACGAGGTACAATGAAACACGGCGTGTTTCGTCACAGGATTGTTTAGCCAGCGCGAGAGGGTTACGGAAATGCTCAACAAAATCCAGTGACAGACACTGCAAGAGAGGCGTTCTGCACCATGGAGAGGTTTAGTATTGAATCTCCGCGAGTGTAAGTCACGAGAGAGACAGTCAATGTGTTTCTTCTTCGCACATATTTACGTTTCGCGAAATGACCACAACTTGAAAATCTGAAAATAATTGATCTGGTACGGAGGTTTACCGACAGTCATGAATGGAACAGGAAAGGGGAGAATAGATAGTGGTGCCATAGGTACCTGTGGCCATACAACTTAAGGAGGCTTGCGGAATATGCATATAGGTATAAATGAGCACAATGCCACGGATAACTCTGGTTCGGAGTTAACATTTATTGTAGGTTTTCCTATAATTGGTTGGGTTAATTAGCTCACATGAAACAAGAATGCAAGGACATACAACATCCAACAGCGCTACGTCTACCATAGCACAGCAGCATTCAACCTATTCTTCGATTTGTGAACAAAACCCTATCTTGAAATAACAGCTCATGACCACCTTCTTTACCAGTGATTTCGAAAAGTACCACATTATTCAGCTTGCACGTGGTCATCCATAATTGAGATCTGTACCATAAACGAAAAAAACGAGGGAAGCTAAATTTTAGTGTGCAACAGGATTATGAGATCATCTTTTCGAAGCCCTGTAACTCGCGCCCTTCCCCTCCCTCCTCCCCCCGTGCGACGCTTGCGTTTGAAATTTGGCTCAAAGTTGCTTACAACTTCCCTCAGTAATGGTGCAAAAGCGTGGTGCACTGCTACGTCACCTTCGGACTCAACGATGCTTCGAATAGCAAGGTGTCGATACGTGTGGAAAAAAGAGCCAGAACTCAAAAGTTGGTGTGACTTGTACAGTGGATTGATGATGTCAAATTTAACCACAATTTTACTCAACGCCATCATGACCGAGTCACGCGATAGGAAGGTCGTCACAGCCCCTTTTACCCACATTTCACCCCTTCTTTTGACGCTTTTGCGATGGAGTTCAGAAATGCGACGACCAGTGTTGAAACCAAGCGATTTTCTTATGAATGGTCGAGAAAAACATTTCAGACATACCGCCTCTCAGAATCGAAAAGAAAAGGCTTGATGACCTAAAGAGCTTCAATGAAATCTTTCCTTTGCTTGCAGCAGACATTTCGCGGTCGATAACGACAGTTCGCAGTACCATGAGCAAAGGGAAGAGAGAGCTTTTAACATTGCAGCGCGTCAGCAATCGTGAATAACTTAATGATTATAAAGAATCCGCCTCGATTGCAAATAGAAACCGGATGTTGACCTAGGTTTCGGCGCGGATAGCCACGCCTTCTTCGGAACACACTAATACTACAAACTGCCTAAAGAGGTATGGTCCAACATTAATACAGTTCGCCCAAAAGGGCAAAAGACTCGCATAAAATGTAAAATAAACGGTACGTGTGTACCATGTCAATAGCTGTACTTAGCTCAAACGTCAGAAGCGTGCCTCCTCACCCCAGCCAACGTTCGGTGGGCCGCGGGCTCTCAGGTAAACTGAGGTGGGGCCGGCAGCTAGGCTGTGGGAATGTCAGAAAGGAACGCGCATGCGCATATTGAGAAATCGTCTTCTTCCATGTGAATGGCATAAAATGTGTTACGAAAGTGATCCGATAACAGAGTCAAAGGAGCAGGAAGTTAATGCGTGTGTATGTATAATGACCTAGCTCGAGGACCATTTTATAGAACTATAGAACGTGGAAAGGCTATATGCGTTCACAGACCTCACTTGATTAAGCTTCATGGTACAGTACCTCAGGTACCTGATTTTAAGAAACTAGTTTAGCTTTAGGTTCTTTTTACACTATTTTGGTACATATCCGCTAGCACTATTCAAAATGACGTCTGTCGGTCATTAGATGTTAAGGGCGATGAAGGCGACGTTGTACGTCCTTTCACGCAATTACATTAAGCTTGTAATACTAATTTGACCATTTTCTGGTCAACAGCGCTTAGAATTTAATATAGAAACTTTACACGCTTATCCAAGCGTAGTCATCAAATACTATCACCGACTCCAAGTAATTGAAAAATGGGTCATTCATCCCCCACATTTTTAGCCTGCTTCTAGCTGATGGTATTTTGTCTGTGCTGCGTGCATGCGTTTTGACCATTCGTGGAATTTGCTATCCACGTTCTATAATTCTATAAAATGGTCCTCGAGAAAGGTCATTATACATACACACGCATTAACTTCCTGCGCCTTTGACTCTATTATCGGATCACTTTCGTAACACATTTTATGCCAGTCACATGGAAGAAGACGATTTCTCAATTTGCGCATGCGCGTTCCTTTCTGACATTCTCACAGCCTAGCTGCCGGCGCCACGTCAGTTTACCTGAGAGCCCGCGGACCACCGAACGTTGGCTGGGGTGATGAAGCACGCTTCTGACGTTTGAGCCAAGCACAACTATTGACATGGTTCACACGTACCGTTTATTTTACATTCTATGCGAGTCTTTTGCCCTTTTGGGCGTTCTGTATTAATGTTAGACCATGCTTATTTAGGCAGTTTGTAGTTTTAGTATGTTCCGAAGAAGGCGTGGCTATCCGCGCCGAAACCTAGTTCAACATCCGGTTTTTATTTGCAGTCAAGGCGGATTCTTTATAATCATCAAAAGGAAGAGGTTCTTGATAAGTTTTGGCACTGTTGACAGCTGGTGGGCGATTAAACCCTTCTTGATGGGCATCACGGGGCTGCAGCCCCATTGAACGTGATCACACCCCTTTGGACTTCAGTGTGACCGCAGTTTTTGCTTTGGTGTACGGGGTGGAGCCGCTAGCGACTGTTCAATGCCATTCGACGAAATTTGAACGCAATCTGAATTAGCAAAATGTCCTTATGCTTTATCAGTGATCCTGTTTCACGCTGTCCTGTGGTGTGATTGTGGAGGCGTGCGACATTGATACATGCGACAGTAATAGGGAAAACGGCAAATCTAAGGCCCCCAGTGCGGCAAATCCTCGGTGGCACCCACTCACATTTATTGAGAATTTTAAACATGTAAATTTTCAGAGAAAACCTGAAAAATACACTTAGGCGCCTGCAGGCAGGCAACAAGTCTCAAAAGTACGTCAACTGGTGGCCTACCTGCAGGTATCTCAGGATACTTCACAGGTTTTCTCTGTAAAGGTATATTTTGTGCACTGTCGCTTTTCGTCCTCGCTATATTTACTTACATACGGAGAGAGGTAGTTCAGTGCTCACCATACTAAATTCCAGAGCATGATGGTTCAAACCCACGTCCAGCCATCTAGATTTAGGTTCCTGTAATTTCCCTAAATCGTGCCAGGGAAATGCCAGGATGGTTCCTCTGAAAGGACAAAGCCAATTTCCTTCCCCGTGTTTGACACAGTCCAAGCTTGTGTCTGTTCTCTAACGATGTCGATGTCGACAGGTCGTTAAACTCCAACTCTCCTTTATCTACTCGTATGGAAGTGAGGTGAGGTGCAGTGCGACAGGCGACGGCCAGGGCGCTTTAAGTTGTCAACTGACGTGGACAGCCGGCTGTGCTGTTCACTCGCGGCGGTAAGCTCCCTGGCGTGTAGAGTTTTGGACTCACGAGCAAAGTTGGGGGCTTTAGAGGGGCTTGGGACAGTGTTAGCCTGCCTGCCGGCTGTCGCAGGGCTTGCGAATCCGCGTTGCTGCTGTGCTCAGCGGTCTTGCTTTCTGATTCACGTCTCTCTGCGGCTAATAACCTTGCTGTGTCAGCTAACATTAAATTTCACGTTCAGATAAGCTTGATGGAGGACCTAGACGATATTCTTCCTTTTCTTTTTTCCACTGATCCATTCGACTGAGATAGATAGGCCCAACTAACGAACAAAGGAGGACGCCTTTTAAGGTTTTGCGAAAACAACGAAAGAAATATATAGTTTTTATATAGTTCGTTTTACTGCATTTCAAAATATTTAAGTTCAACATTTACACTTTTGCATACTCGCAGCAACACCGGAAACATTTTTTTCTTCTCTGATACTGGTATGTCAAGAACACGGTTTTCAAAAGGCTCGACTGCTTCTTAAGGTGACGAAATCGCTGTCTACACCTTTATTACTTGAATAAAAGAACAAAAAGCAGCGATTACGCGAGAAATCAAGTGAATCCGGGTAACGTGACAGTTTTTTGACGTTTTACTCCGTCAAATAATCGTTTGGTATGCTGTCGGAGAGCTGACATTGTCAGCATCAAAACCGGAGCGATGTCTTCGATTGTCTTTCCTAGTTTCATAGATGATTTGGTGCTAACAAATTATCGTATACCATTTTTAGGCACTATGAAGCAATTTTCGTGCCACGTGTAGTGTATACAAAGAAACAAGTCATCGCTATCTTGGAAGTGCTTTGCAAACGAACCAAGTATGGTGGTCTCGCTTCATTTTGGACCATCCAAACATGTGAGTCCTATATAGTTCCTGATTCATTTGAATAAATTACTTGATCAATAGTATCCACACACATATTAGTGGACATTAATATAGGGTGCGTCCACTCTTCGCGCTTATGACAGATTGAACTCTGCTGGGGACAGATTCAGTGTGGTACTTGAATCTCTACGAAGGAATGGCAGACCATTCTTTCTCAAGAGCCGAAACCAGAGAAGGTAGAGATGTTGGACAGTGGGATCTGGAGCGAAGTCGACTTTTGATTAGATAGTGTGTATCCAAGTTTCGCTTGCCTCTTTACTGAAAAGATAATTCAACGATCTAGTACATACCTAATTTATAAAGTGCATCCTGATACCGTTTTTTGAGAATATTTACTTTACCGAAAAAATATTTTGTAAGACAAAGCATCTCGTAATCCTTATACGATGTATAAAACCTTGTCGACAAAATATTCTTTCTGTTGTTACCTTGTTGTAACTCCTGCACTTACTCTTTGCTTGCATTAGGTTCTTGAGACCGTTGATTGTTAGGAAATAACTGATATCTTTGCCTAGTGGACATTATCTGCGTTGTGAACAAAACAATTACATGTGAAGCACATGGCTCAAACTACAACTGGCACGGAGAATTTTGTGACTTGTCAATGTGCCACAGTTATTTGTATGATACACGACCGCATCGTCTCAGAAATACAGAAGGAGAAATAAGACGAAACGACGTTCACTAGGACATCTGTAAGTCCATATACCTCTATCAGTTTTAATGTTACGAGTTCTAGCACAGTAGCACATTTTTCTGCGTTATTTAAGAGTTCTGTGCAGCGTATGAAGTAACGCTAACAACGTAAATATTGTCATGCATTGTAAGAGCGAACGACATGCTCCTGACAAATATGTAGTCTTCAGTCCTGGGACTGGTTTAATGCAGCTCTCCATGCTACTTTATCCTGTGCAAGTTCTTCATCTCCCAGTACCTACTGCAACCTACATCCTTCTGAATCTGCTTAGTGTATTCGTCTCTTGGTCTCCCTCTACAATTTTTACCCTCCACACCGCCCTGCAATACTAAATTGGTGATCCCTTGATGCCTCAGAACATGTCCTACCAACCGATCCTTTCTTTTAGTCAGGTTGTGCCACAAACTTCTCTTCTCCCCAATTCTATTCAATGCCTCCTCATTAGTTATGTGATCTACCCATCTAATCTTCAGCACTCTTCTGTAGCACCACATTTCGAAAGCTTCTATTCTCTTCTTGTCCAAACTATTAATCGTCCATCATTCACTTCCATACATGGCTACACTCCATACAAATACTTTCAGAAACGACTTCTTGACACTTAAATCTATACTCGATGTTAACAAGTTTCTCTTCTTCAGAAACGTTTTCCTTGCCGTTGCCAGTCTACATTTTATATCCTCTCTACTTCGACCATCATTAGTTATTTCGCTCCCCGAATAGCAAAACTCCTATACTACTTTAAGTGTCTCATTTCCTAACCTAATTCCCTCAGCATCAACCGATTTAATTCGACTACATTCCATTATCCTCGTTTTGCTTTTGTTGATGTTCATCTTATATCCTCCTTTCAAGACACTCTATTCCATTCAACTGCTCTTCCAAGTCCTTTGCTGTTTCTGATAGAATTACAATGTCATCGGCGAACCCCAAAGTTTTTATTTCTTCTCCATGGATTTTAATACCTACCCCGAATTTTTCTTTTGTTTCCTTTACTGCTTGCTCAATGTACAGATTGAATAACATCGGGGAAAGGCTACAACCCTGTCTCACTCCCTACCCAACCACTGCTTCCCTTTCATGTCCCTCGACTCTTAAACTGCCATCTGGTTTCTGTACAAATTGTAAATCGCCTTTCGCTCCCAGTATTTTACCCCTGCCACCTTCAGAATTTGAAAGAGAGTATTCCAATCAACAATGTCAAAAGCTTTCTCTAAGTCTACCAATGCTAGAAACTTAGGTTTGTCGTTGCTTAATCTATTTTATAAGATAAGCCGCAGGGACAGTAGCCGGCCGAAGTGGCCGTGCGGTTAAAGGCGCTGCAGTCTGGAACCGCAAGACCGCTACGGTCACAGGTTCGAATCCTGCCTCGGGCATGGATGTCTGTGATGTCCTTAGGTTAGTTAGGTTTAACTAGTTCTAAGTTCTAGGGGACTAATGACCTCAGCAGTTGAGTCCCATAGTGCTCAGAGCCATTTGTAGGGACAGTACTGCCTTACGTGTTCAAACATTTCCACGGAATCCAAACTGATCTTCCCCGATGTAGGCTTCTACCAATTTTTCCATTCGTCTGTAAACAATTCGTGTTATTGTTTTGCAGCCGTAGCATATTAAACTGATAGTTCGGTAACTTTCACATCTGTCAACACCTGCTGACAAATATAATGATGTATTTAAAAAAGTGTAGCAGTTTGAAGCTGGGCATGCATGCGTGAATGGGTAATGGCAATAAAGTACAGGTAGTTGCGTTCTGGATCGACAGTCCGTGCCGGCCGGTGTGGCCGTACGGTTCTAGGCGCTTCAGTCTGGAACCGCGTGACCGCTACGGTCGCAGGTTCGAATCCTGCCTCGGCCATGGATGTGTGTGATGTCCTTAGGTTAGTTAGGTTTAAATAGTCCTAAGTTCTAGGGGACTGATGACCACAGATGTTAAGTCCCATAGTGCTCAGAGCCATTTTTTTGGCAATCCGTGATTTAATAACAGCTACGGAGTTTTAGCATGTATAAAATGACATAAATAATTCACATTGCAAACACCGTTGAAACACGCTTACCCTTCAGGTATCAAAGTAATGTAAGCTAAAAAATACTGAGCTGAATCTATCAATAGTTCTACATACAATGTATTTTGTGTACTTCCTGTCAAAGGTAGTTTTTGGAACACGACATTTTTTCAAATTCACGGAGTCACGCAAGAAATTGGCAATATCAGAATATTGGTCCCTCTTGGAAGAAATTTCTGCTGACGCCCAGGTTCGTAGCGAGGGTCCAGTATCTGATGTAGCGAGAGGGTGTGGACGCCATTAAAGTTGCACGCGAGCTGTGAACTGTAAGCCAGGCTCCTTAAGCGCAGAGCACTGTCGGGGGTAAAGCCCACGAGAGTGGAGCTTAAGGCGGCCTCTGGAATAGGGGTGTGAAAGTGACGACTAATCTTTGTGCCATGCGTATTGTACCAGATGTTTTCGCTACTCGTTACTCTCGTTACTGAATGTCATTGTACACAAATACTATTTTGCTGTACAATCAAGTAGTGGCTTTAACCGTAAAAGTTACCTGTCTAGTTGGGGGTTATATGCTGAGACTGTGTTTAACTGAATTTCTCGCTAACGATCTGAACGCTGTCTAATTTCTAAATTCCGATTACAGATTGGGATCTGGTATTGGCTTAGTTGCCCTACTTTTGCGCATGAGCTTTTTTATGCAAATCACTTTTCTAGGAACGTGATTTCAACTAATCTAAAATGCATTTGACAGTAATATCGCGTAAAAAAAATTATTCAGACGAACAGTCAGAAAGATTATCTGTTAATAATTTAAGTGTGCTCTAATTCAAAAACGCGTCTCTTAAATTTACATGAAATTTCACTTATTAAAACCGTTTCTAATATGCTGTCAAAAATGTTCATTTAGGTTCAAATGGCTCTGAGCACTATGGGACTTAACATCTATGGTCATCAGTCCCCTAGAACTTAGAACTACTTAAACCCAACTAACCTAAGGACAGCACACAACACCCAGTCATCACGAGGCAGAGAAAATCCCTGACCCCGCCGGGAATCGAACCCGGGAACCCGGGCGTGGGAAGCGAGAACGCTACCGCACGACCACGAGATGCGGGCCTGTTGATTTAGGCCCTGCAACAAATTCTTGCTTTGCAACGGATAACTTGACTCTGTCCGGATGAATCGCAAATGATGATCTGAAATAAATAACTGTCCGTTTGATTGCCCTCCGATTCATATTTTATTTAAATTGCTATTATAGCAAATTAGTTTTTTCATTCTCTTTTGAAAATTGTGAATCATTGTTCACGCAAAAGTGCAGGCGTGACAATGCAAATTTTACTGAACCTGTTTCTTTGAACAGCGAGGATATGCTTTGTGAAATACTTATAAATGACAAAAGGTAGTGCTTTGAAATTCAATCTTTTTTATGCTACAAAAGCAAACTCAAACAAACATGAATAATCAGCATTTTCTCTCTCCTCATTTTCTTGCTCGATAATGTCTCCTTCTACAAAATCTTTCTACACTACTGGCCACTAAAATTGCTACACCACGAAGATGACGTGCTACAGACGCGAAATTTAACCGACAGTGATATGCAAATGATTAGCTTTTCAGAGCATTCACACAAGGTTGACGCCGGTTGCGACACCTACAACGTGCTGACATGAGGAAAGTTTCCAACCGATTTCTCATACACAAACAGCAGTTGACCGGCATTGCCTGATGAAACGTTCTTGTGATGCCTCGTGTAAGGAGAAGAAATGCGTACCATCACGTTTCCGACTTTGATAAATGTCGGATTGTAGCCTATCGCAATTGCGGTTTATCGTATCGCGACATTGCTGCTCGCGTTGCTCGAGAACCACTGACTGTTAGCAGAATATTTAATCGGTGGGTTCAGTAGGGTAACGGCTACGGAACGCCGTGCTGGATACCAACGGCATCGAATCACAAGCAGTCGAGACGACAGGCATCTTATCCGCATGGCTGTAACGGATCATTCAGCCACGTCTCGATCCCCGAGTCAACAAATGGGGACGTTTGCAAGACAACAACCATCTGCACGAACAGTTCGACGACGTTTACAGCAGCATGGACTATCAGCTCGGAGACCATGGCTGCGGTTACCCTTGACGCTGCATCACAGACAGGAGCGCCTGCGATGGTGTACTCAACGACGAAACTGGGTGCACGAATGACAAAACGTCATTTTTTCTGATGAATCCAGGTTCTGTGTACAGCATCATGATGGTCGCATCCGTGTTTGGCGACATCGCGGTGAACGCTCATTGAAAGCGTGTATTCGTCATCTGTCATACTGGCGTATCACCCGGCGTGATGGTATGGGGTGCCATTGGTTACACGTCCCGGTCACCTCTTGTTCGCATTGACGGCACTTTGAACATTGGACGTTACATTTCAGATGTGTTACGACCCGTGGCTCTACCCCTCATTCGATCCCTGCCAAACCCTACATTTCAGCAGGATAATGCACGGCCGCATGTTGTAGGTCCTGTACGGGCCTTTCTGGATACAGAAATTGTTCGACTGCTGCCCTGGCCAGCACATTCTCCAGATCTCTCACCAATTGAAAACGTCTGGTAAATGGTGGGCGAGCAACTGGCTTTTCACAATACGCCAGTCACCATACTTGATGAACTGTGGCATCGTGTTGTAGCTGCATGGGCAGCTGTACCTGTACACGCCATCTAACATCTGTTTAACTCAATGCCCAGGCATATCAAGGCTGTTATTACGGCCAGAGGTGGTTGTTCTGGGTACTGATTTCTCAGGATCTATGCACCCAAACTGCGTGAAAATGTAATCACGTGTCAGTATAACATATTTATTCAATGAATACCCGTTTATCATCTGCATTTCTCCTTGGTGTAGAAATTTTAGTGGCAAGTAGTGTATTACAAAAATTTATTTTTTGACTTCCTGTTACAATATTATTTAAATAATCTAAATGGGGGTGTGCTAATTAGAGAACTGAACACATTTTTGTTAATTATCTCTTATTACCAAACCGTAGATATTATTGGATCACAACGAAATCTTTTCACATCAGTAAATACTGAATTCGCGGTTGCAACTAACAAACTTCAAATAATTTACCTTTTGTGAGGTACTGTCTCTTTATACAATCATCTTAAAATCATCGTCAGGTCACTATAAGTACATTTTTATCAGAACTCCCTGTGCCGCACCTCCGCCATGATCCAGCACTCTCTCTCTATGACTCCACAACTGGTACTGCGCAATACTGAGACGCTTGCCTGCGTTTTTCTCAATACTGCAGCCCCTGGAAACCAGAGACTGTGTATCCTCCACGTGTTCAGCTTGCAAAAATACTTGAAGAGGTAATATCCCGGATAAACAGAGGCCTTTCATTATATTTGCATTCAAAGGAGCACCAAGGGACAATATACGAAAATAGCTGTGATATACTACTATTCCATTTAATGTATAAATCTTTCAACCGTACTCGCGAGCTTGCCATTTGAGAGGGATCACTTTGATGAACAGATTTTTCTCTCCTATGTAGTGATGAGTTGTAGTAAAATTAATGGTAACAGGTGAACCTATAAGAGTTAAAGTGGTTGTCATTTTCAGTTACTAAAATAATTCCAAGTTGAACCACCACGCAGCTGCCTCACGTAGGCCACAAAAGCCAGACGCGGCAGTTCCGCCTTACGACATCCGACTGTGCAGTGGCGAGGCATGGTCACATACTGTATGGGTGCCGGGCGGCACTAGCTGTGACCCCGTCATTTGCCGTTGCTGTGGGCTATCGGATAGCCGCTGATTTTCCGTACATTAGAAGATTTAACTTGTGCGAAGAAGAGACTGGAAGATTACGAGTACTACCTACTCGGCCAGAGTCTGACACGAATTTCATGGGGAGGGAGGAAGAAAATAAGTCGGCTGACAAAATATATTCGAACTCCGTCTCACTGACGTCTTGCTCACCTGGGAATAAGAAATTGGAGGAATGCGAAAAATGCTGAGTCGCCACGAACGTGCGGCGAAGAAAGGTGAGTAACGAATGGCTTCTCTCGCTCCGTGTCCGCTAAGGCAAACGAATTGGAGGAGTAACGTTAACTACCGACTTGAACCGATTCGGACACGGACTACATGCAATGAGGAAAACCCGTAAGCAACGAAACGTTACAGGCGGTAATGAAAGGGTGGTGGTGGTGGTGGTTAGTGTTTAACGTCCCGTCGACAACGAGGTCATTAGAGACGGAGAGCAAGCTCGGGTTAGGGAAGGATTGTGAAGGAAATCGGCCGTGCCCTTTCAAAGGAACCATCCCGGCATTTGCCTGAAACGATTTAGGGAAATCACGGAAAACCTAAATCAGGATGGCTGGAGATGGGATTGAACCGTCGTCCTCCCGAATGCGAGTCCAGTGTGCTAACCACTGCGCCACCTCGCTCGGTAAGAAAAGGGTACTTGGCGTCTTGTGGAACACTCGTTACTCAGTAACGAATGTACAGGGTGGTCCATTGACAATGACCAGCCCAAATATCTCACGAAATAAGCATCAAACGAGAAAACTACAAAGAACGAATCTCGTCTAGCTTGAAGGGGGAAACCAGATGGCGCTATGGGTGGCCCGCTAGATGGCGCTGCCATAGGTTAAACGGATATCAACTGCGTTTTTTAAAATAGGAACCCCCATTTTTATTACATATTCGTATAGTACGTAAAGAAATATGAATGTTTTAGTTGGACCACTTTTTTCGCTTTGTGATAGATGGCGCTGTAATAGTCACAAACGTATAAGTACGTGGCATCACGTAACATTCCGCCAGTGCGGACGGTATTTGCTTCGTGATACATTACCCGCGTTAAAATGGACCGTTTACCAATTGCGGAAAAGGTCTATATCGTGTTGATGTATGGCTGTTGTGATCAAAATGCCCAACGGGCGTGCGCTATGTATGCTGCTCGGTATCCTGGACAACATCATCCAAGTGTCCGGACGGTTCGCCGGATAGTTAAGTTATTTAAGGAAACAGGAAGTGTTCAGCCACATGTGAAAAGTCAACCATGACCTGCAACAAATGATGATGCCGAACTAGGTTTTTTAGCTAGTGTCGCGGCTAATCCGCACATGAGTACCAGACAAATTGCGCGAGAATCGGGAATCTCAAAAACGTCGGTGTTGAGAATGCTACATCAACATCGATTCCACCCGTACCATATTTCTATGCAGCAGGAATTGCATGGCGACGACTTTGATCGTCGTTTACAGTTCTGCCACTGGGCACAAGAGAAATTACGGGACGATGACAGATTTTTTGCACGTGTTCTATTTAGCGATGAAGCGTCATTCACCAACAGCGGTAACGTAAACCGGCATAATATGCACTCTTGGGCAACGGAAAATCCACGATGACTGCAACAAGTGGAACATCAGCGACCTTGGCAGGTTAATGTATGGTGCGCCATTATGGGAGGAAGGATAATTGACCCCCATTTTATTGATGACAGTCTAAATGGTGCAATGTATACTGATTTCCTACGTAATGTTCTACCGATGTTAGTACAAGATGTTTCACTGCGTGACAGAATGGCGATGTACTTCCAACATGATGAATGTCCGGCACATAGCTCGCGTGCGGTTGAAGCGTATTGAATAGCGTATTTCATGAGAGGTGGATTGGTCGTCGAAGCACCATACCGTGGCCCGCACGTTCACCGGATCTGACGTCCCTGGATTTCTTTCTGTGGGGAAAGTTGAAGGATAGGTGCTATCGTGATCCACCGACAACGCCTGACAACATGCGTCAGCGCATTGTCAATGCATGTGCGAACATTACGGAAGGCGAACTACTCGCTGTTGAGAGGAATGTCATTACACGTGTTGCCAAATGCATTGAGGTTGACGGACATCATTTTGAACATTTATTGCATTATTGTGGTATTTAAAGGTAATCACGCTGTAACAGCATGCGTTCTCAGAAATGATAAGTTCACAAAGGTACATGTACCACATTGGAACAACCGAAATATAAAATTTTCAAACGTACCTACATTCTGTATTTTAATTTAGAAGACCTATATGTTACCAACTGTTCTCCTAAAATTGTGAGCCATATGTATGTGACTATTACTGCGCCATCTATCACAAAGCTAAAAAAGTGGTCCAACTAAAACATTCATATTTCTTTACGTACTACACGAATATGTAATAAAAAATAGGGTTTCCTGTTTTAAGAAACGCAGTTGATATCCGTTTGACCTATGGCAATGCCATCTAGCAGGCCAACCATAGCGCCATCTGGATTCCCCCTTCAAGCTAGACGGGTTTAGTTCTTTGTAGTTTTTTCGTTTGACGCTTATTCTTGTGAGATATTTGGCCCCGCCACGATCAATGGACCACCCTGTACACTACGGCTGGCGTTCAATAAGTAAAGCAGCACATTTTTTTCTCGGCCTGTTTCAGTTGAGAAACTGCGGAACTTGTTGTGGGACGTCGTGCAGAACTCCTGCTTCAGCCCCTGTAGTTTCACGGAGTTTCGATAGGTGACAGTAGTCTTCAGAGTGGTGTCTGTAACCGAGGTCCGTTCCGAGCAGAGCGCTGTCATTGAGTTTCTTCTGGTGGAAAACCAGAGCATCGCAGATATTCATTTACGCTTACAGAATGTATATGGAGAGCTGTTAGTGAACAAAAGCACGGTGAGTCGTTGGGTGACGCGTCTGTCATCACTGCAACGAGGTCGCACACAGTTGTGACATTGAGGGAAGAACTTCAGTGTGTTCGTCGCCAGAAAAATGCACCCGAGAGGAGGTCATGAAACGTCACTGGGCTATTCTTCCTCACCCACCCTACGGCCCGGATCTCGCACGTTCAGATTTCCACCTGTCTGGCCATTTGAAGGGTGCCCTCTACGGGAAGCAGTACGTGGATGACAGAGAGGTTATTGATGCAGCAAGACGTTTGTCCGACGTCGACCAGTAGAGTGGTACTATGCGGTTATACAGGTCCTCCCAGTAAGGTGGCCGCATTGACTGGAAATAGAATTTTGTACGTAGAATAGTGGAAAATAATATGACGTATTGGAATATTGTATAAAACAAACTGCTTTCAGAAAAAAATGTGTTACATCACTTACTGAACGGGCCTCGTATATGCAACAGCCTTAGTCTGGAGTATCGCACGGGCCGCGCCCTCGATGATGCCAGAATACGTACGGGCTTCATATTGCTGTCCGCTCCTTATATTAGAGACTTTTTTTTCTAAGATAAACGATATTTTTGCTCTCTTCTAAGTGCTTATAAGTAACACTCCTTCCGGGATTGTACACAGCGAGAGAATGAAGCCGGCCATTGTGGCCGAGCGGTTCTAGGCGCGTCAGTCCGGAACCGCGCTGATGCTACGGTCACAAGTTCGAATCCCGCCTCGGGAATGGGTGTGTGTGATGTCCTTAGGTTAGTTAGGTTTAAGTAGTTCTAAGTTCTAGGGGACTGATGACCTCAGATGTTAAGTCCCATAGTGCTCAGAGCGATTTGAACCATTTGAGAGCATGAAGATAACAAGCGCTTGGTACAAAAAGTGTCAATTGACCCTCAATGATTGTAATGTAATGTGCTTAAATTAAAGACGACATTCTTTTCAATATACACTCGTTGATTACACACAATCGTCACGTGTTTTGGGGTATTTCTGGCAAGCGATTTAAGGAGAGTGTGTCACATGAATATCGTCATTGGGAAGGCAGATGCTAGACAGATTGTACGGAAGACTCTGGAGGAAGAATAATTCACCCACAAAGAAAGTTGCTCACAGGCTAATTGCATGACCGATTCTTGAGTGTTGTTCGTCGGTCTGAGTTTCTTGCCTAGTTGGATTGAGGAATGGATAGAGAAGATTCGAAGAAGACCTGTGAGCTTCATCATAGTTCTCTTGGGTACGAGAGCCCTATAAAAACGCTCAACAAACCCCATGGGAGCTGCCACAGGGAAAGCGCCACCGTCTTCCCACTGTTCGGTACGAGTCATCAAATCTAGTTACTACTTTCACTAGGCTAAAATTAGAAAAGTCAAGCTAAAATGATATCTATAACTAACTCGCGTACCAACCTCCAATGAAACAGCCGCGCGGAGTGGCCACGCGGTTTGAGGCGTCTTGTCACGGATTGAGCGGCCCCTCCCACCGGAGTCCGCCCTCGGGCATGAGTGTGTGTGTTGTTCTTAGCATAAATTAGCTTAAGTTCGTTTAAGAGGGGTGTAAGTCTAGGGACCGATGACCTCAGAATTTGGTCCCTTTGAAATTCACACACATCTGAACATTTTTCCAATGAAACAAGAAATGAGAAAATTATTCTCTCTCTCTCTCTCTCTCTCTCTCTCTCTCTCTCTCTCTCTCTCTGTGTGTGTGTGTGTGTGTGTGTGTGTGTGTGTGTGTGTGTGTGTGAATGTTTCCTATGATTAAATATGGAATTGGTGGTGTAGAAGTTTGGGTGGGTTGCTGTTTTGTATAAACAAGACCAGTTTAGGGAATCAAGAATGATACGGGACGTACAAAACGAAAATATATTATGGTGTAACTCTGTCCGTATGAGGCCTATTATTACAGAAAACAAGCACATGTCCAAGAGAATGTTGTGAGTGCACAAGTATCAGTGAGAAGCGAAATTTGAGAAGAGCACAAAACGTGAATGCCGTATGGCATTGTTGGCTGGGACATCCCACGATGGGTCTAGCCACCTGTCGGAATGGTTCCTTCACGCACAATTGCTCCTTGCCTTGCAGATACGCGAGATATGTGTCATATGCGTATTTTTCGAGTGTAAGTGAGTGTAATAGGTGCGTGTATGGTTTGTGCTGTAATATCATGATGAGATACTGGCGCATAGCTTAATCCCTCCCGTATAGCACCAAGAGGGCCGCCGGGCGCAACGTCCTGGATCACCATCAACAGTGGCCTCCCTTTGTGAGACACTGTGGAGGGGTCTAGAATTTGATCCAGGACATTGGTGGAAAGACGGATGATCTGGAACTTAATGTCACCAGTTATCCTCCCACAGTGGGCCAATTACTGGGAATGAAAGTCCGAGTCGAGCGCCACTCCATAGCCGTGGTTTGGCGACCCCGGCTACGGAGGCGGGAGCACCTAGAGGAAAGCTCTAACGCGAGTAATGTGCGCTAACAATTCTGTGGTTCTGTTTTACAACTGTCGAATGCGTCATTCACGCTTTCTGTTGGGCGCCTCTAACCAAATAACAGCGCTCCATAAATACTTCAAGCCAAAACAGCTAAGGACGCTCGCTTTCTAAGGAATTACACCGACGAAAAAAATGGTAATATCAAAAATTATTAGTATAGAGTAATACATTTGTTTAGGTAACATATAACTTTGCAAGATCACAGTTTAACGTAAGAGCGAGAGGCCACTGTTAATGTGAAATGCTGGCCCATTAACAACCCGTGTAACCGCCAGAGTGTTGAATGCAACACTGTAAACGAGCATGCATTGTGTTATACAGACGTCGGATATCAGTTTGTGGTATGGAGTGCGATGCCAATTGCACGTCATAAGTCAATACAGGGACGGTTAATGCTGTTCGTGGATGAGGCTGGAGCTGTCCGATAATGTTCTATGTGTGCCCGCTTGGAGACAGGTATGGTGGTCGAGCAAGGCAAGGCTACATGTGGAGCCTCTGTAGAGCATGTTGGGTTGCAACAGCGGTACGTGGGCGACCATCATCCAGTTGGAAAACACCATTTGGATGTTGTTCATGAATTGCAGCACAACAGGTCGAATCACTAGACTGATTTACAAATTTGCAGTCAGAGTGCGCTCATATGAAATCGCTCTCCAGACCATAGCTCCAGGTGTAAATCCAGTGTGTCTAGCACGTAGACAGGTTGGTTACAGGCCCACAACTGGCCTGTTTTTAACCAACACACGGCACACCGAGGCAGAACGAGCTTTCATTAGAAAACACAACAGACCTCCGCCTTGCCTTCGAACGAGCTCTCGCTGGACGCCATTGAAGTCGCAAACGGCGGTGGTTTGGGGACAGTGGAACGCACCATACAGTGTCTCTGGCTCGGAGCTGTCCTTGGAGCAACCGATTTTTAACAGATCGCTGTGACACCGTGGTAAGAACTGCTGCTCAGATTGCTGCTGCAGATGCAGTACGATGCTCCAGATCCATATGCCGAACATGGTAGTCTTCCCTCTCATTAGTGTTACGTGGCCGTTCGGAGCCCGGTCTTCTTGCGACCGTACCTTCTCGAGACCACCGCTCCCAGCAATCATGAACAGTGGCTACGTTCCTGCTAATTCTTTCTGCAAAATCGCAGAAGGAACAGCCAGCTTCTCGTAGCCCTAATATACGACCTCACTTAAAATTAGTGACGTGTCGATGACGGCGTCTTTGTCGCCTTAAAGGCATTCTTGTCTGACATCAACTCACCACGTCCAGTCTCGTACGTAACTAACGCTCGTAACCGTTACAGCGCGTTTCTAAAGCAAACCTAAAGTGGATCCTCATAGTAGCGCTACTAGCACCACACTCGTGCGACTGGCGCGAAATTTGAACAGACATCATCTTTCAGATATAGAAACAAGCCTACTAACTTTCTTTTTGTCGCTCAACTCCTTCTTGGTGTTACGAGTTTTTTTCACTGTCAATGTATTTGTCGCATGTTAATACCCGACTGCTGTTTGACATTGGAAGAGGGGTTCTTCCACTGTGATACATTTCGTGAAGATGGATCAGCTCGGCAGCAGTGAGCGAACAGTTCACTGTAATTCCGGTCTTGCACTCTGTTGAAAAATGTCGAGTTCGAGGACTGGCGCAAAAGAAAAGATCATGATTCTGAAAATTTTTGTGCTGATCAAATATGACCAGCTGGTGGTGGTTCCCATCAAAATAGGATTCATTTCAGTCCATACACATTTCCATTTGTTCCTTCCACTGAACAAACCATTTTTACACGCCATTTCCTGTCAGTCTGCGCAAGTGATCCGCTGTTTTTACCTTCTGGCGAAGAAGAAACTGGGTTTGTAACTAGGCTCATATTGCTATAAGTTTAAGAGAATCTAAAACGTATACCTATAACCTAAATGCAAAGCTGACCATTATGATAGAGGCTAAATTGCTTAAAGAACTGATAATGATATTGTAAGATATGGGATTAGCGTTCACTCTCCTGACGCACTTATGTAGCAGAGGCAGTGATAACTCCTTTTACATTTACAAAAATGCACCGACAGCCAAGTACAACACAAGGCGAAGGCTACATCGTTTCGGTATTACCCGTTATAGGTGGAATTAATTTTGCGATTGACCAAAGAAAAAAGATTATCTTGCGCATTTAATCGAGAACATACGATGAATTAAACTGCCCGCAGTATATTCTAGTAGCCTGGTCGCAGTGTTCACATGTGATACACTGGTGTACAAAACATGAGGACGAAAGTAACTTTCGCATGGTGTGTCACTACATGTAACATAGCTCGATGAAACTTGGCGCATTCATAGAAGAAACTGCTGCGGTATGGTACAGAAGGTAACTGAAAGAAATACGCAATGAACTGAACAGAAATGACACTTTTGTTCTAGGGCAGTAACTACACTGATATTACAGTGATTTATGATAGTCCCCCGAACAGTAAAAAACGCGGAACACGGCTCTTAATAGGTCTGAGATCACCACGGGCAGCGTTGCATACTCTGCACGGCGCTATTTTGCCGGTCACAAGATTGGTAAAGGGTTCTTATGGTAGGGCGTGCCATTCTTCCACTAGTGCAGTTGACAACTGTTGAATGGTCGCTGCTGTACGTGGTCCAGCCACATTAATGTGACCCCCGCCTGTTTTCGACGTCAGCGTGCAATAACCACTCACAGACGGCGGGTGGAAACACTAGTAGTGGAGGTTATATAAAGCGTGTCAGGGGGACGCGGAAAACGGTGCAATCGTTTTCGTAATGCAGAAAAGGAGAGATTTATGCGACGTCGAAGAGGGTACCATCACTAGCTTTCGGGCCAAGGGTGGAAGCATTTCCAGAACGGCTAGCTTTGGAAACTGTTCGTGTGCTGCCGTCTTAAAGTATACCGTGTATGAAAATGGCGCTATCCAAAACTGGTGCCGAGGCAACTGTGGTGCATCAAGGGGCACACATGACAGGGATGAACGATGGCAGCGGAGATGTTTTCGAACGAACAGACGTGCGAACTCTTGAGCAGCTGACCGCCCAGATAAACCAGGGGGCTACCGACTGTGTCTCCTCAACCACGGTGCAGCGAATGCTGCTGCGTATGGGCCTCCACAGCGGGCGCCTGGTTCGTGCAACCATGCTGACTGGTGCTCATCGGCGACCAAGGCTGTAACCTGCACGCCAGTACAGCAACTGCACATCCACTGAGTGGCCACAGGAGGTCTTTTCGGATAACTCGCGTTTTATGCTTCATGGAACTGAAGGCAAACTCACTGCAACAATCGTCGGAAGTGTGCAGGCGGGAGGAGGTAGCGTTGTGGTCAGGGGAATGTTTTCACAGCTTTCCGAGGGTGACCTCGTCATTCTGGAAGGCACTACATACAGTTTGTTTTTCCTAGCACGCAGACATCTATTATCAGGATAGCGCACGGCGTTGCACAGCTAACAGTGTGTGTGCTTAATTCAAAGAGCACCAGGATGCGTGTACCGTTCTTCCCAGGCTACCAACGCCACGAATTTAGACAGTATCGAGAATCACCCCCCCCCCCCCCCCCCAACTCATGAACCATTGACCTTGCCGTTGGTGGGGAGGCTTGCGTGCCTCAGCGATACAGATAGCCGTACCGTAGGTGCAACCATAACGGAGGGGTATCTGTTGAGAGGCCAGACAAACGTGTGGTTCCTGAAGAGGGGCAACAGCCTTTTCAGTAGTTGCAGGGGCAACAGTCTGGATGATTGACTGATCTGGCCTTGTAACACTAATCAAAACGGCCTTGCTGTGCTGGTACTGCGAACGGCTGAAAGCAAGGGGAAACTACAGCCCTAATTTTTCCCGAGGGCATGCAGCTTTACTGTACAGTTAAATGATGATGGCGTCCTCTTGGGTAAAATATTCCGGAGCTAAAATAGTCGCCCATTCGGATCTCCGGGCGGGGACTACTCAAGAGGACGACATTATCAGGAGAAAGAAAACTGGCGTTCTACGGATCGGAGCGTGGAATGTCAAAGCCCTTAATCGAGCAGGTAGGTTAGAAAATTTAAAAAGGTAAATGGATAGGTTAAAGTTAGATATAGTCAGAATTAGTGAAGTTCGGTGGCAGGAGGAACAAGACTTTTGGTCAGTCGAATACAGGGTTATAAATACAAAAGCAAATAGGGTTAATGCAGGAGTCGGTTTAATTATGAATAAAAAAATAGGATTGCGGGTAAGCTACTACAAACAGCAGAGTGAACGCATTATTGTGGCCAAGATAGACACGAAGCCCACGCCTACTACAGTAGTACAAGTTTATATGCCTGCTAGCTCTGCAGATGACGAAGAAATTGAAGAAATGTATGATGAAATAAAAGAAATTATTCAGATAGTAAAGGGAGACGAAAATTTAATAGCCATGGGTGACTGGAATTCAGCAGTAGGAAAAGGGAGAGAAAAAAATGGTTCAAATGGCTCTGAGCACTATGGGACTTAACATCTATGGTCATCAGTCCCCTAGAACTTAGAATTACTTAAACCTAACTAACCTAAGGACATCACACAACACCCAGTCATCACGAGGCAGAAAAAATCCCTGACCCCGCCGGGAATCGAATCCGTGAACTCGGAAAGGGAGAGAAGGAAACTTAGTAGGTGAATATGCATTGGCAATAAGAAATGAAAGAGGAAGCCGCCTGGTAGAATTTTGCACAGAGCACAACTTAATCATAGCTAACACTTGGTTTAAGAATCATGAAAGAAGGTTGTATACATGGAAGAAGCCTGGAGATACTGACAGGTTTCAGTTAGATTATATAATGGTAAGACAGATTTAGGAACCAGGTTTTAAATTGTAACACATTTCCAGGGGCAGATGTGGACTCTGACCCAAATCTATTGGCTATGAACTGTAGATTAAAACTGAAGAAACTGCAAAAGGTGAGAATTTAAGGAGATGGAACCTGGATAAACCGACTAAACTGGAGGTTGTACAGAGTTTCAGGGAGAGCATAAGGGAACAATTGACAGGAGTGGGGGAAAGAAATACAGTAGAACAAGAATGGGTAACTTTGAGGGATGAAGCCGGCCGAAGTGGCCGTGCGGCTAAAGGCGCTGCAGTCTGGAACCGCGAGACCGCTACGGTCGCAGGTTCGAATCCTGCCTCGGGCATAGATGTTTGTGATGTCCTTAGGTTAGTTAGGTTTAACTAGTTCTAAGTTCTAGGGGACTAATGACCTCAGCAGTTGAGTCCCATAGTGCTCAGAGCCATTTTGAGGGATGAAGTAGTGAAGGCACCAGAGGATCAAGTAGGTAAAACGACGAGGGCTAGTAGAAATCCTTGGGTAACAGAAGAAATATTGAATTTAATTGATGAAAGGAGAAAATATAAAAATGCAGTAAGTGAAACAGGCAAAAACGAATACAAACGTCTCAAAAATGACATCGACAGGAAGTGCAAAATGGCTAAGCAGGGATGGCTAGAGGACAAATGTAAGGATGTAGAGGCTTATCTCTCTAGGGGTAAGATAGATACTGCCTACAGGAAAATCAGAGAGACCTTTGGAGAAAAGAGAACCACTAGTATGAATATCAAAAGCTCAGATAGAAACCCAGTTCTAAGCAAAGAAGGGAAAGCAGAAACGTGGAAGGAGTATATAGAGGGTCTATACAAGGGCGGTGCACTTGAGAACAATATTATGGAAATGGAAGAGGATGTAGATGAAGATGAAATGGGAGATATGATACTGCGTGAAGAGTTTGACAGAGGACTGAAAGACCTGAGTCGAAACAAGGCCCCCGGAGTAGACAACATTCCATTACAACTACTGACAGCCTTGGGAGAGCCAGTCCTGACAAAACTCTACCATCTGGCGAGCAAGATGTATGAGACAGGCGAAATACCCTCGGACTTCAAGAAGAATATAATAATTCCAATCCCAAAGAAAGCAGGTGTTGACAGATGTGAAAGTTACCGAACTATCAGTTTAATAAGTCACGGCTGCAAAATACTAATGCGAATTCTTTACAGACGAATAGAAAAACTAAAAACTAGTAGAAGCCGACCTCGGGGAAGATCAGTTTGGATTCCTTAGAAATATCGGAACACGTGAAGGAATACTGAGCCTACAACTTACTTTAGAAGCTAGCTTAAGGAAAGGCAAACCTACGTTTCTAGCATTTGTAGACTTAGAGAAAGCTTTTGACAATGTTGATTGGAATACTCTCTTTCAAATTCTGAAGGTGTCAGGGGTAAAATACAGGGAGCGAAAGGCTATTTAGAATTTGTGCAGAAACCAGATGGCAGTTATAAAGGTCGAGGGACATGAAAGGGAAGCAGTGGTTGGGAAGGGAGTGAGACAGGGTTGTAGCCTCTCCCCAATGTTATTCAATCTGTATATTGAGCAGGCAGTGAAGGAAACAAAAGAAAAATTCGGGGTAGGTATTAAAATCCACGAGAAGAAATAAAAACTTTGAGGTTCGCCGATGACATTGTAATTCTGTCAGAGACAGCAAAGGACTTGGAAGAGCTGTTGAATGGAATGGATAGTGTCTTGAAAGGAGGATATAAGATGAACATCAACAGAAGCAAAACGAGGATAATGAAATGTAGTCGAATTAAGTCGGGTGATGCTGAGGGAATTAGATTAGGAAATGAGACACTTAAAGTAGTAAAGGAATTTTGTTATTTGGGGAGCAAAATAACTGACGATCATCGAAGTAGAGAGGATATAAAATGTAGACTAGCAATGGCAAGGAAAGCGTTTCTGAAGAAGAGAAATTTGTTAACATCGAGTATAGATTTAAGTGTTAGGAAGTCGTTTCTGAAAGTATTTGTATGGAGTGTAGCCATGTATGGAAGTGAAACATGGACGATAAATAGTTTGGACAAGAAGAGAATAGAAGCTTTCGAAATGTGGTGCTACAGAAGAATGCTGAAGATTAGATGGGTATATCACATAAGTAATGAAGAGGTATTGAATAGGATTGGGGAGAAGAGAAGTTTGTGGAACAACTTGTCTAGAAGAAGGGATCGGTTGGTAAGACATATTCTGAGGCATCAAGGGATTACCAATTTAGTATTGGAGGGCAGCGTGGAGGGTAAAAATCGTAGAGGGAGACCAAGAGATGAATACACTAAGCAGATTCAGAAGGCTGTAAGTTGCAGTAGGTACTGGAGATGAAAAAGTTTGCACAGGATAGAGTAACATGGAGAGCTGCATCAAATCAGTCTCAGGACTGAAGACCAGAACATCAACAACAACAATCGAGAATCAGTGGGACCATCTCGATCGGGCTGCTGCGCCATAGAACCTCAACCGTGAAGCCTAGCGCAGTAGGATTCGGCACTCGAATCGGCACGGATCAAAATCCCTGTCCACATCTTACAGAACCTGACTGATGCTCTGCCTGCACTTCTGCGATGCAAAAGGTGTTATTTAGGCTTTTGGCTGTTGGTCATGTTAATGTTACAGGACGGTGTATTTGGAAGTGCTACAATATAGCTCTCGAACGCACCCCAAATGTGCTTGATGGGATTTAAGTTGGGGGAACGGACAGCCCAATCCATTTGCAGAATTTCCTGTCACCCAAGAGATCCTTCACATTCACTGCTCGATTCGGTCGTGCATTGGCATTCATTAAAAGAAAGTCAGTGCAAAAATGTCCCTGAAAAGACGCACAAAGGGAAGGAGTATAGTGTTTCAATGATGCTGGCTGGTGAGCGTACCGTGCCCAAAGTTTTTGAGGTTGGTACGCCGATGCAACATTATGAATCCCCACACCATAAAACCTGTAGTATCAAAACGTTCATGTTCTACAGTGTTCCAGGGTGCATTATATGTTTCCACCTTTCGCCAAATGAGGGTACATCTGGAGTCACAGCTCAGACTGAATCAGGTCTCAATCGAGAAGAGCAGGCGACCGCACCCCTGGTTGGCCCTGTCACGAAGCTCTTGGCACCAGCGCAGAGGTTCCCGCCCACGTGCGGGTGTCAACGGAACACAGCTTACTAATCGCCGAGCAAAAAGACCACCACTGTGCTAATGTGGAGATTGATGATGATGATGTTTGGTTTGTGGGGCACTCAACTGCGCGGTTGTCAGCGCCCGTACAAATTCCCAACCTTTGCTCAGTCCAATCTCGCCAGTTTCAGGAATGATGATGAAATTATGAGGACAACACAAACACCTAGTCATCTTGAGGCAGGTGAAAATCTCTGACCCCGCCGGGAATCGATCCCGGAACCCCGTGCTCGGGACGCGAGAACGCGACCGTGAGACCACGAGCTGCGGACGTGGAGATTGAGATTGTGTACCTTGCAGTCCTGTTAAATTTCATTGCAGCTGCACCTGCTGTTTGGTCCCGTCCTGCCTGATGCACAACGTAGCTGTCATTGATCGACCACCTCCTCTCAGACGGGCAACAGTGCCTGTGGTTTGCAATATTCTCCATGCACCTGGAAAGTTTCTGTGAGCAACACCAAACTCCTGGGCTACAGTCGTCACATTTGGTCCTTCTTCCAGTTTCCCAATAATTCTTACCTGTGTGGATCATCCAAATGTTTCCACCAACATAGTGAACCGTAAATACTCGCTAACTGACATACACTATCTTTTCCCGTTTCTTGAACTGCCTCGCTTTTGGGACCAGCCACACTGGGCGCTATAGCCACTTTGGCCTAAGTGTTCTTCTTCTTCATGTGCCGTCTCCTCTAAGAAGGTTGGCTGTCATCATGGCAATTTCTGATCTTGATTTGGCTGATCTAAGGAGTTCTGACGTTGAACAGTTGTACCAATTTTTTAAATTGTCAATCCAGGATGTCCGTCTTCTACCCCTCGTTCTCGTCCCACAAATTTTCCCTTCTAGTATTATTTGCAATATTTTGTAATTTACTCCCCTAATAACATGGCCTAAATATTGTAGCTTCCTTACTTTAATAATTTTAATTAATTCTTTTTCCTTTCCCATTCTTCTTAGGACATCTTGATTAGTAATCCTCGACACCCAACTAATTCTAAGTATTCTTCTATATGCCCACATTTCAAAAGCTTCTAAACTGTTCATGTCCTTCTTTTTCAATGTCCACGCTTCCATTCCGTATAATAATTTTGAGAATACATAGCATCTTAGCAACCTCATTTTTGTGTTTAAACAAATGTCTCTCGAACAGAATGCATTTTTCATCTTATTAAAGATACTTCTGGCCTGTCCTATTCTCGATTTAATTTCTTCTGAGCTTTCAATCTCCTCATTTATAATTGTTCCGAGATATTTAAATTTACGTACTTGATCGACTCTTTCCCTATTGATTGTAAGATTTTCTTGTTGGTGCGTTTTAGATATCACCATGAACGTAGTCTTGCTTACGTTAAGAGTCAAGCCAGATTCTTCACTTTTTTCTGCGACTTTGTCAAGAAGTAATTGTAGATCTTTGAGGTTTCCAGCTAGTAGTGCAGTGTCATCAGCAAACCTAACATTGTTAATGTTTAGCCCATTCACTTTAATGCCAGCTATTTCATCTGATAGAGCTGCCTGGATTATGTCTTCTGAATACATATTAAACAATAAAACAATAAGGGTGAGAGAACGCAACCTTGTCTCACACCCCTCTTTATTTCTATATCATTCGATAACTCATTTTCTACCTTCACGGTTGCGGTTTGATTGTAGTAGAGGTTATATATAATGCGGATGTCTTTCTTATCAAGTGTTTTCTTTTCTAACAATTCTATGAGATGATCATGATGAACTTTGTCAAATGCTTTATTATAATCCAGGAAGCACACATATAGTGGCTGGTTAACCTTCATACATCGTTGCGCTAATATGTTAAAAGCAAACAATGCTTCTCTTGTACCGAGGGAACTTCTAAAACCGAATTGTGTTTCACTTATACCTTCTTCTACTTTTTTATATATTCGTTGGTGTATAACTTTTAGAAATATCTTTAAGGTGTGACTCATTAAGCTTATTGTACGGTGATCATTACAAGTTTTGGCATTAGCCTTTTTGGGTAATGTAACAAAGGTAGATGTCAACCAATCCCTATGTTAGTGCCATATAAATACTAGTAACTCAAATAATGTATTCATACCCCAATTTTTTCATCGTAAACAAAGTAAATAAAAATTTCACAGTAACAACAGGCATCGCCCACGTTTTCACACTACTTTTGAAAGGAATTCAAGAAATAAAAGTATTGTAGTTCTACACGCCCCTTCTCAACTCAGTTCACACTGACATTTGGTGTCTATCTGAAGTCTACTTAAACTATTTTATAAAATATATGTACTTCAGATTAGAATTAAGCTGCCTTTTTTAATTTATACTAGCATTAGCTGAAAAGAGCTTTTTCTCTGTAGCCTGTATTAAATTATGCGTAATGTTTATTAATGTGTTACGAACCATACTTGATTCCACTGTTCTTCACAAAGTCCCTCATGCTATCTTATCAAATTACGGTGGTTGCCTAGAAAGTAATGCACCGCATTTTTTCTCAACAATTCTGTATTCAACATAATGAGAATTACACACACACGAAAGAATGGTGTTTTATCTACACACCCTATTCCTCCACGTAATCTCCATCTCGTTCGATGGGCTTCCTCCAGCGTGAAACAAGGACGTGTATGCCCTCTCGGTACCAATCCTTGTCCTGGTGGCGGAGCCAGTGCTGCACTGTGTCAATCACCTCCTCAACGTCGTCAAAATGTGTTCCATGAATGGCATCCTTCAATTGCCCAGACAAGTGGAAGTCCGAGGGGACTAGGTCAGGGCCGAAGGGTGGATGGTGTAACACTGTCCAACCCTGTTTTGCGATATTTCCAGCAGTCATCAGAATTGTGTGGGGCCGAGCGTCATCGTGTTGCAGCAAAACATCTCCTGGGTTGTTGTGGCGCCGAACTCGCCAGAAGCGCGTCTTGAGTTTTGTTAATGTGTTGACATATGCTTCTGAATTAATAGAACCGCCTATTGGCATCAGATCAATGAGAATCACACCATTACAGTCTTAGAACATCATGATCATGACCTTACCGGCGAAAGCAGTTGCTTTGAATTTTTTCTTCTGTGGGGAATGGGAACGGCGCCATTCTATCGACTGTCATTTTGTTTCGGGGTCAAATTGGTGAACAGGTTTCATCACCTGTCACAATCCGGGACAAGAAAGCCTCACCCTCAGCTTCAAAACGTTGCAAGAAATCAAGACAAATTTTTTTTTCTGTGCGATTTGTGATCCATCATTAGACACCACGGGACCCATGTAGCACACAGTTTTGAATATCTAATGGTGCGGATAACTGCATCCACATTTCCTTTGCTGATTGACAGATGCAGCGCCAACTGGCGAGTCGTAATGCGTCTGTCCTCACGAATGACAACACCAGCTTGCTGCAGCATGTCAGGTGTGACAGCCGTGGATGGTCTCTCCGACCTCTGCAAATCGTGGAGCTCCGCCGAACCGCCGTCTGATGACGTCGCCCTCAGTGGCCAGCGACTAACTGTCCTTCTGTCGACAGCAGATGCTCCGTAGACTTTGCACAAGCGTTTGTCAATATTCTCCACAGTTTCATTCTCTGCAATGAAAAATTCAATGACGGTACGTTGTTTGCGACGTACATCACCTACAGACGCCATTTTGAAACTGTCCTACAGATACGTTATCTGTCGGATGTGACGTAAACGTGCCGCTGTCACTCAGGAGACTTTAAATAATACATACGTGACGTTTCACATTCGTAACGTTGTTTTCGGCTGAGGAAAAAAAAAAATGCGCTGCATTACTTTCTGGGCAACCTTCGTAAAATACCGTCAAGGTAATTTTTACGAAATGTGAAACGACTGCGAACTGATTTGAAATATATCACGTCTTCCTGGAATTTTTGTGCTGATTCGAACTTCGTCTTAGATTTTGTGAGTGTGCAATATTTCCGAAGATATGGAGAATTTAATATTATGGCTAATATTTTAGTAATATTAATTCAGTTGATGTGTCTGGATTACAGTCGTGTGTGCAAAAGATGATCTTTTTTGCTCCAGCGTCAGATGAATGAACGCTATTTTGAAAACAGTATGGAAAAATTTATACTCAAATTATTCCCTCAGAAAAAAGAAGAGAACTGAGACAAAAATATCCAGTTTCCTCGCGTTCTAGAGAGCAGTATTCCGGAATCTGATTTGTGATACGATCATTACGAAAAGATTAACTTATTTTCTGAAATTATCAAATATTGTTAAAATCAAATTCATACTTCAGCGGTTCCTTCTTGAAGGAGGCACAGTCATAAAAAGAGACGACCTCATTTGCTTCGGAAGGTGCCAATGAAAGATGAGGGACCTCTGTGGACCGAAGGCATTGTCTACATTCTGCGTCCTGGCAAACTGAACTTAGCCAATGCCCTTCACAACAGTTAACACGAGACTTACTTTTTGAAGCCAGAAACTTACCAAAGAATGGTCATTTCGCGGTAATAAAACTCATTTCCCCCGACTGCAGCGGTTGTGGTTAGGTGGAGCTCTTGGAAGACGCCAACAGAGATCGTGATCAGCTCTTGGCACTTTCCACCTTGAGCCATGATATTATTATACACTGTCCAGTCACACTGATGTGACCACGTGTCAACAGCTTCTATAACCATCTTGTACAGCGCGGACTTCTGTGGGACGTGCGGAAAGAGGGTCAGTTGGGTTCTGGAAGGTACTGATAGGCATGTGGAGCCAGGCCTACTGCGCTAGGTTTCTCGGTTGACGATCCGTGGCGCGTACAGCTCGAACGAGGTGGTCCCACGGATTCTCGATTCGGCTTAAATCTGGGGAGTATGGTAGCCAGGGGTGCATGGTGAACTCATCCTGGTGCTCTTCAAACCTCGCACAAACACTGCGAACTGTGCGACATTTTGCATTGTCCTGCTGGTAAATGCCAGTGTGGTGAAAAAGAAAGCTGCGTATAGGAGTGAACTTGATCTCCCAGGATAGATGCATACCCTCGTTAACCCTTGTGCCTCCCAGAAAGACGAGATCACCTGGGGAATGCCGTGAAAACATACCCCAGACTATAACGCTCCCTCGTTCAGCTTGGACCCTTCCGACGGTCCAATGGCCATCTGTCTGATGGAGCATAAAATTTGACTAATCTGAAAAGACCATTCATCGCCACTCAGTGGACGTCCAGTTGTGGTACCGGCGTGCAAACTCCAGCTTTCATTGCCAATGAACAGTTGTCAGCGTGGGTGCATGAGCCACGCTCCTGCTGCGGAGGCCCACAAGCAGCAACGTTCTCTGAACGGTCGTTGGGGAGACACTGTTGGTAGCCCCTTGGTTCACCTGGGCGGTCCATTGCTCAATAGCTGCACGTCTTTTTCACCCGAACACATCTCTGCAGCCGTCGTTCACTCCTGTCGTCCATGGGTCGTGGTGTAGTACAGCTGCTTTGGCGCTGATTTTGGATCGCGGTATTTTACCATGCAAAGTATACTTCAACCACAACGGCATGCTAACAGTTTACAGACTTGGTCTTTCAGAAATGCTTCCACCCTTGGCACTAAAGGAAATGATCATACCCTTTTGGATGTCAGATAAATCGTTTCGTTTCCGCGTTACGACAACGACTGCACTGTTTTTTCGCCCCCCCCCCTTCCCCAGCGCTCTTAATGGAGCCTACACTGCTAGCGCTGCCACCTGTCGTCTGTGTGCGATTATTGATATATATATATATATATATATATATATCTAGATCTACATCTACACGGTTACTCTGCAATTCACACCTAAGTGCCTGGCAGAGGGTTCATCCAACCATTTTCATACTACTTCCCTACCATTCCACTCTCGAATGGCGCTTTGGAAAAAGGAACACCTAAATCTTTCCGTTCGAGCTCTGATTTCTCTTACTTTATTATGATGATCATATCTCCCTACGTAGGTGGGTGTCAACAAGATATTTTCGTCTTCGGAAGAGAAAGTTGGCTATTCAAATTTCGTAAATAGATCTCGCCACTAAGAAGACCGCCTTTGTTTCAGTGACTGTCACCCAAACTCGCGTATCATATCGGTGACACTCTCGCCCCTATTGCACGATAACACGAAACGGACTGCCCTTCTTTGCACTTTTTCGATGTCCTCCGCCAATCCTACCTGGTAACGCAGTCTTGGTTTCGCCTTCCCCACAATATTGTCTACGTGGTCGTTCAATGTAAGTTGCTCGTAATTGTAATTCCTAGGTATTTAGTCGAATTGACAGCCCTTAGATTTGTGCAATTTATTGTATACCCAAAATTTATCGGATTTATTTTAGTACCCAAGTAGATGATCTCGCACTTTTGTTTAGAGCCAGTTGCCACTTTTCGCACCATAAAGCAATTCTCTCTAGATCATTTTATAATTGGAATTGATTGTCTGATGACTTTACTACATGCTAAATTACAGCGTCATCTGCAGACAATCTAAGGGGTTCAAAATGGCTCTGAGCACTATGGGAGTTAACATGTGTGGTCATCAGGCCCCTAGAACTTAGAACTACTTAAACCCAACTAACCTAAGGACATCACAAACATCCATGCCCGAGGCAGGATTCGAACCCGCGAATCTAAGGGGACTGCTCAGATTATCACCTAGATCACTTATGTAAATCAGGAACAGCAGAGGGCCTATGATACTACCTTGCAGAGCGCCAGATATCATTTCTGTTCTACTCGATGATTTACCGACTATCACTACGATCTGTGACCTCTCTGAGAGGATATCACGAATCCAGTCACACAACTGAGACGATACTCCATATGCACGCAATTTGATTAATAGTCGCTTGTGAGGAACGGTATCAAAAGCCTTCTGGAATATGGAATCGATCTGAGATCCCTTGTCGACAGCACTCATTACTTCATGGGAATAAAGAGCTAGCTGCGTTGCACAAGAAAGATATTTTCTGAATCCGTGTTGGTTATGTATCAATATGTCATTTTCTTCAAGGTGATTCATAATGGTCGAGTACAGTATATGCTCCAAAATCCTACTGCAAATTGAGGTCAGTGATATGGGTCTGTAATTCAATGGGTTACTCCTATTTCCTTTCTTGAATATTGGTGTGACCTGTGCTACTTTCCAGTCTTTAGGAACAGACCTTTCGTCAAGTGAGCGGTTGTATATGAGTGCTAAGAAAGGCGCTATTGTGTCTGCATACTCTGAAAGGAACCTGACTGGTATACTATCTGGACCGGAACACTTGCCTTTCTTAAGTGATTTGAGTTGTTTCGCAACACCTAAGATATCTGCTTTTATGTCACTCATGCTAACAGCTGTTCTGGTTTCGAATTCTGGAATATTTAATTCATCTTCTTTCGTGAAGGAATTACGGAAAACTGTATTTAGTAACTCCGATTTAGTGGCACCATCATCGGTAACGTTTCCAACGCTATCGCGCAGTGACGGTATTGACTGTTTTTGCCACTGGTGTACTTTACATACGACCAGAATCTCTTTGGGTTTTCTACCATATTTTGAGACAATGTTTCATTGTGGAAACTATTAAAAGCATCTCGCGTTGACGTCCGCTCTAGATTCAGAGCTTCCGTGAAACTTTGCCAGTCTTGGGGATTTTGCGTTCTTCTGAATTTGGCATACTTTTTTCGTTGGTTCTGCAACTTTGTTATGACGTGTTTTGTGTACCATGGTGGATCAGTCCCGTCTCTTATTAACTTACGCGGTATGAATCTATCTATTGCTGTCGATACTGTTGCTGGGTCGTCACATTAATGTAACTAGAGAGTGTAGTTCTACAGTCCGTTACCTTACACAGAACCTTACCTTAATGTTGTCCGCGATTAAAAGCATCGTTTTAACACGGCTTTCACAACTACCATCATGCAGGACCTGATGCAGCTGTAGCAAACTGACATGCGTCTGCCCATGTCGTAAGAACTCACCGTAACCTACCCTCCTTTGTTGCCTAGTTCATTCCGTCATGCGTTCACTCTCTTTTCGATCTCTCTGACCCATCACAAGATTGTACACTCACGGTGTCACCAGTGCAGAAGTACACTGCTGGCCACCGTAAATGCAACACCCTGAAGGAGGCATCCGAATCAAGTGAAATTTACACCATGGGTTTGCAGCGATGAGACATGCAACTGATTAGAATTTCAGCGCAGACGCACATCACGCGGGCCTGTGGCGCCACCTCATAGCGCCATTTAAGGCTTGGCGATTTCGACGAGTGTACGTTCGGCACGTGTGTTTACCTTGTGGTTGTTTCACAAGACGATCAGTTATGCCTCGTAGACAACAGCGAACATCTTTTGATCAAGTATCCGAGTTCGACAGAGGAAGGATAGTGGCTTACCGAGATTGTGGATTATCATACAGAGAAATCGCTAGTCGTGTTGGACGAAACCAAACAACTGTAATGCGGATATGTGAGCGTTGGATGCAGGTGGGTACGACGGACCGACGTGGTCGATCGCATTCACCTCGGTGCACCACTGCACGTGCTGATAGGCAAATTGTGCGCATGGCAGTGACGGATCGCTCAGTGGCATCCCGAACCATAGCACAGCACATTGCGTCTGTAACGCATCATCCAGTGTCTGCGCGTACCATTCAACGCCGTTTACAGCAGAGTGGTCTGTCCGCAAGCCGTCTATTGCTTCGTCTACCATTGACGCAGAACCACAGACGTCTCCGTCGCCAATGGTGTGATGACAGACGGATGTGGACGGCAGAATGGAATGACGTTGTCTTTACTGACGAGGCACGCTTCTGTCTGCAGCACCACGATGGTCGGATTCGAGTGTGGAGACACCGTGGAGAGAGGATGCTGGACAGCTGCATTATACACCGCCACACTAGTCTTGCACCGGGGATTACGGTATGGGGCGGTATTGGATATTGCTCTCGCACGCCTCTAGTACGCATTGCCGGTACTTTAAATAGCCGGCGCTACGTATGCGAGGTGCTGGAGCCAGTTGTCCTTCCTTACCTTCAGGGCTCGGCCACAGCCATATTTCAACAGGATAATGCGTGACCACACGTGGCACGCATTGTCCAAAGGTTCTTCGTCAATAACCAGATTGAATTGCTTCCCTGGCCGGCTCGCTCTCCGGATCTTTCGCCGATAGAAAACATGTGGTCCATGCTTGCTCAACGAGTGACCCAGATTACCTCCCCAGCTGCCACACCAGATGATCTTTGGCAACATGTGGAAGCTGCTTGGGCTGCTGTACCCCAGGAACACATCCAACGTCTCTTTGACGCAATGCCAGGACGTGTGGCAGCGGTGATCTCCATAATGGCGGCTACTCTGGCTACTGATTCTGCCAGGAACCACATGTCACAGACGTCTGTAAACGTAATCATTTGATACTTGGTCAACATGTTATCTACAAAATAAATCTTGTTGTGCTACCTCTTGTCTTTCTTGGTGTTGCATTTACGGTGGCCAGCAGTGTAGAACGAATCATTAATGTAGCGGTATGTTGTCCGTCATTCTGTGTGCTACGAACCATTTTTATTAGCGTATTAGTAACGTAGTTTTGATTAATAAATCAGTTGTTAGTGTTGAGTACGCGAAAGAACAACTCCCCCTCCCGCCCCCCCCCCCCCCTACTAACAGCCGTGTACCACAAGTCTCTAGAGGAACGGAAGGTTCCAAATGATTGAAAAAGAGCACAGGCAGTTCCAGTTTTCAAGAAGAGTCGTCGAGCAGATGCACAAAACTATAGGCCTATACCTCTGACATCGATCTGTTGTAGAATTTTAGAACATGTTTTTTGCTCGCGTAACACGTCATTTCTGGAAACCCAGAATCTATTATGTAGCAATCAACATGGATTCTGGGAACAGCGATCGTGTGAGACCCAACTCGCTTTATTTGTTCATGAGACCCAGAAAATAATAGATACAGGCTCCCAGGTAGATGTCATTTTCCTTGACTTCCGGAAGGCGTTCGATACAGTTCCACACTGTCGCCTGATAAACAAAGTAAGAGCCTACGGAATATCAGACCAGCTGTGTGGCTGGACTGAAGAGTTTTTAGCAAACAGAACACAGCATGTTGTTCTCAATGGAGAGACGTCTACAGACGTAAAGTAAGCTCTGGCGTGGCATAGGGGAGTGTTATGGGACCATTGCTTTTCACATTATATATATAAATGACCTAGTAGATAGTGTCGGAAGTTCCATGCGGCTTTTCGCGGATGATGGTGTAGTATACAGAGAAGTTGCAGCATTAGAAAATTGCAGCAAAATGCAGGAAGATCTGCAACGGATAGGCACTTGGTGCAGAGAGTGGCAACTGACCATTAACATAGACAAATGTAATGTACTGCGAATACATAGAAAGAAGGATCCTTTATTGTATAATTATATGATATCAGAACAAACACTGGTAGCAGTTACTTCTGTGAAATATCTAGGAGTATGCGTACGGAACGTTTTGAAGTGGAACGATCATATAAAAATAATTGTTGGTAAGGTGGGTGCCAGGTTGAGATTCATTGGGAGAGTCCTTTGTAGTCCATCAACAAAAGAGGTGGCTTACAAAATACTCGTTCGACCTATACTTGAGTATTTCTCATTAGTGTGGGATCCGTACCAGGTCGGGTTGACAGAGGAGATAGAGAAGATCCAAAGAAGAGCGGCGCGTTTCGTCACAGGGTTATTTGGTAAGCGTGATAGCCTTACGGAGATGTTAAGCAAACTGAAGTGGCAGACTCTGCAAGAGAGGCGCTCTGCATCGCGGTGTAGCTTGCTGTCCAGGTTTCGAGAGGGTGCGTTTCTGGATGAGGTATCGAATATATTGCTACCCTCCTTAATATACCTCCCAAGGAGATCACGAATGTAAAATTAGAGAGATTCGAGGGCGCACCGAGGCTTTCCGGCAATCGTTCTTCCCGCGTACCATACGCGACTGGAACGGGAAAGGGAGGTAATGACAGTGGCACGTAAAGTGCCCTCCGCCACACATTGTTGAGTGGCTTGCGGAGTATAAATGTAGATGTAAAAGTACATTTTATTTCCTGTGTTGACTTCTTGTTATTGTTAGTATCTCTCGTTTGTGGAGGTAGAATCACTACCTTTGTGAAGGCTGCTCTTGGCTGTGTGAACTAACTTTATTTCAATATACGCTAATTAATTACAATAACAGATTTTCTGTGTTGCAACCTCTGTCCACCATCTACATCTTTGTCCATTTTCAGTAACAAGAATCTTAGGGTCGTTAGCAGAGGTTTAAATCGTGGTTTCTAAGAGACAAACGTAGCTGGCAGACAGCCTTTGATGAGAGACCGCTGTAGTGCGCTTACCAGGCGGTGGACGGGATGTTGGCAGCGAGGCTGAAGGCATGCTCTGATTGGCTAGTGGCATTTCTTGGTGGTGCGAAGACAATCAGTGCACATGCGTGCTGGATCGGCTGGACAATCTCGTGGTCCGGTGGTGGAGGATGCATCGGGCGGTGCATACTTTTGGAAGTTGCTGGTGCTGAATGTCGGGCATTGTCGGCAATGACGCTCAGACACCAACCGGAAAGTGTTTGTCCAGCGCGATCTCTTTGCGTTCTCCAGAGCTCTGTCTCCCTGGGTGTGGCTGCACATCCTATTGGCCAGCTCATATTCTTCTTCTGGCCTCTCAAATTATTGCTCAACATATTGATTAAACATATTGAAACTTATTGTAACTGATATTCCTTTACCTGGCAAACTGCATGGTGTCTGTTAAAGAGTGAAGTCCATACAGACGCGTCCTCGGGCCGAATATAGGCGATATGATATCTAGTGATGGCAAGTACATTACAATACTAAATTTACAAACTTTGTATTGGGCAACTTCCGCTCGGAGTGGCCACGTGGTTAGAGGCGACATGTCACGGATTGCGCGGCCCCTCCCGCCGGAGGTTCGAGTCCTCCCTCGGGCATGGGTGTGTGTGTTGTTCTTAGCATAAGGTAGTTTAAGTGGTGCGTAAGTCTAGGGACCGATGACTTCAGCAGTTTGGTCCCTTAGGAATTCACACACACATTTTATAGAGCAATTTCTTGTGCTTCATTCAAGAGTACCTTCACAAAGCTCTTAAATTTAATATTTTCGGTATTATGATTAGTACTGAAATACGGTAATGTAATGTCATTTCACTGTACAGCACGGCACGTAAATTAAGCTAAATGTACAACATTGACTTCTTTCTACATCCTAGAGACACTTTCCATTGGATCCATGGAACACGACTGATGTAATATAATGTAAAAGTGTAACAAAATAGTTAATAGCCCATCTTTTTGTTGTTTAACTGAGAGGTCTTTCCTAAATGAATCTTTCACCCTGCAGGCGTAGCGTGCACTGCTTTTAGAAACTTCCTGGCAGATAAAATTGTGTGCTGCACAGGATCACGAATCCGGAACCTTGCCTCTCGCGAGGAATGCTCTTTTTGACTGTGCTATCTAAAGCACAACTCACGACCCACTCTCATAGCTTTACTTTCGTCAGTGCCACCATCTGTCTCTCACTCTCTCTCTCTCTCTCTCTGCCCTTGCCTTCCAACCCAATATGGTACTCAGTTTGAGACATCTTTTGAGATATCTTGCCTTTCATTAATAAACTTTCACAATTTAAACTCGACATGTACAGAAATAATAGATCAAACCCAAATAATTATCTCTCTAGGGCGGCCAGCCGGGGTGGCCGAGCGGTTCTAGGCGCTACAGTCTGGAACCGCGAAACCGCTACGGTCGCAGGTTCGAATCCTGCCTCGGGCGTGGATGTGTGTGATGTTCTTAGGTTACTTAGGTTTAAGTAGTTCCAAGTTCTAGGGGACTGATTACCTTAGAATTTAGCTCCCATAGTGCTCAGCGCCATTTGAACCATTTTCTCTAGGACAGTGGTTGAACCGTCTCGGCACACCTGACCGGAATTCGTCACTGACTTTTCAACCGACTCTTGTCGCGCACTCTACTTTAGCAATCTGCGCAACACTTTTCATGACAGTAATCTGGCTAGTTTCAAGTCTTGGTCTGGCACCTGATTTTAGCTTTTCGTGAGTTATTAATGAAGCATATACAACACCAATAGTAAAATGTTGCTGTCCTCAAACGTTATAATGTTCATACGCTATTTACCTAAAAATTTGCCTGAGTTAATTGGGCTTTATGGAAAGTTTTATCGCGTTCGCTTCCTTCTGCTGATACACACTAATGGTAACTCTGCTGTAGCTTGTCGTCTCTTCCACATATTTTAGAATTTTGTTCGGAAGATATGTCCGTATTTCTTTCCACGCTTTTCAAAAAACACTATGACCTAATTCTCTTGCTCTTTTCAACTGTCTTTCGCAGTCGAACTTACAGCATTCTGTCTTTGCTTCTCAAACTTCTTTCTTACTAAAACAGTAAGTCTTAAAGTTTTTATACTGATGTATCTCTTTAACATTTTCTGCTATAGAACTTCTCTTGCCTCAACACCTGTTAAGCTCGCGTCATCGGTAAAATCTGAGTGTTTGTATCGTACCATAGTGCGAACGCATTCCCCCGGGAATCCTGCCACTTGTTGTACTGCTCACGGATTGGTGAACTGCGCGTAGGTCGCCGGCGGACGGGCTGGGTGGTGGGGACAGGGCCTCCAGCTTTAAGCCCTCAGACAGGCGTTTTCCTCGGCGCAGAGCTGTCTCCCTTGGCCGAAAGGCCCCGCTTTTCAAACGCCACGCTCGCCTTTCAGCCTTTGCCGCCTGCTACGCTGCAAGTTAAGTGTATCGCCCAGGGAGCAGCCGGCTTTCGGCTTCGTCGACGCCGTACTAAGGCGTGCGGACGGTAAAGCTAAGACACTGTTCAGCTATTCTGCAGGGAATTGACGTCGTCGCTTTTACAGTACCAGCCTCGCTTCGTCAGGCAGCAGAAAGAGTAGCAAATCATGACCACTCGCATCTAAATCTACATCTACATTTATATTCCTCAAGCCACCCAACGGTGTGTGGCGGAGGGCACTTAACGTGCCACTGTCATTACCTCTCTTTCCTGTTCCAGTCGCGTATGGTTCGGGGGAAGAATGACTGCCGGAAAGCCTCCGTGCGCGCTCGAATCTCTCTAATTTTACATTCGTGATATCTTCGGGAGGTATAAGTAGGGGGAAGCAATATATTCGATACCTCACCCTGAAACGCACCTTCTCGAAACCTGGACAGCAAGCTACACCGCGATGCAGAGCGCCTCTCTTGCAGAGTCTGCCACTTGAGTTTGCTAAACATCTCCGTAACGCTATCACGCTTACCAAATAAACCTGTGACGAAACGCGCCGCTCTTCTTTGGACCTTCTCTATCTCCCCTGTCAACCCAACCTGGTACGGATCCCGCACTAATGAGCAATACTCAAGTATAGGTCGATCGAGTGTTTTGTAAGCCACCTCCTTTGTTGATGGACTACATTTTCTTAGGACTCTCCCAATGAATCTCAACCTAGCACCCGCCTTACCAACAATTACTTTTATATGATCATTCCACTTAAAATCGTTCCGTACGCATACTCCCAGATATTTTACGGAAGTAACTGCTACCAGTGTTTGTTCCGCTATCATATAATCATACAATAAAGGATCCTTCTTTCTATGTATTCGCAATACTTTACAGTTGTCTATGTTAAGGGTCAGTTGCCACTCCCTGTACCAAGTGCCTATCCGCTGCAGATCTTCCTGCATTTCGCTGCAATTTTCTAATGCTGCAACTTCTCTGTATACTACAGCATCATCTGCGAAAAGCCGCATAGAACTTCCGACACTATCTACTAGGTCATTTATATATACTGTGAAAAGCAATGGTCCCATAACACTCCCCTGTGGCACGCCAGAGCTTACTTTAACGTCTGTAGACGTCTCTCCATTGAGAACAACATGCTGTGTTCTGTTTGCTAAAAACTCTTCAGTCCAGCCACACAGCTGGTCTGATATTCCGTACGCTCTTACTTTATCAGGCGACAGTGCGGAACTGTATCGAACGCCTTCCGGAAGTCAAGGAAAATGGCATCTACCTGGGAGGCTGTATCTAATATTTTCTAGGTCTCATGAACAAATAAAGCGAGTTGGGTCTCACACGATCGCTGTTTCCGGAATCCATGTTGATCCCTACAGAATAGATTCTGGATTTCCAGAAATGACATGATACGCGAGCAAAAGGCATGTTCTAAAATTCTACAACAGATCGATGTCAGAGATATAGGCCTATAGTTTTGCGCATCCGCTCTACGACCCTTCTTGAAAACTGGAACTACCTGTGCTCTTTCCCAATCATTTGGAACCTTTCGTTCCTCTAGAGACATGCGGTAAACGGCTGTTAGAAGGGGGGAAAGTTCTTTCGCTTACTCTATGTATTATGTTGGGTTTTCTCACGGTTTTATTGCAGTTTCTCCACAGTAAAGGACATGGGGAACAATCACTGACGTGCTGTAGGCTGTGTCGTAGTACTAAGTTTAGAAGCCGCCAAAGTTCATTAATCCGATACTGCGAAACTGCAGTGTATCCTAAAGCATACTGCTAATAATGAATGGAATTCTGAAAATTCAGTGCTTTTCAGAATAGCAGGTAACGCCTGAGAATGTAATAGGATCGCTTTTATTCTCAATATACACCATCAACAAAAGTTTTGTATGACCCAGACTGTCGTGCAGGTGTCTTGCTATTGTCACTTTTCCTCTATTACCCGTCTACTTCACAGCGTGTTTCAGGAAGAGGATGCAAAAAAATGTAACAGAGAATGCTCCATTGAACAATTTGAGGTAAGGAACGTTGGTCGGAGAAGCCAGGTTAGTGACACATGGAAGTAAACGTGTCTACGTCTTTGTCTAGCATTACTGTTTGCTAACTTATTTACAACTAACATGCGTACAAGTTTATACGTATTGTATTGTATGTTAACCGGCCGGCCGTAGTGGCCGTGAGGTTCTAGGCGCTACAGTCTGGAGCCGAGCGCCCGCTACGGACGCAGTTCGAATCCTGCCTCGGGCATGGATGCGTGTGAAGTCCTTAGGTTAGTTAGGTTTAATTAGTTCTAGGCGACTGATGACCTCAGAAGTTAAGTCGCATAGTGCTCAGAGCCATTTGAACCATTTTTTTGTTAACCGGGGACCTAGAAACGACGGAGAAGCTCCGTCCCCGCCGCAGCCGCAGTGGTCCACAACCCCACGACGACTACCGCAGTCCACTTCACCCCTCCGCCGCCCCACACCGAACCCAGGGTTATTGTGCGGTTCGGCCCCCAGTGGCCCCCAGGGAACGTCTCACACCAGACGAGTGTAACTCCAATGTTTGTGTGGTAGAGTAGTGGTGGTGTACGCGTACGTGGAGAACTTTTTGCGCAGCAATCGCCGTCATGGTGTAGCTGAGGCAGAAAAGGGGAACCAGCCCGCGTTCGCCGAGGCAGATAGAAAACAGCCTAAAAACCATCCACAAACCTGCCGGCTCACCGGTCTTCGACATAAGTCCGCCGGGCGGATTCGTGCCGGGGACCAGGCGCTCCTTTCCACTCCGGTTAACCGGGCGGTCAGTTTGTACGTACTGTGCTGTTTATTTACATGCACATTCTTTATTTCCTGCAAGGAAATAAAGCGGATGAGCCTGATTACCAGGAAGTCACGGTGCAGGTATTGTTTGCTTTACTTATCCATTTGGTGACTCTGTTGTATTGTATTTACATGGTCACATGACAGAAGTGCTAAGGGTTAACGATAGAGTTGTACCAGTACAGTATTCCCTGGTCGCTGGATTGGAAGGGGAGGTCCTCCTCCAAGGCCTGTGAGGTCACCTGACCTGAATCCCCTTGATTTTTTTCTATGGAGATATCTGAAGTCATTGTGCATGAGACCCCAGTGGATACGGAGATGGAACCAGTTGCCATAGTTGTGGCTGCTGCCTGTGATGTGATTCGATTCACACCAGAGATATTTGTAAGAGTGCATCAGAATCTTGTTCACCGATGTCATGCTTTCATTAAGGTTGATAGCCGTCAGTTTCAGCACTTTTTGTAGGATACAGAGCAAACGGTACATTCATTGTGTCAGTGATGGTATTGGCAGTTAACTGTAACTAATATAAATGAAAAAGTACACAGCAAAGTGATTCTATTCCTATTATCTCCTTAAGCTGGCTTCTCCGACCGCAGGTTCCCTGCCTCAAATTGTTCAGCGGAGCATCCTTTATGTCCTGTTAAATTTTTGCACGTTCTTACAGAAAAACCCTGTATTATTGCACTTGGTCTCCAATGGCCGTTATCGGAAACATGCGATGACTTTACAGTAAACAAGTACAGTGGTGACTAAGCAAAACGCATCACACTATGAACGATTTGAAGGCAGTTGCGCATATACTATCAAGTGCGGTGCAGTAATATTGTGGGCGACTGATACGATCGCAAAGCCATCCCTGGTGATGTTTGTTAACACGCATAAGGTTTCCCTGAGCGCTACCTGTGTATAGAACGCCTCACGTGAATGGACTGCAGCAGTTCAGTTGAAAGTAAAGCACCAGTAGGCACGCATTAGAGACGCTTGTGGAACAGTAGAGTGAGAGTCATTATGTCACGAAGGACAGTCGTGATCAATGATAGGGTCCGCATCATCATGTTACTTACGCTCATAAGGCTTGTCAACCAGGGAGATTGGTCGAATTGTGCATCGGAGTCAAGGTGATTTGGTGCAGACGTTAATTGGATTCCAGTTGATAAGTAGTCTTGAGGACTTAACGCCGCACATGTCGTCCACTGTCGACATTTGCACAGAATGATTGATATCTAAGACTTTTTAGCCAAAGGAACCGTGGACTGAGTACTTCAGAACCGGATGTGGCATTCGAAGAAGCTACAGGGCGTCTGCATCGCATAATCTGTTAGGAGACGATTAGATGATCTGAATCTCCATTGCCGACGACCACGGCAAGCACAGCATCGTACAAGTAACAGGTAGACTTAATAAATATAAACTGATCTCTCACTGGCGCTAGTGTAGCGTTCTCATATCGAAGCAGCCGTGTGCAATGCAACGCTGTGTTTACAATTAGTAAATGATATCAAATATATGAGAACACGTTGTACACACATTGACTTAACAGATACAAATAACTTTCATAAGAACTCTGTATTCCCTGTTAGAAAAATTGTGGAAATGAAGTGGCTAGTTCAGGTTATATTGGAGATTACAATTATGAAAGTGCAAAGTAGTTGAGTTAGTAATACAATAAAATTGTGGGCAGCAATGTAGATAAAATTATGCTAGGAGATGTTCAACAAGAACCGAAAGTGGAAAACTTTGTAAATGATACAGTAATCTCACTATCTGCTACTTCACATGTTTCGTACAACTATCTTGATCGAAAACTTGATGTGTTTTCGCTCATAGTCGTAAGGAATGAATTCTACATTCTTGAACAGACACTGGTAACTTCCCTTCTTTTTATGGGGACCTGATACAGAAAACTAGGAAACTAGATTCATTTAAGACAGACTTAATTAGTCAGTAGCTATTGTGAAACAAACATACGTTTATTTCGTTCTTCGGTTTCATTCTGTTGTCGCTCATACCCTTTAAATCATAGGGCAGTATTCATATTCGTTCCTGCAAGTGACTTTCTTCAATTCGGGAACAGTTTCCTCACTACTCTGCTACGGCGTGGAACGGTCTTGGGTGTACACCAAAACGCCATGGACTCCGTTGCAGATAGGCAAGAATTCGTGCAGAATGGATGCCCCAGGATTGGCGTCGGAAGGGGTTTACGGGTAACTAGGATGTATTTGTATCCTGATAATAGCAGACAACGTGTTCGGAGACAACCTTGTAATATCGAACGTCTCCATTACTGTGTCCTAGGTGTGCAACAAGGTCCTGGTGGTGGTGACGTTACATGGGCTCCGAACACCTCTCGTGGTTGTTGAGAGCCATCTCGCTGGTCTGCGGCACAGGGATGATTTTCTGCAACCAATTGTAGGACCGTAAAGCCAAAATTTTGGTGACAATTCACCTTGGCTGATGATAACTGGCGTGCTTGCCATGATGTTCTCGTGAGCACGTTCCATCAGAATGCTGGGATCACCAGAAAGGATTGGCCTGCCTGTTCGCCGGAAAAGAACCTACTCAGACACGTGTGGGATCTATTCTTCTTTTGGATTTGCAGATCTTATATTTTTTCCGTGTTTGCAGTTACAGTTATTGGATATATATATATATTGCGCCTTTTATGCAAAAACACTGTTTTCTCTTGCTACCTGAACATGTTTCGGCACCTGTGTGTCATCATCAGTGGGTTTGTTTATTGATAACTGTAAAAAGTGAACACATTTCAAGTTGTAACTGATCTAACAAGGTGAGCCTAAAAACAGTTGTTGTTCGTTTTTGTTCTTACCGTGATGTTGCATTATGTGGTTCTGCGATACCAGCTGTAGGGTGTCCTGTACTGATAGCCTGTTACCTACAAAGAGAATTACACACAGGAGCTAAACATAAATAAAACAAATAGCAGAGGAGAAGGCTTACAAGCCCCATATGATAGAGAAATTAAACCAACAAATTTCTGAACAGAAAAGGAACTACTGCACACAAAAAACCTTACGCAACAGTGAATAAAACTACATACAAACAATGACACATGCAAGACACATTAGTGCAACAACACACAACCAAAACAACGTGACACGTACCTCACCTACAATAACAAAATTATCCTTAGAATAAGCAACATGTTGAAGAAACAGGGATTTCTAATAGGACACAAGACAGACAGCACAACGAAACACACAGGAGACACCCACACATAAATTCAACAGGTAAGGAATATATGAACCCACATGCAACATTTGCCAGTCAGCATACATAGGACAAAACGCAGAAATTTTTAAAACAAGAGACTCAGAACATTTCAGAGCCCATAACCACACCCAACTACAATAGCAGCAGATTTAAAAATACTGAAATCAAGCCACAGCCTATACCACAAACTAACAATAGAAGAGAACTTCCACATACAGAAAAGAATAGCAGAAGGCAAACAAGTTTTAAATGAAAACATTACGCTCTGTAAAGACACATTATTTACATGTTAAAGGAACTTTACAGAAAAGGCAACACACACACACACACACACACACACACACACACACACACACACACACATAGAAAGCGAGAGATAAAAGTAAAAAAAAATCAAATTCGGCTCTAAACAGTTTCGGGAACAAACGAACGCCGACGGGGTTAGGACACACAACAACACAGTGCTCACTGCGTTTCGTGAAGTGAAAAAGTGTTTGTAAAACCGAAATTACACAAAGTACATTAATATATGTGTGCTGTGCCCTCGGAGCGCAAAAGAAGAAGGATCAGTCACAACAAAACGTGAGTAATGACAAATATATACGCGAAACATTTTGGCACTCCAGAATTATGTTTTTGAAAGATCAAGAGATGTGTTAACTCGCTGATAAATTCACATTTACATCGTTTGGTTTGCAGATGACATGCTGTCAGTGCAGGACACCATACAGATAGTCCTGCAAACCATATAATGTAAAATCACGACAAGAAGAAAAACGAACAAAAATTGTCTGTGTTATGTCAGTTACAACCTAAAATATATCCACTTTTTTACAGTTTTTAATAAACAAAACCCACTAATAACGGTACAGAGGCGCCGAAACATGTTTGGGTAACAAGAAAAAACGGTGCTTTTGCATAAAGGGCAGAACCTATATCCAATAAATGTGTGGGGTCGGTTGAAAAGAGCTGTTTTTGATGTAGATAACGACCACTTACTCTGAGTGACTTACCCAGAATCGCCACTGAACAGTGGGACAGTTTGGATCCAGGGCTGGCGTGATGATCTCATCGATGGTATGCCACGACGGATTTAAGCTACGGAGGGAGGAGGCGTTAGCCAGGTACTGAAGTTGCTCAAGAGTGCAGTGATAAACCACCCATGGGAAATAAGAATTTGTCGTCACACAGAGTGGTTTTATTGTGATATGGACACATTGCAAATGTGTATATACATGTTCCTCAGAGCCAAGTTTTGTCTTGTGTACTATCCATTTCCAAATAACGGGGTGGTGCAGAACTTTTGTTGATGTGTGTGCAATAAGTGGTCAGAAGTCAAGCGAAGGCGCTGTCCTTGGACGACCAAGCAGTGCATTTGTCTTTGTACACGCGTGGTAAAAATTGGTTTCTAATGCACCACATTCTAGGCGGCGGCGATGTGACTCACCGGAGATCGTTGTCTTTACTTTCCACCACCACCTCGTTCCACGTTTGGGACAGTGTTGGAGGCTCTTGATATTACCGGGTTATCTCCGAACACGTTGTCTGCGATTATCAGACGACAATGCTCTGTGGAAGCGACACGTCGGCCTTTTGTCAAACACTTGTGTCTGTTCCGTGTGGCGGTTTAAGTGGGTGGAAACACTCTCTCTGCGATGCTGAACATCCACCTTAGGCACTGTTGGTCTCGGGAACCCGAATTATTGTGTAATCTCCGCAAAGCTATGAACGATGCCTCTGGCACCGATTATCATCTTGAATACACTGCTAACTGCGGTATTTTTTTTCTCTTCTTTTCCTTTTATACAGATCTTTGCTGTTCAGATATCTCTTTCCATAATGTAAAGTTTAACTACGCAATACTTTAAATATGTTTCTATTGAAATGTTTATTTTAATTTTGTGGGTATGCAATAACTTAAATTTTATGAAAGTCTTTGTTGTAATTCTTATAAATGATATGTGTAAAAGGGAACTTTTATAAAAACAGAAGGAGAGCGAGTCCCAAATCGATAGTTAAAAAGTCGAACAGAGAGCGAGTGTGCGGTTACGATTTCGTTTATACGCAGTTAATAGCGGGTCGGGTTTGCGACAGAATAATAAGTACATCAAATACTGTCGAACACTTACTTTCTGAACACGGAATGGGTATAATATTGACATGACTACTGTGAAAATAAAATGTTGGGCTGTATCGAGTGGTGCGCGCCTCGTATAAAGTACCACAAACTGAAATGACAATACACACGCGGGAAGGCAGTAATTGCTTGTCTGCTGGACAAATTGATTTCTGCGGCATGAATGCAATAAGTAATGCGCTCTAAAATGTTTCATTTGCAACATAATGAGGTTTCCTGCTCATTACGATATTTAACGGTCGTTAGAAAAACAGTTAAGCAGTTTACACAGCTGAAAGCTATTCACCAGAGTGTGAATTCACGAATGTGGCACACGTTGCGAAATGGAAGAACTCTAACTTCACGATCTGGAAGTGCAATGGATTTAGCGTATCAGAGACTGTGTACATGACATCAATAATTGCATCGTGAGTCATAAATGTTATGGTCCTACATATGCATACATCACCCTCAAGCACAAGGCAATTTGATTGACAAGTGAGGTGACCGGTAGTTCATTGTTGGGGGAGTATAAGATAACAAATTCAGAACAAATGAAACACACATCACGATAAAGGGGGTCCAAACATATGGTACCTCACGACAAAGGTTATCCAAACAGTCGTATCAGGCGAGTATTCTCGCATGCATACGGTCATAAAGATCCCGCGTAGCATCCTGAAATTGATTGTCACAAGTATGTAGCTACCACCTTTTGTTGCAATTTGGCAATGGTTCTTACAGGCCTTTGAGAACGAGTAAATTCCAACTTCATCATGTCCCATACGTATTCAGTTGGCGAGAGATCTTGTGATCTAGACAGAGCAGTCTTTGTACACCACAAAGAGCAGGTTACGTCGTGGCAGCCGCATGTGGACGTTCATACTTCTGCTCGAAAACCACATCATCATCTCGTCGAAGACATGGCGGTCACATGGGGATAACAGCCTGTGCAATGTAGCGGGCACTGATTACTTCGCCCTGCTGAGATACCAAATATGACTGCAAGTTGTGAGACGATGAAGCCTGGGATGGCGTCTGTGTGTCATGGCTGAGAAAGGGCAGCTTATCATCTCTGCGTCATACAAATTGAAACGTCCCCATAGAAAAATTTATGAATGACTGTGCTAATAAACCTCTTACATTATTTGAGTTTCAAACAGCTGAGTAGAACTGAACGTACTCAGACATTTCGCTCTTTACCTACTCTGATCAACACTAAACTGACACACAATATTTTTAGCGCAACGCAATCTGACTTTCAAAAATCCCTACAAAAGAATGGCCCTGACTAACAATAACCTATACCTTTCATGAATCACTTACCTCACAAAAATCTTCGTTACTCGAACTACTGCAATACAGCGAGCGCCACTACTGCCATATAAATGAAAGATTCTAACTACTGAAGGCACTAACTACTGATAGGCATAGTCAGCAAATGAAAGATTTTGATAGAGAGCAAACAATGTATTTACCTTAATAATGTTCCAAAGTCATCATATATATATCAGTTCATGATGTCCAATATTACAAATTTACTCTTTCTGACGGACACACGTCCAGATCGTCCGCTCCCAAAATTCTGCCATTTCTCTCCCCACATCCACCACTGCTGGCGGCTCACCTCCAACTGCGCAACGCTACGCGCTGTTCACATCCAACAGCCCAACACTACAATGGCGAATATTCCAACAATGCCAACCAGCCACAGACTGCACACAGCACAGCCAGTGATTTTCATACAGAGCGCTAGGTGACGTTACAAACATAAAAACCTAAACAGCTTACTTACAATATATACGTCCATCAGTCGCATACAGAGAGGACCTACTCTTGTCACTGAAGCCAACAGTGCCATCCACTCTCCAGTCAAATCTTTCACTATACCAGAGCAGCCATGGTTCAAATGGCTCTGAGCACTATGGGACTTAATATCTCAGGTCATCAGTCCCCTAGACTTAGAACTACTTAAACCTAACTAACCTAAGGACATCACACACATCCATGCCACAGACAGGATTCGAACCTGCGACCGTAGCAGCAGCGCGTTCCAGACTGAAGCGCCTAGGACCGCTCGGCCACAGCGGCCGGCAGAGCTGGCATGCTTGGCGGTGTCGTGACATCAGTGGTAGCCTGGCTAGAGACACGTGTGGTCTTAGTCATGCGGTAAACAGCCGATTCCCAGTGGTCTCTGGTGACACAGCAGGTGTACATCTACCTGGATTTCACCCGTGGACGATGTTTGGTCGGTCACCGGTGCTCGCACAATGAGTTGATTTCGACGTGCGTGTGTACTATGCGGACGTACAGAAGCAACGACACACCACACATACACTGTGACTAACATGTGCGGCAAAACGTCGATACCGCCATCCAGCTTCTAGCGGGACGAGAATGTGACCCTGTCCAAATGGCTGAAGCTGAACAACAGGAGTACGTACTCATCGGTGGGGCATCGTTATAGCCTGGAATGAAGTTTCTAACACTGTTCACCTCTACACTCAGTACGGTAACTGTCTGATGAATCAGAACAGAGAGAGAGTGCCATCTAATCGCCGATGACAGTGATAAAAGAATCACTAACACTACAACCCCGCTGTATGCACATACACTATGTGATCAAAAGTATCCGGACACCCCCAAAACATACTTTTTTCATATTAGGTCCATTGTGCTACCACCTACTGCCAAATACTCCATATCAGCGACCTCAGTAGTCATTAGACATCGTGAGAAAGCAGAATGGGGCGCTCGACCGAACTGACGGGCTTCGAACGTGGTATTTGCTTGTCACTTGTGTCATACGTCTATACCCGAGATTTCCACACTCCCAAACATCCCTATGTCCACTGTTTCCGCTGTGATAGTGAAGTGGAAACGTGAAGGGACACGTGCAGCACAAAAGCGTATAGGCCGATCTCGTCTGTTGAATGGCAGAGATCGCCGACAGCAGAAGAAGGTCGTAATGTGTAATTGGCAGACGTCAACCCAGACCATCACACAGGAATTCCAAACTGGATCAGGATCCACTGCAAGTACTATGACAGTTAGGCGGGAGGTGCGAAAACTTGGATTTCATGGTCGAGCGGCTGCTCATAAGCCACACATCACGCCGGTAAATGACAAACGACGTATCGCTTGGTGTAAGGAGCGTAATCACTGGACGATTGAACAGTGGAAAAGCGTTGTGTGGAGTGACGAATCATGGTAAACGATGTGGCGATCCGACGGCAGGGTGTACGTTTGGCGAATACCCGGTAAACGTCATCTGCCAGCATGTGTAGTGCCAACTTTAAAATTAGGAGGCGGTAGTGTTGTGGTGTGGTCTGTTGTTGATGGAGGGGGCTTGCACCCCTTGCTGTTTTGCGTGGCACTATTACAGCACAGATCTACACTGATGTTTTAAGCATCTTCTTGCTTCCCACTGTTGAAGAGCAATTTGGGGATGGCGATTGCATCTTTTAACACGACCGAGTACCTGTTCATAATGCACGGCCTGTGGCGGAGTGGTTACACGACAATAAGATCTCTGTAATGGACTGGCCTGCACAGAGCTCTGACCTGAATCCTGTAGAACACCTTTGGGGTGTTTTGGAACGCCGACTTCGTGCCAGGCCTTACCGACCGTCATCGATACCACTCCTCAGTGCTGCACTCTGTGAAGATTGGACTGCCATTCCCCAAGAAACCTTCCAACACCTGACTGAACGTATGCCTGCGAGAGTGGAAGCTATCATCAAGGCTAAGGGCGGGCCAACGCGATGCTGAATTCCAGCATTACCGCTGGAGGGCGTCACGAACGTGTAAGTCATTTTCAGCCATGTGTCCGGATGCTTTTTATCACAAAGTGTTTTATGCCCTGATACCACTGAACACGGCCGTGATGCCAGTGAACACGGAGGAATAATATTATTCCCAAGTGGATCTCACACCCGACAAGAGGACATACCACTTTGCAATTTATCTCTGGTGCATCTGTTACGAGTTTTGATATCTCGCTGCCAACCTGCTGACATCGTACGCCACCTTTTACGCATAGATACACAACTTACAAGAAGGTCACCCGTGGTCTAGGGGTAACGTCTTTGATTCATAATCAAAAACGTCTTCGGTCCCGGGCTCGATCCCCGCCACTGCCTAAATTTTGATAAATAATCAGCATTGGCGGCCGAAGACTTCCGGCATAAGAAGTCAGCCTCATTCTGCCAACGGCCTTGTCAAAGAGAGCGGAGGAGCGGATAGAGGTTCAGGGCACTCTCTTGTCCTAGGGGTGGGAAATTGCCCCTAAAGGTGGAAGAATCAGCAATGACCAACGACATGAGGATGCAGAAGGCAATGGAAACCACTGCATTAAAGACACGTAAGTGTATCCACAGGACTTGTAGCCTGTAATTGAAGAAGTATCGTGATGATCTCTCCACTGGCAAAAGATTCCGGAATAGTCCCCCATTCGGATCTCCGGGAGGGGACCGCAAAGGGGGAGGCTAACATGAGAAAAAGATTGAATAATCAACGAAAGGATAACGTTCTATGAGACGGGGCGTGGAATGTCAGAAGCTTGAACGTGATAGGGAAACTAGAAAATCTGAAAAGGGAAATGCAAAGGCTCAATCTAGATATAGTAGGGGTCAGTGAAGTGAAGTGGAAGGAAGACAAGGACTTCTGGTCAGATGAGTATCGGGTAATATCAACAGCAGCAGAAAATGGTATAACAGGTATAGGATTCGTTATGAATAGAAAGGTAGGGCAGAGAGTGTGTTACTGTGAACAGTTCAGTGACCGGGTTGTTCTAATCAGAATCGACAGCAGACCAACACCGACAACAATAGTTCAGGTATACATGCCGACGTCGAAAGCTGAAGATGAACAGATAGAGAAAGTGTATGAGGATATTGAAAGGATAATGCAGTATGTAAAGGGGGACGAAAATCTAATAGCCATGGGCGAATGGAATGCAGGGGTAGGGGAAGGAGTAGAAGAAAAGGTTACAGGAGAATATAGGCTTGGGACAAGGAATGAAAGAGGAGAAAGACTAATTGAGTTCTGTAACAAGTTTCAGCTAGTAATAGCGAATACCCTGTTCAAGAATCACAAAAGGAGGAGGTATACTTGGAAAAGGCCGGAGATACGGGAAGGTTTCAATTAGATTACATCATGGTCAGACAGAGATTCCGAAATCAGATACTGGATTGTAAGGCGTACCCAGGAGCAGATATAGACTCAGATCACAATATAGTAGTGATGAAGAGTAGGCTGAAGTTCAAGACATTAGTCAGGAAGAATCAATACGCAAAGAAGTGGGATACGGAAGTACTAAGGAATGACGAGATACGTTTGAAGTTCTCTAACGCTATAGATACAGCAATAAGGAATAGCGCAGTAGGCAGTACAGTTGAAGACCAATGGACATCTCTAAAAAGGGCCATCACGGAAGTTGGGAAGGAAAACATAGGTACAAAGAAGGTAGCTGCGAAGAAACCATGGGCAACAGAAGAAATACTTCAGTTGATTGATGAAAGGAGGAAGTACAAACATGTTCCGGGAAAATCAGGAATACAGAAATACAAGTCGCTGAGGAATGAAATAAATAGGAAGTGCAGGGAAGCTAAGACGAAATGGCTGCAGGAAAAATGTGAAGACATCGAAAAAGATATGATTGTCGGAAGGACAGACTCAGCATACAGGAAAGTCAAAACAACCTTTGGTGACATTAAAAGCAACGGTGGTAACATTAAGAGTGCAGCGGGAATTCCACTGTTAAATGCAGAGGAGAGAGCAGATAGGTGGAAAGAATACATTGAAAGCCTCTATGAAGGTGAAGATATGTCTGATGTGATAGATGAAGAAACAGGAGTCGATTTAGAAGAGATAGGGGATCCAGTATTAGAATCGGAATTTAAAAGAGCTTTGGAAGACTTACGGTCAAATAAGGCAGAAGGGATAGATAACATTCCATCAGAATTTCTAAAATCATTGGGGGAAGTGGCAACAAAACGACTATTCACGTTGGTGTGTAGAATATATGAGTCTGGCGATATACCATCTGACTTTCGGAAAAGCATCATCCACACAATTCCGAAGACGGCAAGAGCTGACAAGTGCGAGAATTATCGCACAATCAGCTTAACAGCTCATGCATCGGAGCTGCTTACAAGAATAATATACAGAAGAATGGAAAAGAAAATTGAGAATGCGCTAGGTGACGATCAGTTTGGCTTTAGGAAAAGTAAAGGGACGAGAGAAGCAATTCTGACGTTACGGCTAATAATGGAAGCAAGGCTAAAGAAAAATCAAGACACTTTTATAGGATTTGTCGACCTGGAAAAAGCGTTCGACAATATAAAATGGTGCAAGCTGTTCGAGTTTCTGAAAAAAGTAGGGGTAAGCTTTAGGGAGAGACGGGTCATATACGATATGTACAACAACCAAGAGGGAATAATAAGAGTGGACGATCAAGAACGAAGTGCTCGTATTAAGAAGGGTGTAAGACAAGGCTGTAGCCTTTCGCCCCTACTCTTCAATCTGTACATCGAGGAAGCAATGATGGGAATAAAAGAAAGGTTCAGGAGTGGAATAAAAATACAAGGTGAAAGGATATCAATGATATGATTCGCTGATGACATTGCTATCCTGAGTGAAAGTGAAGAAGAATTAAATGATCTGCCGGCCTAAGTGGCCGAGCAGTTAAAGGCGCTACAGTATGGAACCGTACGACCGCTACGGTCGCAGGTTCGAATCCTGCCTCGGGCATGGATGTGTGTGATGTCCTTAGGTTAGTTAGGTTTAAGTAGTTCTAAGTTCTAGGGGACGTATGACCACAGCAGCTGAGTCCCATAGTGCTCAGAGCCATTTGAACCATTAAATGATCTGCTGAACGGAATGAACAGGCTAATGAGTACATAGTATGGTTTGAGAGTAAATCGGAGAAAGACGAAGGTAATGAGAAGTAGTAGAAATGAGAACAGCGTGAAACTTAACATCAGGATTGATGGTCACGAAGTCAATGAAATTAAGGAATTCTGCTACCTAGGCAGTAAAATAACCAATGAAGGACGGAGCAGAGGAGGACATCAAAAGCAGACTCGCTATGGCAAAAAAGGCATTTCTGGCCAAGAGCAAACTACTAATATCAAATACCGGCCTTAATTTGAGGAAGAAATTTCTGAGGATGTACGTCTGGAGTACAGCATTGTATGGTAGTGAAACATGGACTGTGGGAAAACCGGAAGAGAAGAGAATCGAAGCATTTGAGATGTAGTGCTATAGACGAATGTTGAAAATTAGGTGGACTGATAAGGTAATGAGGAGGTTCTACGCAGAATCGGAGAGAAAAGGAATATGTGGAAAACACTGATAAGGAGAAGGGACAGGATGATAGGACATCTGCTAAGACATGAGGGAATGACTTCCATAGTACTAGAGGGAGCTGTAGAGGGCAAAAACTGTAGAGGAAGACAGAGATTGGAATACGTCAAGCAAATAATTGAGGACGTTGGTTGCAAGTGCTACTCTGAGATGAAGAGGTTAGCACAGGAAAGGAATTCGTGGCGGGCCGCATCAAACCAGTCAGTAGACTGATGACCAAAAAAAAAAAAAAAAAAAAAAGAACAACTTACATTACCGTAAAGCTCTCCCTCAGTAAACACCCAGAAAGCAGTTTGAATCATTTCAATGTATTTATCTTTACCGGCTTACTTTATCAAATATGTTTCTTTCGATGAATCTAGTTTTACAGTGAGAGCATGAAGGATTTCCTACCTAGCGAGGTGGTATAGTGGTTAGCACACTGGACTCAGAATCAGAAGGACGATTGTTGAAATCTGCCTCTGGCCATCAAGATTTCGGTTTCCCACTGTTTCCAGACAAATGCCAAGTTGGTTCACATTACGTCCAGCCTTGTAGTCAAATATGGGGTGGCTAGGAATCCTTTATATTCGCTTCGCTAGACATGCAAATCAAACAAGTCATATTAACGAATTTTATTAAAAAAAGAAAAGAGGCAAAGCTTAACTTTTGCAATTACACAGATGTGTCGCAAGTAAAGGGCGACATACGTACAAAATAAGCACGTTTCTTCAGTATAAACAATTCAAAGTCTGTGATACATAGGTAGTACAAGCGAAGTAAGTAGTGTCGATGCTGCTATAGAACTCGCTAATCTTGAAGCTACTATTCAACTGAGGCTCCGCCAGTCGGCCGCGGGGCTTACGTACTCGTTGTCGTCCTGGAGAGGGGTCGGACAGCGTGCGATTGGCTGATTTCTTCTCACAGCCATCTCTTCTCTATCGTCCCCGACTGACGTGCCGGCACTTGACTTTATGCCGTAAAAGTTCCGTTGAAAAGACAATGCTGATATCCTGCCCTGTACTTGAAACAGGTAGAGCCTGCACTCGGTCACTAATTACCTCTATGTCGACGCGACTTAAAACCCTAAGCTTACGTTTTGGATCTCGTTTTACTGCAACATTCTCAAAGTGTGGAGTGAGCTTACTTGCCTTTGTAGTAATTTTTTAAAATATTAAAATTTTTGACTATTTTGTAAAAAGGTATTCATGGAATTTTTATAATTTGTATTGTTTTGGGATTTTTTTTACTAAATTCAAACGTGACCTTTGCAGTAGCAAAACGTGTCCTTCCAGGTCTAAAAACGTTAAGTTTCATTTCATTAAATTTCCAAGTTAAATGCATTGGCTCATTCACAGCAAAAAATTGAAAATTCACTATTTTTAGAGCCGGTTTCGTTGCAAGTCAGTTAACTGGCGAAGTTCTGCCAAGTCCTGTCCACAACTGTCTGTGAACAGAGTGCGCAGATAACGTGTCTACACTTGTGCCTTTCGCTAAGTAGAGGCGTAACATTCTCGCGTCATCCAAGGCACACACAAAACTAGGACAACACTTCCCGTGACTTCCTGTCACTCAGCTCGTATGAAGGAGCGCATTATCGTTGACACAACACAGTTGCAACAGACAGTTGTATGTATGAGCGAATGCAGGGAAACTCAGGAAGACTGTACACAATATCCACTTTGGGGAATTATCTGTCCCACGCCCGGGATCCCGGGTTCGATTCCCGGCGGGGTCAGGGATTTTCTCTGCCTCATGATGACTGGGTGTTGTGTGATTTCCTTAGGTTAGTTAGGTTTAAGTAGTTCTAAGTTCTAGGGGACTGATGACCATAGATGTTAAGTCCCATAGTGCTCAGAGTCATTTGAACCATTTTTGGAATTATCTGTAGTTTATATTTACCATTGCCAAACGTAAAATAAAGCACATGACTGGGAGGAAAAATAATGTTTTTAAGTACCTCTTTGAATTTATAAGGGGACCGTGAATAATCATCATCGCCGATTTCATCTAAATTCATGGTAGCTATGAGCAGGATTTGACCAGATATGAAAGTGACAAAAGTGGACGCTCCAGATGACCGAGCCTCTATAGAGAGGGGGAGGGAGAGAGAGAGAGAGAGAGAGAGAGAGAGAGAGAGAGAGAAACAGAGAGAGACAGCATTTCTAGCCCGGGTTAGGCGAGTCTTGAGCCACTCGTGAGCCATTTATGTTAACTTAGTTTCCAGGCAGCGGTCGGCGCAATGGAAAGAGTAGAGAACCGTAATCCGATGGTCAGGGGAGTCAAGTCGCTATGCGAAAACTTTTTTATTTTCAGTTAATACATTACTTACATTGCAGATAGACCGAAATCGTGCTCAGTATATTGTATTTATTAATATTTTCATAAAAGGCATGAAAATAAAAGAGAAAAGGAAAATTTTTGATCGAGGATTCACAAAACAGTGGGTGAGTATGCGGCATAATATACACTCCTGGAAATGGAAAAAAGAACACATTGACACCGGTGTGTCAGACCCACCATACTTGCTCCGGACACTGCGAGAGGGCTGTACAAGCAACGATCACACGCACGGCACAGCGGACACACCAGGAACCGCGGTGTTGGCCGTCGAATGGCGCTAGCTGCGCAGCATTTGTGCACCGCCGCCGTCAGTGTCAGCCAGTTTGCCGTGGCATACGGAGCTCCATCGCAGTCTTTAACACTGGTAGCATGCCGCGACAGCGTGGACGTGAACCGTATGTGCAGTTGACGGACTTTGAGCGAGGGCGTATAGTGGACATGCGGGAGGCCGGGTGGACGTACCGCCGAATTGCTCAACACGTGGGGCGTGAGGTCTCCACAGTACATCGATGTTGTCGCCAGTGGTCGGCGGAAGGTGCACGTGCCCGTCGACCTGGGACCGGACCGCAGCGACGCACGGATGCACGCCAAGACCGTAGGATCCTACGCAGTGACGTAGGGGACCGCACCGCCACTTCCCAGCAAATTAGGGACACTGTTGCTCCTGGGGTATCGGCGAGGACCATTCGCAACCGTCTCCATGAAGCTGGGCTACGGTCCCGCACACCGTTAGGCCGTCTTCCGCTCACGCCCCAACATCGTGCAGCCCGCCTCCAGTGGTGTCGCGACAGGCGTGAATGGAGGGACGAATGGAGACGTGTCGTCTTCAGCGATGAGAGTCGCTTCTGCCTTGGTGCCAATGATGGTCGTATGCGTGTTTGGCGCCGTGCAGCTGAGCGCCACAATCAGGACTGCATACGACCGAGGCACACAGGGCCAACACCCGGCATCATGGTGTGGGGAGCGATCTCCTACACTGGCCGTACAACACTGGTGATCGTCGAGGGGACACTGAGTAGTGCACGGTACATCCAAACCGTCATCGAACCCATCGTTCTACCATTCCTAGACCGGCAAGGGAACTTGCTGTTCCAACAGGACAATGCACGTCCGCATGTATCCCGTGCCACCCAACGTGCTCTAGAAGGTGTAAGTCAACTACCCTGGCCAGCAAGATCTCCGGATCTGTCCCCCATTGAGCATGTTTGGGACTGGATGAAGCGTCGTCTCACGCGGTCTGCACGTCCAGCACGAACGCTGGTCCAACTGAGGCGCCAGGTGGAAATGGCATGGCAAGCCGTTCCACAGGACTACATCCAGCATCTCTACGATCGTCTCCATGGGAGAATAGCAGCCTGCATTGCTGCGAAAGGTGGATATACACTGTACTAGTGCCGATATTGTGCATGCTCTGTTGCCTGTGTCTATGTGCCTGTGGTTCTGTCAGTGTGATCATGTGATGTATCTGACCCCAGGAATGTGTCAATAAAGTTTCTCCTTCCTGGGACAATGAATTCACAGTGTTCTTATTTCAATTTCCAGGAGTGTAGAAACGTCTTGATTACTTTGTCAAAATCTGGGACTCTTATGAAGAACGATCGTCAACATGCAGTATTAACGTGACCCCACCCCCAATGCATTCCACTAATGCAACAGTGCGATGTTTATTTGTATCGTCAAGTAAATAATTTGAGCATAAAGCTTCAAAACAGTTTTTGTTAGAGAGGGGGGGGGGGGAGGAGTAAGAACACGTTCCGAGAAGTCTGCATCAAAATATATTCCACTGTATAACACCAGCTATCCTCGCCAATATTTGGCGAGTTGATGCGCTGGTTAGAAAGAAAGAGATTTCTCTGCTGTTCACTCGCTTCGATCTCGGGTAGGTGACTGTAGTTCGCGCTGAGACATGACTACAGACTTCCTTAATGCAATCCATAGACAAATTTAACTGGAAAACGCACATGACACCAACCTAGATAAACAAACAGCAGTACGTTTAGCTATGTAATAGAAAGGGTCATTGATAACTATTCATCCCGGTATTTACTTGAAGTTACTTGCGGAAACGACAAAGTCTGAATCTATACGCCCCAACAGGGAATTGAAAGTCACTTTTACCGAACACGAAACCATTACCCAAGCTACAGTGTTATTTTGCTGAACACTTGTAGTAGAATAGTTAGGACAGATTTCGGGCAATATGAAGTAAAAAAGAACTTCCTTAACATCAAAATTGTGGAGTACAAAGAAGAAGAATTCATACAATCATCATTACAAGAGATTGGAGAAGAAAGGAATACATAAAGTATATTTGTGCATAAAAATGTAAAGTTAAGTCTGTAACATAAGCCGGTGACTAGAGTATTGGCCTCACTTTACATAGAGCGGCGCTAGGTGGGGAAGGGTAGTGGGCTAAACTTATCCGGGAAAGATCTCCGGTAGTCATTTGGTAACGGGTAGCAGGCTGAGTCCAGTCCTGTCCAGGATTGAACCTAGGACCTCGATGATCTGAGTTTAGTGTTCTATCTGCTAGACCACCACCGCCACATTTTGGTACATAAAAAGATGAAATAAGTCTATTGAAATTGATGGAAACTTTTGAGAAACGTCAAACTAGGGGAACAGTATTTTTATGAAAGTGGAACACATAATTGGAACAAGGAAACGTACGTGGTATTTTACTACACAACACTGTAAAAAACGAAATGAGCTGTGGAAATATGCAGTATTGACTTACTGAACACAACTGGCTAGAAAAGAACTCTGCCGGAAACTTTTACTAGATGAATGGGCTGGTTGATGAGTGTTAGCGTGAAAATTGAGTAGTGGACTTGAAAAATTGCAGGAAGACACAATGATTACAAAGCCACAGAGACCGGAAGTTTATTGGAACCTTTTGGTGAAGTGACATACAAAATGAAGAAATTGGTACACTATAGAAAGAACTGGATATTTTCTTCAACCAACTGAAATTTGTATGATCCTGAGAAATAGTGTGGCCCTTGCGTGTGACATCTGTCATCTAAACGAACTGCTAAATTGTCGACAATACCAACTTGGTGGGCGGAAGTTCTCCTTCCACTTTAGTACAAGTCTGTAGTTATGGAGTCATCCACTCCATCAGAGACATATTTCACATGTACTCAGTTTGGTAATTTTGAACATGAAAACAAGGTTTTTTCGACTGAAAAAGCAATTGGGACTGAGTGCCGAGAGATATCCTTCACTTCCATGAAAAAAAAAGAAAAAAGAAATCGCTATGGATCTCACTTCCTCATGAAGAGTAAAAGTTTATTGTTGTTTGATGATATAAGCATAATAAAATTTTGGATGCATTTCTAACAGGCCTCCAGCTCCGTCTTCACAAAATTTTTCTTTCATTCCAAACAAAATATAATTAATGAGGTATAATTTTACTTGGTTGCACCACAATAATGCTTATGCATAGAATGCGATGGTGTGTTTAACATTGTCCAGCCTGTAGTTGTAAGGAGCCTGAAGAATCAAATCAATGAATCGGATAAAAAAAAAGGTGAAAATACCTAAACTGAGCTCAGCGATAACTGCTTAACTGCTGTTGTTGCCTGGGGTATTATTATTTCTTATAAACGTTCACGGTTTATAGCAAGCACCATTTGTAAATTATACCATCTTGATGGTTCAAATGGCTCTAAGCACTATGGGACTTAACATCTGAGGTCATCAGTCCCCTAGACTTAGAACAATTTAAGCTTAACTAACCTAAGTAAATCACACACATCCATGCCCGAGGCAGGATTCGCACCTGCGACTATAACAGCAGCGCGGTTCGGGTCTGAAGCGCCTACAACCGCTCGGCCACAGCGGCCGGCTTACCATCTTGACCTCGTCCATATTGATACATGCGTCTTTCTAACACTGCCTCCAGAAAACTGCACATAGCTTAACATTGTAGAAGGCACTCTTCAAAATTTGTGGTCTTAAATCTTAAACTCTAAATATGACCTACTTACAATAATATCGTTTTCCAAAGTGATATGTATGAGTACAGCGATGAGCATTTTCAGTCAAGTAATTGTAATATGAAACTTATTACGAATAAATTTTACTGGTTAGGCTTTTATTGGACTCATATAAACTATATTTCGTGAACGTAATGAAGTTTATTAAATTTTAATTATTTTGCTTTAGGACAACAGTTTTCGAAATATACGAAACAAATAATCGTAATTTTACATAGATTGGCCATAGTTGGAGATTAATAACACACGAGAAAAATGTCAGTTATGAACTAACTTCTGAATAATACAATTCTTTTAATCTATAATGTGAAGGTCGTAATTAATATTACACTGTGGTTCTAATGACTTCTAAATTTACTGGAAACGTTATCTTTGCAATTTGAAGTATAAGAAGTGTCCAAATGTAAAGATACGAAATATTATAACCAAAAAGGTTGAAATCTGCATATGCCATTTCGGAATAAAGTACAGTAGTGAAACATATAGGGACGAATGTAGTGTCCTCAGCTCCCCATAAAAAATTCTAAGCTGTGTCCTTAGCAAGCAAGATGAAGCTTTCCGTCTTTTTTGGGGTCCCAGATCCGATACTCATCGAATTTCTTGAGCACGGAAAAACCAGTAACAGTGGCAAATATTGTGAGACACTCCATACCTTATGAAAGTCCATCAACAGCAAACTGCATGGGCTGCTTATGGAGGGAGTGATTCTGCTCCGTGATAACGTGCATCTACGCGTTTACAAGGACACCCAAACTGTAATGGCCAAGTTCGAGTGGGAGCAGTTTGAGCATCCGCCCTGCAACCCCCACGTATCGCCCTGACACTTCCATGTGTTTGGTGCGCTAAAAATCTGTCTCGAACGGGAGCACTTCAAGATGGCTCAAATGGCTCTGAGCACTATGGGACTTAACTTCTCAGGTCATCAGTCCCCTAGAACTTAAAACTAATTAAACGTAACTAACCTAAGGACATCACACACATCCATGCCCGAAGCAGGATTCGAACCTACGACCGTAGCGGTCACGCGGTTCCAGACTGTAGCGCCTAGAACCCCTTCCCGGCCGGCGGAGCACTTCAGCTTAGACGACGAACTGAAGGACACAGTGGAGGACTGGCTCTTGTCACAGCTACAGAAATTATGGGAACAAGGAATCCTTCGGCTCGTGAAACTGTACTGTAGTTCTCCTTAGGCTTCTGGTGATTACTTTTGAATAAACACTTCAATTATACCGACAGCGTTGTTTCAGAACTTCCCCTTCGAGCACCCCTCATACATATTAAAAATTATAATCAGTGTAACGTGTATGCGTTGTGTGCAGAATAGTTGTTATTGAAATTTTCATACTGTAACGTTGTTTTTAGATACTTTTGGTCCTGGAGGAATAAGGTGTGTGTAAATAAATGGAAATAAGAAAACTGGATATGTAGATAAAGAGCAGCACTCAGAAGCTGCAGAGATACAGAAAATGGTATGTCTTTTGTCCCCTTTCATATGCCCTGTTTTTAATGCTTTACTAATGTTTTAATAGTGTTTATTTTGGCTGTCTACTCCAGCACTGTCGGTACTTGGAAAGAGAATGCAATGGAGCGCTGGTGTGTTATTTCATTTAAGATCAAAAACCTTTTCCTTTCGTTTACCAAGTTAAATAGTTTCTGTATGGTGTAAATGTGTGGGTGGGTGTTTTCAGACATAGGGGTGGAGGCGAGAGAAATTCCTTCCCTCAGTTTTTTGCAATACCGGCCTCAATGGGTCCATTCCATAGATGTCAAGTAATGTAGCGTACAGCTGACTCAGAGCTTTTCCCACTTTTTGGTCTGTTATACTGGCATTCCCTCCTTTATGAGAGAAAAGGGGCCACATGCCATCAGCGTGGTCGCTTTGGTTTAATTCAGTATCCCCCACCTCCCCCCCCCCCCCCCCCGCACCACCGCCCCTTGCTTTATAAACTAATGCATGCGTCTTCGTGGAGTACCGACTCATTGGAGCTTGTAGTTTAAACGTGTAAACTTGATCAGGTGTAGCGGATTTTGTACTTCATGAGTGATAGACCCATGTGCTGACTCCCAACATAAATTTCACTGATCACTCCATTATTTATTCGTCCTCGGCGATCCATCCGTATTTCTTTGATCGGTTTTCGCATCAGGTTATCACATACCCATCAGGTCGAAACTGCTCTACGTGTAATACCGCCCATCAAGTGTCTGCTGATCGATGATTTGTGTTTAGGAATTCTTACCATTAGAAAGAGCTCAGTCAACAAGTAAAACGAACAGCTATATCGTTGCTAACAGTTTCACCCAGTGAGTTTTATGAGAATTATGGTAATTTTATGGGGTCGTTGTGATCCTGTTGTCTGTCTCTAATTACCTTCTCCGATAACATGGTGTCAGATTTACTGCGAGGGATGAATCCCTATACATATGGTACATGCCGAAATTTATCGGATTTTTTTTCCGGACTTCGGTTTCAGTCATGTGCGACACCTGTAACTTGACAAGGTTCTCCTTATAACGGTATAGCATGCAGTAGTTTCATATGATTTTCCCGTTGTGTGGTTTATGAACCTGAGCCGTTCAGAATTATTAATGTATCAACGATTCCAATGAGTCAGTTCCTAATTCCTCAGCAAGGGGGTTTTGCAGTTGATCAGAATGTCGAAATGTGTAACTGTTTTTTGCAGTTTTGTAAGGGACCATGTAAAATCTTTAGTTGTTCGGGATGTATTCACTGTTATCATATTTGTTTGTTGAATGTGGTTGTAATGAAACGAGCGTCGCCGAATGACCGCGCGGTTTGAGGCACCATGTCACGGATTGTGTCGCCCCTCCCGCCAGAGGTTCAAGCGCTCGCTCGAGTAGGAGTGTGTGTGTGTGTGTGTGTGTGTGTGTGTGTGTGTGTGTGTGTGTGTTGTTGTTGTTGTTGTTGTTAGCATAAGTTAGTTTAAGTAGTGTGTAAGTCTAGGCACTTACGACCTCAGCAGTTTGGTCCCTTAGGAATTCACAAACATTTGAACATGCGTCTTAAGCAGTTATCTTCTGTCGAATGGCCCCTCACATTTCGCTATCATAAGCAATCCGTGCACGCTCAGTAATTAGTACGCCACATTCCTCAAAAGCCTTTTCGTATGAGAATTTGTAAACAAAACTTAGTTTATTTATGAAGTATAAATGCACAAAGAAACAATTACCACTGCGTAGTCGTACAGAAACAAGGGCCTTTATCCATTCCCCAAACACGATATTTGGGTCAATCATTTCACCAGGGTCCATTTTATAAATTCAGCGAAATGTCGGACGACAGTGCTCACATACACAGTGAGCGGCGCTTCAGTTGAGATATCTGAATGGCTAAGCGAAAATCCATATCACATTCTAAAAAAATTACCAAGCAATACGGCTGCATAAATTATGTACTTATGGAAGCCCACTCCCATTCTAGCGTTCCCGCTTTTTGTCTATGGTCTCTTTCGTGAGAATAGGGAGCGCTATTAGTTGGTGATGGATACGAGTATCGAGTATCATAAAATAATGTACGTCTTTTAATACAATGTAAACGACATAAAATATAAAAAACAAAACTGTGTCAAGTGTCAGAAAACTTACATAAACTAATTTCTTACTATTAACTAAATATGGTAAATACCTAGGTACATTGCAACGTCCACCGCAAGACTTCAGAAATTTAGAGGGCGAATAATCGAATGGTTACCATTATTTTCATGTGCTTCGTTAATGAGCATATAAAATACGTACCAACGATGATATTTTATTCATTTGTAACATCCAAGTCACTTCCCTTAGCAGGAAAAACGCTCTTCTTTTAGTCGGAGTGTACTCAGTAACATATTCGGGCTTTCGAGAAAATAGGAAAAGGTGTGCAGTATTGTTGTACCGTCCATCACACACCGTTCACTGGCTTTCGCTGTACAGGTGTGCTGTGTACATAGATAAGATTAAGAATGAAGATGAAGAAAATTTTTCTCATAAGAACTGGATCGACGGAGAATATTCATAGTTTTCTTTTTGCAAGAATTAAACCGAAACCTGATAGAAAAACTGAGAAAGGGAGAAAGAGGGGAAAAACAGCTGAAATGAAAAGCGTAGACTGCTAGTAATACAGGTTACAGTACATTGCTGAGGTAGTGGCAGAAGTTCGGTGTAGCAAGAAACGAAGAAAAGAATCTATCAAGCATTCTGTGCAGGTGCGAATAGGACTCCCGCGTTGAGGGTTCTGCACAAACTTAACTATGTATATAGACAGTTCATTCACTCCAAAAATCGAGAATTTCGAATAAGTTTGCTGTTATCGACATCGATACCGGCAAGATACCGATCCCAGGGATTACAAGACTTTCGAGAACGTTTTAATTTCAAATTCGGAGTCGAATAACAAAAGACAAAAGGAAAACTTTTCGTGTGATATGATTACAAATAATGATTTTCTGATTCTTTGCCCTCCCTTCCTCGCCGAACATAAACTTATCGAAGCTAGAGACGGTGTTACACGGTATTAGTCATTTCTCCTAGGTGCGACTAACCTTTTTTCCGCTGTGGTTAGAGCTTGCTTTCTACAGAGATGTTCACATTCAGAGTTCCACTATCTGTCGTCTCATATTACACACTTGACCTGTCAAGAAATCAGAAATTAGTTACTTAGTTACATTTTCCTAAGACAATTTGAACCATTCTTTTATCGAAATGTTGTAGAAAGAGTCACTTTACAGAATATTCAAACGTGGTTACTGTTAACATTAATGAACATATTTTTTAGATCTACTCACGCAACTACAATTAGAAATCAGGTTTTTTCATGGTACCTGTCTTTAAATAAATATTTGTCCTTGAAACAGAAGGTGGTAAGGAGAAATTATTTTATGTTAGATTTAAAATCTTAAACGTGGATGTTACTGCAGCATCTGTATAACAGAAAATTTGGAGAGGTTAAAAAACTCAGCCAATCAATCGCAAACAAACGTTTATTAGAACCCTAGACCTAGATTCCAACATTTTAAAATTATATTTTTCAGAAGGTGTAATGGACCTTGTTACATCACATGCAAATTAAGTACATTGAATGATGCAAACAGTTCTTATCATTCGAGACGTCAATGTTAAGAACGCAAATAATCACAAGTCATGACTTGGAATTGTAGCATCATATTGCAAATGGAGGTGTGCAGACCAAGAGGTGAGACATCCATCAATCCTAAGTCATGGCTTGTGATTATTGGTGTTCTGAAGATTGTCTCATAGGACAAGAGCCGTTAGCTCTATTCAGTGTATTTGATCAGTATGTGATGTAACAAGGCGCATTAAACCTTCTGAGGAAGCCGATTTTGAAGGTGTTGAAGCCTAGGTCAAGGGTTCCAATAAACCTCTGTTTACAACTCGTTGGCCGATTTTTTTAACCTATTAAAGTTTTGATTTAAAATTTGCTTCGTTACCTGTCATACATTCTACGTTATTGTTGCTGCATATCGAACTCCTTCCTGAGCCGCTGGAAGCATTAATAAACTTGTACCGAAAGGTCTTTTTTCTTATGGTCGTAGATATTGGCATCCCTATTCTTCTCATATTGTGTGGATGATTAATGGCGAATTTCACTAGCGAAAATACACTACTGGCCATTAAAATTGCTACACCACGAAGATGACGTGCTACAGACGCGAAATTTAACCGACAGGAAGAAGATGCTGTGATACACAAATGATTAGCTTTTCAGAGCATTCACACAAGGTTGGCGCCGGTGGTGACACCTACAACGTGCTGACATGAGGAAAGTTTCCAACCGATTTCTCATACACAAACAGCAGTACACCGGCGTTGCCTGGTGAAACGTTGTTGTGATGCCTCGTGTAAGGAGAAAAAATACGTACCATCACGATTCCGACTTTGATAAAGGTCGGATTGTAGCCTATCGCGATTGCGGTTTATCGTATCGCGACATTGCTGCTCGCGTTGATCGAGATCCAATGACTGTCAGCAGAATATGGAATCGGTGGGTTCAGGAAGGTAATACGGAACGCCGTGCTGGATCACAACGGCCTCGTATCACTAGCAGTCGAGATGACAGGTAGCTTATTCGCATAGCTGTAACGGATCGTGCAGCCACGTCTCGATTCCTGAGTCAACAGATGGAGACGTTTGCAAGACAACAACCAACTGCACGAGCAGTTCGACGACATTTCCAGCGGCATGAACTGTCAGCCCAGAGACCATGGCTGCGGTTACCCTTGACGCTGCATTACAGACAGGAGCGCCTGCGATGGTGTACTCAACGACGAACCTGGCTGCACGAATGGCAAAACGTCATTTTTCCGGAAGAATCCAGGTTCTGTTTACAGCATCATGATGGTCGCATCCGTGTTCGGCGATATCTCGGTGAACGCACATTGGAAGCGTGTATTCGTCATCGCCATACTGGCGTATCACGTGGCGTGATGGTCTGGGGTGTCATTGATTACACGTCTCGATCACCTCTTGTTCGCATTGGCGGCACTTTTAACAGTGAACGTTACATTTCAGATGTGTTACGACCAGTGGCTCTACCCTTCATTCGATCCCTGCGAAACCCTACACTTCAGCAGGATAAAGCACGACCGCATGTCGCAGGTCCTGTACGGACCTGTTGGACTGCTGCCCTGGCCAGCACATTCTCCAGATCTCTCACCAATTGAAAACGTCTGGTCAGTGGTGGCCGAGCAACTGGCTCGTCACAATACGCCAATCACTACTTTTGATGAACTGTGGTATCGCGTTGGAGCTGCATGGGCAACTGTACCTGTACGCGCCGTCCAAGCTCTGTTTGAGTCAATGCCCAGGCGTATCAAGGCCGTTGTTACGGCCAGAGGTGGTTGTTCTGGGTACTGATTTCTCAGGATCTATGCACCCAAATTGCGTGAAAATGTAACCATATGTCAGTTCTAGTATAATATATTTGTCCAATGAATAGCCGTTTATCATCTGCATTTCTTTTTGGTGTAGCAATTTTAATGGCCAGTAGTGTATGTTTGCTATCTAGCAGTTAAAATGCCTAAATCCTCGAAGACGTGCATAGCTGCGACCGTGAGTGTACACCATATATTCGTCCTATTGGTCGCTATTTTTTTCAATTAATACGTTCTTTCAAAGTGTTGGGTTACCCTAGAAAACTATTCGTTAAGACGTTATTGTATGGAAATATGAAAGATATGTTAGTAGACTGATTCGTTTGTTCCCAAGAGTAACAGTCAAAGGAAGAGCAAAAGTAGCTGAACTTCACTGTTTTAGCAGCTCAGTAATAGGTTTTTTTCCATTTCAAGTTTTCATCAATACGTAAACCCGAATATTTGGAGCATCCACCTTATTTACTGTGGTGCATCAGTTGTAGGGATGATTTTCTTGTAACGAACTGGGTATACGTAATTTTTAACATTTTGTACACCGGTGGAGCAGCAATCATAGCATAATCTTCGTGAAGAAATAATGAACAATCAGTCAGCTGTGAAATGGAAAGTTTATGTAAACCCCTTAACCATGGTTTCAACTTTGGTAAAAAGTCTTCTTCAGAAGGAAAATAGCGACAACTGGGTTACATGTTGCAGCGGTGGTACGTTTAAAGACAGCCGAAAGGCGTATTTTACTTGCGCCTATCGGTTATTTTTCTACGTACCTCCGCTACAACGTGTAACCCAGTTGTCAGTAATTTCCGTCTCAAGAAGACGGATTTGTAAATGTTGAAATCATGGTAAAGAGGTTTAAATGAACCTTCCGTTTTGCAGCTGATTTCCTGTTTATTATTTCTTCACGAACACTGGATTGGTTGGTAGATTTGGGGGAAGGGACCAAACAGAGACGTCATAGGTCCCATCGGCTTAGGGAAGCATGGGGAAGGGAGTCGGCCGTGCCCTTTCAAAGGAACCATCCCGGAATTTGCCTAAAGCGATTTAGGGTAATCACGGAAAACCTGAATCAGGATGGCCGAACGCGGGTTTGAAGCGTCGTTCTCCCGAATGCGAGTTCAGTGTGCTAACCACTGCGCCATCTCTCTCGGTCCGAACACTGGAGTGAATATAATACAGGGTGTTTCTAAATGAATGTCGGGGTTTTAACTCTTTATAATATTTATTACATTAAACTTACAGTTATAAATGATATGTGAAATGAAAGAGCAACTGAAACAGTTGTGTTTGGCACCAGCAAGATGGTGCGCCACCTCACTGGCAAACCGAAGTACGCGATTGGTTGAACTTCACTGTACCCAAGTTCTGGTTAGGCCGCAAGGGGCCCAATGATAGGGCTTGCTTTGCACGGCCTCCACGGTCACCCGACCTAACGCCATGCGATTTTTTCCTTTGAGGCTATATCAAGGATCGTGTGTACGTGCCTCCGCTACCAGCACACCTCCCTGAATTAAGAAACCGGATTGAAGCAGCGGTTGCTACAATCACTGAAGACACACTTATGAACGTTTGGGAAGAACTCGGCTATAGGCTTGATGTGTGCCGTGTCACAAATTGTGCTCACATTGGATTTTTATAAGGTTCTTGGTAAAACTGTTTGAGTTGCTCTTTCATTTGACATATAATTTATAACTGTAAGTTTAATATAATAAATATTATAAAGCGTTAAAACCCCGATATTCATTTATAAACACCCTGTATACAGGGTGTTACAAAAAGGTACGGCCAAACTTTCAGGAAACATTCCTCACACACAAATAAAGAAAAGATGTTATGTGGACATGTGTCCGGAAACGCTTAATTTCCATGTTAGAGCTCATTTTAGTTCCGTCAGTATGTAATGTACTTCCTCTATTCACCGCTAGTTGGCCCAATTGAAGGAAGGTAATGTTGACTTCGATGCTTGTGTTGACATGCGACTCATTTCTCTACAGTACTAGCATCAAGCACATCAGTACGTAGCATCAACATGTTAGTGTTCATCACGAACGTGGTTTTGCGTCAGTGCAATGTTTACAAATGCGGAGTTGGCAGATCCCACTTGATGTACGGATTAGCACGGGGCAATAGCCCTGGTGCGGTACGTTTTTATCGAGACAGATTTCCAGAACGAAGGTGTCCCGACAGGAAGACGTTCGAAGCAATTGATCGGCGTCTTAGGGAGCACGGAACATTCCAGCCTATGACTCGCGACTGGGGAAGACCTAGAACGACGAGGACACCTGCAATGGACGAGGCAATTCTTCGTGCAGTTGACGATAACCCTAATGTCAGCGTCAGAGAAGTTGCTGCTGTACAAGGTAAGGTTGACCACATCACTGTATGGAGAGTGCTACGGGAGAACCAGTTGTTTCCGTACCATGTACAGCGTGTGCAGGCACTATCAGCAGCTGATTGGCCTCCACGGGTACACTTCTGCGAATGGTTCATCCAACAATGTGTCAATCCTCATTTCAGTGCAAATGTTCTCTTTACGGACGAGGCTTCATTCCGACGGGTTCAAATTGTAAATTTTCACAGTCAACATGTGTGGGCTGACGAGAATCCGCACGCAATTGTGCAATCACGTCACCGAAACAGATTTTCTGTGAACGTTTGGGCAGGCATCGGTGATGTTCTTCCACGTACGCTCAATGGAGCACGTTATCATGATTTCATAGGGGATACTCTACCTGTGCTGCTAGAACACGTGCCTTTACAAGTACGACACAACATGTGGTTCACGCACGATGGAGCTCCTGCACATTTCAGTCGAAGTGTTCGTACGCTTCTCAACAACAGGTTCGGTGACCGATGGATTGGTAGAGGTGGACCAATTCCATGGCCTCCACGCTCTCCTGACCTCAACCCTCGTGACTTTCATTTATGGGGGCATTTGAAAGCTCTTGCCTACGCAACCCCGGTACCAGATGTAGAGACTCTTCGTGCTCGTATTGTGGACGGCTGTGATACAATACGCCGTTCTCCAGGGCTGCATCAGCGCATCAGGGATTCCATGCGACGGAGGGTGGATGCATGTATCCTCGCTAACGGAGGACATTTTGAACATTTCCTGTAACAAAGTGTTTGAAGTCACGCTGGTACGTTCTGTTGCTGTGTGTTTCTATTCCATGATTAATTTGATTTGAAGAGAAGTAATAAAATGAGCTCTAACATGGAAAGTAAACGTTTCCGGACACGTGTCCACATAACATATTTTCTTTCTTTGTGTGTGAGGAATGTTTCCTGAAAGTTTGGCCGTACCTTTTTGTAACACCCTGTATGAGTAGGTCAAGCGACAGGAGTGGGTAAACTGAAGTCCACGCAGACTGCGGAGAGAGCCACGAAGGGAACTCGTCTCGACCACGAGACAGACTCACCTCCGCTGGCCTGCGGAGCACACGCGTAGCGGGAAGGTTGGCAGTCAGTGTGAGTGGCGCGCTGGCGCCGCCCAGGCGGCGGCGGGCTTTCGCTTTTCAGCGCCGGGCTGGCAGGCTCGCGGGTGGCTGGCAGGCGGGCGCGGGTGCGGCCGCCGACAGACAAAGGCGCTAATGAGGACCGCCAGGCCGTTCGGAGCGGCCCACCTGCTTCGCTAAGTACGCTCGAGCGACGCACGCCGCGCCGCAGAGATCTCCACCCGCAAATTGGTCGGTGCTGAGCTCCTGCCAATTAAAATGGTAACGCCAAGGAGGACAGCTAATTACGGAGCGTTGCTTATTGTGCGTGTAACGTATAGTACGATTTAACTTTTTTTCAGGGTTTATCAGTCTCCAACTGGTTTCCAGCAACATCTTCCGTTAATTTCCTCAACGAACAAATTACGATGACAGTATCAAGTCAAAAACGGAGAAGGATATAAACAAAAACAATACACTTGAAGTTTCCACTAAACCGAATTCATCTACGCAGTCCAGTCACATTAATGTGACAACCGCCAATGTTCGAGGTGAACATGCAGTAACCACTCACAGATGGCAGGCGGCAGCACTAGCAGTGGAGGTTATACATAGTGGAGAAAAATTGTGTCAAAAATTTTTAACCCTAGATAGCTGGTGCCAGTGTTGTTGAGGTCTTCAGTCCAGAGACTGGTTTGATGCAGCTCTCCATGCTACTCTATCCCGTGCAAGCTTCTTCATCTCCCCGTACCTACTGCAACCTACATCCTTCTGAATCTGTTTAGTGTATTCATCTCTTGGTCTCCCTCTACGATTTTTACCCTCCGTGCTGCCCTCCAATACTGAATTGGTGATCCCTTGATGCCTCAGAATATGCCCTACCAACCTATCCCTCCTTCTAGTCAAATTGTGCCACAAATTTTTCTCCCCAATTCTATTCAATACCTCCTCATTACTTATGTGATCTACCCATCAAATCTTCAGCATTCTTCTGTAGCACCACATTTCGAAAGCTTCTATTCTCTTTTTGTCTGAACTATTTATCATCCACGTTTCGCTTCCATACATGGCTACACTCCATACAAATACTTTCAGAAAAGACTTCCTGACACTTAAATCTATGCTCGATGTCAACAAATTTCTCTTCCTCAGAAACGCTTTCCTTGCCATTCCCAGTCTACATTTTATATCCTCTCTACTTCGATCATCATCAGTTATTTTGCTCCCCAAATAGCAAACCTCGTTTACTACTTTAAGTATCTCATTTCCTAATGTAATACCCTCAGCATCACACAATGTAGTTCGACTACATTCCATTATCCTCGTTTTGCTTTTGTTGATGTTCATCTTATATCCTCCTTTCAAGACACTGTCCATTCCGTTCAGCTGCTCTTCCAGGTCCTTTGCTGTCTCTGACAGAATTACAACGTCATCGGCGAACCTCAAAGTTTTTATTTCTTCTCCATGGATTTTAATTCCTACTCCGAATTTTTCTTTTGTTTCCTTTACTGCTTGCTCAATATACAGATTGAATAACATAGGGTAGGCTACCATAGGGATAGGCTACAGCCCTGTCTCACTCCCTTCCCAACCACTGCTTCCGTTTCATGCCCCTCCACTCTTATAACTGCCATCTGGTTTCTGTACAAATTCTAAATAGACTTCCGCTCCCTGTATTTTACCCCTGCCACCTTCATAACTTGAAAGAGAGTATTCCAGTCAACATTGTCAAAAACGTTCTCTAAGTCTACAAATGCTAGAAACGTAGGTTTGCCTTTCCTTAATCTATTTTCTAAGATAAGTCGCAGGGTCAGTATTGCCTCACGTGTTCCAAAATTTCTGCGGAATCCAAATTGGTCTTTCCCGACGTCGGCTTCTACCAGTTTTTTCCATTCGTCTGAAAAGAATTCGCGTTAGTATTTTGCAACCATGGGTTATTAAACTGATAGTTCGGTAATTTTCACATTTGTCAACACCTGCTTTCTTTGGGCTTGGAATTATTATATTCTTCTTGAAATCTGAGGGTATTCCACCTGTCTCATACATCTTGCTTACCAGGTGGTTGAGTTTTCTCAGGGCTGGCTCTCCCAAGGCTATCAGTAGCGCTAATGGAATGTTGAGCCCGCATCTCGTGGTCGTACGGTAGCGTTCTCGCTTCCCACGCCCGGGTTCCCGGGTTCGATTCCCGGCGGGGTCAGGGATTTTCTCTGCCTCGTGATGGCTGGGTGTTGTGTGCTGTCCTTAGGTTAGTTAGGTTTAAGTAGTTCTAAGTTCTAGGGGACTGATGACCATAGATGTTAAGTCCCATAGTGCTCAGAGCCATTTGAACCATTTGGAATGTTGTCTACTCCTGGGGCGAACCAAAATTACTAATGCTGTGTAGGTCGACAACGCACAGTTTTTAAGCTACGAAAACTTGGCGCCACGAGCTCCGATTGGCCGTTGGATTGCCCTGTTGCCGGATGCTCTGGACAACACATGACCTCGAATGCTTTGCTTGCCGGAGATCGCGATGTATCCGAGGCGGCCAGCATGGTCGGTGGCAGCCCACCAGCCTTCCACTCTGAGGGCTTGGGAGCGAACCTACTGGGGTCCCGACATATCCATTTTAGTTTCATGATAAGACGTACTGGGAACAAACCCATCAACAGCTGTTAGTTCGCGTACAGAAATTTTTTACGAATGGTATCGGCCATGAAAGGGCCTTTTTGTAGCTAGGACATTGTTTACTTTAAGCAGGTGCTCGAACTGGCGACCCTCTGACGCGACACAAGCTTGTTAACGTCGAACGGTGTTTTGCCGAACACTTTCAAAGATGGCTGGCATTGCCCTGATGCGATGGGCGGCATGTTGAATGCGATCTTTTACTTCCTCATCGTTTCTAGGTGGTTCGCGTCCGGATGGGTGAACTAGAACCTTGAAGAATCCCCACAGGAAAAGTCTGGTGGCGTGAGGCGTGGTGATCGCTGGGGCCATTTCCGACGAGCAACTCTGCCAATTACCCGGCCGTGGAAGAGTTCATTTAAATATCCGCGCACAGCACAACTGTTACGTCCGGGTGCCCCATCAGGCTGCAACCAAATGCGTAGCCGTATTTCCAGGGGAACATCTTCCAGCAGGCCGGGTGAAGGTGAAGGTAATTTGCCCCGGTAAGTCGAGGGGGTAGACAGACCTGCCCAATCAGATGGTCACCCAAAATGCCTGCCCAAATGTTGAGCGAAAATCGTTCCTGGTGTCCGTGGACGTACGTGACGTGAGGATTTCCCCTCCCCAATAATGAATGTTTCGAGTGTTGTGAAGGCCATCCCGGTGGAGGATGCACTTGTCGGTAAATAACACAATGGCGGGAAAATGGGGATCTCGTGCAACACGTCGCAGAAACCACTGGCAAAACCATAGCCTGTGTTCATAGTCCTCCACAGGACTTAGTTCTTGGACAGGCTGGAAACTAAAAGGATGCTGGCCGTCATCCCTCTAAACATCTCAGACTAACCGATGAGTGACCCCCATGTCGTGTCCAACCGCTCGAGTACTTGTCGTAGGTGCTTCCTCAAAGGGGTCGAGAACAGTGGCTTCAGATGCAGCAGCCAGTCGTGTCCGAGGTCTTCCAGTATCACCACGATATCCCGCTACCGAGCCTGTTTCGCCAAGTCGTCAGTGAATTGCTGTAAACGTTTGCGGGTGTGGGTGGCGTCTTGCTCGCGTCTTGCTGGGTACCGTTCCTCATACAACCGTCGAGCTTCATTCGCATTACCGTCGGCTAGTCCATAAACTAAAATAATATCTCCTTGTTCTTCAAACGAATACTGTGCCGCCATGCTTACTGTCTGACTAAATTGCGGGTGACGTGTGTGTGCTCCGAAGCGAAGCTTACGGGTGAATGCTTCTGACGTGAGATGGAGACAAACAGTAAGACCTATTCGACACGTGTGCGTATCACGTTGGGGCAGTGACGGGGCGAGGGACGTTTATATCAACAACCATAGCGCTGCCCGTCAACTGACGAACGGCAACATGGGGATCCCAGGGCCAACGGGAGCGCGTGTCGCCAATTTTCCGTAGTTTAAAAGTGGTACGTTGTCGACCTACACAACTTTGATAATTTTGGTTCCTACTGGCATCAGCTATCCAGGGTTAAAATTTCGTGACACAATTTTTCTCCAACCTGTATATAGCGTGCCGGGGGCCATGGCAGTCTGTGCAGTCGGTCTCATAACGCGCTTAGAAAAGGGCATCATCATCGGCTTCCGGGATTAACTGTGTTAACTGTTCGCGCGTCGCCGTAGTTGAAGTATACCGCGCACTGTAAAATGGCGCTATCTAAAACCGGCGCGGAGGCAACTCTTGTGCACCACGGGCCACAGATGACAGGGATGAATGACGGCTGTGGAGATGTGTGAGAGTGAATAGACGTGCAGCTGATGAGCAGCTGACCGCCCAAATGAACCAAGGAGCTACCATCAGTGTCTCCTCAATGACAGTTTAGTGAATGTTGCTGACTATGAACTAGGCATCCCGTTCGAATGTGACTTAAATGACTGAATACAAGGCGCTTGTACTCCAGTGAACGCGTTAAGAATTAATATTTCACTAACCTAACTGTGATCTTGCAATTTCGCTAAAAAAAAGTGGATTTTATTTATAACTTCGTCGTAACATCTCTATTTACATATTTTGGTTACATATTTATGTAAGTATTATCTAATTTGCTATTACATAAAATCCGGGCTTTACTCATGAGCCTCAGAAGGAAGTGATTAGTTAGTAATATTACACGGGGAAAAAGTGAAATTAAGACAGTACAAAGATTTTGAAATACTTAGTGTTTTGACGCTCATCTTGTAGACTAATCTCGTGTGCAATGTACATGTCTGTATAGTCTGTATAATCAGAAACCACTCTGAACATTACTTGAATCCAAAAACTGCAGCTTGTGCTGGTTGCGCTTTTGCGCTTACCATCAGTCTGCTGTACGGGTTCTTACCAAAAATTCTGAAAATTCACGTAATATACACTGATGAGCAAGAACATTACGACCATCTATCTAGCAGCCGGTATATCCACATTCAGTACCGATAACAGCGGCGACGCATCGTGGCATGGAAGCAACGAAACCTTGGTAGGTCACTGGAGGGGGTTGGCACCACATCTGCACACACAAGTCACGTAATTCCCGTAATTTCCGTGAATGCAGGCGATGAGCTCTAATGCCACATTCAGTGACATCCGAGACGTGTTCGACCGGGTTCAGATCTGGTGAGTGTGTGTGTGTGTGGGGGAGGGGGGGGGGGGGGGGGGGGGACAGCACAGCAATTGGAACTAGCCACTGTTTCTTGAACCAGTCCATTACACTTTTGGCCTTGTGACATGGCATAGCATCTTGTTGAAAAATTGCACTGCCATCGTGAAACATCATCATCATGAAGGGGTGTACTGCAAACAGTGTAAGATACTCCTTGACCGTCATGATGCCTTGAACGAGCTGCACTAGACCCATGGATGCCCACGTGAATGTTCCCTAGAGAGTAAGGGGTTCGACGCCAGCTTGTCTCCATACCACTGTACAGATGACGCATTCGCGCCCTCCCATCGGCATGATGAAGAAGGTATCGGGATTCATCAGACCATGCAACGCTCTGCCACTGTGCCAGTGTCCAGTGCCGATGGTCACTTGCCCTTTTCAGTCGTAGTTGCCGATGTCGTGGTGTTAGCATTGGCGCATGAATGGGTCGTCGGCTGTGGAGGCCCATTGTTAGGAGTGTTCGGTGCACTGTGTTTTCAGATTCACTTGTACCCTGCCCAACATTAAAGTCTGATGTTAGTGCCCCCACAGTTCGCCACCTGTCCTGTTTTACCAGTCTGCTCAGCCTACGACGTCCGACATTGTACTGAGGGATGGTCGGCCAACCTCAAGACTTCTGCACGTGGCATCACACTCGTTTCCCCAGGTACTGAAGACACCACACCACTTCACTCCACTCCACACAAGTCGTGCAGTTTCCAAAATGCTCGGGCCGAGCCTTTGGGCCATCACGATCTGCTCTTCGTCGAACTGGGATAGATTGCGCGCCTTCCCCACGGACAGCAAACTCACTGGTAGCACATGCACCGTGCGTGGGTCTGCCCAGCAGCCATTTCTAGCCATTGACGCTCTATCCCCTGGACGGCTTTATATCGATATGCTCACAATGTTCTGGCTGATCGCTCTACGAGTACAATACTGCTTCCGACGTTGTGAAATGTGCGTTCAATATATTTGTGCGTGGTGGTGCAGTTACACAGGGTATGGAATCATTGTGTGACCTTTTGCAGACTGTGAGCTTACATAAGCACGTGGTTGCAAAAACAAGGAAGATCTAGAAAAATAAGACACGTAGAGTGGTCCAGCAGAGATATAAGCCCGCGACCGGCGATATCGCGACACTTCACCTGAAGATGATGGAGAATTATTCCATCGAAACGTTGCTACGAGACGACGATGCTACTCGGCTGACAACCCGTGAAGACTTCATATACGTAGACACGAGTATTTTTAATAGCTTGGTCCGTTAGGATACTAATCCATTTACAGAATACGAAGATGTGTTCTAAACCTCATTAATCAATATCGAAATTGAAGCTGAGCACAGAATCAATAAATCGCTTACCTCGCAATACGTAGGCTAGTGGCAACACTGTTTTGGAGACATTATGCAAGGGAATCTACTATTGTCGCTGATAGCACACGTTGTTGACATACCTATATTACCTCCGAGCAAATTGACTCGCCCGTCCCACGTCACCGGCGCACAATCCACAGTCACATGTGAGCGAGCGGTCTGACGTAGCTGTGTCACTATGTTTTCGAAACAGGAACAACGGAGTTGGATCAAGACTGAATGTGCCACAGGTCGTACAGCACGACAGTGTCATCAAGGTCTGTAAGAGGCGTGCGGGGAATCGGCATTGCCGTACAGAACAGTGACGCGTTGGGTAAAAGCCTTAAACGAAGGTCGGCAAACTGTGGCAGACATGCATCGAGCAGGTCGTCTTAGCGTCTCTGAAGAAGAAGTTCATGCTGTTGCCGCGTTAGTGGACAGTGATCGACGCAATGCGATTCGTGAGCTCGCCCACGAAACAGGATTAGCACATCCGACAGTGCTTCGCATCCTGAAGGAATGCCTGGGCATGCGAAAAATTGCATCACGATGGGTTCCGCATGACTTGGCAGAAATGCAGAAATTGATGCGTTACGACGCTGCTCAGAGTCACTTGAAGCATTATGAGGCCTTCTTACGCCGTATCGTAACACTGCATGAGGCATGGGCCACATTGTACGAGCCAAAACTGAAACGCCGATCCCTACGAATTGAGTCATTATGGGTCGCCGCGAAAGTTTAAAGTGCGTCAGAGCCCCAGTATGGTGAAAGTTATGGTGAGTCTCGTGTACGACTGTGATGGTGTTATCCTAATGCATTACGTTCCACCACGGCAGACTGTCAGTGCACAATATTACTGTTAGTTTTTGGAGCATCACCTGCGACTACCTTTGCAAAAGAAGCGGCGACACTTTTTGCGCAACCCACTTATCATTTTGCACGACTACGTGCGGGCGCATACAGCGCAAGCTGTGACTGCTTGTTCGGTCGATAGGACCGGGAAGTACTGTACCATCCACTATACTCCCCGGACTTGAGTCCTTGTGACTTTGATTTGATTCGGAAGATGAAGGAACCACTTCGTGGAATTCGCTTCTGAACTGTTCCAGAGATTCCACAGGCAGCAGACAGCTCCATTCGCACCATCAACAGAACAGGCTGTGCTAACGGTATACTACGCCTTCCACATCGCTGGCAACAGATTCTACACAACGCTGGTGACTACTCTGGAGGGCAGTAACAGGTGCAAACATGTAACTCTTTTGTATAGGTTGTGAATAAATAGTTGCCACTATTTAGGTTCCAACCCTCGTACCTAAAAGTGTGATACCAAACAATTGAACTGACTTGTTACAGAATGAGAGGGGCTTTTAGTGTGAAGAAAGATCATGGGTGCTTATATAATGTATGTATATTCTGATCCACGTGGACGCACGAGACAGACCTGTCCACAGAGCTACAGTCTGGAACCGAGCGACCGCTACGTTCGCAGGTTCGAATCCTGCCTCGGGCATGGATGTGTGTGATGTCCTTAGGTTAGTTAGGTTTAATTAGCTCTAAGTTCTAGGCGACTGATGACCTCAGAAGTTAAATCACACAGTGCTCAGAGCCATTTGAACCATTTTGTCCACAGAGAGCTGAATTCCTTTTCCAGTCGGAATTCTAAGTAACAGCGAATGATTTATCGTGCCTCACAGCGACATTGGAGAAACAAGTTTCTCCCACATAAATGCAGCCGATTACATGTTCAATGGTTTGCTTAAGCCAATTGCATGTAGCGATCTCACTAACAGATATGTAGCACCATGATGGGAATCAGCAAGCTGCGACCACATTACCGACTACACGACAAACACATGAGGCAAACGTACGAGTAACTGAGCCACACCAACCCAGTTCAAAACGAATTGTCGCGACAAGCCCTCTGACTGGCCGCCACAAACCAACGAGCTTCCCGCGAAACATGTCACACGTGGAACTAGGCCACATAGACACGGAAGATGGTACACCAACGTAACCACGTGCGTGCTTGTTTGGATAAAACAGGATAGTGTAACATTAACGTATCAATAAGTCGAGGCAAAAGGCAGATGCGTTTCAAGCGCAGTATTTACTGTTGTCAGAGGACGGACCCATGTGAGATGTCTGCGGGGATGGTGCAAGAGAGCTGTGACTGTGCTACGAAGCCTGACTATCCCTTACTAGTCCACCGAATCGGTACTCACGCTGCTCAAGGAATCCGAATCACTGCTGCATACTAAGGATTCTACTTGAAAGCTACATAATCCTAAATTGTCACTGATATAACTCAAAATGACTTGCAAAGAACATAGTACGCATTTATCTCTGAACACTATTATCTCTATCTAAATGTGAAACGAAAGTTATAACCTTTATAAATAAGGACTCAGTACGATTGAAAAACCGTGCTAGAAGACTGTAGTATCTAACAAGGGTCTGACATCAAACATCCAGGTTGTGTTTTAACTGTTAACACAGATATCGATGTCATAATAAACACAGTGAATTCAAACAGATGTGTGGTACAATTACAAAAATTACTGAAGAGCAAGACAAAACAGAAAAAAGCGTGAAAATCTGTCAAAATAATGGCGATTCTGACCGAGCTATACGGAAGTGAAACGTTGGAACTTACAGAAAAGGAAACATTGATGCCACAATCTGCTGAAATCAAGTTACTGACAGCTGTAAATAGGTGCTCTAGGGAGGACACAGTAAGAAATGAAATCATACACTGGACATTGAAACTATACTGTGTATTTGGTAAAGTGTATGAGCGCAAGAAACGCTAGAGTGAGCACCTTACATATCGTCACAGAGCCCACTCTAAAAACCTGGAAATATCGGCCTGCTGGCAGGAAAGACTCTGGAAGACCGAGAATAACGGCGGATGCCGGAACAGGATAATGTGACTAGTCCTTCATTGGAGATCATGATAAAAAGGCTAAAACGTGAAGCATTCGTGTGTTGTCCTAAAGTACAGGAATTTGTAGAATGAGTTAGGTTTTGGTCTCTTCTGTTATAATCAAGTTGGTCTCGTACAATTTCGATATTTTATCAAATCCAGAGAATTAAACATATTTCTAATATGTTGCACTTTGAGTGCCACGAACAGTTTCATGTCATAATAATTTAGTACACTGTACGAAAAGTAAACCATATTTCACTTATATTTCTACAGTTTACAAACTTCAGAAAGTCATTCGCTGCTAGTAAACATACGCACAGGGTGATGAGGAGGCCCTACCGTTGTCTTTTTATGCATCCCGGATTTCTGCATCTGGCTTTCAAAAACCACTCGCGAGATTTTCAACTCCTCGCTCGCTACGCGCCGCCTATTACTCCTACAGAAAAAAAATGAACGAGACATTTTCGTAGGAAATTGAATGTAGTTAAATTTTGTACTGGGATTCTGTTGCGTTAGAGGCTGTAGTTTTCGAGTGATTCAAGAAAAGTGACTTTCAGACGCACCCCAACTCCCACACTCAGCACCCACAAGTCATGATGTCTAGTATGTTGTTCATGACACTCCCTGCTACTTTTTTTTTTTTGGTCATCAGTCTACTGACTGGTTTGATGCGGCCCGCCACGAATTCCTTTCCTGTGCTAACCTCTTCATCTCAGAGTAGCACTTGCAACCTACGTCCTCAATTATTTGCTTGACGTATTCCAATCTCTGTCTTCCTCTACAGTTTTTGCCCTCTACAGCTCCCTCTAGTACCATGAAAGTCATTCCCTCATGTCTTAGCAGATGTCCTATCATCCTGTCCCTTATCCTTATCAGTGTTTTCCACATATTCCTCTTCTCTCCGATTCTGCGTAGAACCTCCTCCTTCCTTACCTTATCAGTCCACCTAATTTTCAACATTCGTCTATAGCACCACATCTCAAATGCTTCGATTCTCTTCTGTTCCGGTTTTCCCACAGTCCATGATTCACTACCATACAATGCTGTACTCCAGACGTACATCCTCAGAAATTTCTTCCTCAAATTAAGGCCGGTATTTGATAATAGTAGAATTCTCTTGGCCATAGCGAGTCTGCTTTTGATGTCCTTGCTCCGTCCGTCATTGGTTATTTTACTGCCTAGGTAGCAGAATTCCTTAACTTCACTGACTTCGTGACCATCAATCCTGATGTTAAGTTTCTCGCTGTTCTCATTTCTACTACTTCTCATTACCTTCGTCTTTCCCCGATTTACTCTCAAACCATACTGTGTACTCATTAGATTGTTCATTCCGTTCAGCAGATCATTTAATTCTTCTTCACTTTCACTCAGGATAGCAATGTCATCAGCGAATCGTATCATTGATATCCTTTCACCTTGTATATTAATTCCACTCCTGAACCTTTCTTTTATTTCCATCATTGCTTCCTCGATGTACAGATTGAAGAGTAGGGGCGAAAGGCTACAGCCTTGTCTTACACCCTTCTTAAAACGAGCACTTCGTTCTTGATCGTCCACTCTTATTATTCCGTCTTGGTTGTTGTACATATTGTGTATGACCCGTCTCTCCCTATAGCTTACCCCTACTTTTTTCAGAATCTCGAACAGCTTGCACCATTTTATATTGTCGAATGCTTTTTCCAGGTCGACAAATCCTATGAAAGTGTCTTGATTTTTCTTTAGCCTTGCTTCCATTATTAGCCGTAACGTCACTCTCGTCCCTTTACTTTTCCTAAAGCCTAACTGATCGTCACCTAGCGCATTCTCAATTTTCTTTTCATTCTTCTGTATATTATTCTTGTAAGCAGCTTCGATGCATGAGCTGTTAAGCTGATTGTGCGGTAATTCTCGCACTTGTCCCTGCTACTACTGTACAAAAATTTGCGATTGAACGAATTATTTCCCACATGTGGCCTTTTTTGGTTTTCAATGAGTGGCCTTATTACGCCACAAGCTTAGCTGAGCACTTAAAAATTGTGAAATGGACGTTTGTGTAAATTTTGTCTATCAGTTATGTGAATTTTAGCGGTTTAAAGTAAACAATTACAGCATTGTATCCGCAGTTCTTCTGACTACGAAACAATTGTGTTTGTACGGGCCACGTTTGGATCGAATTGTCAACGTAATTAGTTTTAGCTAAGGTTCACAGAAGTCGTTTTTCTTTTGTATCCTTCATCGACACGTTTAAATTAATAATGTTAACGAAATAGCCGATTAGGCTGGTGGCGTAATAGCCCACAGTAGAGACCAAGAAAGGTCGAATGTTGGGGATAGTTCACGTAGCCGAAAATATTTTTTCAGTGGTAGAAGGGAGTGCCACGAGGAACACACTACAAATCCTGACCAGTGAAGGACGAGAGAGAGGTTGGACGTGCGGCTGAAAGTCATTTTACAAATGTTTCCTGAATAAATCGAAAACCATGGCCTCCAGCGAAAACCTATTCCATTACTAAATTTAAGAACATTTCATACGAAAGGATCCTGCTCATTTTTTCTGTACTGCTAATATCTTGCATGTAGTGAGCGAGAGAATATGAAAATCTCGAGCGTTGTTTTTGAAGGCCAGGTATAGAATTGTGGGTCGCACAAAACGACTTCGGAAGGGACAGCTGAATCGCCCTGTATATTTCTTTGCTCGCCTGAATTTCTGAACTTTTTTACGTTATTTTTGTGAAGATAAGTGGTTTCCTTCTGACGTAATGTGAAAATAATCACTCAGAAACTAATAATTATGATGATAAAAGAGAGTCTGTGACATTTGCATGGGGCGACACCTGTGTGGAGACGGAATCTGCTGACATTTTTGCGAGATAAAGGCACATCATGTAGTTTGCTCCTTTCACATTAACTTGTTTCGTAAAATCACAACCAAAGTACTAAATTCCATCCTAACCTAGTTCTCGCGTTAAGCTACTGATCTGTCTGTAGCCACATTCAGGTTTTCTTAGGTTACCATTCGTTGTCTTCGCCGCCTCACAACCGAACAATCACCATCCAATGTCACCTAGACCTCGGCTAAGCTACAAATCATTCTCTCATCACAGCCAGGTCTTTTTATTTCGCATTCTTCGGCTTCGCCACGTCACAAACAAACTATCACTGGCTTAGACCTCGGGCTAAGCTACAAATCAATCTGTCACCACAGCCAGGCTTTTTGCTTTCACATTCGTTGGCTTTGCAATCTCATAGCCAAATTCTCACCATCCAACGAGGGTTACCCAGCCTTTTTTTTCTTCAACAATTGTTTATTGATCATAATGAGAAATCCACACACGAATGAATGGTGTTTTATTTACACACCCTATTTTTCCACGTAATCTCCATCCCTTCTACAGCCTTCCTCCTGCACGAACAAAAGCGTTTATGCCCGGTCAGTACCAGCCCTTGTCCTGGTGGCGGAGCCACTGCTTCACTGTATGAATCACCTCCTCATTGTTCTCATAATGTCTTCCACGAATGGCGTCCTTTAATGGCCAAAAAAAGTGGAAGTCCGAGGGGGCTACGTCGGGGCTGTAGGGTGGATGGGGTAACATTGTCCAACCCTGTTTTGGGATGTGTTCAGCAGTCCTCAGACTTGTGTGGAGCCGAGCGTTATCGTGTTGCAGCAAACCATCTCCAGGATTGCTGCGGTGCCGAAGTCGCCAGAAGTGCGTCTTGAGCTTTGTTAATCTGTTGACGTATGCTTCTGAATTAATGGTACCGCCTCTTGGCATCACATCGATAAGAATCACAACTTCACAGTCCCAGAACACGGTGATCATGACCTTACCGGCTGGAAGCAGTTGCTTTGAATTTTTTCTTCTGTGGCGAGTGGGAATGGAGTCATTGTATCGACTGTCGCTTAGTTTCGGGCTCAAAATGGTGAATCCAAATTTCATCACCTGTCACAATCCGGGACAAGGCGTCCCGTTCAGCTTCAAAACGTTGCAACAAATAAAGAGAAACGTTTTTCCTGTGCGGCTTGGGATCCACCATTGGGCGCCATAGGACCCATCTTAACCAAAAATGTGGAAACCTGCATCCATACTTCCTTTGCTGATTGACAGATGCAGCACCAACTGCAGAGTCGTAATGCGTCTGTCCTCGCGAATGACATCAGCTCGCTGCATCATGTCAGGTGTGACAGCCGTGGATGGTCTCCCCGACCGTTGCAAATCGTGGAGCTCCGCCGAACCGCCCTCTGATGACCTCACCATCCGTGCCCATCCACTAACTGAACTTCTGTCGAGAGCAGATGCTCCATAGACTCCGCACAAGCGTTTGTGAATATTCCCCACAGTTTCTTTCTCTGCAGTGATAAATTCAATGACAGCACGTTGCTTGTAACGTACATCACCTACAGAGGCCATTTTGCAACTGTCCTGCACGTATGTTATCTGTCAGAAGTGACGGAAACTTTGCGCACTCACTCAGGAGACTTCAGATAATACATACGGAACGTTTCGCATTTGTAGCATTGTTTTCAGCTGAGAAAAAAAAATGCCGTGCATTACTTTCTGGGCAACCCTCGTAGATCTCAGGGTAAGCTATGGATCAGTCTATCTCCACAGCCATACTTTTTGCTTTCACATTCGTTGGCTTCGTCATACCGCAACCAAAATATCACCACCCAGACTAACGTATACCTTGGGCTAAGCTACAGATCAGCCTGTCACTACAACCATCTGCGAAAAGCCGCTGATCCCAGCAAGAGCCCAGGCTTGGCAGGAATGTGTCTGTGCAGAAGTGTTCCAACCACACAAAGAAAGTATAATGTATGTCTTAAATGAGAAAAACAAGCAGCCCGTCAGAGCATCGAAACAGGCAGGAAATCTTCTGTGTGCTGATTTAGAAAGTCCTAAACCTCCTACATGTTTTCTCTCAACGATATTGTCTCCAGCTCCTGGGATCAGAAGAGCTTTAGTCCCACAAGTCATTATTTTTGTGTCACAATGACTCATGTGTACAACACAACTATGGAAAAAGAATACTCTTCATCGTCACCACAACATCTATGTTATCAACGTAACACATCATTTCAATAAATTATGAAGATAAACTATATAGCCATGACAGTCAGATCAACAAATTAAAATGTGTTGTACAAGTACAGAACTTCACATGGTTTGAGAGAGAAGATTCTAAACAAAAAGGCAGGAAGTGTACCAAAAGACCCATGTAAGCTGGCACACATCTGAGGATTTCTTAGCGAAACATGGAGATACTGTGGTTTAGTCATGAAATTCTAACTACATAGAAAGTATGAAAGGGCTGTGTGGGGTGGTTTTTTTTCCACAAAATGTGAGAGGATGAGAATCCGGAAAGCAGCTGCTGAGGCTTTAAAATCTGGCGGACATACGTATAAAACAGCATCGTATTCCGATGAAGACTGTGAGCATGATCGTTCTTTACCGTCATCAGTTACGAGCAGCATTTAACCGTCTTTAAACCCATAACCTTAATAAAAGTTTGATGTACGTAATTTGGAATTCTTATCCAACAATGGGGTTTAATGCGCTACGACCCTTTCAAACTTGGTATGTTACATATTCAGGGCAGAATAATGTAGTCAATCCAGAGGCAAACGAAAGACAGAAGATGTGAAATATAGATTTTACAAGCTGTAATAAGGCAAACAAAGAAGCATTTGACTGAAAATACGAAGCTAGATGGCAGAAAAAAGTAAAGAAGGAATGTAATCTACTGCAGACGTCTACGAATTGAAGTCCTTTGAGTTTGTAGAATAAAAATAGGAGAATCTAAAGTTATAATGAAAAAGTGTATGTTAGAGGCAAATAAAAACTTTGAAATCCGTTTTCTCATAATAATTTTTTCTTCATTGGGTACAAATATTCCTGGAACTTTGCGTCAGACATCGCTGAGATTTCCTGCAGCTTTTCCTTTGTAATGAATGAACAAACAGATACACATTTCACTTTGTAAGTTTATTAGTTTTGATTCAGGATCAACTGCTTCAAGATTTTAACAAATAATAAGTTAAATGTTTAAATAAGTCAGAAAAGATTTTTAAAACATCAGCGAGGCTAAATGTTCATTGTACTGGAAAAGGTGCAAGCTGTTTCAAGTTTCTAGCTTCAAGTGATTTCTTCCCCCCCCCCCCCCCCCCCAACATTTTTTTTGCTAAATGATATCAAAGTTCCCTGCAAATAAGCAGTGGTAAAATAGAAGAATCTGTCTGTTTCCCATTAACTGAAGTGCCCATTACCGTAGTTAGCTCAGTCAGCTGAATCAGCGAGGCTGGATAAACTTTATTATCGCCAAAATGTCGTATATTCTCAGTCATCATTTGTACTGTACTCCATGCATATTATTTGCTAGTGAATCTTCCGGGTTGTACGGTTGTGGTCCAGAGCTGCGTTGGACATTACAAAGGTTCTCCTGGTTCCATTAAGTCTTGCTGGCTGACGGTTGGTAAGTCGCTGAGCGACATAAATATCTTGAAAAAAAGGGTTGTGGTACAAGGTTGCATGCGATCATCAAAGAAAATTCTTGTTAAAAATAAAACTTAGCTACAGAACTATTGTGTTTCAAAGATAAAATTTCTCTACCGATTCTCTTTGGCTACTGTCCATATACCACTAAGTTCCACGACTGCTTTTTTTCCTGTTAAAATTGTGCCAATGTTTACATATTTCGATGGATTCTCAATATGGTTCTCGGAAATCTTCAGTTCATAGTTTTATGACTGGAGAGGATACTGTATTACAGCTGATTTTTCTACTTTCCCTTGTCGATAAAGACTTTTGTTTTGCGTCAGAGTTAAAAATAGATGTAAATGTCGTGTAACTAGGCCCTCCCGTCGGGTAGACCGTTCGCCGGGTGCAAGTCTTTCGATTTGACGCCACTTCGGCGACTTGAACGTCGATGGGGATGAAATGATGATGATTAGGACAACACAACACCCAGTCCCTGAGCGGAGAAAACCTCTGACGTAGTCGGGAATCGAACCCGGGCCCTTAGGATTAACATTCTGTCACGCTGACCAGTCAGCTACCGGGGGCGGACGCTTCACAGGTGCATTCACGCTTTTCTTTGTTGTTCTAATGTGAACGTAACCACACGTACATGGAGTTTAACACAGTCCACATGTCGTCAGAGGCGGGCTTTTATCGTTCAGTGATCTAAGTACTTGATCTATTTTCTTTGTTGCTCTAAAAATCGGTCCGGTGTCATGCTTCTGTAGACCATTACCGATATGATCAGTTCCTTTTTTTTTTTTTTTTTTTTTTTTTTTTTTTTTTTACAATGGGAGAGAAACTGCGCAATTTCCACCATTGGTTTTCATGTTTGTCCTTTGGCCTTCTATAATTTGGTCACAGAACTGTGTTTACTGCTTTTTCTGAATAGACATTTTTCTAGAAAACCTGCTTCAGATGGCCTAACACGGCTTGTAAGTGTTCCGCCGTGCAAGTTCTTTTGGCTTTGTCGTCAAGACCTTTAATTACACTCCTGTTTTGCCGTGGGTGACAGTTGCCGGTCTTACGCGAATATGTGTCTGTGTGTAGCACTTTGCGAAAAACTTTATGTTTCAACTTTCCATCGGTCTGTCTGATAGCCAAAACATGGTAAACTGATTTTTTTTTTATTTATATTATTTAAATGAAGAAAGAAATCGCCTAAGACTTCTTTTTCTCGCGCCCAAACCATATATGTATCATTCACAAACTGTCAACACGGTAAAAGTGCTGCTACAGTCTTTACTATCACCTACAGACTCCGCTGCGCACTAGGTGATAGTTTCTCATATTGTAAACGAATACTATCCGTGGTAGTGACTCTGCGCTGGAGAGACACGAACAGAAATAACGGGAGCCACCTTGAAGCCGTTCGCTGCGCCGAAGGCCACCCTTTTGTCTGTCTCAGCGGCCCTTCCGCGACGGCGCCGCGTCGTTTGTTCAGCTGTTGAAACAGTGACACGACCGAGCGCCGTCGGGGTTCGGAATTTTAAACGTTCCGCGGTAGGAGCCGGCAGTGGCGGCTCTCGCCAGCGCAGAGCCACGCTATTGGTACTGCTTCCTCCTTTCATCGAGCCGCTTTGATGTCTGCGGGACCGGAAAGACGTACGTTGAGAACATCAAAAGGATCGATCCACCTTCACAGGTCAGTGAGACGGGACAGAAATATACTGTGCGCGTGGGGCGCAATCCTTCCAGTGCGCTTCGGATGCACTTGTTACGTGCGTCGTCTATTCCATTCAACTGCCACCCATCTACCCCTCTCTTTCCCCATGCGCAGAATCCTCCCAGTGCACTTCGGATGCACTTGTTATGCGCACCGTCCATTTAACTGCCCCTCCTCTCCCCTTGCCCCCTCCCAACGTGAAGTGATTCCTCCCTGCGTTTTGTCTGAAGTAACGAAAGTTTTCGGAGAGGTGATTCAATTGAATTAAATTAAATGATATTTACAGGATGTTTCACAATTAATGTTACATACCTCTAGAGGTTGTAGAGGAGGCTTAATAGATCAAGTTTTCCATGGGAACCCATGTCCGGAAACGTTTCGATTCCATGTTACAGGGAAAACAAAAGCTACTCAATTGCGCGCTATATCTTTCTTATGGAGTTCGCCTGTTGTGGTAGGCTAACCCACGTTCATGAGTTGTACGATGACAACGATGTCATATGATGTCCTCTGTTTCCACCTGCCCTGTTTTCATGCTTTCTGGTGATGCGTGAGTTACCATTACGATGACCAGTACTGCAGTAACAGGATGGCTCAAAATAGCTCTGAGCACTATGGGACTTAACATCTGAGGTCATCAGTCCCCTAGAACTTAGAACTACTTAAACCTAACTAACCTAAGGACGAAACTTCCTGGCAGATTAAAACTGTGTGCCTGACCGAGACTCGAACTCGGGACCTTTGCCTTTCGCGGGCAAGTGCTCTACCAACTGAGCTACCGAAGCACGACTCACGCCCGGTACTCACAGCTTTACTTCTGCCAGTACCTCGTCTCCTACCTTCCAAACTTGCCCGCGAAAGGCAAAGGTCCCGAGATCGAGTCTCGGTCGGGCACATAGTTTTAATCTGCCAGGAAGTTTCATATCTGCGCACACTCCGCTGCAGAGTGAAAATCTCGTTCTGGAAACATCCCCCAGGCTGTGGCTAAGCCATGTCTCCGCAATATCCTTTCTTTCAGGAGTGCTAGTTCTGCAAGGTTCGCAGGAAAGCTTCTGTAAAGTTTGGAAGGTAGGAGACGAGGTACTGGCAGAAGTAAAGCTGTGAGTACCGGGCGTGAATCGTGCTTCGGTAGCTCAGTTGGTAGAGCACTTGCCCGCGAAAGGCAAAGGTCCCGAGTTCGAGTCTCGGTCGGGCACACAGTTTTAATCTGCCAGGAAGTTTCATATCAGCGCACACTCCGCTGCAGAGTGAAAAACTCATTCTGGAAATATCCCCCAGGCTGTGGCTAAGCCATGTCTCCGCAATATCCTTTCTTTCAGGAGTGCTAGTTCTGCAAGGTTCGCAGGAGAGCTTCTGTAAAGTTTGGAAGGTAGGAGACGAGGTACTGGCAGAAGTAAAGCTGTGATTACCGGGCGTGAGTCGTGCTTCGGTAGCTCAGTTCGTAGAGCACTTGCCCGCGAAAGGCAAAGGTCCCGAGTTCGAGTCTCGGTCGGGCACCCAGTTTTATTCTGCCAGGAAGTTTCATATCAGCGCACACTCCGCTGCAGAGTGAAAATCTCATTCTGGTAACCTAAGGACATTACACATCCATGCCCGAGGCAGGATTCGAACCTGCGACCGTAGCAGTCGTGCGGTTCCGGACAGAAGCGCCTAGAACCGCTCGGCCACCGCGGCCGGCCGCAGTAACAGGATGCCTGATACACGTTCGCAGAGTACACGGACATGTTGTTAATTTACGGGAGAGCTCGCCGTAATGGAGGAGAAGTTCAATGTCTGTACCAATGTGTGACTCCACCTCATCCCATGTTTGCCGCGGGAAATAGGGAAATTCACAAGCGGTAGAGCAAACTATGGTGCTCCAAGAAAGCGCTGCACTGTCATATTAGAAGAGGCAGTGCTTCATCTGGTTGAAGAGTGCCCATCGACAAGTTCTCGAGCCTTTGTAAACGATCTGCATGTGTCTCACGCGTCCATATGGCGTTCGCTGCACATCAGCCTCAGAGGGTACACGCCATGCTCCCGGCGGATTTTATGCCACGTGTCAATTTATGTTCTCAATTTTTACACCGTTGTGTGGAGTTTCCTCAGTTTCCAAGACGAATTCTGTTCAAACACGAAGCGTATAGCCACTTTTTGGATGAAGAAAACCTCAAAGCCACGTGTACACGAAGTTTTAAGCACAGCTTTGGCATCAGTGTCTCGGAAGGTATCTGCAATAGTCGTGTGATCGGGCCGCACGTCCTTCCTCCCCAGCTAACGGTGCCAAGTACTTGATATTCCTGCAACAAGTGCTGTCACATTTTTGGAAAATGTACTGTTGGAAATTCGGCATGGATTTTGGTTTCATCATCATGGCGCGACTGCACATTTTGCAATTCGCGTCTGAAACAATCCGAACATACCAGGACAGGTGAATCGGTCGAGGTGGACCACATGCTTGGCCACCAAGGTCTCCAGATTTAACTCCTTTGTACTTTTTCTTGTGGGACCACATGAACAGCCTTGTTCACGAGACCCCTGTCCAGTCGGAGGAAGATGTGGTTGCGTAGATCATGGCTCCGGAGGAAGTGATTAACCATACACCACGCATGTTGGACAGAGTTTATGCGAACTTACTGCGCAGATACACTGTAAGCACCGAACTTGGTGGTCGTCGTATCGAACAGCTGTTGTAAGAGCACAGTAAATAGGAGTGAAATCTGTACGTCTTAGTTTCCTTGCAACACGGAAAAAGTCATTTCGAGACATGGGTTTCTCTGTAAAATTTGATCTGCTAAGTCCCCTCTACAATTTCTAGAGGTACGTAACATGAATTATGAAACACCCTGTATGTAACGGATGCAGAGAACAACCACCACGAGAAGGCATCACTTCGTTTGATGGTGGTAGGTGATTCTGTTATCGCGCAGGGTTCGTACTTCGGACATAAAGTAGGTACGTTCAGTACAGAGTGCTGTATGAGAATATTTGACCTTTTCTCTATCACCATCGATAAAAATAATATAGCAGGGCCTGTGTCTTAGCGGTATTGAAGAGCGACAACGTCATTGTCAGGAGACCAATGTCCGATTCATCCTCAGCATGACATGCACAAAAATTACTGCAAGATACTTTAAAACACTGGTAATGTATCTCAGGACCGTTTTGTACTCTGTCAAATGCAAATTAATGGCTGAAGAATTGGTTGCCGACTTCGCTGTTCCAGTCGTTGAATATTCCGAAAAATATTGAATGAATACAAATGCATGTCAATATTCGAGGAAGGGAAAGTATTTTGTAAATCATTACAGCAGAAGAGGTCACACTCACTCTGTTAATCTTATTTAAAGTCAGCGAAAAACACGCACACTGGCAGACACTTGCAGAGTAACTCAACTACTCTTCGAAGCCGGAAGACGAGATAGAAGTGAGCTATCATCGCTGGTACCTTTCATAGGACATCTACGTTTTACAATATCGATTCAAACAAAACTTGTGCTTACGTAATTACAGAAGGAAGGAGCACATACTTACTAGAGACAGGCTCTATCATTAGTATCAATAAGAAAAACGTGCGTATTTTGTAGAGAAATATCTCGAAAACCACCATCACATCTTCACCACAGGCTCGATAGTACGATTGGTTCCACTAACAACTTATATCAAATTTTTATTTTCTCTATCATATTTAATGCTGAAGAGAAGAAACAAAAAGAAAAAGAAATTGCGTATCGGTTCTGTTAATATTTGTTTATTTCAGACTAGTTTTCTGTTTATTGGGCGGTCGTCAGGAAACAACTGATTGAGAAATTTTTTGGAAATTTGGGGTAAGGTCTTATGGGACCAAACTGCTGAGGTGATCGGTCCCTAAGTCTACACACTACTTAATCTAAATTAAACTAACTTACGCTATGGACAACACACACACACACACATGCCCGGGGGAGGACTCGAACCTCCGACGGGGGATGCCGCACGGACCGTGACAAGACGCCCACGCAGCAAACTGAGTAGCATCCACATGAGATACTAGTTTGCAGGAAACCACACATCAGCAACAAAGGTTTTTGTCAACACACGCAGAATCTTTGGTCATGAAGTTATATGGCAAATGTTAAAGCAAGCGCGTCATGTACCAAACGTGTTAAATTACATCCTACAAGACACAGAGTAACGAGCACAGTACATAACGAGAACATGCAATATTAAAATATACAAAATGTTTGTATGTAATACTAAATGAGCCAACGTCCTGACCGCAGTGGTAGATCCGTTTCCCGCCGCGTCACCGCAGTTAACTGCTGTCGGTCCTGGGTAACACTCGGATGGGTGACTGAACATTCGGGTTTGTCCAGCGTTGTTGGCATGCAGGGTGCATTCAACACTTGTGAGGCCAATTGAGGAGCCACGTGATTGAGAAGTAGTGGCTCCGGTAACGAAAACAGCCCGGAGAGCGGTGTGCTGAGCGAGTACTCGTCCACGTGCGCTGATGCCTATCAGCTGAGGAAGACACGACGTTCGGTCGTTACCTTTAGGTCTTCCAAGACTTGTTCAGAGGGAGTTTAATTTCATTTAGCACTAAACGATGCAAGAAGAAAGTAAATTAACGTATAGCAGTAAGGTAATATTACAAGTTTGTGGAGACGAATGTTGTTACGTCGTAAAAACAATGAAGTCCAAATCCGAAAGCAGGGCCGTCCGTGAAGTGCAACCCTTAGCACTGAAAGTACGTTTAATTCTGACATCAATGTACAGAGAGGACTCAACTGTTAACTGGACAGAAAGTGTTTATGAATTCCTAAGGGACCAAGCCGCTGAGATAATCGGTCTCTAGACTTCCACACTACTTAAACTAACTTAAACTACCTTATGCTAAGAAGAACACACACACCCATGCCCGAGAGAGGACTCCAAGCTCCGGCGGGACTGAAAGTGCTGCTGTTTATACAAACATAAAATATTCCACAATATGCACTCATTACAAGCACAGGAAATTTCTACAATTTTACTAAATAACAAACACTTCCTGATGACTAGGTTTGAACTAGATAACCGGCATCAAACTACCCAGTGACGTCAACCATTACTCCACACTGCATGCAGCACAGTTCGCGGCGTAGTTCCCTCTCCTGGAGAAAGAGCGACCCACAGTTTCAGAAGCTCTCATTGGAGCCTACTACATCATCCCAGGTCTTGGCAGTGGTCCTTCGGATGGTTGTGCTGGTGGATCCTCATATTCAAATCGTGACCACTGAAGGTAACGTTACGTCGCCAGTTTTCTTTGAAAGCGTCATGCAACATATTTCTGAATATTTTATGCTCGTCCCCTTGATCAAGTAATCTATCTCTGACGCTGCATAATAACTGCATTCAAGATTCGGTACCACCAGTGGCTGCTCCTTTTATTGCCTTTTTTCCACTTCTCTGTTTGAACATGGCGAAGGGACTGCAGAGTTCCTTCGAGATGGCTGCCATAAAAATCATTGAAATCCAAGGCTGGGTCTCAGCTCAGATAGCCAGCACGGCATTAAACAACCACTTCCTCCCCAAGCCTCCATCGCCAGCACCACGATCACCGCACTCCAGGCAGCGAACAGGATAGTTATCTCCCAGAGAAAAACACAGTATTGTTCAAAGAAGCCTTTTAGGAAGTTACAGAACCAGCTAGGTGACGCTTTCCAAAGGCTACTTTGTGAATCTCTGCTACCTCGGAAGTCACGTCACAAAATAACATTCGGTTTAAATTTCAGAATCCAGCATTCTGATTGGTTAGTTCTTACTGTTATTATCTGTAGAGATTGAACTTCTGCGTCTGTGCGTATATGCCACCGCTCTCATACGTCTGTTTCAAAATTGTACCATGCAGTGTGAGAGATCTGCCTGCCTACACACCCCACATCTTTATAGATTAAACATTAAGTAAAACGGCAACAGTAGGAGACTGTTTAACATGTTTACTTAAGCGTTACAGGACGGAAATCGCAATGTCTGCCACCATTGGCCACGAGATTCCGTCTCTGACAGGGACAACAAAGTTTCAGAGCATTAACAGTGAATACAGACACTGCAAGAAGATCGCGGAGTAAAGACTTGTTGCTGGATGACTGATGAGGCGAGCCTTGCCGTCGCACAAACTGATGTCTTTACTTGAGCACTACACAGACAGAGAGAGAGAGAGAGAGAGAGAGAGAGAGAAAGTGAGTGAGTGAGTGAGTGAGCTGAACTCAGAATCTCCAGCCACTACCGCCATTGCCTTCTGCATTACGCTATGCTAACCGCCATTGCAGTCACCAATATTAGTTCACTCCCTTCGGTTTTAATGTTTCACAGCCACTTAGTTGCTTCCAATATGCAGTTTGGCGATCTCACTGGTGTTCGAACCTTTTTTTTCCGTTTTTTTCCTCTAATTTACTAACAGTGCTTATAGTCACTGGTCGTATTTGTGTACCACTCGCATAACTGTACTTTTATCGTGGTCACCCAACTGTGCCAAAGTTAAGAGTTCACCATTAGAACCCCTTGACCAAGTATTAAATGTTCAGTTGTTTATCTCAGTGAGCAAGTTATGTGTTTTTCTTTTCGGTAATATACCAAATTCTAGACTCTATAATGAGTATTTGTTTCTCTTATAGATTAAGCGATTCCTCCTCTCAGTGGTGTGTCTATATACGTGCTGTGGTGGCCGTATTGTCATGATTTGGCCACCACTATTAATTATCATTCAATTTCTATTTCAGATCATTAGCATTTCCTTCAATTAATTTGAGTATTCATTTGGGCTGCTCCCTTTCTCTATCAGTCACCAGAGATGGGACTATAACATCATAGGAGTGTGCAAAACACCGCAACCAACATCCTACAGTAGCCCCTCATATCAAAGCTTTGCAATCATCGAGTGGGCCTTCTGTTCCTTCCTCATCGTCGATCTGCACCTCAGGATTTTAGTAGCGGTTCATGAGGAGCACATAGATGGCGTCTCTGCTCTTCTGTCTTTTTGATGACTTCATATGTGACGCCCGACAAGCGACAAAGGATGCAATATGGCCCAAAGTAAAGTTTCAGTAACTTTTTCTATAGTTTAACATCCTGCACAGGTGTAAAAATCTGTACCACGTCTCCCTGTTGTATTGTAAGTAGGCTGTTTTAAGAACGCTGTTTAGGTTTTTATGTTGGTGACGCCACGTAGCGCTTTGTATTAAAATCGCTGACTGCGCTGTGTGCAGTCTGTGGCTGGTTGGACTCATTGTTGGATTATTCGTTAGTGTAGTGTTGGGTAGTTGGATGTGAACAGCGTTGTGCAGTTGGAGGTGAGCCGCCAGCAGTGGTGGATGTGGGGAGAGAGATGCCAGAGTTTTGAGATGTTAACATGAGTGGACGATCTGGACGTTTGTCCGTCAGAAAAAGGAAATTTGTCAAAATAGATGTCAAGAATATATGTATGTCTTTTGAACACTATTAAGGTAAATACATCGTTTGTTCTCTATCAAAATCTTTCATTTGCTGACTATATGGCTATCAGTAGTTAGTGCCTTCAGTAGTTAGAACCTTTTATTTAGCTTGCAGTACTGGCGCTCGATGTATTGCTGTAGTTCGAGTAAGGAAGATTTTTGTGAGGTAAGTGATTCATGAAGGGTATAGGTTATTGTTAGTCAGGGCTATTCTTTTGTAGGGATTATTAAAAGTCAGATTGCGTTGCGCTAAAATATTGTGTGTCAGTTTAGAAATGATCAGAATAAGTAAAGAGGAAACTGTCTGAGTACGTTCAGTTTTACTCAGCTGTTTCTGTATCAAATAACGTAAGAATTTTTCCAGCACTGTCATTCTTTTCATTCAAAGGGGTAGTTTCAGTATCTAAGTGGCCAGTATTTGAAGTTATAACGCTTTCGGTTTTTCTCCTGGACGTGCGCGGACCGTATGCGAGCCAGCTGCCTCCCTTCTTTTGTCACAGTCATGTGCATGAGTATCGTCCGGTTGAAGCGGGAGAAGTGCGTCTATTGTCGTGCACTGTCGTTTCGGCGCCGGGACCGTAGCGCAGAAAGAACGGTGTGAAATCTGTAGTGTCTTGCTTCACTGCGTTGCATGGAATGACATGACGGGCAGTGCTGTAGCCCAATCGCTCTGTCCTAGATCAGGTAGATCGAGAGTGTATCTGCCAAACTCTTATTAAAGCGTCTTGTGAGACCATTCGTTTGTGGATGATAGGCAGCATTCAAGCTGAGGGCGACGTCGCAACGTGAAATAACCTCAGATACCAGCCTCGTGGAGGAGGAGGAGGAGGGAGAGGAGGACGGGATTAGTGTTTAACGTCCCGTGGACAACGAGGTCAATACAGACAGAGCACAAGCTCGGTTTAGGAAAGGACAGTTAAGGAAATCGGCCGTGCCCTTTCAAAGAAACCATTCAGGCATTTGCCTTAGGCGATTCAGGGAAATAACGGAAAACCTAAAGGGGATTGCTGGACGCGAGTTGGAACCGTCGTCCTCCCGAATGCGAGCCCAGTGCACAAACCATTGCCCCATCTTTCTCGGTTACTAGCCTCGACTGGAAAACTTTTCCGCTATCAGAGATCACCACAAGGGTCACTCTGTGCTTCAAAATGATGTATTTTAAAAGCCACCTTGCAATTTCTGGAGCGTCGGCAGTCGGCAGAGCTCGCTGCAGTATGATGATTTGATCGGGGTCAGAGAATGTGCGGCTGGGTCGTATTAAGCTTAAGAGTGGGGATGTACTCAGTTGCATTTGAAAATTTACAACCAGGACGGGGTTTTGAGCCAATTGCTTATTTACCTCACGTGCTAACTAATGGGCTACAGATTTTCTCTTTGCTTCTATAGGTAGCACTTCTGCGTTGATTTTATATCTATGGACTTCCTCCAGCGCCTGTTCGGCAAAAACTGGAGTCTGACTTCTGTGCTCTCCAGCTACATTCATGTTCTATCACTCTAGTGCTGCACTCATACCTGTATACAACGTTGACGGTTACAATATCTATGTTTATACACTGCATCTTCACAAAAACAGCACCGTCACTGATGATTACAGCTGTGGTAAATATTACGAAATAGTTAAGCATTGTGCGACTATACAGTGACGTCATCTGTTTGCTACACACAGCTATTTGATCAATATACAGTTTGTTACAGTCAAGGCAAATGATTTTATAAACGCAACTGTTACTTAATAAATTTGGTTTATCCTTGCAGTGGAATTAGATATAAGCCTTGGTGCCTCTTGCACAAAATGCAGTACTGTAGTTACAAGATTTGAGGCTCTTGGCTAATTTTCTGGGTGATTTTCCAAAATAGGGGATAGTACAGAAGTGTTCTTTTTACGTATGTTACTGCAGAGGTAGTGTAAAGGTAGGAAAAGGCGTTTTGCTCTGTTCCTTGTGCAAAATGTTGTCTGCTGGGTCGCGGCTATAACCAATGAATTTAACTGTGTCTAGTATTATTTCGAAATCTTGTTTAGGCAGTCAGAGGATGTACGCATCAGTGCATTTTAATAAAAGTCGGGGTGTTTGTTATTACAGCAGCCTGAATAAATTTGGTGCCGAGGCAGAGATAACCGATAAACAGAAAAGAAGTTCACGTCTATAATGTAACTGTCTGACTATCTGAAAAGCAACAATCTGAATATTGGAACGCATGCCCGGAAATGTCAAGCAAAGGCGGTACATCAGCTGCCTCCAGCTGCCTTTGACGGCTGACGGGTTTGTTAGCTGACAGACCGCAGTCGGGGTTGTCGCAGTGAACCTGACAGTATTCAGGATATCTCACGGCGTCCACAGCTTTGTCAGCTACACTGTGAAAGCGTACAAACTCTCGTTTTCTACCAAAGGGATGGCCAAGCTCTAGGCACTTGTCGCTATAATCTACGACACTCCCCATACAAAAACCTGCACCCATCCACGAAAGATATCATGCTTCTAGTGGAACAGCGTCGGTGTGATGTATTAGGAATTGCTTACCGGAGTGTAACTAGCACTGCTGACATTCATTTTTAACAACTGAGACGTCTCGCAGACGCAATCCAAGAACAACGGCCAAGAAGTCTGCGTGAACTGATGCTACTCCACGATAGCGACCGTCGGCGTCGCAAACAAAATATCGGCGAAAAGCGACACATTACGGCGAAAAAGGAAGGCCAGCCATCGAATCCCTCGTCTTCGGAGGAATGTGAAGGCGCATCGTCGGTCCAATCGGACGTTGACGCCTCCACTTAACGCAACGGCGAGATGGACTGCCAGGAAATGGAAGCAGATAACGAAACGACAGATTTATAAGTAGCCAGAGGGGCGGAGACCGTTAGTCGCCTATCGGCACAGACGTTATCAGGCTGCCCAACGGACAGAACAGCACATCACAATCAGCAATGCGTGTGAAAGCCTCGGTGAGGAAGAGCCTGAACGTACTGTTCCACCACAGAAGAAAACAACATCCGAGCGGCCGAACACTGCGCTTATCGTGACATATTTTATATCTACATCTATATTCCCCCCCCCCCCCCCCCCCCCCCCATGAACCATGGACCTTGCCGTTGGTGGGGAGGCTTGCGTGCCTCAGCGATGCAGATAGCCGTACCGTAGGTGCAACCACAACGGAGGGGTATCTGTTGAGAGGCCAGACAAACGTGTGGTTCCTGAAGAGGGGCAGCAGCCTTTTCAGTAGTTGCAAGGGCAACAGTCTGGATGATTGACTGATCTGGCCTTGTAACAATAACCAAAACGGCCTTGCTGTGCTGGTACTGCGAACGGCTGAAAGCAAGGGGAAACTACAGCCGTAATTTTTCCCGAGGGCATGCAGCTTTACTGTATGATTACATGATGATGGCGTCCTCTTGGGTAAAATATTCCGGAGGTAAAATAGTCCCCCATTCGGATCTCCGGGCGGGGACTACTCAAGAGGATGTCGTTATCAGGAGAAAGAAAACTGGCGTTCTACGGATCGGAGCGTGGAATGTCAGATCCCTTAATCGGGCAGGTAGGTTAGAAAATTTAAAAAGGGAAATGGATAGGTTGAAGTTAGATATAGTGGGAATTAGTGAAGTTCGGTGGCAGGAGGAACAAGACTTCTGGTCAGGTGACTACAGGGTTATAAACACAAAATCAAATAGGGGTAATGCAGGAGTAGGATTAATAATGAATAGGAAAATAGGAATGCGGGTAATCTACTACAAACAGCATAGTGAACGCATTATTGTGGCCAAGATAGATACGAAGCCCACACCTACTACAGTAGTACAAGTTTATATGCCAACTAGCTCTGCAGATGACGAAGAAATTGAAGAAATGTATGATGAAATAAAAGAAATTATTCAGATTGTGAAGGGAGACGAAAATTTAATAGTCATGGGTGACTGGAATTCGAGTGTAGGAAAAGGGAGAGAAGGAAACATAGTAGGTGAATATGGATTGGGGGACAGAAATGAAAGAGGAAGCCGCCTTGTAGAATTTTGCACAGAGCACAACATAATCATAACTAACACTTGGTTTAAGAATCATGACAGAAGGTTGTATACATGGAAGAACCCTGGAGATATTAAAAGGTATCAGATAGATTATATAATGGTAAGACAGAGATTTAGGAACCAGGTTTTAAATTGTAAGACATTTCCAGGGGCAGATGTGGACTCTGACCACAATCTATTGGTTATGACCTGTAGATTAAAACTGAAGAAACTGCAAAAAGGTGGGAATTTAAGGAGATGGGACCTGGATAAACTAAAAGAACCAGAGGTTGTACAGAGATTCAGGGAGAGCATAAGGGAGTAATTGACAGGAATGGGGGAAAGAAATACAGTAGAAGAAGAATGGGTAGCTTTGAGGGATGAAGTAGTGAAGGCAGCAGAGGATCAAGTAGGTAAAAAGACGAGGGCTAGTAGAAATCCTTGGGTAACAGAAGAAATATTGAATTTAATTGATGAAAGGAGAAAATATAAAAATGCAGTAAGTGAAGCAGGCAAAAAGGAATACAAACGTCTCAAAAATGAGATCGACAGGAAGTGCAAAATGGCTAAGCAGGGCTGGCTAGAGGACAAATGTAAGGATGTAGAGGCCTATCTCACTAGGGGTAAGATAGATACCGCCTACAGGAAAATTAAAGAGACCTTTGGAGATAAGAGAACGAGTTGTATGAATATCAAGAGCTCAGATGGAAACCCAGTTCTAAGCAAAGAAGGGAAAGCAGAAAGGTGGAAGGAGTATATAGAGGGTCTATACAAGGGCGATGTACTTGAGGACAATATTATGGAAATGGAAGAGGATGTAGGTGAAGATGAAATGGGAGATACGATACTGCGTGAAGAGTTTGACAGAGCACTGAAAGACCTGAGTCGAAACAAGGCCCCCGGAGTAGACAATATTCCATTGGAACTACTGACGGCCGTGGGAGAGCCAGTCCTGACAAAACTCTACCATCTGCTGAGCAAGATGTATGAAACAGGCGAAATACCCTCAGACTTCAAGAAGAATATAATAATTCCAATCCCAAAGAAAGCAGGTGTTGACAGATGTGAAAATTACCGAACTATCAGTTTAATAAGTCACAGCTGCAAAGTACTAACGCGAATTCTTTACAGACGAATGGAAAAACTGGTAGAAGCGGACCTCGGGGAAGATCAGTTTGGATTCCGTAGAAATGTTGGAACACGTGAGGCAATACTAACCTTACGACTTATCTTAGAAGAAAGATTAAGGAAAGGCAAACCTACGTTTCTAGCATTTGTAGACTTAGAGAAAGCTTTTGACAATGTTGACTGGAATACTCTCTTTCAAATTCTAAAGGTGGCAGGGATAAAATACAGGGAGCGAAAGGCTATTTACAATTTGTACAGAAGCCAGATGGCAGTTATAAGAGTCGAGGGACATGAAAGGGAAGCAGTGGTTGGGAAGGGAGTAAGACAGGGTTGTAGCCTCTCCCCGATGTTGTTCAATCTGTATATTGAGCAAGCAGTAAAGGAAACAAAAGAAAAATTCGGAGTAGGTATTAAAATTCATGGAGAAGAAATAAAAACTTTGAGGTTCGCCGATGACATTGTAATTCTGTCAGAGACAGCAAAGGACTTGGAAGAGCAGTTGAATGGAATGGACAGTGTCTTGAAAGGAGGATATAAGATGAACATCAACAAAAGCAAAACAAGGATAATGGAATGTAGTCTAATTAAGTCGAGTGATCCTGAGGGAATTAGATTAGGAAATGAGGCACTTAAAGTAGTAAAGGAGTTTTGCTATTTGGGGAGCAAAATAACTGATGATGGTCGAAGTAGAGAGGATATAAAATGTAGGCTGGCAATGGCAAGGAAAGCGTTTCTGAAGAAGAGAAATTTGTTAACATCCAGTATTGATTTAAGTGTCAGGAAGTCATTTCTGAAAGTATTCGTATGGAGTGTAGCCATGTATGGAAGTGAAACATGGACGATAAATAGTTTGGACAAGAAGAGAATAGAAGCTTTCGAAATGTGGTGCTACAGAAGAATGCTGAAGATTATATGGGTAGATCACATAACTAATGAGGAAGTATTGAATAGAATTGGGGAGAAGAGAAGTTTGTGGCACAACTTGACCAGAAGAAGGGATCGGTTGGTAGGACATGTTCTGAGGCATCAAGGGATCACCAATTTAGTATTGGAGGGCAGCGCGGAGGGTAAAAATCGTAGGGGGAGACCAAGAGATGAATACACTAAGCAGATTCAGAAGGATGTAGGTTGCAGTAGGTACTGGGAGATGAAAAAGCTTGCACAGGATAGAGTAGCATGGAGAGCTGCATCAAACCAGTCTCAGGACTGAAGACCACAACAACATCTATATTCATAAAATTACTCTGAAGTGCATGGCAGAAGGTACTTACCATTGTACAAGTTATTAGGGCTTCTTTCCGTTCCATTCACGTATGGAGTGAGGGAAGAATGATTGTTTAAACGCCGCGTGTGGGACACAATTAAACTAACCTTGTCCTGGCGATCCTTATGGAGCCCGTTATTCCTTCATCACCTACAACTGAAACTTTTAAACTTTGTATGTAGGTTTACTGGGGTCGATTAAAAATATCTACAAGCGTCTGTCCAGTTGCTTCAGCATTTCTATGGCAACTTCCCAATGACCAGACAAGCCTGTCACCATTCGTGCTTCACGTATTTGTATACGTTCAGTCTGTCAGTTCTATTACACTTTGAAAGACAACTATCGTTTTCTAATTCAATTTAAATTAGGTGCATTTGTAATTTCGCGTCTGACTATACCATGGGCCGATAACAGTTAACCTTCAGGATGCAAGCGCAACGGAACACAATTTATCAAGAGTCAGCAAAGCTGGTAATAATGTCTGGTCCAGGAAACGACTTGTAGGTTTTGAAGCTAAGAACTTGAAGTACATGGAGTCTTCCTTATAAGATACGTCAGCGCGTTGCACATGTGATAACGTTTATGAGCAGCTCTTAAGCACACAAAAAACCCCGAGTAAAAACAGAGAAGTTTTAACTGAGCATTTGTTAAGAGACGCTCTGGAGAGATCGATAACTGTGCTGTTGCGACCACAACTAGTTTGCAGTTCGATGACTATCCTGTAACCGCTAGAAATCGCGTAATATAGAAAGAACAGCAGCAGCGTTGCTGAACGTACAAAATATTTATTGAGACTAGCACAGTCGAACAGGTAACGCGTATGCAGAACCGTCTGCTGCAGAATGTGGTTTTCTTAAACACTTGGTGAAGGAAAGTAAATCTCAAAAGCAGATATATGTACACAAAATTTGCTAGAAATTTGATTTATTAGAAAAAATTACCCTATTATATGGCAACACGTCCACCTTGATGGTCATCAGTCTACGCCGAAATCCAAAGCAAGTACAAAAGTAGAAAGCTTTGTGAATTGAGTAAAAGCAGTAGTTTCTAAGAATCTAACAAACTTGCTAGTATTTGAGAGCGGGCATTTTACTGTAGTATGGCCGCGGATGACGATGTAATGTGTGGATACTCCGATTCTCATTATACAGGACTCGAAATCATTCACAAAATTTACGTTCCAGTTTCAGTCAGAATTCAAAAGAAAGGCAAAAAATTAATTGTATGTAACAACGACATCGCAAATAATAACAATAAATTCATCCCAAGTATGAGTACCAGGTTGTAAGTGCACTGCGTTCCTTAAGCCAAAATCACGTAGCGATCTTGCCGGCAAAAGCAGCTCCACGACTGTACACAGCACACCGACGGACATGATGCATTACACAAGTCCAAGTGCTGAATTTAACTGCCATCAATCACAGCATCTGACTCACTGCGTCCGAAGATCCTCGGATGAGACATGTTACTGGTCCGGCTACCTGATAGCACAAAGAGTTATGCAAGACAATATTTCTATCACCCTCGCTCATGTTCATGCAATGATTCTAGTCAGACGATCAGTGTACATACAGTATGGTCAGAAACAGTCTGAAAAGCTTGCAAGAATTTTAAAGGGTAGGTTATGCTGAGAAATAATTGTTAAGGAAAAATTCGACACGTCACGCCATTTCCGAGTTAATTAGCATCGAAGTTAGGCAATTAGGCAGTTGCGCGGAAATTGACGCAGCCCCACAGGTACAATTAGTGTTACATTTTCTCAGAGCGTCGTTGATAGCGCACGAGACTGTTAGGCCTTTGGCTGTCGTTCGATTCTTACTGTCGTTCCAAGTCAAGATTTTTGTATCGCACTCTTGTCCGGTTTCAGGGAACCAAAGGAAGAACACTTTTGGCTACACCGTCTCTGGCAGGCCGTTCGAATTTGTGCGTGCAACGGCCTGATTGGCTAACTTCAATGCTTATTAACTCGGAAACGGCACAATGTATCGGATTTTTTCTTAACAATTACTTCCCAGCACAACCTGCCCTGCAATACCATTACAAGCGTCTGACCACCATATACACATAGTTCTCTTTGGAATTGATAGAATAGCTTCACCTACATGCGTTTGGAACAAGGCGAAAAGCATACTCGTTTCAACTTCAGTAATATACTAGGATGGGTAGCACGAGCGTATCGTAAGCAATCTCCTTTGTGGACTGGACTTCACTTGTACCTTACCACCCGTAGGTCTGCCACATGCTTTACTTACGACTGAGCCTATGTGATAATTCTATTTCATACCACTACAAACTGATACACGTTGGTATTTGGAAATTGTATGAGTTCACAGATTCGATTGGGATTCATTAATGTTATACTCATAGGGTACTAGAGTTTTCGTTTTGCGAAGTGCATAATTTTACATTTCTGAACATTTAAACTAATTTGCCAGTCTTTGCACCACTTTGAAATTTTATCAAGATCCAAATAAATATTAATTCCAGTTTTTCAGTCAGTACGTATTTTAGCTAAATCCATCATCTGCGAATATTCTTATTAAGATTACGTATGTTTTTGGATATGGTCCGCCTCTAGCAAAACACAATTTTGTTTTTTAACCCAAACATGTTTCACTGCAGTTGCAGCATCTTCAGTGGGCTTTTATTTTTCATCTGTGAAAGATAAAGATTGTTCTTTGCTGTTTGTATACATGTAGCTATTAGTTTTTAAATCGTAATTACAGATCTTTGAAAAACACATAAATTATGAATTCATACCTTTTTACCACATGGTGTGGTTTGTCTGATGTGTTGTGTTTCTACAGTGACCGTTTTATCCCACCGTTTGTCATCTGCAGCCACTTATATCTTAAAGTAGATAAATTGTTTAAGCCAAAATTACGATTTGATAGCTTGTTATTTCTATGCCTGAAATTATTTAATTCTATGTGTGTGTGTGTGTGTGTGTGTGTGTGTGTGTGTGTGTCTATTTATATAATATTTCACTTACATTTTCCTTTTAATCATCTTCATCACTATCAAACACTATAAATTGAGTTGCCACTGTCACTGTAACTGTTTCACTGCTTTACCAGCTGTAAAAACAAACATGGCGGGCAGTGGAACAATTGAATGTGTAAAAACAAGATGGCTGACAGAGGAACAGTTGAAGGTGTTCCTGGCGGTTGTTCTGAATCTTTCAGAGGTGTCTGTGATTTTAATTCATTTGTGTGTGTGTGTGTGTGTGTGTGTGTGTGTGTGTGTGTGTGTATGTGTATGTGTCTGTGTGTGTGTGAAGGGGGAGAGAGAGAAAGGGAGAGTGAGGGTGACAGTAGATCTCTACAAGACCATTAATAGGCACCATGAAAAGCAAGGGACCCAACATGTTGGGGCACACCTGAAGTTACTTCTACATCTGTCGATGTCTCTCCATCCAGGATAACATGGTGCATACTCCTTGCCAAAAAAATCCTCAATCCAGTCACAAATTTTGCTTGATACCTCATACAGTCTTACTTTCAAAAATAAGCGTAGGTATGGTATTGCGTCAAATGCTCTCTGGAAGACCCACTGCATCTTCCTTACTATCTTTATCCACGGTTCACAAGATATAATGTGCAAAAGCGCAAGTTGAGTTTCAGATGATCGATAGTTTTGGAATTTATTCTGTTTGGCACGGAGACTATCATTTTTTTTAGAGATTTTCAATGTGTTTGAGCCCAAAATAGGTCTGAAAATTCTGCATCAAAGTCTGTCAACGATATTTATCCCGTACGTTTGAGGGTCACTTCTACTACGCTTCTTGTAGACGGGCGTGACATATGCTTTCTTCAAATTACTGGACACGGCTTCTTCCTTCGAGTGATCCACGGTTTATTACGGTTAAAAGGAGGTTTATCTCAGCCATATGTTCGGTTTATAATCTTACATGGTTTCCATCGGGCCCTGGAGCTTGGATGAATGTTCGCAATTTCGGATGTTCCTCAACAGCACTGATATCTACATCACAAACATTTTAAGTGGTGAGTGAATTAAATTACGGCAATATCCCTGGAATATCCTTTGTAAACGAACGTTTGAAAACGGAGTTCAGCATTCCTGATTTTGCTTTCCTACCGGTAGTTTGAGCTCCTCTGTCTCCTCCGCGATAACTTTATGACAACGTAACGCTCCTCTAGAAACTGTTGTTTCCTGATTAACATCGAGGACAATGAGCAAGTGGATAATGAAATGAGTAACAATAAATTGCTGTTATCGAAGTCGATAACCGGATATCATCCTGACTTGATAGGCGGCATCGAATAATCCCTATCCGTGTCTTTGTTGGTCATCGGATCATTGACTTCTGATTCACTTCTGCCTCCTGTAAAGAGAAGTGAAGCTAGGAAGTCGGGCACGCAGTGTTCACACACGTGTTGCACCTGCGAGTGAGAGGGCAGTATATTGTCTGGCAAGGAATATTTAGAAAAATAATACTAAAAGTGTTAAGAGCATTCTGTATTTCTGTGTGAGCTCTTAGCTCATATCCAGATTTCTAACAAGCAGCGCTTTGTTCCTTCATCGTTGTCACATGCCGTGGAACGTGCAGTACAAATTACTGGAAATGCATTACCATTACAGAGAGATTTCACATGAAGTTGCGTATAGAAACAGCATATCAAAGACCAGCGTTATCTCCCTATAAAGATATCACAAAGTTACCGCTTTTTAATTTATCCCTCCCCTCCCTCCCCCCCCCCCCCCCCCAAATTAAAAACGACATGCTTTACAACTGGAGGTGTCTGATAGAAAAGGAAGTCGTCTCTGAGAGTTTTGTCACGTCACTTGTATTATAAAGTAATAATACAAAGGCTATTCGGAAAGTAAGGTCCGATGGGTGCGAAATGGAAACCACAATGAAAATGAAGCTTTGCCACAGATGTCTTGGGCAGTGTCTCTAGTGTGCCTATCAATCGCGCCATGTCGCTCTTTTCAGTTCTGAGCGCACACTGAGCACGTAAAGATGATTAGAACAATATTGCCTCCCGCCAAGTGTGAGGGCCTGGTGTGAGTTTGCAGCTGATGTGATGCAGCTCACATAACATAACTGTCATGCGTTTCCTTCTGCTTGACGATTCTCGACCGCACTCTGAAGGGGCAATGAAGATGGTCCAGCAGTGTTTTGGATGGTAAGTGTTTGATCACCCGCTATAGAGCCCGTAATCGACTCTTCCTGAGTTTTATCTTTGCTCAAATCAACCGCTAGCTTTGAAGACAACGTTCTGGCACAGACAACGAGCTGTAGACCAGTGAAGAGAATTGGCAGGAAGCACGGGCGTCTTTCTTATACGACGAGGGTATTGGAAAGTTGATACAACGCTACGACAAATGTCTAAATCGGAGCGGCGACTATGTAGAGAAATAGCTTGAAGGTGAAGTAACTGTTTCAAATAAAACATTTCTGATTTTCACAGTGGTTTCCATTTTGCGACCGATCGGACCTTACTTTCCGAATAGGCCTCGTAATAATAATAATAGCAACAATAACAATAATATGACGACGACGATGATGATGAGTATAATCGAAATTAACCGGGAAAAAATATCAATGGTAGCCAATGAAAACCTCGTAACTCCATTTTGTTAAAATTTGCTTGTGATGCAAAAACGGTTTCTTAAAAAATAATATAAAATGATATAGAAAGTTGCTACATTTGCGACTATACAGTAGAACCCAGTCATTGGCAGAACAGAAATCCATGCACTTTCAAATCCCTCTTTGATTATGGATTTACTGTTACTGGATTGGTTGGTTGGTTTGGGGAAGGAGACCAGACAGCGTGGTCATCGGTCTCATCGGATTAGGGAAGGAAGTCGGCCGTGCCCTTTCAGAGGAACCATCCCGGCATTGGCCTGGAGTGATTTAGGGAAATCACGAAAAACCTAAATCAGGATGGCCGGACGCAGGATTGAACCGTCGTCCTTCCGAATGCGAGTCCAGTGTCTCTAACCACTGCGCCACCTCGCTCGGTACTGTTACTGGAATTACAAGTAATCACTCATACTTCTGGCCTCATTAACTGAGCAAAAGTAGACCTGGAAGAAATGTGGAGGAAAACAAGAAGAACTTGCACTAAGTATGACATCCATAATCCTAAATTAACTCTTGGAAGGCTGACTATCATCTATGTAAAACGCGTCACAAGCTGAGCTACTGTACAGAATTCAGATTTCGAATCTGAAGCAGTATGTCCACAAAAGCAGTTACTCACTCCATAAAGAAATAATCAACATTAAGTATGAACCACTACCTGGCGGAAATATCTGGAAGTTTAAAGAACTAAATGGTTCAAATGGCTCTGAGCACTATGGGACTTAACATCTGTGGTCATCAGTCCCCTAGAAATTAGAACTACTTAAACCTAACTAACCTAAGGACATCACACACATCCATGCCCGAGGCAGGATTCGAACCTGCGACCGTAGTGGTCATGCGGTTCCAGATTTAAAGAACTAAGAAACAAATAACTCACACCAAGCTAATAGGTTGGATTAGAAAAGAACTGCGCGGTAAACATGCGAATGATCTGATCTCAGCCAGCATCATATCAATTTGTAACAATCCAACAACAGGTCTGCATTCTGAAAGGGCCTTCTGAGAACGATAAAGATCAGGTTTTTACTACGAGGGCCCAACAGAAGTACATTCTGAATTACAGATACAAAAGGACAAGGAATAAACGATAGCTGCAGGAAGTACGGTGCTGAGAGGACCGCATCATTAGCTACATCTGCCACTAAACTGAAGACAAGAAATACTATCTTGTAGAAACTTTGTAGCTCGACAGGGACTCATCAGTTTCAATACTAAGAGCTTTTGCTCTTGGACTGGTATATCATGTGGTACGACATGGTGCTCTTTTCAGCTTCAGTATTAAAAACATTTGCTCTTGGACTGGTATCCCTGTGACAGAATATTGCGCTACACTCTGGCTCAAAAGTTCGTTCACCAGCCTCGGGAACACGTAGCTCAATCAGCTTATGCGCATCATCACAGGAGCCTTCAGAATCACCCCAACTGTCTGGTTGCCTATTCTCAGCCATATAGCTTGACGCCTCCGGTGAAAATTTGGTCTCAGGCAGGAGTTTACAAAAACAGCTGCTCTCACTCCATAAAAGTAGATTTCACTCCCGTCACCCTACCTCTACAAGGTGCGGTGTTTTTGATGGGCAACGGGGTAATAATAACAGACCGACAGAGAGAAATGTGGCAGAACAATGCTACCGCAGAACAGTTTAAGATTCCCTGAGTCTCGTCACAGCCACCAGGTTTTGAAGAGCTTTGCAAGACCTAGTCTGCGCTCAAAAGAATAAGGACAATTAGTGGTAGATATACTTACTGAAAGTACGAGTTGGATCAACAACATCGCCCAGCTGTGTCTGTTGTGCAGAACGACAAACGACCATTTCCCGGCTATCCAGAGGAGTTGTTGATGGCAAAAAAGACATCTGCTGAATAAATTCAACAGTTGGATACATGTCTGTGTCCTTCTGAGCTCTAAAAATACTTTAAATTTAATTAACTTATGCTTATAAACCTTTCTTTCTGTTAAAGATGTGTGTATGTATTGTTAAAAAAAGTTTTCCTCTTCGTGCGATGTGACAGCAACCGTACAGTAAATAAATAATCATGATGTAAAGCCCTGCCATCGGCAGAATGATTGCGAAGGCTTAGTGTGGTGACCAAAATAACGTATTAGAATATTGGAAAGCAGTGCTATTGTGGGAAAGTAAAATTTCAAAATTTACTGGAATCGCAGTATAATAATCGATGAAACAATCAGATAATACAGTCCCTTGCTACTGACCAGACATAAAAGTGATCAAAAAGCTGAGATAGACATCTTTCTAACAGACATAACCGTACCCAACATCAAAATTTCCAAACCACCTGGCATGAGAAAATGCCCAAATACAGGTATCTGCCAGAGTAGGTAACATACACATGGAGACGGAGGTATGTGTACATCGTCCCTGTGGTAATATAATACACAGTAATTATTCCAACATGGACTGCGAAGAGCCTGCAGTATCTAAAACTGCATCTTTCGCTCTGTTGGCAACCGCAAAAGGCAGTTGTGGCAAAAACCTGCAGAATAGTTTGTCAGATCCCGGAAAAGATAGTTAACTTAGTGATGATTGTTTAAACCGTCATTTTTATATCAGTAGTATATAAATTGAGGTACTTAATAAGTAGTATTGATAAAGGAAAACAGAACAGTGACACACTCTATCTGCAGATGTCTACAGTAAGCACGAAGCCCCTGCCCAAAAATGTGCTGCTACTATGGGAGCCTGTAATTCGACGTCACATACCGAGCCACAAATTAACTTTAGGATAAAAACTTCTCACGAATCGAATTATCAAAAATTGTTGCCTTCCAGAGCTAAGGACGTGGGAGATGAGGCATGGGAAAGGCCTCTTCGCACGGCGCAGCGTGGGAAACTTGCTTGCGTAACGCTAACTCGTAAACACTTGTGTCTTGTTCCTGCTGTGTCATGGTTAACGTCTTCGCTTATTTAACTTATAAGGTCTCAATATGCACAATTCTTATAGCATCACGATTGAAATTAACAGTAGATGCAGACAATAAATATCATGATTTAGAAAGTAATGTAATGACATAACTTGGATTACATTACATTCTGAAACTCAACATCGTTGTCAGACGATTAATTTGGTCGTTCGCGCTCAGAATTGTGGTGAAGGACGTAAGCGTGTCCGTATGCCTCTTCCCGTTTTACGTCTTGGAAAACAGGCAAGTAGAAGAAAATTCACTATTTTACTTGCCTTTCACGATGAGGTTATTAGTGACGAAGCACAAACTCGAAATGGTCAAGGACGGGACAGAAAATCGGCCTCGTTCCGCTCGAAGGACCCATCCCGGAATTCGCCTTGAGTGATTCAAACCTAAATCTGAATGGCTGGATGGAGATTTAAACCCCATCTCCTCCTGAGAGCGGGTGCACTGTTTTAACTACTGCTTCATCTCGCCCAGTGCAACCTGTAAGCTAGGGTGTCATGAATCTGAAGGTCGTAGCCTCCCATGGTCAGTGTGCAATAAAATCATTTTGGATATTAAGCTGCGCCATTGTAAAACACCAAAAAAACTTCCCTGCCAGAGGGACCCAAATTATCTTGGAATGACTCTTCATAGAATGCTGTCTCTCGGGAAATGTCTAGCAAAAACTTCTTGGATATTAAGCACATGAAATAATCTTACCCAGAAACTCTGCATGACTTACTGGGGGGCGGGCATCAGCAGATAAACTACGAATTTTGGCTCTCAGTTTAGTATTTTCTACGGCTGTATGTTGTGCTCCATTGTGGTTGAACCGTCCTCTTGTAAGTAAGATAGACATTCAGCTCAGTACAACCATGAGAATCATTTACGGGTGTAAAAGAACTACTGTCTTATGTTGGCTTCCAAGACTCCGCCAAATGCCTCGTCCTCTGTTAAGAACACAAGAAGACCTGCTGAGAGAATATTCCAAAACAATGAATAATCTTCCATTTCCCATCCATGAAGATAATCCTAGGTTGAGAATGAACCGACGTCGTTCCAGTCCCCACCCCTGCGACTGGCCCAGCAGCTTGCTGATGGCAACTTCACCATTGTCAGCTAATGGCGTGAAATCTGGACCACGACTGCTACACCTGAAATGCGATATCTTATTGACCCTCTACGGACACGCAAGGACTTGAGCATGAGCAGAGGAATATAAATCGCATCTGAACAGTACACGGGGTGTCGCATTCAGTCTGTACAAGCGGAGTGAGCAGCCCAGCCCAAGGCGTGACTGTGGAGCAGCGAACGACACCATCAGGCACATTGTCGAGGGGTGTGAACTGCGAGCCTACCTGGGTGACCCAAACGACTTTTCCATGGCCGGAGATCAGGCCTTGACCGGATAAGGAGACTGGACATTAGAATGTACGAGGTGCATTCAAGTTCTAAGGCCTCCGATTTTTTTTCTAATTAACTACTCACCCAAAATCGATGAAACTGGCGTTACTTCTCGACGTAATCGCCCTGCAGATGTACACATTTTTCACAACGCTGACGCCATGATTCCATGGCAGCGGCGAAGGCTTCTTTAGGAGTCTGTTTTGACCACTGGAAAATCGCTGAGGCAAAAGCAGCACGGCTGGTGAATGTGTGGCCACGGAGAGTGTCTTTCAATGGTGGAAAAAGCCAAAAGTCACTAGGAGCCAGGTCAGGTGAGTAGGGAGCAGGAGGAATCACTTCAAAGTTGTTATCACGAAGAAACTGTTGCGTAACATTAGCTCGATGTGCGGGTGCGTTGTCTTGGTGAAACAGCACATGCGCAGCCCTTCCCGGACGTTTTTGTTGCAGTGCAGGAAGGAATTTGTTCTTCAAAACATTTTCGTAGGATGCACCTGTTACCGTAGTGCACTTTGGAACGCAATGGGTAAGAATTACGCCCTCGCTGTCCCAGAACATGGACACCATCATTTTTTCAACACTGGCGGTTACCCGAAATTTTTTTGGTGGCAGTGAATCTGTGTGCTTCCATTGAGCTGACTGGCGCTTTGTTTTTGGATTGAAAAATGGCATCCACGTCTCATCCATTATCACAACCAATGGAAAGAAAGTCCCGTTCATGCTGTCGTTGCGCGTCAACTTTTGCTTGGCAACATGCCACACGGGCAGCCATGTGGTCATCCGTCAGCATTCATGGCACCCACCTGGATGACACTTTTCGCATTTTCAGGTCGTCATGCAGGATTGTGTGCACAGAACCCACAGAAATGCCAACTCTGCAGGCGATCTGTTCAACAGTCATTCGGCGATCCCCCAAAACAATTCTCTCCACTTTCTCAATCATTTCGTCAGACCGGCTTGTGTGAGCCCGAGATTGTTTCGGTTTGTTGTCACACGATGTTCTGCCTTCATTAAACTGTCGCACCAACAAACGCACTTTCGACACATCCATAACTCCATCACCACATGTCTCCTTCAACTGTCGATGAATTTCAATTGGTTTCACACCACGCAAATTCAGAAAACAGATGATTACACGCTATTCAAGTAAGGAAAACGTCGCCATTTTAAGTATTTAAAACAGTTCTCATTCTCACCGCTGGCGGTAAAATTCCATCTGCCGTACGGTGCTGCCATTTCTGGGACGCATTGACAATGAACGCGGCCTCATTTTAAAACAATGCGCATGTTTCTATCACTTTCCAGTCCGGAGAAAAAAAACCGGAGGCCTTAGAACTTCAATGCACCTCGTAACATCTGTCTCTAATATATTATCTGTATATACATCTATTTATTTATACACTACTGGCTATTAAAATTGCTACACCACAAAGATCACGTGCTACAGACGCGAAATTTAACCGACAGGAAGAAAATGCTGTGATGTGCACACAAGGTTGGCGTCAGTGGCGACACCTGCAACGTGCTGACATGATGAAAGTTTCCAACCGATTTCTCATACACAAGCAGCAGTTGACCAGCGTTGCCTGGTGAAACATTGTTGCGATGCCTCGTGTAAGGAGGAGAAATGCGTACCATCACGTTTCCGACATTGATAAAGGTCGGATTGTAGCCCATCGAGATTGCGGTTTATCGTATCGTGACATTGCTGCTCGTGTTGGTCGAGATCCAATGACTGTTAGCAGAATATGGAATAGGTGGGTTCAGGAGGGTACTACGGAACGCCGTGCTGGATCCCAACGGCCTCGTATCACTAGCAGTCGAGATGACAGGCATCTTATCCGCATGGCTGTAACGGATCGTGCAGCCACGTCTCGATCCCTGAGTCAACGGATGGGGACGTTTGCAAGACAACAACCATCTGCACGAACAGTTCGACGACGTTTGCAGCAGCATGGACTATCAGCTCGGAGACCACGGCTGCGGTTACCCTTGACGCTGCATCACAAACAGGAGCGCCTGCGATGGTGTACTCAAAGACGAATCTGGGTGCACGAATGCCAAAACGTCATTTTTTCGGGTGAGTCCAGGTTCTGTTTACAGCATCATGATGGTCGCATCCGTGTTTGGCGACATCCCGGTGATCGCACATTGGAAGCGTGTATTCGTCATCGCCATACTGGCGTATCACCCGGCGTGATGGTATGGGGTGCCATTGTTGACTTGTCTCTGTCACCTCTTGTTCGCATTGACGGCACTTTGAACAGTGGACGTAACATTTCAGATGTGTTACGACCCGTGGCTCTACCATTCATTCGATCCCTTCGCAACCCTACATTTCAGCAGGATAATGCACGACCACATGTTGCAGGTCCTATACGGGCCTTTCTGTATACAGAAATTGTTCAACTGCTGCCGCGGCCAGCACATTCTCCAGATCTCTCACCTATTGAAAACGTCTGGTCAATGGTGGCCGAACAACTGGCTCGTCACAATACGTCAGTCACTACTCTTGATGAACTGTGGTATCGTGTTGAAGCTGCATGGGCAGCTGTACCTGCACACGCCATCCAAGCTCTGTTTGACTCAATGCCCAGGCGTATCAAGGCCGTTATTACGGCCAGAGGTGGTTGTTCTGGGTAGTGATTTCTCAGGATCTATGGACCCAAATTGCGTGAAAATGCAATCGCATGTCAGTTCTAGTATAATATATTTGTCCAATGAATACCCGTTTATTATCTGCATTTCCTCTTGGTGTAGCAATTTTAATGGCCAGTAGTGTATATTTACGTGTTCTTGACTGTACTTTACATGTAGCGATATACGCTATATAAATACCAAAACAACTGAAATGAGAACGTTTCGACAGACTTTGTGGCGGTCCCTCATCAGGGCAACTAACTGCTGCATTATGGTGAAGGTGATGGTCAGAAGCTACCGAAAAATTAAACGTCCCTGCTGGCACGCGGGGAAAACGAACACCTATATCTTTGTTTGCGAACTCTGATATCTCTTACTTTATTTTTACGATATTTTCTCCCTATATAGGTAGGCGCCTATGAAATATTTTCACGCTCTGAGGAGAAAGTTTGTGATGGAAATTTCATGAGAAGGTCCTGCCGCAGCGAGAAATGCCTTTGCTTTAATGACTGGCACTCCAGTTCGCGTATAACATTCGTGGCACTCTCCCATTTTGCGATAATAGAAAACGAGCTGCCCTTCTTTGAACTTTTTTGATGTCCTCCGTCAGTCAGTCCTGTCTAATGTGGATCCCACAACGCACTGCAGTGCTCCAGAAGAGAGCGGACAAGCGTACTGTAAGCAGTCTTTTTAGTAGACCTGTTACATTTTCTAAGTGTTCCGCCAATAAATCCAGTCTTCTCTTTGCTTTCGCTACAACATTATCTATGAGATCGTTCCAATGTAAGTTATTCGTAATTGTAATTCCTAGGTATTTAGTTGAGATTACAGTCTTTAGATTTGTGTGATTTATCGTGTAAGTGAAATTTAGCTGACTCCTTTTAGTACTCATGTGGATGAGTTCACATTATTCATTATTAAGAGTCAACCGCCAGTTTTTGCACGATTCAGTTTTATCATCTGATGACTTTACTTATTCTCTGCTTTTGTGTTTTCTATCAAACCATGTGTGACAAATGTAGTGGTTGCCGTAGAATTTTGAAAGAGGGGGTGTTCTGTGTAGACTGTAAGTTATGGTTTCATTGGGACGAATGTAGCGGCGAGGAAACGAGGGTAGAAAATGAGGCTCTTCCATGGCAGTGTAGGTTATGTATAAAGGACAGAAAAATCGCGTAACAGGAGGCCCAACAGGCTGAATTTGGAAACACGAACTTGGAACTACGTAGGTTAAAGGTGGAAAAAGAGACTTTGAACTGGGAAAAGGTAGCAAGCAAAGGGCGAAAAGGGAAACAGTTGAAAAAAACTCCAGAAATTGAATTAATAAATCACTTTGGCTTGCTATCTGACGTGAAGGAAGGACCTCATGCATTGATTCATTACTTTGAATTGTTTCACGTAGCATAAATTAACCAATAAAAGCATTTTCACGAATATAGTGAAGTTCAGAAGTCGAAGAGTAAGTATATTCCTTAATTTGCATAATAATATTCAAATCAATAAGTATCTTGTACTACACGCTTTCTAAAATAGCCAGTGTACTTTCTCAGGGTTCAAGATATCTCCTTGCTAAATTTCATCGAAATCGGTTCAGAGGGTTAGTAATAATAAATTTAAACGTCATACATGATGCAGCAGTTTTTCACGCATCTCAGTCTTCATGACATATATCCTGAACTACGTGTCGTATAACGATATACGTTTGCTGGTACATTCAGTGGTATATGCGAACACTGTCTGCATGATCTGACGCGAATATAGCTAGTAGTAAAGAAGTAATAAATTAAAACATCAGGATGATTAACTGCATGAAGAGCGAAAGGGTAGTAAGCGATAAGCTTTCTTCCTTTCATCGTTTTGTGGAGGGTGTCAGCGAGAAAATGTTTCGTAGAAGTTTGAAATTATGTGTAAAGTTTGTTGCAAGTCACTAAAGTTCTTTCGTTCCGAAATAATGGATTAATAAAATCCGGGTATTCGGGCATTATGGCCTAGACCTTTTTGTCACCTCCACTACCACCCATTTGATAGGAGGTGGTTCTTATCTCCGGAGTGATTATTTCCAGACAGTAAGTCATACGGTTACCAAATTTGCATGAAATGGGGCCAGTGGTTTTGGAAGTGTGGAACACACACACATACATACATACATGCATACATACCTTTTTATAATATGTAAGGATATCTTTTTTCCATGATACAATTTTGATGAAATAAAACTTATACAGTGCCTAAAGCTAGTTATCTGCGAAAACCCCATGCAAATTCGTCTAGCAGTTTTGGAGATTAGCGTGACGTGATGATTTATTATTAGTGTATATTAACGATGTGAAAAAGCTGTGTATGGATTGCATTCACACACTGATCCATCATTGATGGGACAAAGAGAGATCTTAGCAACAGGTGAAGACAAAATGGCGTATTACCAAACATGCATCTGTTTTATGTGCACTAATAAAGGAATGACTTAAGAATAGCAAAAATACTCATTTTCAGAAAAAAAACATAACTCCTTGAACGACTAGAGACAAGACGTTTGTATTCACAGCACATGTACACTATATGTTCTGAAGAAATGATTGATATTTCAGTCACCTTGGCTATGCATGTGTCCTGTTGCTTAGTAGGCACAGGGTCCGAAATGGCCACCTGGTTCCGAAGTTCATCTTTGTTTGGTTGGCATTGAGTCATAGTGCTGCACCTGTCGTTTCGTCATATCCCACACGTTTTAGGTAGGCGAGAGGTCTGGTGATCCGGCGGGCCAGGGCAAAAGGCTGACATACTGAGGCTCCAAGAAGGCACATGTTCATGCAGCATCATGTGGTCGTGGATTGCCTTGGTGAAAAATTGTGTCTGGGGTATAGTGCAGAAAGGGTATGGCTACGAGTCACAGGATGTCATTAACGTAGGTCAAACTTGCCGTGGTGCCCTGGACGCACATCAACTGTGATTAGTGGTTGTACCCAATGACACCACCCACCATAACGCCTTGAGGTGGCACTGTATGTCTTGTGTGAATGCAGTCACTGTAATACCACTCCCTGTGTCTGCAGCGAAAGAAAATGCGGCCATCATTCTCAAAGAAAGAGAACCTGTATTCGCGCGAAAAGAGCATCCGATGCCATTCCTGTCCCCAATGATGTCGTTCCGTACACCATTGCCGTCTAGCATGTTTCTGCGCATTCGTCAAAGATAAGCGGAGAAGTGGTCGACGTGCGCATAACCCACGCAGCAATGAACGGCGACGGCATATCACCCCTGATGGCCTACGATGTGTTCCACTGTTCCACTGCTGCGCCAAAGGCGAGGATGACACAAATGTGTCCTGCAGTGCCAATCGGTGTCGATCTTCTCGGAGAATGGTTTGGGAGGTGCGATATTTCCCATCTCGTCGTATTCTACGGCCTTCTGTGAACCATTCTACACACACCCGTTGTACTGTTGAAACACTTCGTCCCACACGAGCAGCAATTTCCAGGATGGATGCATCACATTCTGCCATGTCAATAATGCGCCCTCTTTGAAACTCACAGATTTTGACGGCACGGTTCGCGCATACGTCTGCGAGGCATGCTGCACGTCTGGTTTAGTTACACTGATCCATTACCTTCGGTTTATAGTTACAACAAGAGCCGCAGGCACATTTTTCCAGTAAGTGGTGTTGCGCCATAAAATTGAAGTTGACCCTGAACCCGTCGGCCGACGTGGTTCAGAAGTTAAACATTTCTGCAGATAATACTAATCTTTATATCCTGTGAATATGAACGCCCTATCTCCAGACGTTCAAGGTGTTCTGTTTTTCCTGAAGATGAGTGTAATCAGCTGGAGTACTGGATACAGCAACTATATTTTTCTCAAATTGATCAAACAAATAACCTGAACCACACGATTTTCAGTGCATGTCAAACGAATCGAAGTTTTAGAAAAAGTTATGGAATTATACGTTCTCCAAACACGTCTTATTGTAAAGCAGGACACTAATATTAATGCAGTGTTAGTAGGCTGTTTAGGTTGTTATGTTGGTAACGCCACGTAGCGCTCTGTATGACATTCACTGGCTGTGCTGTGTGCAGTCTGTGGCTGGTTGAACTCATTGTTGGAATATTCGCTTGTGTAGTGTTGGGCAGTTGGATGTGAACAGCGCGTAGCGTTGCTCAGTTGGATGTGACCTGTCAGCAGTGGTGGATGTGGGAAGAGAGATGCCGAAGTTTTGAGAGGTCACTATAAGCGGACGATCTGGACGTGTGTCCTCCAGAAAAAGGAAATTCGTAAAGATGGATGTCATATATATATATCCCGTGTGGGGTTGTTGGTACCCCCATCGGGCGCCTCCCCGGGTGGCGGATAGGGGAAACTTTCCTAGATATAGGTGGTACTGGGGAAATGAAATACCCAGGGCGGACCAAAAACCAATAAACCCAATGGTGTCTGTTCAGCATCTGGCGGCCAGTGGCCAGCGTCTGTTCCTCTAGTTGAGGCGGCTGCACAAAATCTTCTCGAACTCAAAAATCGAGTCGTATACCTGTGGTCTCAACAGAGGTCACCACAAAATCTAAAATTCAACTTGAACGCATGATGGAAAAGACGACCACAGAGTCACTACCCAGGCACCAGTCGATAGACTGGATTCACCTGATCATCGGATTCTGGGGGATCAGGGACACCATGCGGAGAAGAATCGGAGCTTCTCAAAAACTCCTCACACTCTCAAAACGAAACGTAAAAATTTTATTGGTACAATTAATGTGAACACCCTCACTAAAACAGGCAAATTAAAGCAACTTACCAACGCAATGGGAAAATTTAACCTGAAAATCACTGCACTGCAAGAGACAAGATTGACAGATGAAGGACACTTTAACGCAGAGAATTACAGGATCTACAAGGGCAAACCTGCCATAAAAGTAAGAGACAAACTACCACTTTTCGGAACAGGATTCGCCGTACACACTTCCGTACTCGACTCAGTTATTGACTTCACGTCTCCCAATGAAAGAGTCTCCCTGTTATCAGTAAAATCAGCTAATAAAGCATACACTCTGATCAATGTGCACGACCCCACAAATCACCACAATAAAATCTACCCTGAAACAGTGGACAATTTCTGGGAAGCACTAGAAGAAACAACAAATAAAGTACCTAGGCACCATGTGAAAATCTTAGTAGGCGATTTTAACGCACAATTAGGGAAGGAAAAAAAATTCAGACACACCATTGGACCCCACACCAAACACAAACGTACCAACAAGAATGGTGAAAAACTAATCGACTTCTGCAGAAACTTTGGACTTAAAATAATGAGTACCAAGTTTCAAAAACTTGCACATAAATTAACCACATGGAGATCACCCAGTCTTAGACAGGGTGAATACCAAATAGACGATGTCGCGATTTTCGAGGAATACATAAAAGAAATTCAAAACATCAGAACCCGCAAAGGTGTCTTTGAATCAGATCATCATCTTCTCCAAATAAAAACAAAATTCCAACCCAACAGAATGCTAAAAAGGCCACCCAAAAGTACCAAACCAGATCCGGAATATCTGCAACTCAACAAAGAAAAAATCATCATGCAAATTAATCAGGAAAAATCAACAGACTGGAAGAAACTAACAGAGAAAATTCAGGAAGCCCTCAAATTAGGACAACCCCCTCCCAACAGGAAACATCGCTGGTGGAATGCAACCTGTGATGAGGCAGTAGACAACCGAATAACTGCATGGAAAAAATTTAGCAGTTACAAAACTGAAGAAAACTGGGAGAACTTTCTTAAATCAAAAACAGACCTCAAAAATAATTAGAAAAGAACGACGGGGATATGACAACAACAGACTCTCTGAAATCCAGCAGGATTTCATCAAAAATAATACAAGAAATTTTTATAAGACTTTCAGAGAAAACGTACAGGGATACCAAGCGCCTAGCTTGTGCTTCAAGAAACCCGATGGCTCTTTGGAAACCAACACGAAAAATAACTGCAAAATCTTAGCCCAATATTTCAGTTCCCTCCTCAACTGCGAACCACCCCAAGAAACACTTGTCTTCTCTTCTCCAGTATTCACACACCCAGACTCACATGCCCCGGATCTTAAAGAAATTATGGAGATAGTCAAGCAGTTGAAAAATAACAAAGCACCAGGAGAAGATGGGATCATTGCTGAGTTCTGGAAACTAAACGATCCTATACTTATGCAGAAATTACACCATATAATGTCAGACATATGGATAACGGAGCAGATACCAGAGGACTGGAAATGCGCTCTAATTCACCCGCTACACAAAAAGGGCGATAAGACAGACATGAACAATTACAGAGGAATTTCCCTGCTCCCAGTCGCTTACAAAATCTTTTAAACAGGATAGAATCCCAAGCAGATACACTAATTGGTGAATACCAGGCCGGATTCAGAAAAGGACGCTATGTGCGCAACAGATCTGGTGCTTAAAGACAATATTACAAATGAGGAAATGCAGAAACACACTAGTTACATTCATCGACTTCAGGAAAGCATATGATTCAGTGGACCGTGGAACCCTGTTTAAAATCATGGAAGAATTTGGGGTTGACCGAAAGACACGAAAAATCACAGAACGGCCAAAGTGAAATTCATGGGCGAAGTATCAGAACCCTTCGAAATCAAATCTGGAGTCCGACAGGGGGACGGACTATCCCCAATCCTTTTCAATATTGTTCTAGAAAAGATAATCAGGGAATGGGAACCTCACGTAAAGGGTATCCAAATTGGTATCAAGAAAGAGAACCGAATTAAAGTCAAGTGCCTTGCTTTCGCTGACGATATTGCAATTATCACCAATAACAGAACAGAAGCGATTCACGCAGTGGAAAAACTACATGAAATTTCACAAAAAACCGGACTGCAGATACCTTATGAAAAAACCCAATATATGGAAAGGCAGCCAGAAAATAAATCCCCTTTAATAACAAAATATGGTAAAATTGCACAAGTCTGCCATTTTAAATACCTCGGTGAAACAATACAGTCCTCAGGATTAAACCGAATTGCCAATGAACAAAGAATCACCAAGCTCCAGAAGGCCTACAAGCTAACATGGACGCATTACAACAAGAAGTGCATTTCGACAGACGCAAAATTAAGGCACTATACAACAGTGATTCTTCCAGACGCAATCTCTGCAGCTGAAACAATGGTGATTGATGGTCATTCAAAAACTCAGGAAATAGAAAAGCAGGAAAGAAAAATTCTCAGGAAGATTTACGGCCCAGTCAACAAAAATGGCATTTGGATGAAGAGACCACAAAACGAACTCTATAGAAAGATCAACATAGTAACAGATGAAATCAGAAAGCGCCGAGTCAAATTTTATACACACATCTACAGGATGGAAGACTCCAGAACAGCAAAGAAATTATTCAATATTATAACAAGGAGTAAATGTGGCACAGAATGGCTGAAAGAAGTCCAGAGGGATCTACAGCAGATCAACATAAAAAATCTCGAAGATCGCACATAGTGCCGGCATAAAATCACAAGTGTGAAGTTTGGTGAAAGAACATCGTGTCAGCCTGGTAAAAAATGGACAGAGGAACGGAAGAAGGAGCATTCTGAGAGGATGAGTAGGTTATGGGAAGCAAAGAAGAAAAACATCCGAAGATGAAATTATGAATTCAAGTTCAATCGCTCTCCTAAAGGAGAACAATCGTTATAATAATAATAATAATATATATATATATATATATATATATATATATATATATACATATATATATATATGATGACTTTTGAACATTATTAAGGTAAATACATTCTTTGTTTTCTATCAAAATCTTTCATTTGCTAACTATGCCTATCAGTAGTTAGTGCCTTCAATAGTTAGAATATTTTATTTAGCTGGCAGTATTGGCGCTCGCTGTATTTCAGTAGATCGAGTAACGAAGATTTTTGTGAGGTAAGTGATTCATAAAAGGTATAGGTTATTGTTAGTCAGGGCCATTTTTTTTGTGGGGATTATTGAAAGTCAGATTGCGTTGCGCTAAAAATATTGTGTTTCAGTTTAGTTACGATCAGAATAAATAAAGAGAAAACTGTTCGAGTACGCTTTCTGCTCAGCTGTTTGAATATCAAATAACGTAGAAGTTTACCAGCACAGCCATTGATAATTTTTCTAAGCGGACGTTTCAGCAGGAGAGGATAATAGGACTGAGTGTATAATGAAACGGATGGAATAAATAGCACTCGATCTCGTAATCGGCTCCCAAATACGAAAGACGATTGAACTCTGAGATTTTGTAATGCTTTGAACCTAAATACCATATCCTGTTACAATTCATTACAAGTTCAGCTCGCGGAATGATTGCAAAATCACTGTATCAGTATTTGTATCATACTATAGAAATGATCTAAGCATCATCTGCGAACAACCACTATAAAATAATTGAAGTGAACGTCACCAAAACCTCCAACACCATAGTTGTCGCCTCCGATCTGCCTCACTTTGACTTTCGGAAAACAGCGGCCTATTGAAACACACATGGCCTCATAACGCACGCAGCCACCAGATTCCGTGATTGGCTGAAGACCCTAGCAGCACACCAAAGATAGAAACTCGTTTCTGCGGTGCCAAAAGAGACAACTCAGAGTTCGCACGATCAGCTGATATTTTTATGAATATTTCGAAGGCTATTTCGTGTTATAAAGAAAATCAAAACTATGGGTGGAAATGAAAGTACAGTTTAACACACAACGCTCAAGACGTTCGCATGTCTGTCGCAGACAACTTCACCTTTGCACCCATCTTTCATCGCATGTGTATACAATGATGCGTTCTGTAACTAAGGTGTAAGTATGCCCCATAGGTGTATAGAAAACATGTACAGATTTGATAGTTTCATCTTCAAAAACAGGGCGAAAATGTTATTAGAGCACGTGGTTTACACCCGCGACAGTTTTTCTTTCCTCTATGCAAACCTCCAAGTAGCCCTATTTCGCCCACGTTGAAAGGTCTGGAAACTACTACTGTTTATCAGTAACACTTGCTTGAAACGGCGTTGCATGATCAGAAAAATTAAAGTGTGAATACATTCACGCGGCGCATTATTGGACTTTTCTTTTTTTGAAGAAACCGTGAGTAGTGAACGTTATTGCTTAACGATCCACTATTTCATTGCACAACTAAAGCAAGACGAAATCAACTACTCATGCTTTCAAAGAGATGGCGCTAATGCGCCCACAGCTAACAACACTTTGCGTCTTCTGGAGATGTCTTTTGGGGACGTGTCATCTCAAAAAAGTATGGCCCTTCGCCCTCCGGACCTTACTCCATCAGAAGTTTTTCTTTCGGACGAATCAGAATTGTAGTGTATAACATTTGTCCACGTAAACTTTGTGACCTAAAAACTCAGAGAACGGTGTACGCAAGAAACATATCAGAATCATCTGCAGAGAGTGTTTCCCAATACAATTAAGCAGTTTCAGACCTGAGTAGCCGATCTTGGACGTCATTTCAAAGATATGTTGTAACTGCAGAGGATCGAGTCAAGCATATAGAAGATTGGCTTGAAATTCCTGCAGACGTCCCTGATACACGGTTTTATGTCACCACCTTTTTAAACTCCATCCCCGCCCCTATTGGTGGTAGGTGATCAGATAGTAAGTCGTATGTGTACATTGTTTGCTTGCAATTGATGCAGTGGTTTAGAAAATGATGTCAAACATACGTACAATGGCTTTTATATTGGACTGGTGCCTAAGTTCGCAGCGTTTTTCCATAAATTTAATAAACACAACAGATACACGAACAGAGACTATAGTCATCAATAATGTTTTCTCCTTCACTATTTACAACAGTCTGCCGATGCTGGGGTAACTTTTCGATCCCGTGACTGTAGGAATCGTGTGGTTTTGAGGCAAAGAACTCGTCGAGCTGTGTTTGGGACGCATTTTTATCCAGAGAGGAAGTTCCTTGAAGGCTGTTCGAAAGAGAGCGGAGAAGGTGAAAATCTGAGGGCGTGGAGTGGAGTAGCATCATTTCAACCAGTCTTCTCTGTCGTCGATCTTGGACTACGTTTACAAGACTCTCAGATGATGAAAATAATGCCAGCAGTGATGGTTACACCTCAAGAAGGCAACATGTAGCTCACTATACCATCACTGTTCCACCAGATGCATATCATTTCTTTTGTGTAAGGGCAGTTGCTACTTTGTTTGGGCTCAACCGTTTCTCTCTTTTCCTTATGCTAGCATAAAGACACCATTTCTCGTCACCAGTAATGATACGCGATAGGAATGATCGGTTTTGTTCGCGAGCCAATTAATGACGAGGAAGCAGAGATGCATATGTGACCAGCAGTTGATTTTTATGATTTTGGCTTAGAGCATGCGGTAACCACACACCCCAGTTTTGAATCTTTCCCACGGCATGCAAATGTCGCACTTTGGTGGAAAGATCATCACATTTGCCAGTTCTCGAGTACAATCACATGGGTTATTGTGATTAATGCTTTTAAACAAACTCCATCAAACCCCAAAGGTCTTCCTGAATCTGACGAGTGACTAATGTCAAAACGATCCTCCTTAAAATGAGTAAAGATATTCTTGTCATGATCCGTTCAGTGACATTATCCCCATATGCGACGCAAATGTTTCTGGCTGCCTCTGCTGCTGTCATCCCTCTACTGAACTCAAATAGAAGAATATTTCAAAAGTGTTCCGATTTCTCCACTTGGCACTCCATTTCCTAGCTTCCACAGCTCCACTCACTATCTTCAAACGACAGAATGAAAATATATAAATTCAAATAGCGGCACTGAACTACAAATAAAAGATGACAGTCGATAAATAAATTTATAACTACCGGAATAACAACGTGCAAACCATAAACGCTACAAACTTATGCACCAACTTAATAAACCATATGTAGATACGTATCCTTTCTTGTAGGATGGGAGGTGTGTCCCTCCCCAGTCAGCGGGACACACAACAACCACAACCACACTGTGTTTTGGTGAAGTTCAAAGTGCTTTTACGACTTTATTTGTGAAAATACGTGTTATATTTACGAGTGCATCGCAACATCTCACCATGATGCTGAGAATAAAAGGACGTGCTACACGAAAACGTAAATAAAAACGAATATAGGCGCGAAATATCGCAACAAAATAAATTACGTTTAGATGATAAGTCCCAACAAAATTGCTCATCAGCATCGTTTGGTTGTAGATGACAAGCTACCTGTAATAAATAATACACAAGTGGTACTGAAAAATCATGCACACCAAGTGTAAAGGTATTAACAAAAAGAAACAAATTGCTGTTTGAACTATATATCCACATAACTTTGTAATCATTTAGTAAAAACTGTTCACATTACAGATGAAATAAAACGGAAACCCAGTGATGGTGGCGCAGTGGTGCTGAAACATGTTTGGGAACTTGGAAAAAACGGTGTTTTGCATAACTGTCAAAGTATCAAGCCCAAAATTATCTTTAAAAGTGAAAGTATCTAACCCAAAATTGTTTGCTTTTTAATTAGTGAAAGTATCAAAGATAAAATTGTTCCCAAATAATTATTTAACAAACCTGCATCTGACTGCATCTGCGAACTTGCTTCGTGCACTTCTCCATTGTGCCAGTAATGAAACATGTATTTGACTCAGCAGTCAAGTTTAAGAGAATAATGTCGTTTGTGCAATGGCATTAAGATGGTACTGAAAAATTAACTTCTGGCTCTGATGTTTACTTAATGAAATTATATCTTGACTTGAATAATGCCAGTTGTGCAATGGCATAAAATTAGTTATTTGAAATAACTTTGCTCTGATAACTTTAGTTATACCAAAAGCGTTTTAAAACCATGAAATATATATATATATATATATATATATATATATATATATATATATAGCACAGAGGCCTCATTTTCTTTATGTTCTTTCATTTTGTGGGTAACTTTACTTTACCACTCATTTTCATATTCAATACAAGCAAAGGATGTGGATTATTATGATTCAGGCTGTTAGATTTAAACACAATGTTGATATATATATGTTGTTGTGGTCTTCAGTCCTGAGACTGGTTTGATGCAGCTCTCCATGCTACTCTATCCTGTGCAAGCTTCTTCATCTCCCAGTAGCTACTGCAACCTACATCCTTCTGAATCTGTTTAGCGTATTCATCTCTTGGTCTCCCTCTACGATTTTTACCCTCCACGCTGCCCTCCAGTACTAAATTTGTGATCCCTTGATGCCTCAGAACATGTCCTACTAACCGGTCCCTTCTTTTTGTCAAGTTGTGCCACAAACTTCTCTTCTCCCCAATCCTATATATACATATATTGTTAAAAATTTAAGTCATATACGAAAACTACCATTTCCAACATTTTTGTAGCACGAATCACTCTTACGAAAAATTTTACAAAATGCTTACTGCATCAAAACTTGGACATACAAATCCTAACTCTCAACATTACCTAACAAAAACCATTTTGAAATCATTTTATAGCTTCTCCCATTAACGTGCTCAGTGTACAACCTGAAAACTGTGTAGCGCGAATGCTACCTTAAAGCTGTCACCTTATGTCTGCTTCCTCGGGGCACCTAGCTGCGACATTCGAGTTTTTTACTGCGCTCGCCCGGCTCTCTTAGCCATCAAAGATCCTACTCCTCAAAGATATTATACTCCTTCGACCTTGCGATTGGCAACTATCGACTTTATTTTCTGGATCTATCCTGATCAGACCTTAGCACATACCTTTCAACTGGCGCACCTTATATCCTACAATTTTAACTGCAAACACGGTAAATACAAGAAGCTGCAAATGCAAATGATGACGTAACCTTTATTCTCATTACGAGGCGTTGCTGAAGTGTGAGAAACATGAGTGGTGCAGTCCACATTTTGCGGCACTACGTGGTGGCGTAAGCGCTACACAACACGATTTTTCAGCGGCGCCCTACATACTGGGCGCAGTTTAATATTTCACTACTCGACGGAGTGCCAGTGGGGAGAAAGGAGTGCTATCGAACATAGCGATCCGCAGAGAAATTCAATTGTGAAGGGGCGCCGCGGTGGAACAGGCCGTCGGAACGGAAATTATATTCAGCGGTGCGGTGCGGCCATGTCGGCGTCGGCGGCGTCGGCGGCGCCAGCCAGATGAGTCGGCTATCGCTTCTGCACCGCCACCGACTGTCCAACCCGCCCCCACCCCGCGAGGCCTTCCGCTTTGCGGCCGAAAGGTCAACCGGCAATTCCGGCGACCCTCTAATCGCGCCCGCAGCTTTCTACAACCGATCGGAGCCCTCAAAGGACTCCCATTATTACTCGCTGGCCGCATTAACTCACTTTACCACCGCCGCCGAAAATGTGTGAACCGGTCCACAGTGGCAATAGCGAAAAGAGGTCTGTCAGTCGATCGCAGTTTATGAGGACCTCCATTGTGTGGATATAAAATGAATTTACGTAATGATAAATTTTACTTAATTGATTCCTCACATCCTGTTAGAGACGACGTTAAAGAAATACCTTTGCCCGCACCTCGTGGTCGTGCGGTAGCGTTCTCGCTTCCCACGCCCGGGTTCCCGGGTTCGATTCCCGGCGGGGTCAGGGATTTTCTCTGCCTCGTGATGGCTGGGTGTTGTGTGCTGTCCTTAGGTTAGTTAGGTTTAAGTAGTTCTAAGTTCTAGGGGACTGATGACCATAGATGTTAAGTCCCATAGTGCTCAGAGCCATTTGAACCAAAGAAATACCTTTATGGTGGTGATTGTCTTTCAGTTTCTGTCAATCTAGTTTTAATTTTATTTGCATATATTTTTAATATGAAGCGTGTTCAGAAAGCAAGTGGACTGCGACCACAACGGACTGTGCGATATTGCAGGGTGTGGACAGTCAACAAAAAATGAAAAGATGATGTAGTGGTGGCCCTCAACTACATACCCTCCGACTCCGAGTTGAAATATTAAAAGTTTTGGCTGGTTTCGTTGTCTAGGGACTGGGTTATGTAGTCGTCGCGCCGGCCGGAGTGGCTGAGCGGTTCTAGGCGCTACAGTCTGGAACAGCGCGACCGCTACGGTCGCAGGTTCGAGTCCTGCCTCGGGCATGGATGTGTGTGATGTCCTTGGGTTAGTTAGGTTTAAGTAGTTCTAAGTTCTAGGGGACTGATGACCTCAGACGTTAAGTCCCATAGTGCTCAGAGCCATTTTTTTTGTAGTTGTCGCATTACAGGGCAAATACTGCTGAGTCTACAGTATACAATATGAATATACACATGACTCGAATGGTCGAAGGTTCCCATTAATGGGCAATTGCAAATGTAACGTAGAAATTTATAAATGAAAGACTGCAATTAAATAAAATCTACAGGCACTACCTTAACGACTTTAAATGATGAATACAATACTTTTGAGAATATGGTATATTTCTGCAAAACATTTATTGGTGTCGATGGTCCAGCAATTAAATAAAATATAGGTTGAATAACAGGGAAACAATAGATTCCTGCTTCACGTAATTAGTTATTAAAAACAACATAGCTTGCGAGATATTCACTTCCAAACACGTACTACATCTTCACTGCAGAAGCCACGGAAATCTCGCAAGTACACAAGTCGGCACTCTGAAGTATTTCTATCGCTCGCAATCATACACAAACTGCTTCACTCCAAGTCTTTCCCACGACTCGACGTCGCGCCTTCACGTCCAGCACTTTCCGTGTCTTGTGCGACTCCCCATGTCCTGTCCCGTACTGTCCGTGACCTGTGTTGTCCTGCTCAGAACGCCTCTCCCGCTTACATCCAGTCTCCCCATTCACGAACGCTGTGATTGGCTAGAGCGCTCGTTCCATGTTTTCAAGCCAATGCACTCACACAAACATAATGAAACATATATGAATTATTGGATTTACGTTTAAATAACTTGAAATTAAACAAATATTCCTACGGCTGGACCATAAACACTCTCTAACACACATTAGTAAATACATAAACAAATTAAACAAACATATATCAAAGGAATAGCAACAAAAGGTAGGCCAGTAGCCTAATGTCTCTCTGCTTTCTAAAACACAGTTAATATTTAACCAATTTCTTCATGAATAGTATGTATCGGATATAAACAAAGACACTGATGAATAAATATATTTATAAGCATGCTGCTACCGTTTTTTCGTGTAACTGTGGAGTACTTATGGCCTTTGACCTCCAATAACTTATGTACTATTCAAGTTATAAGCCTATAATTTATACCAATTTAGGTTTACACTAAAAGATTTCTAAAGACACGCCAATCACCGAAATCAGATGACGCGTTTAGATTTTGTAAATTCGTTGTTGGGTGTTACTTGTATAATTTACCATCAGATACTAAACTTTAAACTAATAAAGATATTGAAAATCTGATTACACCATCAGAATCGTCGTGCATATAATAGTAATGTACATGTTTCTTTTTGAGGTGTCATGATTCATCTGGCTACTATTAATTTCTATATGAACTCAAATGTTTGCCATGATAGTGTCACAAAGTCCGCCATCTTTTGCTCTCTCGGCATACAAGTCTGTTTCATCGACACAGCGTCACCATGGAATTCCCAGCCACGCGGTTGCTGGATCCCGACTAACGTTCGGCACCATGTGTTTGCTGCCGGGTCCTGGCTTGCCGAGCGGTCCGTGCTGCCACGCCAACTCCGAATTTGATTATTTCTAGGGCGCCACAACTCGCCCATTACCTCACAAGGGCCACTGTTATTCTGATTACGACGCAAAATGCCTTTGGACATGCACTGCGGTGATTACAGCTGTTACAGCTGTAGAATGGAACGACAACAGTGAAAATTTGTCCCGGAACGGGACTCGAACCCGGATTTCCCGCTTATCGCGAGTGGCCACCTCACCATTTGGCTGTCCATGCACGACTCACGGCCAGACTCATGATTGACGACACATGGAAGTTTGAGTGCCCTTATTCGCAAGTGTGAACACATTTAATGTATAATGGTCTGTGGTATGTTGTTCTTTGATGGTTGGCAACACTGAGTGGTAGAGTATCCCCTGACCAGTGCGAGACCACGGAAACACGGTTGTATGTAAAATCACATTGCAGTCTCCAGTTGTGTGAAACACATCGGTAAGAAATCCCGGCAAGTGCGAACCACGTGCTGTGATCAGCTTTCTACTCATGGAAGGAATAGCACCTACTGAATTATTTTATTTTGTGAATCAAAACGGTTTATGGGGAAGGCCTTATTACCAGAACGAGTCTGTTTAAGTAGTGTAGGAAGTTTAGTGGAGGTGGAACGAATGTTCATGACGGACAGGGGAGTGTATGACCTTTCATTGCGAATGATGAGTTGGTGCAAAAAATCGAGGAAACTGTTCGTGAAGACCGCGGACAGACAGTGGATGAAATTTCTGCGATGTTTCCACAACTTTCGAGAGCTCTCTTACATAAGACACTCAAAGAATCTCCGGGATATCGGAAATTGAGCGCAAAATGGGTCCCAAACAGATGACGGCGCAGCACAAGAATAATCGGTCAGTAACGCCTGCGACTTTCTTGATCGACTTGAATCTCAAAGTGAGGTTTTTCTGAGCTCTGTTGTTACTAGAGGTGAACACGCCTGAGACAAAAAGAGTCTCGTCAATGTGGCTTCACACCAGTTCCCGATCTGCCAAGAAATTCAATACCACAATTTTGGACAATAAAATCATAAGCTCAATGTTTTGGGACCGAAAAGGCATTATATTGGTGGAATTTCTGTCTCAGGTGGAAGCCATCAATGCACAATGATATTGGGAGAATCCAAATACTCAAAAGGAGGGGAACGCTGACGAGGGGAATGTGCTTGTTGCGCGATAACGCCCGCCCTCACACAGACTTAGCCACTATGGTGCTCTTGGACTCATTGGGTTGGGATGTATTGACCCATCGTCTGCATTCCCCTTTCTTGACACCTCCAGATTATCGTCTATTCACCTCCCAGAAGGCACACCAGAGGGCAATTAAATTTTCAACCGACGAGCAGGTGCACAAAGAGGTTCTGATGTGGGGGAAGTAGCTGATGGGAGAATTCTTCGAGGAGGGCATAACGAAGGTTCTGCCACAGCTGACCACAAACACTGAACGGGATGGCCATTATATCGAAAAATAGTCAACAAGTGTATCAACAGTATTATGTAGTTTTTCCAAATAAATATTTCCTAGAAAAACATAAAAATATATGCAATTTATTTTCTGAATTTGCCTCATACTTTTGTTTTATTACAGCCATTTATACATTTGTTTAATCTGGGAATATGAGAGCCTTCAGTCTCCCTTTTTACATCTAACCAGACATCCTCAGTGAGTCAACATTACAATTTGTATGGTATATGTGTTAGATGTAACCATAATGATAAAAATAAATAATATTAATTATAACAATTACTATAACAATAATGTTTGGAATTTAATAATTGTCAGTATTCCTAGCATTAATCAAATTTATCTTTACGTACTCGTCGAATATGAATATCCACACATAACACAAAATTCTCACAACGATAGAGAAGAGAGAAATCTGGAGAAGAAGTTGACCGGTCAGAGGAAAAGAGACAAAATAATAGGGTAACATTAGTGGATGAGACAGAAGAAAGAAAACAGAAATAATGTATGTAGTGCGCTTTTCTAAGTTCTGTGACAAAGAACTGGGTGGCAAACTTTTATTAATGTCCATGAATATTTCATTAACTAATCTCCCTACATGTGCATTTGGTTTGCTATTTATTGCAATGTTTGAGTCATCTGCAAACAAAACAGGCTTGGCATCTAGTAACGTTACTGATTAATGATCGGTGGTAAACACAAGACAAAGTAAGGGCCCTATGATGGAACCTTGTGGGACACCACATGTTTTTAGCTCCTGGTTGGATGGTGCCTGACAGTTTAATACAGCACTCATTCCCACTGACATCATTTGTTTTCAGCTGGAGATACATGATTTGAACCATTCTGAAACATTCCCTCTTACACAGTAACATTCTAGTTTAATTAAAACGATATTCAGATTTATACAGTCAAGTGTGTATGACAGATCACAAACTATACCAGTAATCTGTAACATATTGCTTAATGAATTAAGCACATTCTCACTGTATGTATAACTAGCTTTCAATACTGTAAAACTTTAGAAATCCGAACTGTGATTTTGAAAATATGTAATTTGTAGTCAGTAGCTTCAGAAGCCAATTGTATATAACCTTTTCTAAAATTTTTGAGATTTCTGGCAAAAAGGAGCCTTCGAAGGAAGCACTTGAAATATGAATTCACATCAATATATTAATACTCCAGTATGGCAATATCGATACGTTTGAGAGTCTGTACATGAGGTGCATGTGGGACCTGAAGATGGCATATTGAACTGCCGAAACTAGTTGAGAAAATAAAATCATATAACACCTCAAACTGTATGGCTGTTTGATGATATTTCTTATCAAAAAAAGAAATTGGTCGGATATTTGATGCTACTACATCGTCTCCTTTCATATACAAAGGCATAACTTCAGCATTTCAACCACATGGGAAGTGTTCCACTGATAATTTATATCCAAAGTACACTCTTTAATTAACATTATTGATATTTTATCGTAACCAGTACATTTCTTTATCTTAAAGATTTTGTGGTGGAAACTGCTTCTACTGGTGTAGTGAGAGTCGTATGAGTGACGAATTTGCAGTGGCTAGCTCGAGATATCCCACGGCAGCATCTACCAAATCTGACAGTCCAATCTTTTCACTAACAGTTATAACATATTTGTTAAAAGGTTTTGTACTGCTGTACACATCTGTCGCCAAAGTATAATTAAGGCTTAATGTTGTCTTTTCCTCTTCACCTCTGGTTCTACCAGCTTTCTCCTTCTCTATGTCCCATAGTGTCTTTTCTTTGTTGCTGGATGTGATTATCCATTTCTCGTAACACATTTTCTTTGATGTCTATACCATCATCCTCAGTAATTTGTAGCGTGTCTTCAAATGAGCTATAGCATCAACATCAAAGTTGTTTTTAAATAACGTGCTGAAAATGCCCATTCTGTTATTAAAATTACGGAATTCTATTTCGATTTTCGTTTTATACTAACAATCTAAGCTACAGCGAATTATTTTATTTATTTTCTGAATTTTAATTATTACTTAACTTACCGTAATTTTATATAAATCAGAGAGAAGAAATAAAAATTTTGAGGTTTGTCAGTGATATTGTAATTATCAAACACAGCAAAGAACTTGGGAAATCATTTGTACAGAATGGGTAGTGTCTTTAAAAGAAATTATAAAATGAATATCACCAAAAGTAAAACAAGGGCAATGAAACCCAACTGAATTAAATCGGCTGTGATGAGAGAATTAGATTACTAAATGATACGCTAGAAGTAGTAGGGTATTTTTGATATTTCGCCATCAAAATAGTTGATGACGGCCGAAGTAGAAACGATATAAAATGCAGACTAGCAATAGTAAGAACAGCGTTTCGAAAACAGATAAATCTGTTAACGTGGAATCTTTGCCGAGGGCTTTTGTCTGAGGTGTAGTCTTGCACGGAAGTTAAACGGCGATGATAAATAGTTCAGTTAAGTAGGGAAATACAAGCTTTTCAAATGTAGTGCTACAAAAAATGCTCAAGATTAGGTAGTCAGATCAGATTTGAAATGGGGAGGTACTTCAGCAAACTGGAGTGAAAATAAATTATTCATGTAAACTGACTAAAAGAAAGATTCAGTTGACAGGACATCTAAAGACAGTCAATTTGATAATGGAACTATGTGTTGATGGTAAAAATCTTAGAGGAGACCTAGGTATGAATTTACATCTACATCCAATTCCATAAGCCTCTTAACGTTGTGTGGCGGAGGGTACTTCTGGTACCACTAACATATCCTTCCCCCATTTCTGTTCCACGTGCAGTTTGGCTGCGGACTGTGCAAATTTGGGTATTTAATCAAACTTTAGTTTATTAAATAACACTTTACAATGTCAGAGCGCTTAAATTAATGAACACAGTAAACTCTTACACTCAGCCTCTCAAGCTAATTAATTTCACATAGCAAATGACAAGAAATCAAAATAATTATTCACTCCAGAATATATATAAAACGATTTTAATTCTGCCCACGAGTAGCTTTACAAGAGGGCATCGAAATGAAATAGCAAAAAGCAGAATAGCTCACTGGAATAATTTACAGCCAACTATCACCAATATCTTAACCATATCCCAGACAGAGAACTGATAGGACAACACAGTCTACATAGATTTACAGCCTGCTTCAAAACCCACAAACAAAGTGAATTAGCAACGAATACGTTATCAAGCGTTCATCACTCAAACACATTTCTCTGACAACGGCTTCATAATGTTTTCAAATTCAAGATAGTAATACACTCAGAGTTTGCCAAGGCCACGTAATGCAAATACAATTCAAAAGAATTATAACACAAGCAGAACTCCACCTGGACTCTCCGTGCTTCTTTACTTCACACAATACTATACCAAGCCCGGCTTGACTTATCCAGGTACTCCACCGCTGCACTGTAGTTTGAATGCTGTGATCACTGACGACTAACATTACCCGCCACTGCAATTATGGCACACTCAAAAGCACAGGTAACTCTAATGCTCTGCCGTGTAGAGCCGTAATACAAACTCTCCTCCGTACTTTCTCCCCGTTGGCCAGCTGCCATCTCTTCTGGACGCTAGAAGGAAAACATCGCTACTGCCACAGCCCGATGGTGTCTGCATCACAGATGGTGACTCCCCGTGTTGACCGTTGCAATCCAAGTGCCTGCCGGGTCCATGCTTTTTACGGCTCCGCGGCACTCTGCTTGTCCAGGGTCTGCCTGCTTTCACGGCAGTCCACGTTCTGCCGAACCACCCTGCCTCCTCCCACTCAGTGGCCAGAGAGGTGCTCGGCACTTAACCGCACTCTGTTGGCGACCTCTGGCGCCACAGCAACTTTGCGCGAACATCACCCTCCAGCACCGTTGCAGTACACACTACTGCAGATCTGTTCCTCTTATCTTCCTACGATAGTTTTCCATTCACAAATAACGCTGTCAATATGTTATAATCACGTCTTGCGACAGGTAGAGTTAGTACTATACGCCGCTCAATAAGATCATCTTATGTAAGTGTGTCACTTGGCGCTGGAGATGGAGTCCATGGCTTTTGTTAGGATTTTTGTTTTTGTCAGTGACTTGGCAAATGTAATGAACACGTCCCATTGAAACCAGGCTCATTCTGATAAACAAACTAATACTTATAGACTGCAGAATCACATAAACAATTCCTGTAACTTAATGCCTTGTCATAAATGTAGTGTCGTTTACGTGTAGATATAATAAAAAAATCCACTTTTTATTCATTTGAATAGTGGTGATGAGTGAAATTTTAAACTACTGACAGTACTGACAGTTAAAACTGCAATACGGCAAAGGCAGCATGCAATAAACGAAAAATTGGCATGAAGTGTACTACAATATGCAATGATTAACATTTCAGTGCAGCCACACAAAGTGACTTAACTCCATCTACATTCTGTCTATAAGTATTATTACGTAGCAGGATTCTAACCCCAGAATCACATTTCCCTTTGACTATTCAGAGATGTCACTAAACCCAACCAAAGATGTAAACAACAACGTAAAGGCAGCGCCTAATAGACGGAGGAGGTTCGACGGCCAATCAGTTCCAGTCATTACATCAGGAAGGAGGTACACGGTTCGTGTTGTCTGTACTTCAACCATGCTTAGACGGCCAATACCGCGGTTCGATCGCGTCCCCATTCTTACCTTGTGCCAGGAATGGCTCTCAACAAGGGAAGTGTCCAGGCGTCTCGGAGTCAACCAAAGCGATGTTGTTCGGACATGGAGGAGACACTGAGAGACGGGAACTGTCGATGACATGCCTCGCTCAGGCCTCCCAAGGGATACTACCGCAGTGGATGACCGCTACCTACAGATTATGGCTCGAAGGAACCCCGACAACAACGCCACCATGTTGAATAATGCATTTCGTGCAGCCACAGGACGTTGTGTTACGACTGAAACTGTGCGCAATAGGCTGCATGATGCGCAACTTCAATCCCGACGTCCATGGCGAGGTCCATCTTTGCAACCACGACACCATGCAGCGCGGTACAGATGGGCCCAACAATATGCCGAATGGACCGCTCAGGACTGGTATCACGTTCTCTTCAACCACACAATCGTCGGAGACATGTTTCGAAGCAACCCGGTCAGGCTGAACGCGTTAGACACACTGTCGAGCGAGTGCAGCAAGGTGGAGGTTCCCTGTCGTTTTGGAGTGACATTATGTGGGGCCAACGTACGCCGCTGGTGGTCATGGAAGGCGCCGTAACGGCTGTACAATACGTGAATGCCATCCTCCGACCGATAGTGCAACCATATCGGTAGCATATCACTGACGACAATTTGCGCCCCCCCACCGTGCACATCTTGAGAATGACTTCCTTCAGGATAACGACATCGCTCGACTAGAGAGGCCAGCATGGCCTCCAGACATGAACCCTATCGAACAAGACTGGGAGAGATTAAAAAGGGCTGTTTATGGACGACGTGAACCACTCCCACTCTGAGGGATCTACGCCGAATCGCCGTTGAGGAGTGGGACAATCTGGACCAATAGTGCCTTGATGAACTTGTGGATAGTATGCCACAACGAATAGAGGCATGCATCAATGCAAGAGGACGTGCTACTGGCCGGTGCGTACAGTAATCTGGACCACCACCTGTGAAGGTCTCGCTGAATGGTGATACAACATGTAATGTGTAGTCTTCATGAGCAATAGAAATGGCGGAAATGATGTTTATGTTAATGCCTATTCCAATTTTCTGTACAGGTTCCGGAACTCACGGCACCGAGGTGAAGCAAATCTTTTTTTGATGTGTGTCAATTATAAATACACTCTAAGAAGAAAAAAAAGCGACGTACCACAAAGGAGAAGAAAAAGAAAGCGACGGACCACAAAGGAATTATCCTAATGGGCCGGAAATCGGTAGGTGTAATGTATATGTCCACACAAACGAATGATTTCACCATCAGAAAAATTGGATAATTTATTCAACAGAAGGAGGAGATTAGAATTTAACGTCCCGTCGACAACGAGGTCATTACAGACGGAGCCAAGCTCGGATTAGGTAAGGATTGGGAAGGAAATCAGCCGTGTCCTTTCAAAGGAACCATCCCGCCATTTGCCTGAAACGATTTAGGGAAATCACGGAAAACCTAAATCAGGATGGCCGGAGACGGGTTTGAACCGTCGTCCTCCCGAATGCGAGTCCAGTGTGATAACCACTGCGTCACCCTGCTCGGAAATCAAGAGAAACAGCTTCGCACTGAGAAACTCGATGACGCGTTGGTCCACCTCTGGCCGTTTTACAAGCAGTTATTCAGTTTGTCATTGCTGAAGGACTTGTTGTATATCCTCCTGAGGGATCTCCTGTCAAATTCTGCCCAATTGGCGCGTTAGGTACGAAAAATTCCGAACTGGCTGGAGAGCCCTGCCCACAATGCTCCGAATGTTCTCAGTTGCAGAGAGATCCGGCGACCGTGCTAGCCAACGTATGGTTTGCGAAGCATGAAGACAAGCAGTAGAAACCTTCGCTGTGTGCTGGCGGGCATTATCTTGCTGAAATGTAATGTGTTACATTGCCATGAAGTGCAACACAACGGTGGGTAAATATCGTCGACGTACTTCTGTGGTGTAATGGAGCCGCGAATGAGAACCAGAGGGTTGCTGCTAGGAGAGAAATGGCACCCCAGACCATCAGTCCTAGTTTCGGGACGTATGGCGAGCGACAGACACATTGGTATCCCGCCGCTCACTGGGGCGTCTCAGACACATCGTTGCTGATCATCGGAGCACAATTAGGGGCCTACATACGACATCTGCTCGATTGTTCTGTGACTACAGCCAATCTTCGTAAGAAGTATTTTGCATGTCCCACAGCTTTTATTATAGTCGGGCCTCAACATCAACAAGGTACCTTTAGCAATACGCCGCAACATACAAGTAAGCTTGCCGTACCCCAAAGTACAACTAGAGGTTGTGTAAATGAACGCACTTGTTCCTTGAAACATGATTTTCCAAAATTGCTCTTCAAAATGACCACTTCCTTTCGCAGGTCTTGAACCGGGAACCCTCGGCACGAACGGTCACGAAACCTCAAAAGCTCCGAAGATCAACATTCAGAACAACGGTTCACTACCCATCTTCATTTAGCAGGGCGACACTCAGTCAATGTACTTTCGTTGGCACACCACGGATCCGCTGTCGAAATCCGCACGAAATCCAAACACTCTTCTGTCCGCCGCCTGCAGTCTCACTCTAGGTCTCTTGTGTCCCTGCGCGTGCAGCGGCACCCACCATCGCTGACTCCGTTCGAGTCGTAACATAGCGATAATGTCCGGCAAACGACAGTAAATGTTTTTGAAAACCCTCCCACGCACTTCGTTTATGATCAATAAATATGGATAATATGAATAAAGAAAAGTGTGAAGTTATTCACATGAGTACTAAAAGAAATATGATAAATTTCGATTATGCGATAAGTCACACAAATCTGAAGCCTGTAAATTCAACTACAAACTTAGGGATTACAATTACAATTAACCTAAATTGGAACGGTCACATTGATAATGTTGTGGGTAGTGCAAATCAAAGACTGCGATTCACTGGCAGAACACTTAAAGGTGCAACAGATCTACTAAAGAGACTGATTACACCACACTTGTCCACCCTATTCTGGAGTATTGTTGTGCGGTGTGGGATCCGCATCAGGTGGGACTGACGGATGACATCAAAAAGTTCAAAGACGGGCGGCTCGTTTTGTATTATCGCGAAATAGGGGAGATAATGCCACAGACATCGTACGTGAATTGGAGTGGCAATCATTATAATGAAGGAGTTTTTCGTTGCGACGGGATCTTCTCATGAAATTTCAATCACCCGTTTTCTCCTCCGAATGCGAAAACATTCCGTTGGCACCTCCCTACATAGGGAGAAATGATCATCACGATAAAATAAGACAAATCAGGGCTTGCACAGGATAACTTACGTGGTCGTTTTTCACGCGCGCCGTTCGAGAGTGGAATGGTAGAGACAGCTTGAAGGTGATTCATTGAACCCTCTGCCAGACACTTAATTGTGAACAGCAGAGTTTTCAAGTAGATGTAGACCAAATACTCGGCCATACTCATCCTTATCTACACGAACACAACATCACACTGCACAAGCACGGATCCCAGCCGTGCAGAAAGTGCAAGTTGAGTTCAACGTCCCATCGACGACGACATGAGAGACGGAGTGCAAGCTCATACTGCAGGAGGGTGGGGGCGGAAATAGGCCCTGCCTGTTTCAAAGGCGCTGACCTCCCGTTTATCTTAAGAAATTTAGAGAAACAATTAAAAAATTAAATCTAAATGGTCGGACCGGGATTTTGAACCACCAACCTTCGGAATACGAATCCAGTGTCTTAAAACTGCGCCACCCTACCCTGTCCGAGTCGTGCACACACTATCGATACGCACGGCAGTGATACAAACTATGCTGCCTCACTGCTAAGGTCCTGCAGTTGGGATCAAAACCACTTAAACGTCACGAATTGAACTGGAGCTTTAGTTTCACGTTGTGATTTGTAACTTCGTGTCAGTTCGGTTTAGTCACCTTCTGGCAATCTACGCTTTACGGACTCAATGGAAGACTGGTCTTTGGAAGTGTAATAACTGTCAAAGATACACTCGGTACAACTCTTTTAAAACTAAGAAATCAGCAGAATCTGCTTGTTTTCATTATTTTGTCACAAGGGTATTTCGACTTGAGTCTACGAGTGAAATCGGTGAATATCTCTGCTACAAAAATTCTGTACTTCACTCACAATGAGAGTTTCTCAAATATATGTAAATTGCCCTTACGATAAATGGCCTTTTTTTAATGTGCACAGTAATCAAGAAGTGTTACTGCGATGCTTATAGATCTTTCAACTTGCCTAATCCTACATGAGTGACGACAGCCAACAACGACGACTGTCGTAAAGAATCTCTGAAGAAGAAATCCCCCCCCTTGTGCTGATATAACTGGGCATTATACGACTACGTCAATGGATGTAGTTTCATTGGCCATAACGATAAACCCCACAGGAGGTCTCATAAAGTGAGAACACCGACAGTGGATATCCGCCCGTAGAGCTGTTAACTTTTCTTGCTTTTTAACAACAGTCACTGAAATTATTCTTACTACGTACTAGCTCTGTCTCTGGTGAAAGTCTGTACGATCTATATTTCTGGAAATAATTTTTGCTGTTAGTTCAAGATTACAGTCTGCCCTTCCTTGTTAAAGTATCATCCACGACTGTGACTGACAACGTAAAAACCAGATCTCGTCTTTTACTAACGCATCTTCCATGCTATGACCCATTACTTTTCGTTATTCGCTTTTATAAGCGCAAGCAAAAATCTGACGTCTATGAAGTATAAATACTGAGGAAAATATTCAAACAATTTATCGTTACATTAATAGCATACACAGATACGTTTTTTTTCCAAAGTTCTGACAACAGCTTTTTATGTAAAACATTATTCTCAATGTTTACGGTAGAATACGTCGAAGTATACGATACGAAGAGTAGCTACTGACCGAGATTTACGTAAGGAGACGAAACTGCCACGTTATACACAAAACTAATGTAAAATATGATTTATTTAAGGAAGGCGCTGAATATCGTCGGCTGCTCAGGGGAGCACGGCGTGTCCATTGCACGACAGGTTTCAGGGCGCCATACTAACGCACGCTTGATAGGATAAAAACTGGCGCGTGGAAATCGCAGCCAGAGCTACAGTTCGGTACAGCACTGACGTGAATGAAATGCAACATGTCATGTTTTTTTTTTTATTTAACTTAAGAACATGCGGACGAGGAAATGTTACCTTAAAAGTTACAGAAACTGACCCTGTCAGCATTCCTGGTCTGTACCAAGAAGGTACAAAATCATTTCTGCAAGTAGAATATGCCGGTAAACTTTATTAACTTGGTACATCTTAATTCTACATGTGTATGTGTTAGCAGCCTTCCGCCACTAGAGGATTCCGAAATGTAGCGTTTAAGTGGGCGGTGTGCAATGTACGAGGCGTGTTTTTTTAAGTAAGTACCGTTCTGAAATTAAAAAAGACGTGGTAAGATATCTCAATAATTTATTTTTACATGAAAGCCTGTACCTTAATCTACTTTTCTACATAATTTCCGTCAATATTGAGGCACTTGACGTAGCGTTGTACCAGTTTCTTAATACCCTCCTCACAGAAGTCTGCCGCCTGACTTGTTAACCGCTGCATCACCACTGTTTTGACTTCGTCTTGAAGACACTGACCGCCCAGGTGTTTCTTCAAGTGCAGGAACAGATGGTAGTCACTGGGCGCAAGATCGGGGCTGTACGGTGGATGATCTAAAGTTTCCTATCGAAAAGATGTGATGAGATGTTTAGTCTGATTCGCCACATGCGGACGGGCATTGTCTTGCAGCAAAACGATACCCTTGCTCAACTTCCATGGACTGTTGCTTTGATTCTGGTGTGACGTAAGCCATCCATGTTTCATCGCCCGTAACAATTTGGCTTAAAAAATCATCACCGTCGTTGTGGTACCGCTCAAGAAAAGTCAATGCACTGGCTGAACGTTTGGTTTTGTGCACATCGTTAAACATTTTCGGTACCCAACGTGCGCACAATTTTAGGTAATTCAATTGCTCGGCCACAATGCCATACAAAACACTCCGAGAAACATTAGGAAAGTCATCCCGCAAGGAGGAAATCGTAATGCGTCTGTTTTCTCTCACCTTATTGTCCACTTCCTGCACTCAAATTCCATTAATGACCGAAAGACGCCCACTCCGTTGTTCATCATGCACATTTTTGGAGCCATCTTTAAATGCTCTCACCCACTTTCTTACCATTTCATCACTCTTAATGTTTTCTCCGTAAACTGCACAGATCTCACGATGAATATCGATCGCTTTTAGGGCTTTAGCCGTAAGAAATCTTATAACAGCCCGTACTTCACAGTCGGCGGGACTCACGATCATCGGAGGCATCTTAAACACTCAGTACACAAAGTAAACAAGGAAGATCAGACTGTAATGGCGTCAGTGCCTCGATTAAGGTACAGGCTTTCATGTAAAAATAAAATTATTGAGATATCTTAGCGCGTCTTCTTTTTAATTTAAAAACGGTACTTACTTAAAAAACACGCCTCGTAACTTTGTCGATGTATGAGAAATATTGTACTGTAATTCAGTTTCGAATTTGAAGAATTCCTCCACACATGGAGAACCCTCTCCTTTAACGTGACAATGGCAGACCACACACACGAGTGCTGTGACATCTGCAACAAACTGACTCCTTTGGTTCGATGTCATCGATTATCCTCCACACAGTCCCGACTTGTCCCCATCCGATTTTCATCTGTTTCCGAAACTTAAGGAATACCTACGGGGATAGCACTTTGATAGTGGTGCAAGCAGAGGTGAGGTTTTGACTCTGTCAACAAAGTCAATCATTATGCTGTGACGGTATAAACAAACTGGTCTTTCCTTGGGAGCAACACGTTCGTCGCTAGGTTCTCTACGTTGAGAAATAAATATGTAGATATAGGGAATAAAGATGTAGAATGTTAATAACGTCTTTGTATAAAAAGCTTTAACAGGTTTCACACATAAAATTCTGAGGCATTACTTTTCGGCACGGCCTGGTACGTATGGACGCAGCGCATTTAAATTGAATATATTTGTTTGTGAATGGTCACTATAGCTGGAATAAACAAGATGCAGGCTTTATATATAAACTGTCCCATGTTCGAATCCGTTTGAACTTCGACTTGTTTTTATTTCATTTTTTCTCCAAAAGAGACACACTTCTTAACTATGAAGCCCACCACTGTATTATATGAAACACATTCCGATGATGTGCAGCAAATTTTGTGCATAAAATGCGTCTGATTTTTGGCTGTAAATCAGCAATAGTCTGGTGGAGAATGACCTGCCTCCGTCTAACATAATACACTACTGGACATTGAAATTGCTACACCAACAAGAAATGCAGATGATAAACGGGTATTCATTGCACAAATATATTATACTAGAGCTGACATGTGATTACATTTTCACGCAATTTGAGTGCATAGATCCTGAGAAATCAGTACCCAGAACAACCACCACTGGCCGTAATAACGGCCTTGATACGCCTGGGCATTGAGTCAAACAGAGCTTGGATGGCGTGTACAGGTACAGCTGCCCATGCAGCTTCAACACGATACCACAGTTCATCAAGAGTAGTGACTGACGTATTGTGACGAGCCAGTAGCTCGGCCACCATTGACCAGACGTTTTCAATTGGTGAGAGATCTGGAGAATGTGCTGGCCAGGGAATCAGTCGAACATTTTCTGTATCCAGAAAGGCCCGTACAGGACCTGCAACATGCGGTCGTGCATTATCCTGCTGAAATGTAGGGTTTAGCGGGGATCGAATGAAGCGTAGAACCACGGGTTGTAACACATCTGAAATGTAACGTTCACTGTTCAAAGTGCCGTCAGTGCGAAGGTGACCGAGACGTGTAACCAAAGGCATCCCATACCATCACGCCGGGTGATACGCCAATGTGCGTTCACCGCGATGTCGCCAAACACGGATGCGACTATCATGATGCTGTAAACAGAACCTGGATTCATCCGAAAAAATGACGTTTTGCCATTCGTGCACCCAGGTTCGTCGTTGAGTACACCATCATCGCAGGCGTTCCTGTCTGTGATGCAGCATCAAGGGTAACCACGGCCATGGTCTCCGATCTGATAGTCCATGCTGCTGCAAACGTCGTCGAACTGTTCGTGCCGATGGTTGTTGTCTTGTAAACGTCCCCATCTGTTGACTCAGGGATCGAGACGTGGCTGCACGATCCGTTACAGCCATGCGGATAAGATGCCTGTCATCTCGACTGCTACTGATACGAGGCGGTTGCGATCCAGCACGGCGTTCCTATTACCCTCCTGAACCCACCGATTCTGCTAACAGTCATTGGATCTCGACCAACGCGAGCAGCAATGTCGCATACGGTAAACCGCAATCGCGATAGTGCTACAATCTGACCTTTATCAAAGTCGGAAACGAGATGGTACGCATTTCTCCTCCTCACACGAGGCATCACAACATTGTTTCACTAGGCAACGCCGGTCAACTGCTGTTTGCGTATGAGAAATCGGTTGGAAACTTTCCTCATGTCAGCACGTTGTAGGTGTCGCCAACGGCGCCAACCTTGTGTGAATGCTCTGAAAAGCTAATCATTTGCATATCACAGCTTCTTATTCCTGTCGGTTAAATTTCGCGTTTGTAGCACTTCATCTTCGTGGTGTAGCAATTTTAATGACCAGTAGTGTACTTGAGAGTCATTCTCACAGTTTCATTAATAAAAGTAACAGACTGGCAGTATGTCACGATCACTTAGGTCAGAAAGGGCACCATTCATTCGAGAATGTCAAATGACAGTACACGAGCATGGTCGAATACCTGCGCTACATTACAATCAGTCGAATCACATTATTCATGCACCGACAACAGGCTGTTCGTGTCATTTCTTTTGTAGAGGAAGGAAAGATGAAGGCACCGGAAACAGGGACACGGAATGGTGTTCCTGAACACACTACGCGATGGTGGATAAGACGTTGTCAAGAAACTGAAGAATCGAGTATGCGTGTGTGAATTGGACTTCGGCTGTAACAATTTCTGTCCAAGATGATGAACTTGTCAACACCTTACAGCAAACTCCTTTTTTAAACATGGTACAGTTGGAATATACTACAGTATGGCGTTTCCCGGGGTGATGGGTATGGTTAGACGCCGGCTTCGGGAGGCCGGACTATTTAGAAAACATGTGGCGGTGAAGGAGAGGTTCCACGTTGACCATCAACTCCATCGATCAGCGTTTGCCGAGTACAATGTCAATCGTGACTGGCGAAACGTGCGTTTTTCCAACGAATTGTTATAGTCGTCAGCAGTTGATGGTGCAGTACGAATGTACAGGCCGCAATTGAAGATTGATACGTGTGCCGATCATGTTGAGATTGATGGAGGGTACCTTATAAGCTTGCATCTGGTCTGCAAGCAGTGTGACGTTTATAACAACAGGGGAATGAGGTGTAACCACAGCAGCAGATCAATCATGTCGAGCCGTCCTTCACCACAAAGCTCATTCTAACGTTCCTGTGCTGCCCAGGCAAGTGTCGCCTGTTGAGTCTTTGCCAAAGATTCGGGAACAGTATCATTCGTCCTTGTTATCGAGTGGTTGGTAGGGTCTTCAGAGTCCTCCTCAATGGGACGTGGTGGCTGCCGGGATAATTCATATGGCAGAGGGCGTCGTTCATCGCGTTGGTAGGCAATCAGCGGCTGCACGTTCGACAAGAGCGAATCAGCGGTCGGCCCGACGGAATGACACGCGTCAGAAACCACTTGTAGGCTTCCATCGGATCGGATCGTCTCGAGACTGTGCCGTGGACGCAGCGGTAGAGGTCATCTTTGCTCTTATGCCTCTTTGGGGACCGCTGTTTCCGAGAGCGCGTCTCTGTGTCAGATGACGGAATTGAGTCCCGATGTCGAGCACAAAGGGTGCCGTTGGCACAACCATCGCATCAACTTCCAAACCGATATGGGTCTTCCCTTTTCCTTCGTCTAGAGTCGGCGGAGCGTGAGGTGGGTCTGTGTTAGGCATCGGCTGCCCCTCGTAATTCAGTCTTGACATCTGTCAGGAGCGCTATTCCATACGTGAGAGGTAAAAATGTCAGGGTGGTGGAAGACACCAGACCCCTTGGTCGGAGTTGGAGAATCCATTCCTGCAAACACTCTGATCGAACGTGTCCTTCTTTCCGCAGCCCAAGCAGATCTTTGGCTGGATATAATATATGATGATGGCTTGGCATCCCTCGATGTAGAGGCAGGACAGAATACGTTCACTGAGCTCAATGTGTATCTGTCATGCTACATTCAATATAGGATAGGTAGCAAATTGTGCCCATTCCTCCGCAACATGGCTGTGAATCATTCCATGTGCAGCCACCACATCGTCTGCCAACTCATGGAATGGGATTTCGAATATGCGGATCGATCTGAATCCGAGACCCTCATGATCCACAGACACTGGGCCAATGTTAGTGTCTGAATGTTAGAACTTGAGACAGTCTCTCGTATTCTCTAAAATCGCGTCGCGTGCAGCATCAATTGCTAATTTAACGTAAACCACACTGCTCACATTTGAGAGGCTGATTCCAACAAGATCGGAACAAAGAATCTTCACTTCGTCTCGAAGCACTCGTTCTATTTCAAGGGCTTTTGGACGCGCACATTCATTCGAGAAACTGTATTTCAGTGTGAGTTGGCCATTTACTTCGACTGACACACGCTCGTTCGATAGCCACTGTAGCATACAAACACCTCGAAAGTGCGTGCCGCGGCTAGGACGTAAAAACTCCGTCCACACCACTCTGCCGACGAAGGCAGTCTGCATCGCCATTGAGCTGTGAATGTGCTATGGTACAGATGCCGACATTTAGAGACTTCATACCGCACATAACAGATCACGAAATTAACTGCCTTAAATAGTTCTACGAATCTGTGGATGACGCAGCGCAGTTTTCATGCGTGTTTCTGTTGGATGCGTCCTTACTCTCAGTCAAAGTGACGTTAGTCCTTCTATTACATTCACAATTTCAAATCTTCTCTGCTTTTATGAGTATTTTTTTCCTTATTGTAATTTCATTCTCCTGCCCCACATGGGCAGGGGAGGGCTGGCAGTACACCGCTCTTCAGCCAAAGGGCTCTTAAAAAACGGAAAGGCGAACTCTTACGTAAAAGGGGATTAAAAATGTGGACTTAAAAACACTGTAAATGGAGATGATGGGAGTTAAAAGACACACTAATATGGGGACATGCACTGTTAAAAAGTCGACATAAAGTTAAAAGAACAAGTTGGCAATTTGATGAGCACTTAAGAAACACTGGAGGCAAAACAATTTAAAAGTCGGCCACAGTATAAAAAGCACATGAACAATCATGGACAATACACAAGTCGAGCACACAATTAAAACCACATCACTAGATGGCACCGAACACAACACTGACACAGCACACTTGATAGTGAATAAAAACCAGGGAGGATCTGCCAGGGGAGGCAGCACGGGGGAGAAGGGAGAAATAGGAGGGGAGAGGTAAAGGGGGCCATGGGGAGGAGGGGGAACAAGGCCAAGTTCGACATCTGAGAGGGGGAGGTGCTGGAAATTTCCTTGGTGAAGGAGATGGAGGGTGTGGACGTGGAGAGAGGGAGGGATACAGCGATAGAGGCACAGCAACAGGTGCCGGGGGGGGGGGGGGGGTGGAGAGGAAGAAGGAAACCAGGGGTTGGAGGGGATCAAGCCTGTGGACAATGTAAAGGATGTAGAGATGGTGGAGCAAAAGGAGGTGGTGGGGGAAGGGGATGAGGTCATACAGAAGTCGTGTGGGGGAAGGAAGGCAGATACAGAAGAAAAGGCAGAGCATGTGTCGATCTAGGATTTGGAGAGCCTTATAAAAGCGGGAGGGTGGTTGTGAAGATCCAGGCAACGCTGGCATAACAGAGGATAGGGCATATGAGGGATTTCTAGGTGTGGAGGATAGTGGAAGGATGCAATCCCCATGTCCGGCCAGACACGAGTTTCAGGAGGCAGAGGTGGGAATGGGATTTCTGCTGGATGGTCAGGAGATGAGGTGTCCATGTGAGGCGACAGTCGAGGGTGAGGCCAAGGTATTTCAGGGTGAGGGCGAGCTGGATGGGACAACCATAAATGGGTAGGTAGATATCATGGAGATGGAAGGAGCAGTTGGTGCAGCCTATGATGAGTGCCTGGGTGTGGAGGGGTTGATACAAAGGAACTACTGGTTACACCAAGTGGTGAACTGGTCAGGGTGGGTTTGGAGGGTGTGTTGGGACCATTGAAGGGTAGGATAGAGAGCCAGGAAGGCGGAAGCATCAGTATATGGAGGAGGTGGCTTGGGCACATCCGCAGTGTACAGGAGATAGAGGAGAGGGGAGAGGATGGAACACTGGGCGATGCCAGCAGTGGGATAAAATATATGGGAGTTTGTGTCGTCGAGGGTGACATAGGAAGGACGGTGTGAGAGGAAGGAAGCGACTAGACAGACAAAATTGATAGGCAGGGCGTAGGTTTGGAGTTTAAAGAGGAGACTGGGTTGCCATACATGGTCATAGGCATTTTGGAGATCGAGGGAAACAAAAATTGTAGAGCGATGGAAGTTAAGTTGGAGGGAAACAAGGTGGACAAGGTTAAGGAATTGGTCTTCGGCGGAGAAGGAGGGTCAGAAGCCGCACTGGATGAGGGGGAGGAGGTGGTGTCGATTGAAGTGGCGACGGATACATCGGGAGAGGATGGATTCGAAGACCTTACTGAAGAAGGAAGTGAGGCAGATAGGACGATAGGAGGAGGTGACAGAAGGGGGTTTGCTGGGTTTGAGGAATAAGAGGATGCAGGAAGTTTTCCACAGGTTGGGATAGAAGCTGGTAGAGACGATGAAGTTGTAGAGATTGGCAACGACAGTCAGGAAGGAGAAGAGGAATTCTCTGAGGTGGCGGTAGGTGACACAGTCGTGACCAGGGTCCGTGTTGCGCTTTGAACGGAGGACTTTTATGAGCAGATCTGTGCACTCTATAATATGATTGGCTCTTGCGCAACAAGGCAGATACTTCAAATTTTAGCCACAGCAATTTCTTTGCTGTCTAGTGTATCTGTTGACTTATCGAAGGATTACTAATAAATGCATCAATCAGATGTATTTCCCTTTCTGGAATGCTGTTTTTTACCCGTAACATCACTCAGTGTCGTTCCTTTCACCGTAAGCAGCGCCATCAGAACCTTACTGCGTTTAACACAAACACATAACGCCACACATGCCATCTATGTGTCAGTTAACAGAACATAGTATAGGCATCACATGAATATTATAAATGCGGAAGTTTGTGTGTGTGCACATGAGTGTGTGTGTGTGTGTGTGTGTGTGTGTGTGTGCGTGTGTGTCAGAGAGAGAGAGAGAGAGAGAGAGAGAGAGAGAAAGAGTATGTTTGTTACTCCTTCACGTTGAAATGGCTGGACAGATGGGGGTGACATTTGGAATGGAGATAACTTATACCACAAACTAACACACAGGCTACCTTTTATATATATATATATATATATATATATATATATATATATATATATATATATAAAATTATGGGAGTGAAAAATTAAACATTTATGAAACTTTTTCTCGCTGATAATCTTCACAAAATGATAAATGGAAAAATGTTTCTTGCTTGCTACATTTTAGCAGTTCATGTAGTAAAATTGACACATAAAGCATGACGCCGGCCGGAGTGGCCGAGCGGTTCTAGGCGCTACAGTCTGGAACCGCGCGACTGCTACGGTCGCAGGTTCGAATCCTGCCTCGGGCATGGATGTGTGTGATGTCCTTAGGTTAGTTAGGTTTAAGTAGTTCTATGTTCTAGGGGACTGATGACCTCCGCAGTTAAGTCCCATAGTGCTCAGAGCGATCTGAATAATTTTGAAGCATGACGTTTCAATTTATTACATCTTTACTACCAGTTGTATTCGTGACACATTCTATTTATGCGACACATTTTTATACAGTGTTGACGTATACCACTGAATGTACTAACAAAATTACATAATTGCATAATTCAGGATATATGACGTCATAAACCTTGGGCTACGTGAAAATTAAACTGCAGGGTGAAATTCTACAGGTATACAGATGAAATATGTGTGAAATATGTATATATGAAATATATCTGACATACGTGCACGTGGTCAAAGACATGGGTAAAAAGATCATAGTAAATCCTCCAAACGATTTCAGCCAAATTTGGTACACACATTAATCACGATCTGGAAAGATATTCCGTGGGGGTGAGAACCACCAGCCTCCTACTGGGATGGGGACAGTAACGTGGAGAGAGAAGGGGGAGGAGGAATGGACAGAGTGAAGGAGTAGAAGGAGGTGCACACAGATCGGGGAAGGAACAGAGATAGAGAGAGGAAGGAGGAAGAGAAACACTAATTAAAAAATGGGGTAATTGTTTAACTGCGGTTAACACCACGTGGCGGAGCTAGTTGTTGAATATTCTCAGAGTTGTGGTGAGTTACCCAGATTTAATCTCATTTGTAAAGCAATACAATAATCGACACCAAATTTCATCACAGAGCGAACTTCAAGCGTTATGGAACTTGAGATCACTACTGCTTTTATGATCACGCTTTTCTTGTGAAATTTCATCACAGAGCGAACTTCAAGCGTTATGGAACTTGAAATCACTACTGCTTTTATGATCACGCTTTTCTTGTGAAATGGTGTGTATTGGCACAACACTACTAAGTAACAGCGGATATACACACATAAAAAAGTTTTGCATCACCTCGGTTCCGAGACTTCCAGAACCTGTACAGAAAATTGGAACATAGATCAACATAAACATCATTTCCGCCCTTTTTATAGCACATGAAAACCACAAATTGCATATTGTATCACCATAGAATGAGACCTTCAGAGGTGATGGTCCAGATTGCTGTACACACCGGTACCTTTAATACCCAGTAGCACGTTCTCTTGCATTGATGCAAGCCTCTATTCGTCGTGACATACTATCAACAAGTTGATCAAGGCATTGATGGTCCAGATTGTCCCACTCCTCAAGGGCGATTAGGCGTAGATCCCTGAAAGTGGTTGGTGGGTCACGTCGTCCATAAACAGCCCTTTTCAGTTTATCTCAGGCATGTTCGATAGGATCCATGTCTGGAAACATGCTGGCCACTCTAGTCGAGCGATGTCGTTATCCTGAAGGAAGTCATTCACAAGATGTGAACGATGTAGGCGTGAATTGTTGTGCATGAAGACGAATGTCTCGCCAATATGCTGCCGATATGGTTGCACTATCGGTCGGAGGATGGAATTCACGTATCGTACAGCCTTCCATGACAACCAGCGCCGTACGTGGGCCCCACATAATGCCACCCCAAAACAGCAGGGAACCTCCACCTTTCTGTACTCGGTGGACAGAGTCTCTAAGGCTTTCAGCCTGACCGGGTTGCCTCCAAACTCGTCTCCGACGATTGTCTTGTTGGAGACACAGGCGACACTCATCGGAGAAGAGAACGTGATGCCAGTCCTGAGCACTCTATTCGGCATGTTGTTCGGCGCCTCTGTACCGCGCTTCATTATATCGTGGTTGCAAAGATGGACCTCGCCATGGACGTCGGGAGTGAAGTTGCGCATCATGCAGCCTATTGCGCACAGTTTGAGCCTTAATATGACTTCCTGTGGCTGCACGAAGAGCATTATTCAACATGGTGGCGGTACTGTCAGGGTTCCTCCGAGCCGTGATCCGTAGGTAGCGGTCATCCACTGCTGTAGTAGCTCTTGGACGGCCAGAGTGAGGCATGTCATCGACAGTTACTGTCTCTTTGTATCTCGTCTATGTCCGAACAACATCGCTTTGGTTCACTCCGAGAGCCCTTCCTGGCAAAAAGTAACAATGGGGACGCGGTCGAACCGCGGTACTGACAGTCTAGGTATGGTTGAACTACAGACAAAACGATCCGTGTATCTTCTTCCTGGTGGAATGACTGGAACTGATAGGCTGTCGGACCCTCTCCGTAATAGGCGCTACTCATGCATCGTTGTTTACATCTTTGGACGGGTTTAGTGACATCTCTGAACAGTCAAACAGACTGCGTCTCTGATAAAATATCCACAGTCAACGTCCATCTTCAGGAGTTCTTTGAACCGGGGTGATCCAAAACTTTTTTTTAATATGTATATATATACTGCTTATCATACTGTTTCAGAAAGGTGCATCCAGCTTCACAACACTACATCTGCTGCATGGATTAAGATGAAAACTTGGGATGAATGTTAGTTCAACGAATCGGGACTAAATGTTTACCATGGCGTCAGTTGCAGGTTGCTGTTGACGTAGTTGCTGGGTAATGTGCTTGCCGGTAGCGCCTGTCCGGTGCAGCTGTCCCGCTGGCTCCCGCTGACTGGTTCACTACCCGGTGTGCAACGGGTCGAGACTGCGATAACACAGCAACAAAAAGCGTTCGGCGTTCTCCATTTCAACAGCTCTAATTCATTTGCAAGAGGACAACGTGATTTTCGTCGGCAGTATGGCACTGTATGTCATGCAGCTTGAAGCACTGAACGATGGCACAAGCAGTTTCATGACACTTGCTGTTCATGTATGAGGTACTCGCACAAGCCTCAGGAAAAGACTTGGCAAGTGTTTTGTTTGGAGTGAGACATTCCGCGGGGCAGAAACATAGATACTGAGACGAGGGGATGAAAAAAGCAGGAAGTATGTGAGATGTGGATGTGGAGGAGGATGGAGAGGATAAGACGGATGGAAAGTGTGAGATACGAAAGAGTATTAGAAGAATTGGAAAAGACTGGTGAGAGGAAGAAACTGCTGCGGATTATAAGAGAAAGGGAGGTGGGACTTTCGTTGAGAAGGGAGTGCATGCTATCAGACACTTCGAAGGTCTAGTTTGTGGAAAGAGATTAAGAGGGAGGAGCGTCAAGAAGATAGCCGACATAAAGGGAAGCGGAAATTACGCGAACCTGTAGAGGATGGCCGAAGACAGAGGAGCATAGCCATGTGCAAACGTCATTTTGGGCTGAATACTGATCGTTCACTAAGGACAAATTGTTGTTGCTATGGTATTAGATAACGCTTTCAACATTTCTTTGACTTTCCGTAACCTCGATCCGGAACGAAAGAATGCAAGCTACCGTCCCTTCCCATTATTTATAAACAGAGACAGTTTTGAAAAACATAAGAGTGATTGTTCGACTACGTTCTACAGCAACACTTAATATGTATCTACTACCGATTCCACAGCGGGAACGTTTATATGACCTCCCACGTTGCAAAGCGGGAGCCAGCTGTCCAGAGTTTGTGCGAGCGTCCGCCGGACGTGATTCTCTCACCGGAGAACAGCTGTCTCGTAAACTCTTGTTTATAGCTACCCTGACAAATCATTAGGTGCGAAGCTTACATCGCGTTGCAATTCAAGGAGGTCGTCAATGTGTCTTCACACACTGTAAATGACGCTCATGTACACCCGCACATCATTTATTTTTGGTCAGTGTGGTATTCTAGCGGAAACACATTTTCGCAGTCCCCGTTTCAGATTTAAGTTTCCAGATTTAAGACAAAAAGCAGAATATTCTCTTTACATTTTCAGACGTTGCTGGAGAAAAGAGATAGTTTGTGTAATGAAAGACGGGAGACAAGGAAAAATTAATACAAAACATACAAACCATACGTCTGAAGACAATTAACTGCTCCTGGCCTGACGTACGTAACACGTTAAACTTTCATCGTCCGTTGCAACGAAACTCCGATAAGATTCCAACCACTGAAACACCTCTGTGGTAATCGAAATATCCTCCGTGATCAAATGAGTCCCAGTTTGAAGTAGGTTGTTGCGATCTCAGGATGCTGAGTATTATGGTTGAAAAAGACGAAATACTTTGGAAAGGTGCTTTGTCTACTTCAGATACCGAAAGGAACGTGGGATAAAAATACTGCATCACTTCATCTGAAGCCTGTCACTGTTATAACTCTGAAATGAGTGGTATTCGGTGTGTTTTGAGCCATCGGAGGCGTAATAAGAACACTGCCCGAGTAAACAATGTAGAACAAGTTAATTAATAAGTACGGAAACGAAAATTCCTTCTTACAGTAAGCTATACTGACAGAAAAATGTAGCAACATAAAAATTAATTAATCTAGAGTAATGAAATTTCAGGAACAAATTTGTCTAGGTAACATATGAGGGGTTTGCTGCAGAAACGGTGTAACCCACAAAATTCCAGTTTTTAGAAAAAAGGAATGAAAGTCGAAGAAACACTATAAATGAACTATTACTGCTACAAAAATTATTCTTTGCATTTGAAGTGATATTGAGTGTAAATATTTGCTGTGTACATGAACTTAAAAATTGCATTTTCAGTGCCAAAACTGTGCGTCACACCATTTTACCTCCAAGAAAAATTTGGATCCTTATTAGTGTATTCCACATTTTGTACTTTATACGTCATTGTTGCTCTCTACGAACAAAATATGTATTTGATGCCAGAATGAGGTAACCTACATTATCACAGTTTTAAGAAAAATGATGGAAATAACACTATTTAAATTAAATGAACACTGTATATTAAAGAAAATAAAGAGTATTTATTTCACATTTGGGTACAAACAGGGGATACAAAGGACAATTTCTTTCTTTACTGACATTAGTACGCAAAATAATGTAACTTTTTAAGGTAATATTACAAAAATGTCTAGACATTTCTCCCAGTAAACAACTAATTTTCGCCTTCTTCACTCAAAGACAAGTCTTTATCAGACTCTGGAAGTGTAGCCTGTGAATGATTAATATCTTTTACTTTCTGGATCAGTTATAGGTGCTCACTCATCATCAGATCCTTGTAATCTTGCAGTTTCAGCACTGGTTTGTCTTTTCACTTTCCTCTTTTTAAGTCTTCATTTCGGGGGGTTCATAATCAGAGTCATCTTCGTATGAAGAAACATGTGGAACATATTCTTGATCAGAACCAGAATCACTCAGATTTTCTTCGCTAAATTAATCCATAGTGGGTTACGCCAGTTTTGCACTCAGTTAATTCCGAAATAGTTATCTACAGGTTAAACCACTAATGTTTTACTCCTGAAGGGCACCTGAAACAAGTACAAGAATGATAGGCTATAAAAACGATGTAATGTAACAAAAAACACAAAAATATAAAAAAATGTGTATTTGTGGGTGACACCGTTCTGCAACAAGCCTCTCATATGTAAGTGATTAAAACGATGAATGCTGTTTGTGGATGACGCTTGAGTTATCATCCGATGACATCCCATATGTGCTCGATTTGAGACAGATCTGGTGATGAGCAAGTCAAGGTAATATGTTGAAACACTATGCCACATTTTGGGTTGCAACAGCCGTATGTGGAGGACTGTATCCCGTTGAAAAACATGCCCTGGGAAGCTGTTCACGAATGGCAGAGTAACAGGTCGGATCACCAGACTTACGTACGGTTTTGCAGTCAGGCTGCATGGGATAACCAGGAGTATGCTCCTGCTGTCACGGAAAATCGCACCCCACACCATAACTCCAGGCGTAGGTGCAGTGTGTCTAGAAGGCAGACAGGTTGGTTGCAGGACATCAACTGGCTTCCTTCTAACCAACACATGGCCATCACTGCCAGCGAAGCAGAAGAAGCTTTCATCAGGAAACACAACAGTCCTCTACCATGCCCTCCACTGAGCTCCCACCTGACACCGCTGAAATCGTAAATGGCGGTGGTTTAGGGTCAGTAGGACGCACGCTACAGTGCATCTGGCTCGGAGCTGTTCTTGAAGTAACCGATTTGCAACAGTTCGTTGTGTCACTACGGAGCCCACTGCTGCTCAAATTGCAGATGCAGATGCAGTACGATGCACCAAACACGATGGTCTTCCATCTGTATAGTGTCATGTGGTCGTCCAGAGCCGGTCTTCTTGCGACCATACATTATCGTGACCACCGCTACAAGCAATTGTGTACTGTGGGTGCATTCTTGCCAAGTCAGATTCTCTTAGCCCTATTACATAAACTAGTTCAAATTCAGTGAGGCGTTGATAATGGTGTCTCGTCGTGTTAAAGGCATTCTTGTGTAATATTCACTAGCCATGTGCAGTCTCAAAGGTAACTAATGCTCACAACCGTTAAAGCGTGTATTTAAAGCAAACGTGATTTGCATCCTCGTAGTGACGCTACTAGTGAAGTGGCAATTAATAGCAGCATTTCATTCAATATAACTGATAATAATCTGGAATGGTGCGAAACTTCCTGACTAGCTGAAAGCGTGTGACGAAACGGAAGCCTCACGGGGTAGCCGTAGTGTCTAAGGCGTCTTGTCACGGTTCGCGCGGGTGTGTGTGTGTGTGTGTGTGTGTGTGTGTGTGTGTGTGTGTGTGTGTGTGTGTGTGTGTGTGTCTGTGTGTGTCTGTGTGTGTGTTGTCCTTTGCGTAGGTTAGTTCACGTTAGATTAAGTAGTGTGTAAGCCTAGGGACCGATGACCTCAACAGTTTGGTCCCATAGTCCTTACAACAAATTTACAAATTTTACAAAACGGAATTTGAACCTAGGACATTACCTCAAAGACTGGGGTATTCAAGCACGAATTATGACCCCCCCCCCCCCCCATCACAGTTTCAATTATGTCAGAGTGCCTGTCTCCTACTTTCCGAAACCGAGAATGTGTCATTAACTTTCAGGACCACCTTAGGCTTGTGAATCTCTAAAGTATCTGTGCACGCATCGTTTCAGAAGAAAAATAGTCCCAGTCCGTCAGTTAAGAGCAACGTTTTAAGGAAGCTTTCGCAGGTGAATGTGGGAAGTGGAAAAACCGTTTCCATTGGGAGCCTTCTACCCAGATCACATGAATTAAGCTGATAAGGAACTGAGCTCTACAACAGCTTACATTTCACAATGGTGTCCTTATTTTTCCTTCAACCTTGAGAGCCTCAAAAGAATAGAAAATCTTCATTTCTAACGAACCAGAATTTTTTTTTTCAGAGTGAAATCTCACTCTGCAGCGAAGTGTGCACTGATATGAAACTTCCTGACTAATTAAAACTATGTGCCAGACAGATCAAATTTAATGGTGGAACAACACACTATTAAGCAGGCGGTCACATTGTTTTGGATCTTCAGTGTGTTTACTTCTTGACGATGTTTGTTATGATTAATGCATATCTTTTTCAAAGCAACATCTCAATTCATGGAAGAAATAACAGAAATAAGAAAAATCTCCGTAAATATTTAACGTCATGTGATTTGGTCCTGAGGGAACTCAGTTGCTTAGGAACACACATTATCAATAAATTGCCAGCAATTATAATAAGTGTAATTACTAATAAAGTTCAATTTAAGAGAAAGTTACGAGAGTTGTTGGTGGCCATCTACTTTTACTCCAATGAATTTCATAGTGGAACCGACTGAAGTGCATATATTTTTGATAGTACCAGTTATGTGAGAATTACGTAAAATCCAGCTTTTGAATATCTTCAGAGTAGTCTTGTGATCAATGTTGGAAACTGATCGTCTGTTTGATGATACGTTGCAAAAACAGCCTAAGAATTAATGTATTTGTGACAAGTTAGTTTTTACCTTTTAGACGAAAATGCAAATGTGCTTAAGATTTTTTGCTCAATCCACTTCTATCGAGACAAATTCACTAAGGATCTGTGGAAGGGTCATTAGTATATATTGTTTTGTACATTCGTTTCATGCGCTATAGCATAGTCTTCTTCGCTCGCTGTTTACTTCAGTTAAAATCTCCCATATGAGAGAGCATGGTCGATATATGAAACTATTTCCTGTTGTTTCGTCTCCGACTGCAGGAATCATATCAGGAGATAAAATGGCAATTGTATTAAGGGCTCGAGGCCCCTCAGGCTTATAGATCTATATGAAGGGCGCCATCATTCTTCACCTGATGCCGAACGAGCGGTCATTCCTGGTGAACGTCATAGTTCTCGATTAAAATATTCAATCGTCATTCGTCGCTGTAAAGTTAGAATAGCGTTTTATTTAAGCTTCCCCTTCTTTTTTGTTAAAACTACAATGTTATTAAATCTGAATGGCCTCTCTACATCTACGCTAGCCAGAAATAATCAGGCATTCAGCATCGCTTGACACATAATACTTACTGTCTAGAAACAAGTGGTGTTGGGATAAGAACCACCTCCCATTGGGGGAGGGTGGATATGAAAACTGGATGGAATAATATGTGGATAAAGCGTGGGGGAGGGGGAGATGTGCAGTGAGGGGGGATGGAAGTGATTGACAAAAAGAGGGGAGAAGAGGAGATGGATGGAGAAGGAGAGTCGAATAGGAGATGAAGAGAGAGCGAGTGAGAGGATGAGATTGATAAAGAGAAGGGAAGCATATGATAAAGAGAGAGAGGGGTGGGACAGAAGAAAGGATGGAGGCCATGATGGACAAAGAAAGGGATGGAGAGAGACTGTAAGGAGAGGATAGAGAGAGGGCGAGGATGAGATGGAAGAGAGTGGAAGAGGACCAGATAGACATAGAAAGAGATAGAAAATTAATTAGGGAGATGTGTTGGAGGCAGGTGGAGAGGGGTAGTGCATAAGAGGGAGCTGATGTGAGGTGGAACAGGCAGAAGATGTGAGGTAGAAGGGAGTGAGGGCGTCAGGAGGCTGGTGGAAGTGGGAGGGGGTGCGCAGAGGCAGGTGAAAGAGAAACGAGGTCTGAGGAGGTGAGTGAAAGAGGACGGGGTATGATGAAACAGGTGGAAGGGGGGCTGGAGAGGAACAGAAGATCAAGGTCAATTTGGGGAGAGATTAAAACGTTTCCTGATTTTTATTTTCCTTTATATTAGAAGACTGTAATAAGGAAAATATTAGATAATGCTAGCAATTTTATACACTCTAAGACAAAAAAATGTCCAAATGCTCCAATCGTTCTCTATTGGAAAGAGATGGGGCAGACCTTGCTGACCGAAGTTGGGTTTGGCAAGCACGAAGGACAAGAAAATGTGTAGAATATCGTCGACGTGCCACTGTGCTGTAAGGGTGCCTCGAATGGCAATGAAACTGGAGCTGCTTTGAAATGAAATGGCATCCCAGACCATCACTTCTGGTTGTCAGGTCGTATGATGGGCAACAGTGAAATTGGTATCCAACCACTATCTGGGGCGACTCCAGACACATCTTCACTGGTCATCGGAGCTCAGTTCGAGGCGGGACTCATCACTAAGACAGTTCTATTCTGGTCAAGGAGGTTCCAGGCTGAAGATGTGTCTGAAGACGCCCTGGACAGTGGCGGGATACCAACCCCACTGTCGCCCATATTTGGCCCAACAAGCAGGATCGACGGCCTAGGATGCCATTTCATTTCATCATACGACCCCTTTGGTTGTCATTCGCTGCACCCTTACAACACAGAGGTATGTAGACAATATTCTACATCTTGTTTTTTGCCTTTCATGGCAAGCCATCTTGGGCTTACATTTCAGGAAGATCATGCAAGACCACACACGGCGAGAGTTTCTACTGCTTGTCTTCGCGTTTGCCAAATCCTACCTTGGCCAGCAAGGTTGCCGGATCTGTCCACATTTGAGAATGTTTGGGGCATTATGGGCGATGAGCTTTCGACGATTTAACGGACCCATTGGACATAATTTGGCACGATACCCCTCAGGAGGACATCCAGCAAATCTCTCAATCAATGGCAAGCCGAATAACTGCTTGCATAATGTCCAGAGGCGGACCAAAGCGTGATTGACTTGCTCAGGTTTGAACCGTATCATCTTCATCTTTGCCTAGGTGTGGTGTGTCGTCTTCCGGAGCCTTGGCTTTGCTCTGCCGCGTTTGGTCCATTTGCTTTTAAATTTCGGAGGGCGCTGGGTTCTGTGGAGACACCTGCTGACGACGAGAGTATCGAGTGCTGCTGCCGGAGTGAGACGGGGAGTTTAGTTTCCGGTTGTGTGGCCACGCAGTGTTGCGGGAAAAGTGGTATAACTTCCTGTGAATGCACGTGATTCCTACGAGCGTGTGTACTCGGGACGGCGGCAGTCGTTCTGGACGGTCTGTGTGATAAGGAAGCTAGGCTTGGCAACTGTTGACGCGACGTGTCCGCGTTGCTATGGCGGAACTGGGGCGATTGACGTAACTCGAGTTGGTGCTGGTTGCAACCTGTCGCCGAATGTTTGTCTGCCTTCTGGACTAACGGTGAGAATTTCTTGACTTGATGTGTCTCACTCAATTTCTGCCCGTGTCGTCGGGTGTGTTTTGCTCTAAGGTCGTTTGCCATGGTGTTTCGGAATTTTAGTAGGCTCAGGCGTGCCCGAAATCCCGATTCAGTGATCTGCTGTTATATTATCAAGTGTAACTATCACTAGAAAAGAGTGTTAACTCTCTGTGCCTTAATAAGTGAACCTAAAATATTATCTGTGGTTGAAATTTTATTCTGACCCAAGTGCAATAACGATCTTGTATTTTACAATTTGTTGAGTGGTACTATTATTTAGTACTGGCCGTCACATTTACTAAGTCGAAGATTTACGAAGGCCAGTGGGCATCATTAACAGTTCCTGTCTAGATAGGCGTTATATTTTGAAGCATGTGTTTCAATGTTTAGTAATTTTTATTTTATGTGTTATAGAGAGTTGCTGTCATGCCCTATGTGGACGATTCGCCACGTTGGTGACGTTTCTAGTTGTTCTGCTGGTGTGTGCCATATTGCTAAAACAGGCGGTCGTAGCACAGCTGATTGTAAGTTTTTCCTTGTGGTGAGGAGCACGGGCTGGTTTTAAGTACTAACTCACTAACTTCAACCATTCTCAAATATTTATTATTACTGATGTTCAGGTCCTTCAGGCCGAGTGGCACCGTCACTACCCCTTTTTGGGTATTAATTTTATCTTGTTAGCTTGTTTCATTAAAAAAAAAACTTTGGTATATGAATTTGTCTTTTGGTATTTACTACTCCTTTGGACGAAGTAAATTAACTGTTGGATTAGCATTCTTGTAGCATTATCAAAACAGCATTTGTGGTTATATTTAATTGGCCCTTTTGGCCGAATGATTAAAGCCATTCCTTTCAGTAACTTATTGTATTGGTCAATAATTAATCAAAGGTGTTGGGTCCTTCAGACCGTGATTATCTCCTTATGTTGAATCTTAAGGTTGTCATTCTGACATTACAGTTGTGAATGTTCGGCGGCCTTTCAGGCCTGGAGTTCAAAAAAATTTACTGTGTTTTGTGATATGCATATATTTGTACCAGTGAACAATTGTTTTTTAATGTTAAATAAAATTAAATTGTGTTTGAAACTGTAACCTCATTTGGGTCTAGGCTTTCACTCCCTGCAGCCTTTGAGCTCTGCTTACCTTACGTTTTGGTTAAGTTTTCCCATACCACGACGTATCAAGGTTTTGAAATTCCCTCTCTTGTGTAAACAATCCAGTTTTGCTCAAATTGAAATCAGTTGTTTGTTTGTATGTGCAAATCACATCTACCAATTTCCGTTCCATTCGAATGATTAGTTCATGGTGTGTTGTTTTACTGTCTTAAGAGTGTGTATCAACTATGGCCTTGCAGGTCAGAAGCTGTAACTGAAGAACGTTTTATGTCTTTTTGTTTTACATGATTTCCTACATATTTGACGATCTTTTCGTTACGGGTATTTTGAACAAAAAGAGTATCCTATTTAATATGCATTTTCTTAGGCCTAATAGAATATCGACACCTTTCTGGTTTTGTTGTTTTTTTTTTTGTAACAGTCGCAGTCCTGTGTTTTCGCTTGTAACGCCTCCCGTGTTTCTTACGTTGCAGGTAAGCCGTGCTGCCCGTCCCACCTTCGTCGCCACGCCCCGCTGCCCGCTGCTGGCTGGCTGGGGTGGGGATTGCAGAGCGCGCGGCTGCGCCGCGAGGCCGACCCCACGCAAACACTTGAGCAGCTCTCGCCGGCGGCGAGGCGCCACGGCGCAGCGGATTTTAATTTAGGTCGTCTCCTATTTTTACCCATTCTTCTCCGTCGCCCTTTCTCGCTGAAATCTTTAGTGAGCAGCTGACGGAGAATTTTTCCTACAGCGCCCCCCTCGGACGCGACGCTCTTCTGCGGAACTGTATCCTCCGTGCGAGTCCTCGTCGGGTTTCACGACGTGCAGCGACGCACAGTGAGTGCTTTGCGGACCAACGCTCCCTTTATTGTGTTTTGTTTCTTTCTGCTTGTTTTCCTGTAAGAAGGCGCTTAACATGTCTGACCTACATTACGTTCTGAATTAAAACTGGTGAAAGGCAAACCCTACTTTCTCTCAGCTGCTCTCTGTTAATACTGAGGTGTTAAATTTGTCGCTGTGCTACAGTGTACAAGTGCTGTACATCTTGTTGTAACATTTTGTAATTATCAGAGAGAGACTTTCAAACGGACATATAAATTCCTAATAGGATTCGTGGTTTTCTTAATTATTTTCGTACAAAATACATTGAGGTGATGAAAGTCATGAGGCAGAGATATGCACATACACTACTGGCCATTAAAATTGCTACACCAAGAAGAAATGCACATGATAAAAGGGTATTCATTGGACAAATGTATTATACTAGAGCTGATAAGTGATTACATATTCACGCAATGTGGGTGCATAGATACTGTAAAATCTGTACCCAGAACAACCATCTCTGGCCGTAATAACAGCCTTGATACGCCTGGGCATTGAGTCAGAGCTTGGATGGCGTCTACAGGTACAGCGGCCCATGTAGCTTCAACACGATACCACAGTTCATCAAGAGTAGTGACTGGCGTATTGTGACGAGCCAGTTGCTCGGGCACCATTCACCAGACGTTTTCAGTTGGTGAGAGATCTGGAGAATGTGCTAGCCAGGGCAGCAGTCGAACATTTTCTGTATCCAGGAAGGCCCGTACAGGACCTGCAACATGCGTTCGTGCATTATCCTGCTGAAAGGTAGGGTTTCGCAGGGATCGAATGAAGGGTAGAGCCACGGGTCGTAAAACATCTGCAATGTAACGTCCACAGTTCAGTGTGCCGTCAATGCGAACAAGAGGTGACCGAGACGTGTAACCAATGGCACCCCATACCATCACACCGGGTGATACGCCAGTATGGCGATGACGAATACACGCTTCCAACTTGCGTTCACCGCGATGTCGCCAAACACGGATGCGACTATCATGATGCTGTAAACAGAATCTGGATTCATCCGAAAAAATGACGTTTTGCCATTCGTGCACCCAGGTTCGTCGTTGAGTACACCATCGCAGGCGCTCCTGTCTGTGATGCAGCGTCAAAGGTAACCGCAGCCATCGTCTCCGAGATGATAGTCCATGCTGCTGCAAACGTCGTCGAACTGTTAGTGCAGATGGTTTTTGCCTAGCAAACGTCCCCATCTCTTGACTCAGGGATCGAGACGTGGCTGCACGATCCGTCACAGCCATGCGAATAACATGCTTGTCATTTCGACTACTAGTGATACGAGGCCGTTGTGATCCAGCACGGCGTTCCGTATTACCCTCCTGAACCCACCGATTGCATATCCTGCTAACAGTCATTGTATCTCGACCAACGCGAGCAGCAATGTCGCGATACGATAAACCGCAATCGCGATAGGCTACAATCCGACCTTTATCAATGTCGGAAACTTGATGGTACTCATTTCTCCTCCTTACACGAGGCTTCACAACAACGTTTCACCAGGCAACGCCGGTCAACTGCTGTTTGTGTATGAGAAATCGGTTGGAAACTTTCCTCATGTCAGCACGTTGCAGGTGTCGCCACGGGCGGCAACCTTATGTGAATGCTCTGGGAAGCTAATCATTTGCATATCACAGCATCTTCTTCCTGTCGGTTGAATTTCGCGTCTGCAGCACGTCATCTTCGTGGTTTAGCAATTTTAATGGCCAGTAGTGTATACGGAAGGCAGAAGTATCGCGTATACCCAAGATATAAATGGGTAGTACATTAGCGCAGCTGTCATTTGCACCCAGGTATCTATGCGAAAATATTTCCAACGTGATTATGGCGGCATGACGGGAAGTAACATACTTTGAACACGAAATCACGGACCTAGACGCAGCGACATTCCATTTCGAAAATCGTTAGGGAATTCAGCATTCCGAGACGCACAATATCAAGGAGTGTGTCGAGAATCCTACTTCTCAGACATTACCTTCCACCACGGACAGTGCAGTGACTGACGGCCTACACTTAGACGGAGGGCAGCTGCGTTTTGTGTAGAGCTGCCATTGCTAACAGACAAGAAACGCTGCGTGAAATAACCGCGGAAATCAGTCTAGGATGTACGACGGACGTATCGGTTGAGACAATGCGGCGAAATTTGGCGTTACTGGGCTGTGGTAGCAGACGGACGACGCGAATACTTTTGCTAGCAGCACGAGATTGCCTGCAGCGCCTCTCATGTGCATCTGACTATGTCGGTTGGACCCTAGACGACTGGAAAACCTTGGCCAGATCAGACGGGTCCCGCTTTAGGTTGGTAAGAGCGTACGATGAGGTCTGAGTGTGGCCAGACCCCACGAAGCTATCGACCCAAGTTAGCAACAACGCGCTGTGCTAGCTGATGGTGGCTCCATAATGGTGTGTTCACATGGAATGGACGACTGAGTCCTCACGTCCAACTGAAACTATCATTGTTTGTAAATGGATATGATCCGCCTCGATAGCTGATCTGTCAGCGCGGCCGTATGCTGTGCAAAGGGGCCCGTCTTCGATTCCAGGTTGGGTCGGAGATTTCCTCCGCTCAGGGACTGGGTGTTGTGTTGTCTTCACCATCATATCATCCTCATCGACATGCAAGTCGCCGAAGTGGCGACAACTAAAAAGACTTGCACAAGGCGACCGGTCTACCCGACGGGGGGCCCTAGCCATACGACATATCATTTCATTGTGTGCTTGGAGACCATTTGCAAGCCTTCATGGACTTCATATTCCCAAACAACAACGCGCCATGTCACTGGGCCACAGCTGCTCGCGACTGGTTTGAAGAACATTCTGGACAACTCGAGCGAAGTTTTGGCCAGCCTCATCACGCGACATGAATCCCATCGAACGTTTGTTGTTGTTGTGGTCTTCAGTCCTGAGACTGGTTTGATGCAGCTCTCCATGTTACTCTATCCTGTGCAAGCTGCTTCATCTCCCAGTACGTACAGTAACCTACATCCTTCTGATCCTGCTTAGTGTATTCATCTCTTGGTCTCCCTCGACGATTTTTACCCTCCACGCTGCCCTCCAATACTAAATTGGTGATCCCTTGATGCCTCAGAACATGTCCTACCAACCGATCCCTTCTTCTAGTCACATTGTGCCACAAACTCCTCTTCTCCCTCAATACCTCCTCATTAGTTGTGTGATCTACCCATCTAATCTTCAGCATTCTTCTGTAGCACCATATATCGAAAGCCTCTATTCTCTTCTTGTCCAAACTATTTATCGTCCATGTTTCACTTCCATACATGGCTACACTCCATACAAATACTTTCAGAAACGACTTCTTGACACTTAAATCTATACTCGATGTTAACAAATTTCTCTTCTTCAGAAACGCTTTCCTTGCCATTTCCAGTCTACATATTATATCCTCTCTACTTCGACCATCATCAGTTATTTTGCTCCCCAAATAGCAAAACTCCTTTACTACTTTAAGCGTCTCATTTGCTAATCTAATTCCTTCAGCATCACCCGATTTAATTCGACTACATTCCATTATCCTCGTTTTGCTTTTGTTGATATTCATCTTATATCCTCCTTTCAAGGCACTGTCCATTGCGTTGAACTGCTCTTCCAAGTCCTTTGCTGTCTCTGACAGAATTACAATGTCATCGGCGAACCTCAAAGTTTTTATTTCTTCTCCATGGATTTTAATACCTACTCCGAATTTTTCTTTTGTTTCCTTTACTGCTTGCTCAATATACAGATTGAATAACATCAGGGATAGGCTACAACCCTGATCGAACGTGTATGTGACATAATCGAGAGGTCAGTTTGTGCACAAAGTCCTGCAACGGGAACACTTTCGCAGTTATGAACGGCTATAGAGGCAACATGACTCAGTGTACCTGCAGCAGACTTCCACAGACTTCTTGAGTCCATACCACGTCGAGTTGCTGCACTACACTAGCAAAAGGAGATTCTATACGGTATTAGGAGGTATCCCATGACTTCTGTGAACTCAGTGTAATGCCAATATGTGACAATAATTTCAGGAGGTGTCTGCAAGTTCCCACAGACTTATTATTACGCTGTGTGTTTATAAGTATCCCCTGTAAAGCCAAAAAAATTTGGGTGTTTCAGTTCTCCCGTATGTATAAGGACATGTAAGTTTCTAATTTTTACTTGTATATGTATTGTCATTGTTTATAAGCTCTGAAAAATCTGCAGTTGAGATACCAGAAATATTCAACTATTTATATGAATAATCTGCAGTTGAGTTACCAGAAATATTCAAGTATATATACTTGAATATTTCTGGCATCTCAACTGTATATACTTGAATATTTCTGGTATCTCAACTGTATATACTTGAATATTTCTGTTATCTCAACTGCAGATTTCTCAGTGCTCATTTAACTGTAGGACTCGCTATCTCAGAATGGACAAAAATGGACTTGTATCACTATTGAAGTAAGCCCTTCATATGTGAACATTGTGATATAACAATTTGTCCTTCATCTACTTTTTATTCTTTTGTGGCTGTTGCTGACTGCTGTTGACATTTCTTAACACACATAGCATTTGATGAGAGGTAGGTGAAATAACGTAGGCAATGCAGTTAATTCCACGACATTACTTTTATCTCGTTCCTCAGACAGTTACGAAATGCGAACGCGCTCCTCAGTTTTCGTCCGCTCGATACGCCTGATACCGGCTGAGAGAGTAATTTTCTTTTCTTCTTTTATCCGTGACGAGTGGAAATGACTCGGCGTGAGGGATTTATTTTGTCTGAGTGCGCAACTAATCGATAGCAAAAAAGCTGAAGGAAAAAGAATAACGCTACACAGAAACGACGAAACGAAACATATTGCGTTTTGTCGCAGCAGGAGAGATAAAATATTACAAATTTCATTTATTTCTCTAGTTGTGAATTTATCAGCGTTTGTTTCTAAAGTAACTTCTCGTTATTTTTCTCTTTATGCTAAAAATATTATCACTGCACGACTGTGGACAATAATGTACAAGCGAGGTCACCCCAAGCGTCTTCTGCGGATAATCGAAAGCATTTAGGAATCTGATTTGATCCATTATACTTGTATATGGTTTTGAAAGCCTGCGACTGTGGAAACAATAGGCTACCAGTCACGATTTTCTTTATTTACTTTTCACATGACGCGTTTCGGGAAATGATTCTAATTTCAAGTTCGTTTTGTGTGTTTGTTAGGCCATTCCTGTGTGTTGTTGTCGATGTGTAAGTGTCTGCTTCATTTCGCCGGCCGCTGTGGCCGAGCAGTTCTAGGCGCTTCAGCCCGGAACCCCGCTGCTGGTACGGTCACAGGTTCGAATCCTGCCTCGGGCATGGATGTGTGTGATGTCCTTCGGTTAGTTAGGTTTAAGTAGTTCTAAGCTACTAGACTGATGACCTCAGTGTTAAGGCCCATAGTGCTTAGAGCCATTTGAACCATTTTCTGCTTCATTTCGTTGACTTAACTGCAATATATAATAAACACGCGATTAGTTTAGTTGGTTATCGATCTCTTTGTGAAGTTAGTGGGGAAATTTATAAAACACACTAAACGTCACACACAGCTTAATGTCTACTTTAAACATAGAAAATATCTTACATAAATAAAACAGTTACAACGATGTTCTTACAAGTATTCCGTAGAGATAACATTATACGTCTTCCACAGCGTATGATATGCTTTTGTACAGAGGTTATTAATCTTGACAGTTTGGATCATAATTTATTTATATCGATTTTACAGCTGTGCTTATTTCTATGTGTTACTGCTTCTATTTAATTATACTGTCGAAACATAGAAGTAGTAACACAGAGAGATAAGCACAACAGTAAAATGGATATAAGTAAATTATGATCCAAATAGTCAAGATAAATAACCTCGGTACAAAAGCACATCATTCGCTGTGGAAGACGTATAATGTTATCTCTGCGGCTACTTGTAACAACATCTTTGTAACTGTTTTGTTTATGTAAGATATTTTCGGTGTTTAAAGTAGACAGCAAGTTGTGTGTGATGTTTAGTGTGTTTGAGACTTTGCACAAATGGACCATTAGAAAGCTGTAAGTATAAATTATTCTAAATTTCGCCACTAACTTCACAAAGAGATCGATAACCAACTAAAAGTCGCTTGTTTATTATATATTGCAGTAAAATCACCGAAATGAAGCAGACTCTCACACATCGACAATACCACACAGAAATGGCATAACACACACACGAAAACCGCACTTGAAAATGAGAATAATTTCCCGAAACGCTTCATGTGAAAAGTAAATAAAGAAAATCGTAACTGCTAGCAGAAGAGTTATTTATAAACAAACATATCATGTACGAATACATCGAAATAATCATAAATACGGCAAGTCAAAAACAAACAAGATAACAACAAAATCAGTGTGTTAAACAGGGATTTAGCACGTCACCGACTCTTATGGGCTTTGGATTGGGTAGAGTGGAGATGAGGGAACCAGGTGAGGTGACGGTCAATGGTGAGTCCATGGTAGGTGAGGGTGGGGGAGAGGCGGACAGGACGGGCGCAGATGGTAAGGGACGTCTACGTACTTGGACAGCGTTATTAAAGAAGCAGTGGAAATTCGCAACTCGAACTAACCTGCTGAAGAGGAAAACAAGATATCAAATAACACAGCATGGGATCCTGCCCTGGCCACGTCAAAATCACAGCAGCTACAAAGAGGAACTGTTGGTCTTACGCTGCAGTGGAGATATAGATGTCCGGATGACAACGGCAGGGATGGACACGCGCCAGTACGGACGGACTCGTATATTGGCAGGCGGCTCCCGATAGAGGGCGCTGGAGCGACAACAGCGGCGCACAGTATGATTGACAGACTGCGCGTGCGTCGAAGTTGTTGGTTCATCGTCCGCTGGTGGAGTACCTCGAACAGGACACGTACAGAATTACTCAACGAATTTAGCGACGTCTACGCGGTTTCTTCTTACGCTGTTATAAATAGAAGGTTCTGGTCACAGCCTGAGCGCTGTGTTCGCCGCACCTGAAGATGTCGTTCAGTTGGGCCGATCAAATGTTATCGAAATTTCATAGCGACTTCCGGAGCCTTAACCGAGAACCCTATGTGTGCCGTTTTTTAATTCCATGGAAATCTCTGTTACACATCATTATGGGACATACTGACGTGTTGCAATCTGTGCAGAGTGTCTCTTAATTTGTTTGATTTCTCTTCTCATGTATTCTTGGTAATGAATCCATTCGGCGCAACGATATTCTAGAACTGGTTTCGTCTTAGCCCTACACGTATTCGGTTTGTCTTTCGCGCTTTCCCAGAAACTTTTCACAGAATCTGAGTCTTAGACTCCCTTCACCTATTTCAAGTTTTATGTGATCCCTTCATTTCATGCCACTTCGCAGTTTTCTCCCTATGCACAGGATGAGTCGAAAAGGACTTTCCAACTTTGGAATGATACAGATATGTATTGAGATTACCTGCAGAATCGGTAGTCGTGTCATTTTGTAGCAAACAACCTCAGGTATCTCATAAAAGTGTAAAGTTTCATTTTCGTTCGATGCGATTGCCATTAGTGATGCGGCAAACATCCCACCCGTAATCAGCGTGTTCCGAAACTCGTCGCAACAAATCGGGCGTAAATTGTGCAGCGATAGCGCAGATTTGATTTTCCTGTCGGCTACACTGTTTGCTATGGGAGGAACAGACATACGCTCTTTAATAAAACCCAGAGAAAGAAATACATGGTGTCAAGTCTTAGGAACGAGGTGGTCATGCGATTTGCCCTGCACGGTCCATCCATCGATCTAAGAAGCGATTATCGAGGAAACCGCGAACTTCTGTGAGACGATGAGGTGGTGTACCGTCTTTCTAGCAATAAACTATTCCATCTCGGTCATCTTCATCGATTTGTGGAATTAAAAAGGTTTCAAGCATGTCCAGGTACACAGTACCATTGACGCGTGGACGACTCGGTGATATATCATGTCGCAGTCAGCAATACATCTCAACAAAGTTCGTGTGCTAAGAGGAAATTGTAAGCCTGCCTGAAGGTTCTTTAGCGTATTCGGCACGAAATTAACGACGAACAACTGTTGCACAGTTAGTCTCATGAAACCAGAACATACAACGAGCACGCTCCTTACTAGTGAAAGTAGCGATTTAAACTGTGCACTACGCTGGCGCTCCTAGTGGCGGAATGGGGTACTGATCCTCTACATGAGTCAAATTTTTGCTTCAAAAGACGCATCTACCGAGTCTGTAAATTATCTCAATAATTTTTTTTGTTATTCAGAGTTGTAAAGTCCTTTTTGATTCATTCTATATTTAAACGACACAACATATTGCTAGTATCTGCAAGTAAGCTTTAATCTGAATTATTGTGTTTCGTCCTGTATGTTGCAGACATCATCTTTCATTTATTCACACATAAACAGAGCTACCATTCTTTACAACCAGCGGAAATTTTGTCCAATGGCTTCTCCATCTCCTTAACATCGTCCAACCACTGTTCCTGTAGATAGCGACATCAGTGGACAATCTGATAGTATTCCTCATTGTAGCTACAATGGTGGCACGCAGCTGAATTAAATATGACCAGTTAAGGATATAATTGTAACATAAAGTTTGCCAACGGGCAATTTGTCAAAAAAATAGTTTCTGGGAGGGGAAAAGGTTCATTATGGAACTTCCCCTAAAGTGCGGTAGAACAAGTCAGCTTACAACACACCTGTGCAGTTATTACAGCGTGCTTTCCCGTAGTTTTGAATGCACGCCATATCAGATTATAGGAGTAGAGCAGATGAATTCACAGGCCATGTAGCCGAAATTGTAATCACCTCGTTCAGTCTGTACGAAGTATGTCATGAAGATGTTCACTACTCTCATGTTTTGACTCTTTGGAAAAAAAACAACTTGTACTTTTCGTGAAACAGTATAGACTAAGTTTAGCGAACTAATATTCGAGACAACACGAAATGCTTCTACACGGTGAACCCTAACTACAACGACAAAATTTTAGAGCTTGATTCTGAGTTTTTTAGTGTAATGGACGCGTGGTCGCCCTAACTCGTTACGGAGTAATAACGCAGTTATTTATTCGGTTTGTAGCTCAGTTACCTTTGTTTCCAGTGAAAAAAATCTGTGTTTTGCAATCACCAAAATTTGCAGTACGAAACAGTATAAAACAACAACCCTCAGTTGTAAAGTAATATAACATGGTTACTACCGCTGGTGCAGAAACAGCTAGGTATAGCGTTACTGCGCGCCTCTACCATTGCATTCAGGTTAATATCGGCAACTGTCCATCAGTAAACTTACGTTACCGCTGTGTATCATTGCTAATGTGGAGCTAACACTGCCAGATAAACAAACCCGAAACAGCGAACAGTACCGAATGCAAACTTGAAGGAGAAGAATAAAGTGGCCATTATTTCTGTCGATAGCAAACACAATGAGCAAATGGAACAGGTTCGTTTCCAAACAAAGCACGCTTCACATTGTGTCGATATCTGCTCTGTCATGCACATACTTTCTGTTCAATACACATACGAAGATACACGAGGTTAAGAGGTCAAATGGAACACAGTTACTCCGTAACGCGCCACGAGAGAGCGCAAATATTTGGTAGCAAAATACTCATAAAATATCGCTAAAAAATATCCAATATTTCGTCTGTGGAGTTCAGGTTCACCCTTCATAACTTCCGTCATAGATGTAAGAAAAGTATTATAAGAGGAAAGAAGGAATAGGTGAGTACAGAAGCACGTAGACAGCCAGCGTCTCTCTAGTCTCGAATGGAACCACAGAGAGAGGAAAAATAACGATAGAATGCCAAAACTTGTTCTGATCACTAAGTGACTTAACATCTGAGGTCATCAGTCCCCTAGACTTAGAACTACTTAAACCTAACTAACCTAAGGACATCACACACATCCATGCTCGATGCAGGATTCGAACCTGCTACCGTAGTGGTCACGCGGTTCCAGACTGGAGCGCCTAGAACCGCTCGGCTATTCCGACCGGCGATAGAATGTCCCCTCAGCCATGTAGTTAACAGTATTTTGTCGAGCATTTATGTAGATGCAGATGAAGCACGACGTGCAAGAATCTCTCAATAGCGTGGGTGGTAATTAGGTCACCGCTGAAGACGAATCCTTCAAAGATAATGAGTAGCTCTAGCTGCTGTTTAGGTGTACTCGTAGATAATAACACAAAGCTTTGCCCCATCTCGTGGACGAGCCACGTCGTCAGCATTATTGTAGGGAATCCATTTCCGACGACGGAATCTGTCGCGGCCGCTGCTTTGAAGAGCAGTTTCTCATTAAGGACAATGGCTACAGTGTGTGCAGTCATTACGGGGAAGAGCAGCCCTCTGTATTCACGACCTGGGAAATAAATGGCTCCGGCACACAGCCTGCTATCCAGAGCAGGCGGCGACCCACGCAAATCTGGGGGGCTTTCTAATACGCTTTTACGGAATGTTTTTCTGCTTTTGCAGTAGATCAGTTGTAGTGATTTGTCAGTATCCTTCCTGAAGAGGTAGCATAGTGGCTGGATCAAAGTATTTTATCAGACAAGATCAGCACTAGCATAAGGTTGTTTACTGATGTTGCTGCTATATACAGTAACGTACACTGTTCCGCGAAACTTAAAACCAGGTAGATAAAGTAACATAATGTATTAACACCCGCTACGAGTGAATGGAAGTGCGGTAACTTGTTGCCAGAGTTCTCCCAGTCGGGCGCAGAAAGCTGGACATCCGATGGTATGAGGTCAGCGTGATTCCACTGAGGTGCCAGAAGGTTATAGGATAACTATACTCATGCTCGTAAGTCAAGGCAAATACTGACACATGGTGAAACAACGCTCTGGTGGGCGGTTTGCGGCTTTAAATCACCTCGGCGTATGACCATGCGGTACATTTGATCTGCGCTCGTCGCATGGTGGCCCTGGCAGCAGACCACATACGCGGAGGTGAGTCGGTGCATGTCAGAGTACGCTGCAGCGAGTAAGTGTGCAGACGTTTTCAGACGTGCTGATGGTGACTGTGTGTTGAAAATGGATCAAGGAACACATATTGATGACGATATGAGAGGTAGAATACTAGGGCGACTGGAGGCTGGTCAAACACAGCAGGTCGTAGCACGGGCCCTCTGTGTGCCACAAAGTTTGATCTTAAGATTATGGCAACGATTCTAGCAGACAGGAAACGTGTCCAGGCGCTACAGTACGGGACGTCCACAGTGTACAACACCACAAGAAGACCGATATCTCACCATCAGTGCCGGCAGACGGCCACGAATACTGCAGGTAGCCTTGCTCGGGACCTTACCGCAGCAACTGGAGCAGTTGTCTCTAGACACACAGTCTACAGACGACTGAACAGACATGGCTTATTCGCCCAGAGACCTGCAAGGTGCATTCCAGATACCTCTGGTCACAGAAGAGCTCGTAAACCTGGTGTCAAGAACACAATACATGGTCATTGGAACAGTGGTCCCAGGTTATGTTCACGGACGGGGCCAGATATAGTCTGAACAGCGATTCTCGCCGAGTTTTCATCTAGCGTGAACCAGGAACCAGATACCAACCCCTTAGTGTCATTGAAAGGGACCGTATGGAGGTCGTTGTTTGATGGTGGATTGGGACTATGATTGGTGCACGTACATCCCTGCATGACTTTGACAGAGGAGCTGTAACAGGTCAGGCGCATCGGGACGTCAGTTTGCACCTGTATGTCCGCCTTTTCAGGATTGTAGTGGGTCCCACCTTCCTCCTGATGGATGATAACGCACGGCCCCACCGATCTGCCACCTTGAAACAGAAGATACCAGTCGAATGGAGTGTCCTGCCTGTTCTCTAGACCTAAACCCCATCAAGCACGTCTGGGATACTCTCGGTCGATGTATCGCTGCACGTCTTCAAACCCCTAGGACACATCAGGAGCTCCGACAGGCACTGGTGCAAGTATGGGTGGCCATACCCCAGCAGCTGCTCGACCACCTGATCCAGAGTATGCCAACCCGTTGTGCGGTTTGTGTATGTGTGCATGGTGATCATATCCCATATTAATGTCGAGGTACATGCCTAGGAATCAGTGCCGTATTGTAGCACATGTATTTCGGGACGGTTTTCTCAACTTATCACCAATACCGTGGACTTACAGATCTGTGTCGTGTGTGTTCCCTATGTGCCTATGCTATTAGCGCCAGTTTTGTGTAGTGTAACGTTGTGTGGCACCACATTCTGCAATTATCCTTAATTTATGAGCATGAGTGTACATGCACATAAGCAAATGGCAGATGTCCACATGACGGGAATTAACAGACTTTCACTGGACACACACACGAAAACCGCACTTGAAAATAATGGCCACTTTATTCTTCTCCTTCAAGTTTGCATTCGGTACTGTTCGCTGTTTCGGGTTTGTTTATCTGGCAGTGTTAGCTCCACATTAGCAGTGATACATAGCGGTAACGTAAGGACGACGGTTCAATCCCGCGTCCGGCCATCCTGTTTTAGGTTTTCCGTGATTTCCCTAAGTCTCTTCAGGCAAATGTCGGGATGGTTCCTTTGAAAGGGCACGGTCGACTTCCTCCCCCATTGTTCCCTAATCCGATGGGACCGATGACCTCGCTGTTTGGTCCCTTTCCCCGAATCAACCAACCAACCTTAACAGACTTTGAACACGGGATGGTAGTTGGAGCCATACGCATGGGACATTCCAACTTGGATATCATAATGAAATTCAATATTCCGGGATTCATAGTGTCAAGACTGTGCCGAGAATACCAAGTTTTAGGCATTACCTCTCACAGCTGACATTTGCAGTAGCCGACGAACTTCACTTAACGACCGAGAGCAGCGGCATTTCCATAGCGTTGTTAGTGATAACAGACAAACAAAACTGCGTGAAATAACCGGGGAAGTCAATGTGGAACATACGACGAACATGTCCCTTAGGAAAGTGCGGTGAAATATGAGATTAATGGGCAGGAGACGACTGACGCGAGTGTCTTTGCTAACAGCACGGCATCACCTGAAGCGCCTCTCCTGGGCTCTTGACCATATCGGTTGGACACTGGACTACTGGAAAACCGTGGCCGAGTCAGATGAGTAAGTTGCCAGTTTTATATTCATGTATCTGTAGATTCATGTTTATAGCAGGTCTTTCCAGACTTTTTCATTGTTTTTGGCGATCTTACAATTATATCAATATCATCTACATCTCCCGGCACCTGAACTGATTTGATACAGGATCGTTTTCCTTGGATTGATGGATCGATATCTTTATCCATTATAACCTTATCCAAAGCTTTATTAAACATAAGGCAGCATAATGACCTCCATTCCTTACTCCATTTTTTGTGGTCACCGCACTGGATAAAATATTCTTTGTTTTAACTTGACTTAGAATATTTTCTATGGTAGCTTTGACTAAAGTAATCAGTTTATTAGGATCCCTAACTCTTACATTGATATATGTAGTTCCCTTCTGTCAGTACTGTCGTAAGCTGATCTGAAATCTGTAAAGTGATGTGTATCAATCCCAAATTCTTTGCATTTTTCTAGTACTTGCCGTAACGTGAGTATCTGTTCAACATAATGTCTTCCTTGACGAAATCCACGTTGATAGTCATCGACAGCATTTTCAACATAGGACTCGAGCCTGTTTAAGATGTTGGAGAATATTTGATGTGTTGTAGTGTAAGACATCGGGGTCGCCTGACCTTCATTGCTTACATATTCCGCCCTCACAATCATATTCCGAACATCAAGACGCTTCATTCGAACCCAAACTTGATAAGATAAAGTCAATGTTGTATGAATTCATGTAAATGATATGCAAATAACTAGTAAATCGCAAATGCGCACCGAGATTGAAATATTCAAGGCTCGCATACACACATACCGCACGCCGGGAGGCTGGTCCCTTCAGAAGATGAGTCAACCTATCTACGTCAGACGGCGACTGCCCAAGTGAAAGGCAGAACGACCTCATGTTCGGCTTAAAAGCAAATTCCGCTACATTGTCTGGGACCGCCCAGCCTACGCATTATTTACAAACACAGCACTCAGTTTCAGAGGCTTTCACAGGGAGACAGCAAACGCCAAACGCCGATGCTACAGATTTCCGGATTGGTCGCCTTAAACGAAACGTCATTCTCCCGTTTTAGAAGAGCAATGCTGATTGGCAGACGACATTCCTGACGCCTTGAGCTGAAGGAGTAATGGAAGAGACCGAAAGATATATCCCTTCACGTCTGGCGTGGAGATGGGCCATTCCGTTGTCGCTGTCGCTCTTGGAGCGAGAACACGTAACGAGAACGTGTGCGCTCGTACGTGTACTCGAAAGAGCGAGGAACAAGTGTCTCCTCAGTACTTCACTGGGATAGTGTCGAGAGCGAATCGGAGTGCGACTCTATATTGAGTCCTTGCTATTAAGCGTTGTTTACTGTGTTGGCCACCAAACTTATTGTGCAGTGTGAACGGACAGAGTTATAGTTAAACGCCTGCGATCGAATTTTTGAGTGGCATTGCGGTGGACTGGTTATCTGACCTGTGTACCACGCCAATACTTAGACTAGGGGCGAATAGGAGTCCTTGACTTCATCAAGGCATAGGAAGAGTTTGATTGGCGTAGGTCAATCCAGATAGAACGAGAGTTATTTTATTTGTCAGCAGCGAGCGGCGCAGACAGCAATCATCGCAGTTTACGGTATTGTGCGCTACAGCTCTTGCGAGCCTCATATTTCCTCCACAACAGTACACTTCACTGCATTTCATATGCGACAGCGTCGACCGTACCTAGCAACATTCTAACGGATAATTATTCAAGTTGAGTAGGCGTGGCTCTCAGCCATTCTGCCAAGTCAATAACAATCTTAAACTTTGTATAGAAATTTCATTAGCGAATCTTATCCTCGACAGGTAACTTCACATTCCATAAAGAACCCGGAAATAACTTGTTCAGTTCATAACTAAAAGTGCCATTGTGATTTCTCAGAATTTTTGCAAAATAAATAATAATTTTCGTTAGTTTCATGTTTTTCTTATACTAACTAGCACTACTCCAGTACCCAAGTATCCCACTAGTTACGTATGAAATTTTGTGAATTTTTGTGTCATTTCCTTACAACGGACGACTCCAGAAGATATTTATTGCTGAAAGTTTTGAGGCATTTCTCTTTAGAACATTAGGAGCGTCTGTCTGACTACTGTAGTAGTGTGGGGGTGGAAATTGCATCTTGCAGGAGCCACAGGGTAAAGGGTACATCTCAGATTAATCCGTTGTGCAGAATGACAGAATAGCAACCACACGCTCACAGTAGGTAATAGAGAAATTCATCTGTATTAAGAGCACACCATGACATCACATTTCGTGTGTATTGGGCCTATGATATCTATGATCCATTCATCAGGGATAATTTGATGTATCCAAATCTTAATTACAAGGTTGTGGAAATATTTGTCAATTTTCTTTCCTGCATTTTGAATTAGTTCTGCTTGTATTAAATCAATTCCTAGGGTCTTATGAATCTTCAGCATCTTGTTGCCTGGCCTCCGCTCTCTCAGCTCTTCACTGGTTCCTCCGTTTCTGAGTTCCTTGCGTTTGCTGAGGGCTAGATTTCTTGATTCTTAGCTATTACCTCATCCAACAGTTCATGATTTTTTTTTTTTTTACTTTAATATGGGCGGGGCTGAGCTGTCAGCGGTTCTACACTCCGCTCTTCAGCCAAGAGTGCTCACAAAACTGACAGAAAAATGACTATGTGAGGACTCATTATAGAGAAAATTAAAAAAATTAATGACAGACAGATAAAGGTAATAAAAATGTACACAATTCAAAAACACAGTTGCGATGAGGTTAAATTCTTCAATGAAAAATCACTGGAGCAGCGGTGTGCTGACTACATGCCCCAGCATATTCGTATCCAGTGACGTTATGGACTGAGGATAACATGGCGGCCGGCCGGTAACGTTGGGCCTTCATAGCCTGTTCGGAAGGAGTCTAGTTTTATTGCACTTTCAGTCAATGAACATCTGACGGACATGGACAGTGTGAAAAAGTATTCTGGGTGGAGAGAATGTTTCCATAGAGGTTTGGGGGAAGGGGGAGGGGATGGCGGGGAAGAGATAAGGAGATATGGATCTGTTAGGTGGGTAGTTCTTTGAAGTATTGAGACCATCTTCTATGTATACTTCATCACTACTCAAAAGTGTGGCAGTGTATTTCTGCACAAGTTTGTCTTAGGCTGGAAACCCTTTCGGCTCTTAATTAACTTTCGATAAAAATCTCTCACTTCATTCAGAATGCTGGCGCAAACACAAATGTTTTGGAGCACACAGTTAAGTGCGTACTGTATACTGAAAAAAATATACACATTAGAAGATACTGTGTTATCAAAACCATCGATCACTACGACATGGCTCTGTTATTGGAGGAACACATTGTCTGCTTTAGATTCATTGCCGCTAGTTGTCAGCTGTCTTCTATTTGCTTGTTTGCCGTCACATCTTTCAAAAAGGACATTTCAGGGTGTTTCTGACGAAAATGTCGTACGAATTTAAATCGATTTCCAACGTAGTCTTACAAAGTCAAATCGTTGTGTCAGTCGCGAGTTACAACTGCTTACAACAACAATTTTGCGTTTTTTGAAACGTCGTTTGGTTATGAAGCCGTACAAGTTACAGCTGTTACTGGCTCTACATCATGACGACATACGCAGACATGTGGCAACTTCTGACGAGTTCAGAAAGCTATTGACAACGATAACAGTTTAGCATACCGCATCGTGTGCACTGACGAAACACGTTTCATCTTAGTGGGAAAGTAAAAAAATACAATGTTCGGATTTCGGACGTACAACACCCACACGCACACTGGACATGTACGAGATTTACCAAAACTCAATGTGTTTTGTGCGATATCCCACACATCCGTGCACGCCCCGTTCTTCTTTGATGGAAATACGGCTAACGGTCAGCATTACCTTGCTGTGATACAAAACTGGTTGTTTCAGATTTGACGCCCTGTAACGTCAGTAATAATGTAGACTGGCAATGGCAAGGAAGAAGTTTCTGAGGAAGAGAAATTTGTTAACAACGAGTGTAGATTTAAGTATCAGGAAGTCGTTTCTGAAAGTATTTGTATGGAGTGTAGCCACGTATGGAAGAGAAACATGTACGATAAATAGTGTAGACAAGAAGACAATAGAAGCTTTCGAAATGTGGTGCTACAGAAGAATGCTGAAGATCAGATGGGTAGATCACGTGACGAATGAGGAGGTGCTGAATAGAATTGGGGAGAAGAGGAATTTGTGACACAACTTAACTAGACGAAGGGATCGGTTGGTAGGACATGTTCTGAGGCATCAAGGGATCGCCAATTTAGTACTAGGAGGGCAGCGTGGAGGGTAAAAACTGTAGAGGGAGACCAAGAGATGAATACACTAAACAGATTCAGAAGGATGTAGGTTGCAGTAGGTACTGGGAGATGAAGAAGCTTGCACAGATTAGAGTAGCATGGAGAGCTGCATCATACCAGTCTCTCGACTGAAGACCACAACAACAACGTCAATAAATGTAACTCCATCCAATGTACGGGACTTTGGCTGGTCGATTTCCGATAATAAAATACCAACAGCCGTTATTTTTTTTCTATTTGTTAGGCAACCAGTTTCGGCATTACAGACGGCATGCAGACCTCAAGATGGCATAATGTAATGTCGAAACTGGTTGCCCAACAAATGAAACCAAAATAACGGCTGTTGGTATTTCACTATTGGCCATGTAAACTGTTCCTGTGAAGTTTCATTAAGCACAACGTTTACCCACCAACACTGCCTCAGAAGCTAGAAGACATGAAGGACCGGATCCGTACTGCCATACCATCAATGATGATGGATAAGCTTAGCCGTGCATGAAAGGAATTCGAGTGTCGATGTGATATTGTTCCTGTCGCTGGTGGGAGACATGTTGAACATCTGCAAGATTATACTGTTGTGGATTGGCAGGAGACCAACCCACTAAATTGAGAGGAAGCCGAAAGGCACGCGTTTTAGCTCACGTAGGCTGGCGTGAGGTCTGGAACAGGACAAGGAAGTTAGACTAGAAGAAAAAGGATGTAGCTGGTGGAATACTTAACTTTAATCCATTAATGTTGAACGTAGCTCTTGTCTGTACATTCTTTACAATATCAATAGCAACTGATAATGGCGCCTTGCTAGGTCGTAGCAAATGACGTAGCTGAAGGCTATGCTAACTATCGTCTCGGCAAATGAGAGCGTATTTTGTCAGTGAACCATCGCTAGCAAAGTCGGCTGTACAACTGGGGCGAGTGCTAGGAAGTCTCTCTAGACCTGCCGTGTGGCGGCGCTCGGTCTGCAATCGCTCATAGTGGCGACACGCGGGTCCGACGTATACTAATGGACCGCGGCCGATTTAAAGGCTACCACCTAGCAAATGTGGTGTCTGGCGGTGACACCACATATACAATGAAGGCTTTCACGACCGGATGTTTCAGCTGCCAAGAATTCTTCCGGACTGTATGGCCGTGGTCCATGGAACTCTTCTATCCCTGACGTTTCGTCCAAAACTACTTTGGGCATCTTCGGAGGCGCTCCTGGTTGTGCTGATTCTTGCCGACTAACTTCAGAGATTCGTAAATATCTCTCTCAACTTTCATAGTTGTACGTCTTTGATTAATAGATACATGCGTTCTGTTCGAAATACGTATATTCTTTTTGAAACACCCTGTGTTCTGAACATGAAGATCCGCATCAGACGCCCCCGAATTGTTCCCATATTGATCACACGACATCATGAATTATGATTGCGGTAGGCACGAGATCATCGATATTGGGTCGTGGATGAATGGAAACGCGCCACCTGGCCGGATGAATCACGTTTCTTGTACATCAGTTACGTAGTCGTGTCGGGATTGCCGTCATCCAGGCGAACAGCTACTCGGAAACGTGCACCGAGCCACGGACGCAAACTGGTGGGGGCAGTATAATGCTGTGGAGAGATATTCACTTTGTCTTCCATAGGAACTGTTGTAGTAATCGAGGGCGCAGTTATTGCTGTGGACTGCGCGAACCAATTGCTTCCATTTGTGCTTTAAATCTTCCTCGACGGCCGTAGCATCTTCCAGCAGCGTAACTGTCGGCGTCACAAGGCCATAACACTGCTACAGTGGTTTAAGGAGCGTGATAATACACTCACGTTGGCGTCTTGGCTATGAAATTCACCTGATCTGAACCAGAAGGAATACTTCTGGGACACTATTGGACGCTAGCTCCACGCTCACAAACCACCGTTCTCATAATTTATTTGTACTGCATAAAATGTGCGTAGACTTCTAGTGCCACATACGTCCAGAAATTTACCGAGAATTTGTCGAATCCACTCGAAGCAAAATAGCTGCTGTATTACGTGAATCTTTCATCATATGGGAACTGCATCACACTTTATACACAATCATCAGTCAACCACACGAGACAGTTATTTTTAAGATACCCAGCATTCGAGTTGAGCAAATGTGCCCTTGTTAAATTGAGGGGAAGTCGACTTCGCTGTCTTGCAAAAATGCTGGGGTCATTTCCAAAGTGGCGTGAATCAGCGAAGGCAGTTGGAAAATGTGCATTGCAAAACGCATATATGTATTATTAGCTGGCAATGATTCCACGTGCAGTAGTATATCTTCAGACAAGCCCACTAAAAGCAGCAAAAACTGATGTTCCTACACAGTTTCCCTCTGTGCCGGACACGGAAATCGGCTCTAAAGAAGGTCTTTCTTATCCGTTAGTTAAGTTTAGCACAACACCGCATGGTCTTTCTACTCCCCGTTACACCGCCAAACCCTACAACTCAGAAACAACATTTCTGCGCGGAATGGGGCTGGTCTGATTGTACACTTTATTTTTTATTTTTTTTATTTTTATTTTTTTTATTTTTATTTTTTTTTTAAATTTCTTTATTATTAAACCATTATAATTATACAAATTAACCCACTTCCTTAATTCATTAGTGGGTCCTAACAGTTATACATTTATATAAATTTTGCAGCTAGTTTAGTTTTAGTATGTGAGCTACACTTATTAGTATAACAATGGGCATCTATTATCTACATATACTGTTTATACCTAATTCCTATAACTAATTTAATTTGTGTATGTATTCTGCAGCGTCACATGTGTGCCAGTGAGGATATAAACCTACTTTCATATGTCTTGCTCTTCAAGCTAACCCCGAAGAGCATGCCCATGGAACTGGGCAGGCCTCGATGTTAAATTCGCTGCAGTCCCTATCTTAATTTCCTATAACTAAGTCCTACAAGCTAACTTATCCTACGTCATATTTGATGTGTGTCACAATCGGTGGTTGATCCCTACTCCCCCTAGTCCTGCACGTGGCGGATTCCAACTTAGATGTAGTCGGCCAGTCCACGCACAGGCGGCATGGGAATAGGGCTCTTGGACGCAATCGGTGGTTATTGTCATTATTTAGTGTATCTCTCCTAAATAGTCAATTAGAACTTTTCGAGATACCTCGTTTGCCAAGGTGTTTAAAGTCTGAAAAGTTTCCTCTCGTCTGAGTAGTTGGTATGTGTCTCGGTTGGGAAGTCTGTCTCGTAGTGTGTTTGCGATATCATTGAAGAGGGGACATTCGTAAACTACATGCTCAGGTGTACCCTCCGGATCGCCACAGTCGCACGCTAGTGTATCCCTCTTCCCAAATCGACATAAATAAGTCGGGTAGGGTCCATGGCCAGTGAGAAAGTGGATCAGACCTCGTGTAGGCTCAAAGTACTTCAGTCCAAGTCGTTCCCTCACATCAGGTAGAAACTGGAAGGTTCTTCGTCCAGCCTCTTCTACCTCCCAAGTCTCCTGCCAGAGCTCCTCCCCTCTTTTCCTTATCTCTCTTTTATTCCCCACCCTAATACCCATAATATCCGCAATCTTCTCATAATTTCCCTTCTTGGCCCAATACCAAGCCGCCTGTTCTCTTATCTTTATGTCCAGAGGGCAGAGCCCCATTATGACTAATATGGCCCCACCCCCTGGAGATGTTCTATAGGCTCCCACAGCTCTTAATACCATGCTTCTCTGGACCCTTCTCACTGCCATGGCGGGCACAACCCTCGTGAGCCTGTGCGCCCAGACTCCCGAGCCATAGCCCACAACTGAGGTTAGGATACTATTATGATAGAGTCTAATTAGGTATGGAGGAAGATGAAATCTTTTATGGCCTATTGAAATGAGGTTATTTAATATCTGAAGGGCTCTCTGGGTGACAGTATCAATGTGTTTTCCGAAACTCCACCTCTCATCAATGATAACTCCCAGGTAGCGTGTCTCACGTCGTCGGAGAACTGGTGAACCATCTATTCTGACAGTCGGATTTCTAATAAGATGTCCTTTTAGTAATAGGTGGGTGGATTTACTGGGCGATATCGTCATTTTAGTCGGGTGGCACCACTGTTGGAGTTTGTCTAATGCTGTCTCTATTTTCGGTTCAATGTCTTCGCGGCTACGTCCACCAACCAACAGGAGGAGGTCATCCACGTAGGCTGTCACCTCTAGCACCTCATCACTTTGTTGTAATCTATCTAATAAAGGCTCCATATGGATGTCCCAGAAGAGGGGTCCTAAGACGGAACCTTGGGGACATCCTTTGGTAATTATCTTTCCAACTCTTTCGCTAGATGATGATAACCAGACCTCCCGATCCTTGCAATAGCTCCTCAGGCAACCGTATAGCGGCCCTGGACACTCTTTCTCCCGCAAGCAGGAGAAGAGCGAAGGCCACCACAGGTTGTCGAAGGCGCCACTGATAACAACCATGATGCCAACCACGTATTTGTGCGGGGTCGAGCCACAGACCTCGGCCGCCAGGGCGATTGCATCAGATGCCGACCGCCCCAGCCTGAACCCGAACTGCCTGTCGCTCATCCCGCACAACACTCGGTGTGCTGTCAATCTGTCAGCCAGAAATTTCTCCAGTATTTTGCCAAATACATCCAGCAAGCAAATCGGCCTGTAAGATTTCACTTCTGCTGGGTCCTTGTCTGGTCCTTTCTTTATAATAATTACATTTGCCATTTTCCATCTCTTTGGGAATTTTCTCTGTCTGAGGCATTCGTTGTATAGATGTGTTAGTGGCGCAGTCAGCTGAAGCGCCAGAAACTGCACCACCTCCGCCACAATGCCGTCTGGCCCAGGTGCTTTTCCTTTTTTCAATGATCTTATATGGGTTGCCACCTCCTCCTCTGAGAAGGGGTAGACAGCCGTCTCATTAACGTATACTTCTTGGTCTTCATCTCTGGGTTGCTTCTGCCCCTCTGTCTCCCCATCCGCATTGTCGTCAGGCAACAGGGACCAGAGGAGGACCCCCGCAGTCTCCTGCCAGGACTCCGTCATCCTGTCCCCGTACCCGACTGTTGATAGCTCCAGAGGAGAGCGGATTTTTTCCCTCACCAACTTATATGGAAGCTCCTATGGGTCCGTGACTAGCTGGTTGAGCACAAAGTTTTCCCAGCTTCTCATCCTAACTTTGCGCAGTTCCTTTTGGAACTTCCGCTTTTCCTCTCTATATAGCATCTGCCACCTTTGTCGTTCCTGCCAGACGACACTGCGCTGGTAGTGCCTCCTCAGCCTTCTGACAGATTGACGCAGTTCTCCTAGTTCAGCAGACCATGGTGACGGAGAGGCCGCCATGGCCTTCCTCCTTGTAGGTACGGCTGCCTTCACCGCTCTTGTCACTGCATTCACCAGTTCCTCTGCTCTCTGGTCTACATCCATGTCCAAATGCATGTCACCTTCCGCTGATGCAGCTGAGGCGCTAGGCGTTCCCAGTCAGCTCTTCTGTAATTTAGTTGCACCTCCCACCCCGTGGCCCAGCGGCACTCTCTTTCTCCCAAGGTGAAAGATATCAAATTGTGGTCGCTTGTGGTGGCATTCTCTGTGACTCTCCAGTTTTGAATAATGTTAGCTGTATTTGGAGTTACAAGGGTGACATCAATATTTGTGCCCTGTCCTCCTCCTGCAGCGTAGGTAGGAGGATTGCCAGGCCTGTTTGCCACCACAAGTTGTGATGCCATTATAAGTTCCTCGACTTTTTCACCGTTAGCATCTCTTGTGCCACTGTACCACAGGGGGGATTTGGCATTAATGTCAGCTGTTATCACAACTTTTCTTCCCTGCAACGACGTGGTAACTCTCGCTAGGTGGTCTATGTAGTGTTCTATACTATCCCCGTACTGGAAGTACATATTTATGAGAGTTATGATCCCTATAGGGGTTTGAAGCTCCACGACGTTACAGTGGCTAGTTGTAAACTGTGAGAGTGTGGTGACTCTCAAGAGTTTATTTATGATTATAATCGCCGCCTTCGGGTCATCCCCTCTGCTGACTATTTGCCAGCTCGCGGCAGCAAAAGCTATTTTTCCAGCCAGGGAGTATGGCTCCTGTAGACAGAGTACATCTAGTCTCCTCTCCTCTACCTCCCTTCGGAGCTCCTGCATCACGAGTCTGCTGTTATGAGTGTTGAGCTGTCCAATAGTTATTTTTGTCATTAGGGGAAGTACGTATGTATTCGGTCATGTGGCCAGGTCTTACTCCAGTTGAAAGCAATTCGTCCATGTGCTGTTACTGATTGTTTGTAAATGTCGTCAAGATCAAATTTCGCACATCGTCTTTCGAACACTTTCTTAAGCAGATCTCGCAAGGCTCCGATGTCAGTGGGGAGATTCACAGATTTTAGCTGGATTCTGTCAACAGCCTCCATAACCGAGAAGGTTATCTTCCTGCCGTCTTCATGTCCTACGCGGACCACATATCGTTAGGCAGTGGTCAGGGTAGCCGGCTGCTCTAGTCTGGATAGTTGCATGGTGTACTCCAAGTTGGAGTACACCCTAACCGGATCGACCGGTGGCAGTCTGACTATTGGTGAGCTTTGTACAGTGGGGCTCGTGCATGAGCTTGTCACTGTATTTTCTTGAATGGGTTGTTGATTTGTATGATTGTCTTTAGGCGTTGCCACAGCCACAGGATGCCCTTGCCGTTGTAGGTGTAGTTCCGGCTTTGTTCCCCGGCTTCCAGAGGAGAGAGTTTCAGCCGTGAGGGGGAGACTGGTTTGTATGCCAATGTCCACTGTTAGAAATTCAGTCTGTATGGCTTTGTCTTTTGTTTCAATTTTAGTGGCGCCCGAAAGCGACCTCAAAAAATCCTTGAATCTGTTTGCCCTCATGGCATCCCTCCTCCTTTTACTCGGGGACTTTCGCTTTGGCATCCTGTTCGGTATGCCGGGCTCAACCATAGTCAGTTCTGGAGATTAATCTCTGCTCCAACATTCTGTATGTCGGGCAATTCCTGCCTGTGGCTCCGCAAGACTTCTTCCCTCGATTCTTGCATGGTATGCAAACTGCCGCCGCCTTGCAGTATTTTCGGCTGTGACCGTTTTTCCCACACTTAGTGCACGCCGGCTCCCTAGTGCACAGCCTTAAGATGTGATCCAAGTCACCACAGTTGTGGCGACGAGGTACCACGACATAATCTCTCGTATTTATGGCGTGAAAGCCAACATATAGTCTGCCCATTGTTGTTATGTTTTTCCACATTGGCGCTGACACCTCGGCGACGTGATGAACAACATCACGACCCCGTGGCCCAGTCTTAAATTTTAGCTTAAAGCAGCTCTTAAATTCTTCTTCATTTATATCATCGAAGTTTTGTTTTCTGATTGTTTCTAGAAGTTCTTCGTTTGTCATGATTGTGGGAACGTCATATAGTATGACGAGAGGATTTCTTTTTCTCCGTGGTTCACATTTTACCACCGAGTTCAGTTTCTGGTTATTCAACAATTTGGTTTTGTCTTCCTCGGAGGCAACTTCGACTATAACAGAATTTCTACTCGGTTTTACCTTTTTAATTCTAATTTTGTCTTTAACGGGGTCTATAGTTTTTGTAAATAGTTCTTGAATTTTCTTGACGCTTGTATCCTGCCCAGGCAGTGTCCTGAGGAAGACAGCTGTATCTGTTCTTTTGGTCAGTTTGTCAATAGTGTCTCTAGTCGTGCTTTGTGGGCGCTTAGTGGGTGCTTGCGCGGCCACGGCTGCCCACGTCTTTGGCGGTTGCCTCCTTAATCCATCATTCTCCTTTTCAAGCTCTTCCACTCTACCTTCAAGTTTAGCGTGGGCGCCGGCCGGAGTGGCCGAGCGATTAAAGGCGCTACAGTCTGGAACCGCACGACCGCTACGGTCGCAGGTTCGAATCCTGCCCTGGGCATGGATGTGTGTGATGTTCTTAGGTTAGTTAGGTTTAAGTAGTTCTAAGTTCTAGGGGACTTATGACCACAGCAGTTGAGTCCCATAGTGCTCAGAGCCATTTGAACCAATTTTTAGCGTGGGCAATAGCCCATGCTGCCAGCTCATTTTTGATGATGGCAAGTCCAGCTTGGCTTATCTTGCCATTTTTTATTTGTTGCTCCATGAGCGACGTGATTCTAGAATATCTCTGCATAACTGTTTCATTCTCTACCTGTCCCTGCTCGTCCTGGGGAGAGGGATCAGGCGCAGCGGAAGCCCGTTGAGGCGCACACGAATCACTCGTTTCGTTTGTAGCCATGATTACAACGAGTGATAAAAAAGGTGGGAGCCCGTCTCTTGCCCCGGACCGCCTCCTCTGGCATGGGGGGGGGGGGGGGGGGGGGGAGGCAGCTCGCCCACCGACCTCGCCCGTAGGTCAAGGGCACTTCCGAGCTGCCGGGTTCAACGCACCGTCGCCAGTGCACTGGTCCCCCTCGGTGTCCCCGTCATCGACGATTTCACGCGACGCTCCTCGGCAACTGCACCCCGCACTCCGGAGAGGCGGATGCACCTCTCGCCCTTCGCCGCCTACTTGCCCGAGTTTCCACCTCTCGGCCAAGGACCCACTCCTACTCAGGTGGCGGACCGGTCCCCCAGACGTTCGGCGGTCTGGACCCATCTAACCTTGCCCAGGCGATGTCACCACCTCCTGGGTTTGGCAGAACACGCCCCGGTTACCCAGGGGCGCGGCGAAGCGCCCTTGCCGACCCGCGCCCGATCCCACGCCGACAAACGAGATCACCGGCATGCAGAGCACGTGCTGGTCTGTGCCCTGCGAACAGAAGGGACTGGTGTTCGGTCCCTCGACACAGCTCCCCCTGTGCCACGCACCCTTCGCTTTCGCATCGGGTTGGGTCGCAGCTCTCCCTTTTGTCGCAAGGCAGAATGCCAAGCTTATCATCTGGCACCACGGGAAGGCGGAAAGAGCCACTTGGGAAGGAGAGGCTATAAGAGACGCGTCACTTCCCCTGTGAGGACTGCCGCGGCACACCCGACTGGAAGCGATACGCCCCAGTGCGAGCTTCCGTGCCTTACGGCGCGCCGGCAACGGGCGGGCCCGTGCCGAACGCACCGTCAAGCGACCGAACTCACGCCAGACACTTAGGTGAGAAGTCATGGGACAGCAACATGCACTTATACAGATAGCGATAATATCGCGTACACAAGTTACAAAGGGGCAGTGGATTGGCAGAGCTGTCATTTGTACTCAGGTGATTCACGTCAAAGTGTTTCCTACGTGATAATGGCCGCACGACAGAAATTAGCAGACTGTGAACGTGGATTAGTAGTTGAAGCTAGACACATGGGACATTCCATTTCGGAAATCATTGGGAAAATCAATATTCCGAGATCCAGAGTGTCAAGAGTGTGCTGAGAATACCAAATTTCAGACATTACCTCTCACCACGGAAAACGCAGTGGCTGACGGCCTTCACTTAACGACCGACAGCAGCGGCGTTTGCGTAGAGTTGCCAGTGCTAACAGACAAGCAACACCGCATGAAATAACCGTAGAAATCAATGTGGGACGTACGACGAGAGTATGCGTTAGGACTGTGCGGCGAAATCTGGTGTTAATGGGCTGTGGCAGCCGACGACTGACGTGAGTGCCTTTGCTAACAGCAGGGCCTCTCCTGGGCTCTTCACCATATTGGTTGGACCCTACACGACTGGAAAACTGCGGTCTGGTGATCTGAATCCAGATTTTAGTTGGTAAGAGCTGATGGTATGGAGCGAGTGGCGCAGACCCCACGAAGCCATGGACTCAAGTTGTCAACAAGGCACTGTGCAAGCCCGTGGTGGCTCCGTAACGTTGTGATGATGAAGACGATGTTTGGTTTGAGGGGCGCTCAACTACGCGGTCATCAGCGCGCGTACAAAGTTCCAATTTTTACACAGTCCAATTCTTTCTCAATCCAATCTAGACACTGTCACGAATGATGATGATGAAATGATGACGACAACACAAATACCCAGTCCCCAGGCAGAGAAAAATCCCCAACTCTGCTGGGAATCGGACCCGGGACCCCGTGATCCAGAGGGAGCAACGCCAGCCATTAGGCTCCATAATGTTGTGCGCTATGTTTACATGGAACAGGGTGGGTTGTCTGGTCCAACTGAACCGACCGTTCACTTGAAATGGATATGTTCGACTATGTGGAGAACATCTGCAGTTATTCATGAACTTCATGTTACCAAGCAACGATCCGGTTTTAATGTATGACACTTCGCCATGTCACCGAGCCACAGTTGATTGCGACTGATTTGAAGTATAATTTGCTCAATTCGAACAAATGATTTGGCCACCATAGCAATTGTATACAACCGCTCACTTGACGAATGGTCTGTTCCTAAAGACTGGAAAGTAGCACAGGTCACACCAATATTCAAGAAAGGAAACAGGAGTAACCCATTGAATTACATACCCATATTACTGACCTCAATTTGCAGTAGGATTTTGGAGCATATACTGTACTCGAACATTATGAATCACCCTGAAGAAATGACTTATTGATACATAACCAAGAGTCGGGAAAATATCGTTCTTGTGCAACCCAGCTAGTTCTTTATTCCCATGAAGTAATGAGCGCTGTCTACAAGGGATCTCGGATCGATTCCATATTCCTAGGTTTCCAGAAGGCTTTTGATACCGTTCCTCACAAGCGACTGTTAATCAAATTGCGTGCTTATGGAGTGTCGTCTCAGTTTTCTGACTGGATTCGTGATATCCTCTCAGAGAGGTCACATTGGTAGTGTTGTTGTTGTGGTCTTTTGTCCTGAGACTGGTTTGATGTAGCTCTCCATGCTACTCTATCATGTGCAAGCTTCTTCATCTCCCAGTACCTACTGCAACCTACATCCTTCTGAATTTGCTTAGCGTATTCATCTCTTGGTCTCCCTCTACGATTTTTACCCTCCACGCTGCCCTCCAATGCTAAATTTGTGATCCCTCGATGCCTCAAAACATGTCCTACCAACCGATCCCTTCTTCTAGTCAAGTTGTGCCACAAACTTCTCTTCTCCCCCATCCTATTCAATACCTCCTCATTAGTTACGTGATCTACCCACCTTATCTTCAGCATTCTTCTGTAGCACCACATTTCGAAAGCTTCTATTCTCTTCTTGTCCAAACTAGTTATCGTCCATGTTTCACTTCCATACATGGCTACACTCCATACAAATACTTTCAGAAACGACTTCCTGACACTTAAATCTGTACTCGATGTTAACAAATTTCTCTTCTTCAGAAACGATTTCCTTGCCATTGCCAGTCTACATTTTATATCCTCTCTACTTCGACCATCATCAGTTGTTTTACTCCCTAAATAGCAAAACTCCTTTACTACTTTAAGTGCCTCATTTCCTAATCTAATTCCCTCAGCATCACCAGATTTAATTTGACTACATTCCATTATCCTCGTTTTGCTTTTGTTGATGTTCATCTTATATCCTCCTTTCAAGACACTGTCCATTCCGTTCAACTGCTCTTCCAAGTCCTTTGCTGTCTCTGATAGAATTACAATGTCATCGGCAAACCTCAAAGTTTTTACTTCTTCTCCATGAATTTTAATACCTACTCCGAATTTTTCTTTTGTTTCCTATACTGCTTGCTCAATATACAGATTGAATAACATCGGGGAGAGGCTACAACCCTGTCTCACTCCTTTCCCAACCACTGCTTCCCTTTCATGCCCCTCGACTCTTATAACTGCCATCTGGTTTCTGTACAAATTGTAAATAGCCTTCCGCTACCTGTATTTTACCCCTGCCACCTTTAGAATTTGAAAGAGGGTATTCCAGTTAACATTGTCAAAAGCTTTCTCTAAGTCTACAAATGCTAGAAACGTAGGTTTGCCTTTTCTTAATCTTTCTTCTAAAATAAGTCGTAAGGTTAGTATTGCCTCACGTGTTCCAACATTTCTACGGAATCCAAACTCATCTTCCCCGAGGTTCGCTTCTACCAGTTTTTCCATTCGTCTGTAAAGAATTCGCGTTAGTATTTTGCAACTGTGACTTATTAAACTGATAGTTCGGTAATTTTCACATCTGTCAACACCTGCTTTCTTTGGGATTGGAATTATTATATTCTTCTTGAAGTCTGAGGGTATTTCGCCTGTCTCATACATCTTGCTCACCAGATGGTAGAGTTTTGTCATGACTGGCTCTCCCAAGGCCATCAGTAGTTCTAATGGAATGTTGTCTACTCTCGGGGCCTTGTTTCGACTCAGGTCTTTCAGTGCTCTGTCAAACTCTTCACGCAGTATCTTATCTCCCATTTCGTCTTCATCTACATCCTCTTCCATTTCCATAATATTGTCCTCAAGTACATCGCCCTTGTATAGACCCTCTATATACTCCTTCCACCTTTCTGCTTTCCCTTCTTTGCTTAGAACTGGGTTGCCATCTGAGCTCTTCTCTCCAAAGGTCTCTTTAACTTTCCTGTAGGCAGTATCTATCTTACCCCTAGTGAGATAAGCCTCTACATCCTTACATTTGTCCTCTAGCCATCGCTGCTTAGCCATTTTGCACTTCCTGTCGATCTCATTTTTGAGACGTTTGTATTCCTTTTTGCCTGCTTCATTTACTGCATTTTTATATTTTCTCCTTTCATCAATTAAATTCAATATTTCTTCTGTTACCCAAGGATTTCTATTAGCCCTCGTCTTTTTACCTACTTGATCGTCTGCTGCCTTCACTACTTCATCCCTCAGAGCTACCCATTCTTCTTCTACTGTATTTCTTTCCCCCATTGCTGTCAATTGTTCCCTTATGCTCTCCCTGAAACTCTCTACAACTTCCGGTTCTTTCAGTTTATCCAGGTCCCATCTCCTTAAATTCTCACCTTTATGCAGTTTCTTCAGTTTCAATCTGCAGTTCATAACCAATAGATTGTGGTCAGAATCCACATCTGCCCCTGTAAATGTCTTACAATTTAAAACCTGGTTCCTAAATCTCTGTCTTACCATTATATAATCTATCTGATACCTTTTAGTATCTCCAGGATTCTTCCAGGTATACAACCTTCTTTTATGACTCTTGAACCAAGTGTTAGCTATGATTAAGTTATGCTCTGTGCAAAATTCTACAAGGCGGCTTCCTCTTTCATTTCTTCCCCCCAATCCAGTGGTAGTGATAAACAGTAAATCATCGAGTAGAACAGAAGTGATATCTGGCGTTCCTCAAGGTGTTGTAATAGGCCCTCTGGTGTTCCTGGTTTACATAAATGATCTGGGTGATAATCTGAACAGCCCCCTTACATTGTTTGCAGATGACGCTGTAGTTTACCGTCTAGTAAAATCATCAGACGGTCAATTCCAATTCCAAAATGATCTAGAGATAATTTCTGTATGCTGCGAAAAGTGGCAATTGGCACTAAACAAAGAAAAGTGCTAGGTCATCCACATGGGTACTAAAAGAAAGCCGATAAATTTTGGGTATACGATAAATCGCACAAATCTAAGGGCTGTCATTTCCACTAAATACCTGGGAATCACAATTACGAGCAACTTAGATTGGAAAGACCACATAGATGATATTGTGGGGAAGGCGAAACAAAGACTGCGCTTTGTTGGCAGAACACTTAGAAGATGCGACAAACCCACTAAAGAGACAGCCTACATTACACTTGTCCGTCCTCTGCTGGAATAGAAGAACAGCCCGTTTCGTGTTACCGCGCAATAGGGGTGAGAGTGTCACAGATATGATATACGAGTTGGCGTGGCAATCACTGAAAGAAAGGCGGTTTTCTTTGCGGCGAGATCTATTTACGAAATTTCAATCACCAACTTTCTCTTCCGAGTGCGTAAATATTTTGTTGACACCCACCCACCTACGTAGGGAGAAATGATCACCATAATAAAATAAGAGAAATCAGAGCTAAAACGGAAAGATTTAGGTGTTCCTTTATTTCGAAAGTCGGAGAGCATTTCCCACGCTGGCTGGCTAGGTGACAAAGCGACCATATGTCGCGCGTAGTGGGGTGGGGCTCGGCGCTGGACCGTAGCAACAAGCGTCAGCCTGGGAAATATACGTGACGCGAAGTACCGTCATCTTGGCGCCAAAGTCATCGATTTTGTTTATTTTCATTTAATAATTAAAGTCATTTATGACAATATGAATACTAGAAGGAGCCTCTGGATGTTTAAAACTATTTATCATAATTTTGCCTCGTTAAAATTCACAGCCGTTCATTAACACAGGGCTTCCCAACCTTTTCAGCTGGCGGACCCCTTCTTCAGTCGAAAATCCATGGCGGACCCCTAGTCAGTAAAGAGCACAGTAACTTTAAATTTCAGAGCGAAACCCATGGGAACTGAAAGCTTCTTAATGCAAGTGCCATGTTCCAAATGCCCGCCCCCTCCCCCCCCCCCCCCCTCCCCCTCGAAGTATCAATAGTCTTTGGTTTAGAGATGAATGAAAACAACTTGAAATTAACGTTCCAATTTGTATTCCCATTGTATCCAGGCACTTACTAGTGGATTTACTCACTTTGTTCAAAATTACTTGGTAATTGAAATTTCATACGTTGCAGCTGCCTTCCTCCAAGAGCAATCAACGTCACGTCCAAACTGTTCGCTGCTGACAAGCTGCCGCTTATGATCTGTTCACTTCCACTATTTGGCTACTGCTGTGTAAGGAGCATGCATATTTCGTAACAGTCGTGTGTGTGTGTGGGGGGAGGGGGGGTCGTGAAATCCGAAGAATAATGTTCAAATGTATGTAAAGTCTTCCTTTGGTCGTCCTCCCTCCTCATTCATTTTAAGTGGAAACTTCCCTTGTTGTGAAGGCGATGGAGAAACTGCACCCTTCTTCAGTGATTCTCACTTCAGCCACCGATCCATGTTAGAAGTAATAAACTGGTCAAAAGTCGACTTATGAAATAGGTAGTGCACTGACAAAGCAAGTTTAACATTTAATGATGCCTGGGGCCGCATACCCGCAAGCGCTGTGATTGGTCGACAAAGCTCGCTCCGCGCATGCGTAGAAGGTTTCAGCGCATCTAGCGCCGTGAGCCGGCGCACAAACGACCACCGTATTGTTGCTAAACAGTCGATCAGAGAAGCCGCATTCTTCGGCACTAAACTGTATATGCGTTCTCACTTACGAACCGCAAAGGCTTCTTTGGGATCACACGAAAAAAAAAATAGTGATGAATTTGATTTTCACATTTTTATTCAGTAATTTTACTCATTATTTTACGCGATTTGGTGAAAGGTGGCCGCGGACCCCACAGAAAGAGCCGGCGGACCCCTAAGGGGTCCGCGGACCACAGGATGGGAAGCCCTGCATTAACAAATGCATATCTTAGTAAGTACGAACTTGATCGGAAATCTACGAACTGTGACGAAACTAGTAAGAGATACGGACTGCGCGCCAAAGTCGGCAGTCTGTTTTAAGAGCTCTTCCTGTCTTGTTCGATGGTAGCCATGCTCTCGGTTACGAGTAGTTTGTAACATGGGTGTTTCATAGGAATAAAAGTGATATTACGGCATTCTCAATGTTAATTTCGAGTAAATAAATACCCCAAAGTTGATCGACAGCAATTTCAGATAATTAGCTTCCACCGACAAAGACATCCAAGGCGCCAATGAAGAACCTGCACGGGACGACATTTACGAGAGCTGCACCGCGCACAGGTAGGAGGAAATCCGACGACACGACCCACCAAGGCGGATTAAGGAAGGTCCGACTTACACTCGCAAATTCCGGTTGGAAATGCTGACCAGTTATACTGTACGCCACATATACCACCCCCTACGGACTCGCGGCTAAACTGAGTAATAACAGTATCAGCTTAGAAGCGAGGGGATCTTGTAAGTGTTAGTAGTTCCATGTGTGTGCCGTCGATGGCCGTAGGAACACAGCATAAAGGAGGTGCATAAAACACTACACTTCTCAGCTGAGGAGAAAGAAAGAACCACACACTCTACATTTTTTGTCTGCTTAATGACCAACTTCACCACAAGAATTGCACTACACAAGCACTCATAACACTTGACCGCACAAAATATCATTTAACTGTCACAAGAAACAACTGTCAAGCACTCTCCTCAGAGAGCAATATCAGTAGAACCATGAGTCAGGAAACTGGGATTCCGTATGTCAGCCATCCACTATTCATGACATACTGGACACATATTGGCATTAGAACCGCCGTGCAAGAAATCCATCAGCATTGACATGGACCACTTGAAAGAAATAATATTTACACAAGTAGGCTACAGTGCAATAAACAGCCGGTTAGTTCATTTGATAAGAAACACATGGTCAGCTTTTCGACTGTGCGCCACGCTCGACATCTCTTTCGCCACCGTCGTTTATCCAGCACCGGCGTTTCCGAAGTGCGTTTATTTGGAAAGTGTGGTTAAAAGCTCTCTGCAATCGCTGTGGGCGAAAGCAAACTCTCTTAATGTACACGATACGTCATTGCGAGTTTGATTACACTGCGACTGAATCACCGGCAGACAGTGGATCTATTAATGTACGGGCAGTTTATGTGGTTCGGAGCACTGATAGCAGTAACACATCTTATCTGTCAAACATGAAGACAGAGAGAAATTAACAAGTCGTAAGTTTGACATTTTTCCGCTCATAATCTTTTGACAGCGATTCTTACTTGACTTGTGAATCTGAATGTGCTAGAGACAGACGCGGATCTATGCTGGGGCTAGGCATGTAAATACACTTCTCATGTAGAGCCCTTGGCTGTCACTAAATCTTAAGAATGCGGTTCCATCGCATTCAAAGAAGACGGTTTCGGTGTCTGGTGGACGTAGAAATTTTCATTTGTAGCCCTTGAATGAAGTGTGGTTAGCAGACACTGTACACGTTTTGAGCTTCAGGACGTCAATTTGTCAACATCACAGTAATTTAGCAACCACTACAAAATAAAAGCATCCTCGGGTCTTGTTCACGCATTACGGTCTTCTACTGTATGGTAAAAGAAACTCTTTTTCTCCAGTTGAAAGGGTTGTGCGTGAAGCTTTCAATGACTACCGTAGTAGATTCATATTGAAAAGTGCCTCTAAAACCCAAAGAAATTAAACTGCATGCTAAGGATTTCAATGGCAACAAAGTTTGTGTCCACTCATAGATGACATAAGAATCGAAATTGTTATAGGCCTCTGTGAGGTCAGAAAACTATTATAAATATTAAAACTGGAAAAGACCACGTGCCCAAAGAAACTCCTGTCAGCATCTATGTGGATATACCAGGTGATCAAAAAATCAGTATATATTTGAAAACTGAATAAATCACGGAATAATGTAGATAGAGAGGTACAAATTGACACACATGCTTCTAATGACATGGGGTTTCATTAGAACCAAAAAAATTACAAAAGTTCACAAAATGTCCGACAGATGGCGCTTCATCTGATAAGAATAGCAATAATTAGCATAACAAAGTAAGACAAAGCAAAGATGATGTTCTTTACAGGAAATGCTCAATATGTCCACTATCATTCCTTAACAATAGCTGTAGTCGAGGAATAGTGTCGTGAACAGCACTGTAAAGCATGACCGGAGTTATGGTGAGGCATTGGCGTCGGATGTTGTCTTTAGCATCCCTAGAGATGTCGGTCGATCGCGATACAATTGCGACTTCAGGTAACCCCAAAGCCAATAATCGCACGGACTGAGGTCTGGAGACCTGGGAGGCCAAGCATGACGAAAGTGGCGGCTGTGCACACGATCATCACCTAACGACGCGCGCAAGAGATCTTTCACGCGTCTAGCAATTTTTTTTTTTGGTTGTAATAAAACCCCATGTCATTCCAAGCATGTGTGTCAATTTTTACTTCTCTATCTACATTATTCCGTGGTTTATTAAGTTTTCAAATTTATACTGACTTTTTGATCACCTGGTATACATTAGTTAACCTTTCCCTTGACAATAACGAAAAACTGTGCCCAGCTGTTGAAAGAATTTACAAGCCCTGTCCGTCTACAAGACGAGTATTTGACGTGATCCACGAAGCAACATACAGTATCATTGAGATCCATCTGCTGTAGACTTTTACAACATCTACTGAAGGCAGACGAAATGAGATACCTTGAACAGAAGATCCTCCTCCGTGCCAAGCAGCATGGACTCCGAAAACATCGGTCATACGAAACTTCACTAACACTCTTCCCACACAACATCCTTAAAAGCCAAGAATCTTGGCAAATAGTTGGGTGCAGTATTCCTACACTTTCAAAAAGCGTTTGCTCAGTGACACACCAACACTTATTAATGAAAGTTCTTGGTACGTGAGATGGAGAGTCATCGACAGATGTAGTGCCCGATAGAAGTGTTTCAGTACTCTTTCTTTTCATGTGAGATTGGAAACTAGTTACCGCCCGCCATCCATATGGAGCATGTGTTGGTATCACCACGGACTTCTAATACTGAGTAGAGTTATGGTGATTCGTGAATGAGTCGTTCATTTGAACGGCTCCAAATAAAGAATCGTAAGAATCGAATCGTGATACGGACGAATCGTCGTTCAAAAGAATCATAAGAACGATTGCGTGTTTCCGAGTCGTGACGATTCCAAGTTCCAACGATTCATCGATTCTTAATGCGCTATGCTTCGAAGGCACCTTCCGGATCATGCCGAGTCGTGCCGAATGATTACGAGCGCCAGTTGGCAGTCAAGTGGAGGATGCGTGTGAACAAAGGAAGCTCGGAACGAACAAACGAAGTTCGTGAGCCGTAATATTACTCGTGAAAACCAAGCTGACACTTGGCAGTGGCTGACGGGAACGAGCGTTAAGGCATTTCCCATCTATATTGGTGTTCTGTGTTTCCCATTTACTATCGCTACCATCAGCCACCGCGCCGACGTCAGCTTAGTTTGCGCGAGTAATACACGAATTAGTGACGACAGAAATGATATACAGCGAGTACACAGCTCCCAATACACACGATTAAAACCAAGAAATCCAAGTATGATGAATAAATACGTACCTCTTATTAGTTGCAGATGCAATGCAAAACACACACTCCTTCTTTACACACGAGCAATAGCACTTGGATTATGTACTATATTTCGCGTATCTCGAAAACGGCCGTAACGATTTGGATGAAATTTTGTATTTAGACTGGTTTTTGCTTTTTGAGTTCTCCTACATAGTTCCATTCTTTCGTAAAAAGCCAATTTTACAATATATCCTACATAGTTCCATTCGTTAGAACGCAATCAATTTTATATTATAAAAACGCTATTTCACATGTTTTTATAACGCCATCTCGCAAAACTTTGTTAGTACGTATTGAATGTAGTTAAGGTTTTGGTTTTTACGTTTATCTGTATGTAGGTGTCTTTCCTTACAGCACGCGATTTTACACAAAAGAATTTTTTAAATAAAAACCGAATTTAGTGTTTCTTGGGAACGGCTTTAACAGTTTGGATAAAATTTTATATTTAGATACGGATTTTGATTTTTAAGCATAAGTATTTTGGTTTTAATTTGTGTTGGCCGGAGTGGACGTGCAGTTCTAGGCGCTACAGTCCGGAACCGAGCGACCGCTACGGTCGCAGGTTCGAATCCTGCCTCGGGCATGGATGTGTATGTTGTCCTTAGGATAGTTAGGTTTAATTAGTTCTAAGTTCTAGGCGACTGATGACCACAGAAGTTAAGTCGTATAGTGCTCAGAGCCATTTGAACCATTTTTTTAATTTGTCTGAGAACTTGCCGCTGTCACTACTATTTACGTGAGAAGACGACATACTTCTAAAGTGTAGGATACACTCGAATACAGCGACATTACTTCACTGGTAGTTTGCTAATTCTGTTAGTTCCACCAGTGCTGCCACTAAATGGCTGTCGCACTAGACCAATATTACAGAGTCTATATAGAGAGAATATAGGCTCTCTAACCAATACCTTTCTTGGCGGATCGCCGTGTAATACCGTCTTTAAACAAAAGCTTTCTAATTAATAATTTCAACTTCAAGTTTTCGAATGTTATCGTGTTCAGATTCATATTAAATTTTAGTGAAGTAATGTCGCTGTATACGATTGAATCCTACTGTTTAGAAGTATGTCGCCTTTTCACGTAAATAGTAGTGACAGCGGCAAGTTCTCAGACAAATTAAAAGCAAAATACCTATGCTTTGTACACTCCTGGAAATTGAAATAAGAACACCGTGAATTCATTGTCCCAGGAAGGGGAAACTTTATTGACACATTCCTGGGGTCAGATACATCACATGATCACACTGACAGAACCACAGGCACATAGACACAGGCAACAGAGCATGCACAATGTCGGCACTAGTACAGTGTATATCCACCTTTCGCAGCAATGCAGGCTGCTATTCTCCCATGGAGACGATCGTAGAGATGCTGGATGTAGTCCTGTGGAACGGCTTGCCATGCCATTTCCACCTGGCGCCTCAGTTGAACCAGCGTTCGTGCTGGATGTGCAGACCGCGTGAGACGACGCTTCATCCAGTCTCATACATGCTCAATGGGGGACAGATCCGGAGATCTTGCTGGCCAGGGTAGTTGACTTACACCTTCTAGAGCACGTTGGGTGGCACGGGATACATGCGGACGTGCATTGTCCTGTTGGAACAGCAAGTTCCCTTGCCGGTCTAGGAATGGTAGAACGATGGGTTCGATGACGGTTTGGATGTACCGTGCACTATTCAGTGTCCCCTCGACGATCACCAGTGGTGTACGGCCAGTGTAGGAGATTGCTCCCCACACCATGATGCCGGGTGTTGGCCCTGTGTGCCTCGGTCGTATGCAGTCCTGATTGTGGCGCTCACCTGCACGGCGCCAAACACGCATACGACCATCATTGGCACCAAGGCAGAAGCGACTCTCATCGCTGAAGACGACACGTCTCCATTCGTCCCTCCATTCACGGCTGTCGCGACACCACTGGAGGCGGGCTGCACGATGTTGGGGCGTGAGCGGAAGACGGCCTAACGGTGTGCGGGACCGTAGCCCAGCTTCATGGAGACGGTTGCGAATGGTCCTCGCCGATACCCCAGGAGCAACAGTGTCCCTAATTTGCTGGGAAGTGGCGGTGCGGTCCCCTACGGCACTGCGTAGGATCCTACGGTCTTGGCGTGCATCGGTGCGTCGCTGCGGTCCGGTCCCAGGTCGACGGGCACGTGCACCTTCCGCCGACCACTGGCGACAACATCGATGTACTGTGGAGACCTCACGCCCCACGTGTTGAGCAATTCGGCGGTACGTCCACCCGGCCTCCCGCATGCCCACTATACGCCCTCGCTCAAAGTCCGTCAACTGCACATACGGTTCACGTCCACGCTGTCGCGGCATGCTACCAGTGTTAAAGACTGCGATGGAGCTCCGTATGCCACGGCAAACTGGCTGACACTGACGGCGGTGGTGCACAAATGCTGCGCAGCTAGCGCCATTCGACGGCCAACACCGCGGTTCCTCGTGTGTCCGCTGTGCCGTGCGTGTGATCATTGCTTGTACAGCCCTCTCGCAGTGTCCGGGGCAAGTATGGTGGGTCTGACACACCGGTGTCAATGTGTTCTTTTTTCCATTTCCAGGAGTGTATTTAGAAGAAATGAAAGTTGAGCTAAATTTGCTGTGTGGGAGGGCTGTCAGCTGCATTATGAATTACAAGGGCGATGTGGACTTGGAAAGACATCTTAGCACAGAAAAACTTAGGATGATATGAGCCAAACCACGTCTGCCTCACTGCTAGATTTTGTTACTATAAAGCAGACGTCTGTAGTTAGATACGTTCAAGCCGCACAACCAAACTGGCATACCACGTAATTTTGCAGCACCTTTCGCACAAATCGACTCCTCTTTCCTGGCATACTGAAATAAAACAGTAGATGCAATCAAATCAAACGTGACCTTCCATCAATTAAGGCATTCCACGTATAAATCGAGAATCACACTTGTAACGTCATATGCATGTTTACTCTTAAATAAACTATTTCTGGCATATCTTATCATGACACAGTTCGATTCTAACCCCACTGACAATTACAGACATGTCCTGCCATCTGTGAGTAAGATGTAGAACTTTTTGCATTCCGTAAGAATCGTGCCATCGCAGACTAGAATGAATCGTGAAAGAATCGTGAACAAATCGTAGGAATCGATTCGCAATGTGAGATTGAATCGTAGGAATCGAATCGGGAAAAAGAATCGTGTTGCCCAACTCTAGTACTGAGCCACACACAATTGATTTCATCAAAGTGTACGGGCCTGAAGATGGCGTTGACGCAACGTCGAAACTAGCAGCCACATAAATATAAAATCTTAAGTACAGTTGGAGGAGTTTCATTTTTAACAAAAATTGTACCAGCTGTGTCCCACCTTCATCCAGTTTAAGTATGGATGTACGAAAAAAAAGCGTTGAATGTAATGTGTTCGCTTTAAATTTAGGGAGAGTGAGTTTTCAGATAAACATTTAATAATTCTTTGAAAAAAAAAAAAGAACCACCATAAACAATCTTTTGCCGCGTGGGATTAGCCGAGCGGTCTAGGACGCTGTAGTCATGGACTGTGCGGCTTGTCCTGGCGGAGGTTCGAGTCCTCCCTCGGGCATGGGTATGTGTGTTTGTCCTTAGGATAATTTAGATTAAGTAGTGTGTAAGCTTAGGGACTGATGACCTTAGTAGTTAAGTCCCATAAGATTTCACACACATTTGAACATTTGAACAATCTCTTGTGTTACTTTTCCTCTAATAGGCTTTATAGTAACGGTAGTGTCGGCTGCACAACTTTTGTACTCTGTTTAAGTATGATTCCATCTAGTTGTGTGCCAAGCCATCACTTCCTTAACACTTACGTTATTCTCAAAGAGTAACATCGTCGACCCAAACCAACGCTTTCGAAAAAAATACCAACAGGTGGTGTTTTATTATTTAAGGATTGTAGTATTTTGTGAGTGAAAGTATAAATAACGTTCTCATTTGAGCAAACCTTCTGGAATCCAAACTGTAATTTGTTAAGTAAATTGTTTCTACTTAAATGTGAGACACTCTTGAGTGCATTACTTTCTCGAATGTATTGGAAAAAGATGCCTGTGCGAAAATTGGACGATAATCTGTCTGAAAAAACTTTCTGTGCCAGTGATGCATTACGTATGTCATGAAGGACGTTACTTATCACGTTAAAACAACTGTACGGAGTTCTGGTTGAAAGTCCACGAACACAATAGGATCTTTCTCTTTTCAGAATTTTTATGATTCTGTCAATTTGAGTGGAGGATGTTGGTGCTACTTCTAGCTGCTTGAAGTTTTGTGGTATGACGTTTTCAACGTATTCTGTTTTTTCTTCAACCGAACCATTTTGGCCGCTACGTTTAGAAAGAGATTTTTAAAATACTTGCAGCTTGTGAATCATCAGTCAGAACATTATCATTTAGTTCAATTGATGTGGTATGCTGTCCGTTTGACAGTATTCCATTACGTTTTAACATTATTATCTGTGTCATTAACTTCTGTTAGGACGGGAATATTTGTAGACATTTTAATGACTTTCCTTAAAATATTATAGTATTTTTGTAGAATGCAAGATCTTGACTTAATCTGGCTTTGATGTAAATTCCCTCTTGCTATTACACGAGCTTTTTATTCTTTTGGTTATCCACGCTTTACTTGTTTTCTAATTGACTTTGTAGATAACTTTTAAGCAAGGTACTTTCAAATATTGAGTCGAACTTACTGTAGAATATATTTAATTTCACATTAGCATCTGTTTCTATACAAACCTCATCCAATACTATCTCTTTTAACTTCGTCTTAAAACACTGTATTCTGTTTTCATTAACAAGCATCACAGCTTCGTATCAACTGGCAAGAGAGCTGTAAGGTGCTGTACAGTTTGTTACCATTAATTGTGCATCACAATCAGATAATCTATTAATAATTTGGCACACACTAACTATTACAGCATGAGCATACAAACCTTATCAATGATGTCACTGCTGTCTTGATTGTGTGTTTATGATGTGACTGACAGTATTAATAGTAACCTCTTACATTTTATAGATGATGAATTAGTCTTTACTGAAATAATATCTGACAACATCCACGCAAATACTCAGTCAGATCCTGATAAGATGTCAAAGTCGTCTGTAGATTGACAACCGGCTTCACATGTTCGGAAATATAAAGCTTAGTACTTCATAAAGCGTAAAAACGTAGTATGACTTCAATATAAATGAGAATCAAATGAAATGAGTCAGCTCATACAAAAGCTGTCTGTAACTGCTTGAGGGGATATGAGATCGTAGGTAGAGCAGGCGGCAGATTTCAGCTCTATGATTTAAGACATTGCCTCTGTCTCAGAGGTGTTATACGTAACAGTATATAACCCACATTAAATTAACAAATCATGTTACAGTCACTTCTTCTCATCGGCGCCTAACTAAAATGCGTTTCTCAATTTCAGTTGGTCACATTAAGACAGCCTGATATTATGGAATGTAGCAGAAAACGTAATGAAATAAGATACCTTGAAGTATGTAACTGTCCCAGACACTTACAGTATGCTAGTGAAACCACGTCTAAAGATATCTAGAACTGTGGACTGAGCTACTGACATCGTAGGACTTAGGTATTTATGTAAGTTAACACACTAACGTCCCTAGCAGGAACACAAATCTCACCTTAGAGACATTCTACAGTATCTATTCCATCCCGCCAACCCTCAGTCCCTCACATCGAAATTTTCACGCCGAGCAGTCTGAGGCGCTGCAGTCATGAGCTGTGCGGCTGGTCCCGGCGGAGGTTCGAGTCCTTCCTCGGGCATGGGTGTGTGTGTTTGTCCTTAGAATAATTTAGGTTAAGTTGTATAAGCTTAGGGACTGATGACCTTAGCAGTTAACAGCCATAAGATTTCACACACATTTGAACATTTTTGAAATTTGCACCGATCTCCGTATGCAGGGCATGAAATATGCTTACCGTGAAATTTTATCCCTCTATTGTCCCACCGCGCGGAGTGGCCGCGGGGTTTGAGGCACCATGTGACGCATTGCACGGCCCCTCTCGCCGGAGGGTCGAGTCCTGCCCCGGACATGTGTGTGTGTGTGTGTGTGTGTGTGTGTGTGTGTGTGTGTGTGTGTGTGTGTGTGAGTGTGTGTTGTTCTTAGCATAAGTTAGTTTAAGTAGTGTGTTAAGTCTCGCGACAGATGACCTCAGCAGTTTGGTCCATTAGGAATCCACACAAATTTGAACATTTTCTGTTGACCCATAGACACATCACTGCTGGATTTCTAATCACTACACACCTACGACCGACTCCGTACGCTCGCCATCCGTAACCCCAGTGTTTACATTAGGACGACCGGCCAGTGATTCGAAACCCGCTTCATCTACATCTACAGACGTACACCGCTAGTCAACATACGGTGCATTGCAAGTGGATAACCCCTAACACTGTTAGTCAACCCCTTTCTTGTTCCACTCGCCGATGGATAGAGTGAAAAACGATTGTCTATATCAGTGGTTCTCAAACTTTTTTCCTCGGGGCCTCCCTTCACTGGGAAAAATAGTATCAGGCTCCCCTGCCAATTGTTATTGATAAAAATAATGATATTTATATTTTTCCTTTTTATGTTTACCAAACTCAATTTAAAAGGGTTTTTATGCAGCAGAAACCAAAAATAACGTGGTTCTTATAACGAAAATACGGAACAAATTTGTTTATCTTTATCACGTTTTCTTTATTCGGAAACTATGAAATTAACATTATTTACAATTCAGCAAACAAGAATAACAAGAGCATTAAAAATTTAAAATAAAAAGTTCAGAGTGATGGAAGAGCTTGCTTTTGAGAACAAAGTTTTTCAAGACGTGGAGGAATAGCAGAAAGAGCCACTCAAAATTCACTGTCGTCGTCCAAGCCTGTCGTTAACGCCGACGTCGGGCTAAATTCAAACCAGATCAGCAGCATGTCGTTTGTTCGACAAAAAATAAACCTAATTGTTTGTTACTAAGAATATATATCTTTTCCTAACATAACGAGCCTCCCTTGCACGCCATTCGAGCCCCCCCCCCCCCCCCCCTCGGGGTCCGGGGTCGCGCCCCACAGTTTGAGAACGACTGCTCTATATGCTTCTCTACGAGACCTCATTTCTCTTATCTTGTCTTCGCACTGTTACACGAGATTTATATTAATGACAATAGAATAGGTCTGCAGCCTGTCGTAGATGACGGTTCTCTAAACTTTCTCAATAATTTGAATAGATAAATAACGACGACAGGTGCCGTGAGAAGATTTACTGACTCCTACTGGTTCACAACACCTTTCGTGAATACAAAATCACATCCTCAGTGGCAAACAATTGACCTTTAGACATGGAACCCGTCCCTCTAAGAAACAGTGATGTCCCATTCTAGGGACGTCTTCCATATCTAAAAAGGTCAATTGTTTGGCACCTGGGGATGTGACATTTCAGTTGTGAAGCTTCACAGTTTTGAAGCAATAGGAGATCAATAAATCTTCTCACGGTAGCTGCTGCAATTATTTATTCACCCAAATGGATTTCTACAGCTGTGCCTGCCCCACTCACCATGTAATTTGTTTCTCAATGATGTTTCCTGAAACTAGCGTCGTATTCTTTTCAGTAATGTTCGCGTGTTAATCAAACCTGCCGATAACAAATCTAGCAATATGCACCTGCATTGCTTCAATCTCTTCCTTTAAACCGATATTATGTGGATCCCAAACATTATAGCAATAATCAAGGTTGGGTTACACTAGTGTTCTGTTAGTGTTCTGTACGTGGCCTCCTTTATAGACGAACTAAATTTTCCTAATATTCTCCCAGTCCTCATACAATAAAAGGCGAGTCATAAAATGACTTCTTTTTTAATAATAATAATATAAATATTTATATATGTGTTTGGAGAGAGAGAGAGAGAGAGAGAGAGAGAGAGAGAGAGAGAGAGAGAGAGAGATTGATTTTTGATTGAGATTTTTACTTTAAGTCGTAGCTGGTACCTGAATTTTGGTTGCTGCCCCCTTGAATGATCAGCTTCTGCACCAGTTGGTGACGTATTACAATTTGGAGGAACTTATTGTTCTTTAAGGTTTAAAATACGACTCTGTTAGTTACTTGGCCGTATTGCGGATAGCTTTGAGCCCAAGTTTTCGTAGCTTTTCATACCTAAGGGACCACTGTTGTAAGTAAATAAGATCAAACAGCAATCTGCTTTTCGTGAGAAAGGAGATTGTTTAGCACACAAACTTCCTTCAAACTACGCATCCTGCTACATCAAAATTGGTCAGTGGAGTTCAGCACCATACGATTGTACAAAACATAATCCAATTACTGTAATTAAGAAATTATGAGAGGTTGTTACTTATTGAATGAAAACCATCGAGAATGCATTTCTTTTCCTGTATTTTAGTGAACTTTGTACACTTACAATTCTGTCGATTGATAGACGGCAACGACAAGATATTCCGAAAACGAGATATTTCTATTCTTCACTTCCAAATAATTTGTATACATAAATGTTTGGCAACTCTTACATACTTTACTCGGTTTTATTACTAAAATATCAATTTCTATTAAACGTAACAATACGTTCTGAGCGACGGCCTAGCAACACGTCCTCTTTCCACAAGATACAGATTAACAGTCCTTCATTTACGGTATTTACATACATTACTGATCTTCTCAGAATAAAATCAGGCACAAATTAGTTAAAGAAAAAAGCAGTGAGGCATACAAATCAAGTAACTAACAGAGTTGTATTTTAAACCTTAAAGAACAATAACTTCCTCCAGATCGTAATACGTCACCAACTTATGCAGAAGCTGATCATTCAAGGAGGCAGCAACCAGATTTCAGGTACCAGTTACGACTTAAAGTAAAAATCTCAATCAAAAATCAATCTCTCTCTCTCCAAATACATATATTAGTATTCATATTATCAAGGTAAGTCATTTTATAGAGTGAGCTAAAAACAAAAATGACAAGAGGTTCACTGTACAACATTGGTGTTTTTATATTGTTCCACAGAAATGATGTTGCACTTGTTTCGAGGTCGGCACCCGGCGCCTGCTACAATTTTTTCAAAGCGGAATTAGTGTGGCATTTCTAACGGTCCAGTAGCTGAAGAAACATTTAATACCATCTCTCCTAAGAGTCGTTGTGCCCATTTTCTGTGATGTTCCGAACGATGTTTGAACCTGAATTTTACATTCGATAGAGCGCTCCCCCATCTGTCTTGTGCGATATTCGCTTTATCGATGTGTATTAACAGGAACGGTAAAACACAAAGAATAACCACTATGCGCTGACTGCTACCGTCTTGGAGAAACGCTCCTTTACTTTAAAAATAATTTTGTTGATAGCTCCTCAGCCACTGATGGAGTACTTTAAAAATAATTTTGTTGGTAACCCGAAACAAACTTACGCTTTCTGTTAGCCTTGGGCTGCGCGTGAAAGACATGATGAACAGTATTTGTTTGAGCTGACTCCAGCTATGCAGCTCAAAAACGAAATTGAAAATATCCTCCGAAACACCAGAGATACATCCAGTAAATACAGTATATGGAGAGCCATTTCGATGATTGTGCATGGGTGTGTAAAAGGTTATCTGTGTAACCAGTCGTTTATCAGTGGAATATTTCCTGAATCGTTGAAATATGCTGAAGTTAAGCCACTTTTTAAGAAGGGAGATAAAGAAATAACATCAAATTTCTGTCCAATCTCACTGTTGCCAGCATTCTCAAAAATTTTAGAAAAAGTAATGTACAGTCCGCTTTATAACCATCTTATCTCAAATAACATACTGTCAAAGTCACAGTTTGGATTTCTAAAGGGTTCTGATATTGAGAAGGCTATCTACACTTACAGTGAAAATGTGCTTAATTGCTCTGTCAAAGGCATTTGACTGTGTAAATCACAATATCCTTTTAAGTAAATTAGAATATTATAGTGTAACAGGAAATTCTGCAAAATGGTTCAAATCTTATATCTGGCAAGCAGCAAAGGGTGTTATTAGGAAAGAGACATGTATGAAGCTATCAGGCGTCATCCAACTGGGAACTAATTACATGTGGGGTCCCACAAGGTTCCATTTTGGGGCCCTTACTTTTTCTTGTGTATATCAATGACCTCTCATCAGTAACATTACTAGAGGCCAAGTTAGTTTTTTTGGCTGATGATACAAAAATTGCAATAAATAGCAAATCAAGTGTAGTCTTAGAAAGATCAGCTAATAAAACATTTGTGGACATGAATCACTGGTTCCTACCAAATTCTTTGTCACTAAACTTTGAAAAAACACACTACATGCAGTTCAGAACTTGTAAGGGGTGCCCCACAAGTATATGTCTAACATACGATGACAAGAAGATAGAAGAAGTGGACAGTGTTAAATTCTTGGGCTTACAGCTTGATAACAAATTCAACTGGGAGGAGCACACCACACAACTGTTGAAGTGTCTTCACAAATCTCTATTTGCAATGCAGACATAGGGGATATAAAAATGAAAAATCTGGCATACTATGCTTACTTCCATTCCATAATGTCATATGGGATTATTTTTTGGGGTAATTCATCAAGCCAAGCTAAACTTTTCCGGGCACAAAAACGTGCAGTAAGAGTTATATGTGGAGTGATCTCAAGAACATCCTGCAGAAGCCTGTTTAGGGAACTAGGGATACTAACTACTGCTTCCCAATATATTTATTCCTTAATGAAATTTGTCATTAAAAATATATCACTTTTTCAAACCAACAGCTCAATTCGTGGAATCAATACTAGAAATAAGAATAATCTTCACAAGGATTTAAAGTCACTTAGTCTTGTACAAAAAGGTGCGCATTATTCAGGAACACACATTTTCAATAACTTGCCAGCAGCCATGAAAAGCTTAACAACCAATGAAATTCAGTTTAATAGAAGCCTAAAGGATTTATTGGTGTCCAACTCTTCTACTCCATTGATGAATTTCTCAGTAAAACCAACTGATATATATATATATATATATATATATATATATATATATAACTTCTGTACAATTTCAGTGCAGTAATGTGTTCATTGTAAATAAGCATTACAGTAGCTGTATTACATGTTTATTACCTTATAAATAAATAAAAAACTTTTTTATTTTAAATTCAGTGCATTAGTATTTGTAAAATGATTCTTTTACATAGTGTTGCTTAAAAATGTCGATCATTCCACTTGGGACCTGTGGAATGGTACATCAGCTTATTTGTTTTAGTTGTAAATATTTGTCCTGCATTGTTGTTTTTCTGACATGTTCTACATCCTGGAGGACCTCCGCACTACGGATCAATTGGAATGAAGGTAAATCTAATCTAATCTAATTCTTCATATGAATATAACTAATGAGGAAGAAAGTTTAAGCATTAAAGAGGAAAGTGAAATGAAAGCACTCTGACCTCTGGGTACGGTTTTGATTTTGAATTCTAAATAAATTGTTGAATTGGCAGTCTTGGCTACATTTTAATTTATATGAGTAGATGAGCAGATCTTAAAAAATCTGCAACACAGAGGGAGCGTATTTATAAAGTCTACATAGAAAACTTAGGAGGGTTCTAAGTAGATAAATTTGCGCACGAAGCTGAAGCTTTTCTGTGTACGCTATAAGTTAGGAGTTTATATTTTTAAATACACGTAATACCTATCACAGGAACTGAACTCTACTTAGTTTCGAAAAAGCTTCATCTTGGAGGTACAGAAGAAATATTTCCGATCGTATGGTTACGACGGTCGGCAACTTTTACCATATGGGCCGCCATTATTCGCACAGAATTTCAACTCGTCAATCATCCCTTCAGTTCTTGCGCAACTGTGATTAATGTTAGTTAGCTGGTGCACAAGATGGCCGGAACGTCAATTAGCAAGTTTGTTGCAGGCCGCATTATTGGCGTTCCTCCCCTACGCTTCACTGCTTACGTCGGTGTGGCCTGTGCCACAGGCGGAGTACAGGCCTTCCCTTGGGAGACGAGATACCAGACTGAGGAAACTCGCGTTGCCTACGTAGACGAACTCTTAAGGGCACCGTACAAGATCAAACAATTTGTCAAACTTTACTACGTCTGCCAAATATTTGACAGTGTAAAGTGCTGTTTGCCAAACATAGAGCGCATTTGACGTCTTTGCCAGAAGTTTTGACTGACGGAAAAGTTGACAAGATGGCAGACATTGTTTGTGTCGTTGTTTTGACGGATATGTTTGGTGAGAAATACACTCCTGGAAATGGAAAAAAGAACACATTGACACCGGTGTGTCAGACCCACCATACTTGCTCCGGACACTGCGAGAGGGCTGTACAAGCAATGATCACACGCACGGCACAGCGGACACACCAGGAACCGCGGTGTTGGCCGTCGAATGGCGCTAGCTGCGCAGCATTTGTGCACCGCCGCCGTCAGTGTCAGCCAGTTTGCCGTGGCATACGGAGCTCCATCGCAGTCTTTAACACTGGTAGCATGCCGCGACAGCGTGGACGTGAACCGTATGTGCAGTTGACGGACTTTGAGCGAGGGCGTATAGTGGGCATGCTGGAGGCCGGGTGGACGTACCGCCGAATTGCTCAACACGTGGGGCGTGAGGTCTCCACAGTACATCGATGTTGTCGCCAGTGGTCGGCGGAAGGTGCACGTGCCCGTCGACCTGGGACCGGACCGCAGCGACCCACGGATGCACGCCAAGACCGTAGGATCCTACGCAGTGCCGTAGGGGACCGCACCGCCACTTCCCAGCAAATTAGGGACACTGTTGCTCCTGGGGTATCGGCGAGGACCATTCGCAACCGTCTCCATGAAGCTGGGCTACGGTCCCGCACACCGTTAGGCCGTCTTCCGCTCACGCCCCAACATCGTGCAGCCCGCCTCCAGTGGTGTCGCGACAGGCGTGAATGGAGGGACGAATGGAGACGTGTCGTCTTCAGCGATGAGAGTCGCTTCTGCCTTGGTGCCAATGATGGTCGTATGCGTGTTTGGTGCCGTGCAGGTGAGCGCCACAATCAGGACTGCATACGACCGAGGCACACAGGGCCAACACCCGGCATCATGGTGTGGGGAGCGATCTCCTACACTGGCCGTACACCACTGGTGATCGTCGAGGGGACACTGAATAGTGCACGGTACATCCAAACCGTCATCGAACCCATCGTTCTACCATTCCTAGACCGGCAAGGGAACTTGCTGTTCCAACAGGACAATGCACGTCCGCATGTATCCCGTGCCACCCAACGTGCTCTGGCCAGCAAGATCTCCGGATCTGTCCCCTATTGAGCATGTTTGGGACTGGATGAAGCGTCGTCTCACGCGGTCTGCACGTCCAGCACGAACGCTGGTCCAACTGAGGCGCCAGGTGGAAATGGCATGGCAAGCCGTTCCACAGGACTACATCCAGCATCTCTACGATCGTCTCCATGGGAGAATAGCAGCCTGCATTGCTGCGAAAGGTGGATATACACTGTACTAGTGCCGACATTGTGCATGCTCTGTTGCCTGTGTCTATGTGCCTGTGGTTCTGTCAGTGTGATCATGTGATGTATCTGACCCCAGGAATGTGTCAATAAAGTTTCCCCTTCCTAGGACAATGAATTCACGGTGTTCTTATTTCAATTTCCAGGAGTGTAGTTTTATAGTAATTTATATCACTGTATCGTGAATTTTACAACTACGGAAACTACGATCAAGGATAAAAACAAATTATAACTAGCGCAGTCGCATCTTTCTCAGCCAGATATTACGCAGGAAGAGGTTAAAAGAGAAATAAATGCTCCACACATGACCTAAAAGTGGGAGTGTATACGAGGGGATGTATAGAAAGTAAGTTACGACTGGTTGTGAAATGGAAACCAAAGTGAAATATTCCATGAAACTTTACACAGACGTGCTAGGCAGTGCCTATAGTACGCCCGCCGATCGCGTCGAATGCCGGACATTTGCCACGCCGGAAATTTGCCACACTTGGCCCTTCGCCAGGTAGCTTGAGTAGCGATCTCTCAGTTAAGGGACGCCCTTCCTCGTACTACTGTCCGCTTTCAAACCGCCGTCTCCACATCTTACTCGATACAACAAGTACGTTAGGGGCCTTCTTCTTCGACATCTTGACGAAATATACAGCTTTTTTTCGAAATCGAAATATTTATAACTTTTGGGAAACGAAAGCAATACCGACCATTATGTCAGTATGTAATTAGTTCTGCGAAGTATAAATATAGGTCCCTGTGTCCGTACGGTAGCTTCCTTTCACGCTTACTGATTGCGATAGAAACAGTCCATCGCCATTGGAGCAACAAGAAAGGAACAATGTAACGAGAATGCGAATGCACGCTAATCATTTCTTTTTGATCACTGCATTTGTCCCTACTTTAATTACTTCAACTGCACACCCAAAAGACAATAAAGAAAGAAGAATTGGGTGCGTGAATGTCTGAAAAGAAGAACGACATACTCCATATTAATTTACTCTCTAAAATCATTAGTTAATAATGTGTAGCTGGACAATGTTCAAAAAAATAACTGAAAACACGTTCACTAAATAGAGATAAGAACATCTATGATTGACATGTCATCTAAAGTTTTAAAATGTTAGAAATAAGGAAATGAAGTAATACAGAATGCTACGCTTGTAACGTACGTTGTTGTTCTACATTGTTTAGCTCTGGTATTTACAGAGTCACAGAGAAAGCATCCTAGGTTTTGGAGGGAAAAGCCGTAATTGTAATTATCTGCACTACAACAGAAACAAGAAGGACGACTAATGAAAAATAATGTAATCTGTGTTCAAGCTCACAATCGACATTGACGCAGATAGAACCTGTGACTTACTATGGGCAGAGGTTATATTCGACAACCGGAATAAATTAATAACTGGCTCCTTTTACCCGACCCCCTGTCTCAGATGAAACAGTTGCTGAACAGTTCAAAGATAATTTGAGTCTCATCACAAAAAGGTACCCTACTCATGCAATTATAGTTGGTAGTGATTTCAATCTACCTTCCGTATGTTGACAAAAATACATTTTCATACCCTATTGTAAATAGAAAACAACTTCCGTAATTGTTCTAAATGCTTTTTTTTAAAATTATTTTTAACAATTAGTTGACGAGGGCATTCAAATTGTAAATGGCTAAAAAAACACACTTGACCTCTTAGCCACAAATAATCCTGAGCACCACGACAGATACAGGGATTAGTGAACACACAGTCGTAGCGAGGCTCACTTCCGTAACAAAGAAATTCACCAAACCTAAACGCGAAATATATCTATTTATAAAAGCAGCTAAAAATTCGGTTGACGTCTTTCTAAGAGATAGTCTCCAATCCATCCAAACTATGTAAATGACGACCATATGTGGCTTAAGTTCAAAGAAATAGTATCAACAGCACTCGAGATATTCATACCAAATAAATTAATAAGAGACGGAACTGATTCGCCTTGGTACACAAAACACGACAGAAAGCTGCTGCAGGAGCACCGCAAAAGGCACGTACAATTTAGACGAACGCAAAATCTCCAAGATTGGTGAAGTTTTACTGCGGCTCGAAATTTGGTACGGATTTCAATGCGAGATGCATTTAATAGTTTCAGCAACGAAACTCGCTCTAGAAATGTGGCGGAAAATCCAAAGACATTCTGGTCCTATGTTAAGTAAACCAGCGGAAAGACTCAGTAAGTACCTTTCCTGCGCCACAGCGACGGTAATGTTACTAATGACAGTGCCACTAAAGTGGAGTTACTAAATGCATTTTCCGAAATCCCTTCACCAAAGAAGACGAAGTAAATATTCCAGAATTCGGAATGAGAACGGCTGCAAACATAATTTAGAAGTAGATATCCCTGGTGTTGCAAAGCAACTCAAATTACACTATAAAATGACTAATGTTGCAGAGGCGCCTAAACTGTCAGTGACAGAGGAAATGATCAAATATCTTTTCAAAAAGTCTCAGATGTATAAGAAAAGTGGGTCCAATACATTTTCTGATGTTCTTTAGTAACAATTAATTTTCAGTAGTAAGCTCCTTGCCTAGTTTCAGCTGCTTTTACTGGCCTGTTTAAAGATAATCAACAACTTAGTAAGGAATTTTAATTTTTAAAGGACTATATATAAATGTACTTAAGTAAATTTACATCTACTATAAATGTTTGCAGCTAAACGTAAATAAAAAAATATTTGAGGTGCCAAAATTGACAACGTTAGGATCAGTTTTGGGATGTCAATTTTAGGTGCAATTCAAAGGTTCAGTTCCCATTTTCTTTTATAAAAGCGTATACTATCAGTTTAACAAACCATGATATTTTAGGTGATAGTTGCGACTCTGAAGCTTCAGAAAATAATTTTAGAACTCACAATTATTTAATAGTATGGCCATAATATTGGAATGTAGAAAAAAGTTATCTTAACGTGACAACAATAGGGATACTTTTGTGAGGCTTGAAACACTCTTTAATTTTTGCATTAAGGGCTGATTCCCATCACACTTTGCACAGGCTTTGGACCGTTAATATGATAAATGGCCATTTACCATTTTGGCGTGTGTAAAATCAGCCTAAGCACGCTGAAATAATGTACACTCTATTTACAATTGCAACTTAATATTAGCGCCAATGCTGCTTCAATGTTTTAATAATTTTAACTCAGTAATCTGCGAGGACTCAGTGGTCTTCATAGTTTTTTTAATACATTATTTTTAACGTATTTTAGTCCAGTTTCTGAATATGGGCCATGGCTTTCAAGCAAGGCCTAATGTTGCCTGTCTCTTCATAATTCTATACGATTCCCTCTATCCTGTCGTCCAGCTTCAAGTACTTCTTCTTCCTCTTCTTACCTTCAAGATTAATTTCCAATTTCATGTACATGCAGTTTGTGAGCTCTGCTTCCATTTTCAAGCACTCCATCAAATAGTTGATTCTAGGATGAGGGTTTCCAACAACACTATTTATTTTGTTGTGCCACCCTTCAACAGCATTCGTCGTTCGGTGCCTTTTCCCGTAACAGTCTCACATTTCTATTGCGATATCCTCATTCTCTAGCCTGTTACCCAAAAAGTAGTCAAAAAATTGAGAGAACCTTCCGTTATCAAGAGCTTCTGCATGAACCTCAGTCCATCCATTGCTTAGGTCCCCCGGTTTTACAAATGCCAGCGCTTCACACGTGCTGACGTGAAGTCTTAAATCCTCGTTCTGGCGGTACTCCTCAGTTAGACCGAAAACTCGAATTCTTTTCCATAAACTCTTCTTCATATGGAAATAGAATCCGTTTATTTCAATTGTGGGAAAAATTTGACGAATGGCCAATATCGCAGCTGCCTCAAAGTCCATCTTTACTTGCTTAGGACACCACTCAGGGACTGCCTGTTTTATCAGACGAAACAGACGAACATATGTCTTTCTTCTTATTAGGGAGCAGTGCAAATACAGTAGGAAGAATGTTTGTTTCTTTAATCGGGCTTCCTAAGTCTACGTGTATGGTGTAGATTTGTGCAAACTGCTTGCTGCAGCTTTTAATTGTTCCATCCATAAAGAAATGGGAACATGTTTTTAAACTTTCTTTTCCTTTACTTCCACTAAAAATCATTATTCACTCTTTTAATCTATCGTCTTCCAGAAGTAAACTACTGCCATCTGCCATTTTTAATAGATCTTCATGAAGATCAATTTCATAACAGTTCTTAGGCTCTTGTTGGTTCCCCCGCGCTTGACTCAATCGACGACGCATGGTTCTATTCATAGATTCTGAATTAGGCATCACTGTAACAAAGCCATAAACTTTATTATGTAGATTTCCCATTTCATCCACGTATATCTCCGAGAACTGTGTAGTTTCTTCTCGAGACCTTCTCTTCGCCCTTTCCACTCGCTTTCTCACTTTCAGAGCCGCATCGTCAGGTGGTCCACAGAGATGTTCTGATACGTTCAACACTTCTCCGTTCCTCGAAAGCAGCTTTCCCTTGCAATGATCCGCTTTTCGGCGTAAGCACAACCACGTAACATCACCTTTAGAGTCCCTCTGTTTAAGATACGCTTAACCTTTGTAATGAGCAGGAGGCCTGCCTTTGTTCGTTGTAATAACTTCCATACTGATGGTCACGTTAGGAACTTCGAAAGCAAACTGGGCGGGTGGGTGAAGAGGAGGAGGAGGAGGAGGAGGAGGAGGAGGAGGGGGAGACAAGGAACCCAACCCTTCGAAGCAGGTAAAACCGTGGCAAATGTCCGGCGTGGCAACTGTCCGCACACCGCTCGCGTCACGTTGCATTTTGTAGTTCTGAGCGCACAGTGAGCACGTAAAGGCTAGAAAATAGTGGCTTTCGCCAAGTGTGGGTGCTGCCACGTAGTATCGCGCCTGTGTAGAATAAATCTATCAAAATCTATTGAGTATTAGATAATTTCAGATTGTCTTATCCATGATTTGTGCCAGGGTAAATAGATTAAACAGACGAACGTTAGTTTTTGTCAACCATACGCCACCCAGTGACGTGCTAATTATTTGTTGCTTCTGTTTGTGTTGCCAACAGTTCATGATTTATTTGTCACCTCGCTTAACTTGTATCGTTTGTCCTATTTAATGATCAATAACCTTTTGCCATTTTTAAGAAAAGTTCATTCCTTGTTGATATATTAATCACCCATCAATAATTAACTACAGTTATGACATGGCCACGCTATCATTAAATTATTTCAGCATTCAAGCTTTATTTAAGATTCTGATAAAAGTGACAACCGCTTATGCTGGCTAGCAACCACAACTGCTGTCAGAGAGCAGATTCAATTTAGCCAACACTTGGCCAGGTAGATAAGTGGAAGGCTTAAAATCAAATCTCATGACCAGCGTAGTCTTGCAGTTTGGCGACCCTCTCAGGATCCTGAATTGCTGGCACCTTCTGTGACCGTCAGATGGGAATTCCACTTTAAGGGGTTTCTGTTCTACCACGCTGAAATTCATTCGGTACACTGAGGTAAACTAGCGTTGCATAAACATAAGAATTGCTACCGATAAATACATGCATGATTTGTAAATTTTTGTGGGTTGTTTGTATTTTCATTCATTTGTTGTTGTGATTTCTGTGTTTTTGTTGGTAGTAGCTGAAGGAGAAAGGCATTTTGTTAATATGTGGGATTGTGGATTATCTGAGGCTCATGTGCTTTATCGTAGACTAGGGTTGTTTTTCTTTGATATGCATTGTGAGTAATTTAGAATTAGTAGTACGCTACAGCACATTTCAGGATAAAATTGTGTGACATTGCTGTGACGAGTAGTTGAAGTCTATCTGGAGTAGGAACCTGAATGCATGCTCACGGAAGCAAGCCACATTTGTTCTAAAGTAGTGAAAATATTCGAATCTCATCACAAATGGATCACTGTCAGACCAGTAACTTTGATCAAGAGAAAGTGGCGGAGAATTCTCAGTCTAATGTAGTAGGTTACCTTGCGGAAATGTCGAAGGCAGAATTTTCTGATTATGACGAGGCAAATCAATCAGACAATGAGAGCGAAGGCGAAATCGCAGCAGAGGGGCATGTAGAATCTACAGGCATGTAATATGTACTGTTAATGAGATTGTCAGATCTGACTCACGAACAAAATGTCACAGAGCGATGGAATCGCATTCGTCCAGTCCTGGAGGTTTTAACAGAGGATCTCAATTTGAGACGCTCATGCGGCTCATGCAGCAAGCAGAGCGGAAGAGACAGAAAGTGGAGAAATACATGGAAGAAGCAGAGAGGAAGAGGCAGGAAAGAGAGAAGGTAGCCACGAAGGAGATAAAGGAATTAATCACTAAGGAGACAAAGAGGTAAGCATGGTAGTTGAACAGCTTGTTGAAATTATAGGACGGTTAAGAAGGAAGTCGTGTGCGTTAAAGAAATACCATCAACAAATCATCAACTGTCATAATCAATTTGTATGTAGAACTTCAACAGATAAGCAAATTATAGGTGATATTGTGTAGCGTAGACTAGATAATCCGTTTATTGAATTTCTGTAATTGATGTATTTGTAATTCTCATCTATCAGCTTGCAGTATGACTCCTTGAGGAACGTAGTCAAATGAGTTGCATGTTGTTACACCATTGTATCAACGCGTTCATTGTCTGCTTGAAAATGAAAATCGGGATTGAACAGAAATCGTCATAAGTGACAGCTCCTCGTATGAACTGTCAGTTTCTTATGGCATGACGACCCATGCACGCTGACTGCTTATACGCAACACACTGAATTTCATATTATACGCTTCACGAATTATTCGCGCCCAAAGCACTACAGCACTACGCAGCCGACCGCAAAATTAATATACACAAATGAACCTTCGTATAGTATTACGAGACGAAAGGACAGTACGTCTCACATAGGTCTATTTTTGACAGACACAAAAGAATAAGAAATCGATCTTAGAACTTTTAGGATATCAGATAACGCCAACAGCTACATTGAGGAGATTAACTGTTAGCTACCTCAGTGCCTTGCTCGGCTACAGAATGTTTATATTTCGGGTGCTGTTTGACAGAATGTCTCAGACGACGCGTAGCACCTTGTCTCAATAATATGGCGGCGACCCACCACGGAGTGGGCTGTACCTGACACAGCGAACACCGAGGAGACCCACTGACCTACGACCTTTCAGTGACCGCCCACACATTTGGGTCAGGACAGTATTCAAGGCCTGTAGCATTCTGGTCGTGCTTGACACGAGTGAGGCCGGGAGATCAAGAGGTCAGTTAAATATCTACGCGACGATGAACTGTTGAACTGCACGTACTCGACCAATAAGGCCCCGATAGGGACGATGACACACCTGAAATGGGGACTGTTTCATCCCACTAAGGTACTTTCCAGGCACAAGTACCACCACGAACTGGAACTGAACGTCATCAGTCATCTCGTACGTTCTCGACGAACTTCGTACATTATCATTCTTGTCGACTAACTGTGTCTGGCTACTAGGCCAGGAGAAACTTATTCTCCTCTGGAAGGAAGCTTCAACGCACAGATCGCTCCAGACTGAAGGACACGTTTGGAAAATTACTCCATGTTGAAATTGGGGATTTGCAAGCGGTTGGGTTGGGTTGTTTGGGGAAGGAGACCAGACAGCGAGGTCATCAGTCTCATCGGATTAGGGAAGGACGGGGAAGGAAGTCGGCCGTGCCCTTTCAAAGGAACCATCACGGCATTTGCCTGGAGCGATTTAGGGAAATCACGGAAAACCTAAATCAGGATGGCGGGACGCGGGATTGAACCGTCGTCGTCCCGAATGCGAGTCCAGTGTCTAACCACTGCGCCACCTCGCTCGGTTTTGCAAGCGGTATTCTTTCTTGCAGGGATAGTAGTTTAGCTAGATATTCAGAAGAGGAGCATTGACGATGCATTGGTCAACCTGTCCCCCCACTCTTCTTACTGCTCATTTAGCGTCGGCCACAAGTAACTAATCCAAATAAAAATTACTTCCTTCAATATGTAATGTCTATGTCGATAAAGTAACAGAAATTAAGCGTTACACAAAGATGTACCTACGGTTTTTTCCTAGTTCACTTTATATAACTGTATTTCGGTCAGTTACCGAATATATCTCTTGATATTCATTTCCGATGTTTAAGCATGAAGAACGATTGTCGGTAAGCCTCTATATTAGGTAGAATTTCCCTGATTTTACCATCGTAGACATTTCATGAAAAGTGCATTATCTGATCAAAAGTATCCGTAAATTCCTATGTAATGCGGAATTGACCGCTAGAAGACACGAGAGATGGACCCACTAGCATAAAAGGAGGCGGTACTATTGTGTTGTCAGCAGAGAAGCAGTAAGAGCAGAGTAGATCGATGAGCAGCACTCAGACACCTTGATCGGGGTCTAGCTATTGTATGTCACCTAATAAATCCACCAGAGACGTTTCACCCGCTCTAAATCTGTTCAAGTCGTCTGTTGGTGGTGTGACTGTTATCTGGAGACACGAAAGAACAATCACAACTAAACTAACGCCACCAGCTGTCCAGCTAACACAACGACTGTGCGTAGGAAATTAAAGGGGAAGTTTACTATCTTTGGCCAGACAAAAGCATGTTCTTTGAGAATTTTTTTCTCCGGGTGCGTTACAGATACCAATGTCAAATTTGGTCAAAATGTTTATTGATATTTCCTCTACAAACTCTAATTTTTTAGACAGGAAATGTCGAAGAGCAAAGGCGGAAGTGCTTTCGGAACGAAACAAAATTTCGATGTAGACCTCCACGAGCGGTATGTCACAGGTCAGCCGACTCGTCTCAAATCAAAACTGAGTTGACGTTAGCGAAGTATATAAGATTCTTTAGGAGTTGTACCTCGCTTAAGTCATTTGCATCATAGGAAACAAAATGGGGTCACGAAAAAATAGGCATTTTTCATCGATTTTTCGACTTCGTCGGCCGAGTAAAAGTATTTATAGTTGATGGATCGGAATAAAAGTGGTGCAACTGCTACACAATTTAGTTAGCTTCATCGGAAACAAAGAATCATGCCAATAGGTTCAGTAGATTTGAAGTTACCATACCGCGCGATAAAAAAAAAGTCATTTCGAGAAAAACGCGTTTGAAGTTTTGACTACATACAAACGAACGTTCAATCTGCTGTTCCGGGTCCATAAACTAGTCCTTCCTCTTCTTCACCGAGGGCGTTCTGCTCGATCTGGGTCATCCTCCGCTGCTCCAGAGCCGCTCGTACTGCCGGTGACAAGCGGTTTTCGGCCGCTTGAATCCGGTGGTCGCCCGAATGCTTGGCGAACTGTGCTAATATAGTCCCAGGGTGACGTCCATCGTGGTCATGGTCTTCAGAATTGCTGAATACCCTTCGTTGAAGGTGCTCACTGCCAGGAAAGTCGCTATCTCCACAGTCTTCGCACTCGAATGCAAATGCTAGGGGTCTAATTTCCAAACACACGCGTCCAAACTTTCATTTGGATTTTGTGTGTTTCCACCCAAGCACGGGTACAATAACTCGTCCTCCGAAAGAAAAAAACTGGTGCGTGGAAAAGGCCGATTTCAGACAGGTGCAGTTTTTGTTCAACCGCGAATAACAAACATTTCCGTTCCGTATTCGGAAAAACCGTTTCAGGGGCTGATTCTAAACACTTTTATGGATCCAAAAATGCAATTTTAAAAAATCGATTTTTTGAACCAAAAGATAGTACAAAGAAGAGTGGGATTCAAAGGTCGCGCAGCTCTTTATGAACCACAGATTTCTTTAGTAAATCGCAGCCGAGACTTAAGGTAGTGTACAGAGTGGACGGTGGACGGCTGTAAACGTACTATTTTGAGTGATGAATCACGCTGTACCCTGTGGCAGTCCGATGGAAGGGTTTAGGTTTTTGCGAATGCCTGTAAAACGTTACCTGCAATCATTTGTAGTGCCGACAGTGAAGTAACGAGGTGGTGTTACAGTATGGGTGTGTTTTTCGTGGTTAGTTTATGGTCCCCTTGTAACGCTTAACAAGAAATGCAGAAGGACGGAAACACATTTTACGGCATTGTGTGCTACGTACAGTAGAGGATTAGTTTTTAGACGACGATTATATCTTTATGACAATGTTCCCTGTCATAAAGCAACATGTTCGAGTCATTAGTTTTGGACCATAACATTTCTAAAATAGACTACCTGCGCAGACTCCTGACCTGAACACATTTGGGATCAGTCAGAATGACGACTTCGCTGCAGATCTTTGTGTCCAACATCACTACCTGCATTGGTTGCGGCTCTTGAGGAAGAATGGGCTGTCATTCCTCCACATATTTTCAGGCACTTGATTGAATCCCCAGCAGACTTCAAGTCGTCTTAAAGGCAAAAGTTCGACACACCTCACCCTAACGGTCACTAATAGATGTTTGGATATTTTTGATCAGATATCGTATGCAGTAGGAGCTTACAAGTTACCCGGCTTACTGGAACGTATGCTTAAAGCGAACCTCTCCTTAACTAACAACGCCTTTGTTATTTTGACCGCCGATGCAGTTGAATGAAAATTTCAGCTCGAACGAATACGAATCGCCGCATTTCTTTGGTTCTTCTGTATTTCCTCCGTAAATACCACCCGATGATCCTCCAAAATCGACGAGAAACACTCAAGTATCGGACGAAAGAGTGTTTATTGGCACCATACTTCGTTGGTGAGTAAAATTTCCTTAGAGACATTTCAAAGAATCTCAATCTGGCGTTCTTATACCAAGTTGTTTTGCTATCGGTTCCTGAATGTCTTACAGTTGTTTCAGTACCCAGCGACTGGTCACCACTTGAGTGGTTAATTAAAGTGGAGGGTTTTTTTTTTTTTTTTTTTAATTTGTGGTAATATCCTATGGGACCAAACTGCGGAGTTCATCGGTCCCTAGGCTTACACACCAGTTAATCTAACTTAAACTAACTTACGCTAAGGACAACACACATACCCATGCCCGAGGGGGGACTCGAACCTCCGACGGGCGCAGCCACGCGAACCGTGGCCAAATGGCCTGGACCGTGCTGCTACCCCGCGCGGCTTAAGTGGAGGGTACCTGTGGAACTGTGGAATACGTTATATTTATTTATATTGAGATGACAATTGCCAGCATCTGCACTATGCGTAGGTCTTCTGCAGGTCTTTCCTCATTTATCTACAATATTACGTAACAGCAACTTCCGTACAAAGAACTGTGTCATGTGCGAACTGCGACGTAGTCGTAGATCATCCTACCAAGACATATCGTGAATAGGCCTATATATAACATACCCTTCAGATACCTAAGATTATATTTTTAGAATGGGCAGTTAAATGAGCAGTTCAGAAAAGAGAAAATTCAGGAAAACCATGTGTGACTTCTCCCCGCACATAGCGATCTCAAAAAGTTAATATACGAGGGTTGAATGAAAAGTAATGCCTCCACCTTCGTTCAAAAATGGTTCAAATGGCTCTGAGCACTATGGGACTCAACTGCTGCGGTCGTAAGTCCCCTAGAACTTAGAACTACTTAAACCTAACTAACCTAAGGACATCACACACATCCATGCCCGAGGCAGGATTCGAACCTGCGACCGTAGCGGTCGTGCGGCTCCAGACTGTAGCGCCTTTAACCGCTCGGCCACTCCGGCCGGCCACCTTCGTTAAGTGGGTTCAGATGGGAATATTTTTATAAATCAAAGGCAGAAATAATCCTTAGAATCACATCTTTAACTACCAATATTCACTCTTCCACATAATCACCAGCCAATTGGATACATTTCTGCCAACGATGAACAAGTTTTCTGAAGCCGTCACGGAAGAAGTCGACACTCTGTTTCCGCAACCACAGTCTCACGGACCTCTCACCGTCTTCATCAGAAGCATAATGATGACCCCGCAGATCGCCTTTAATTATCGTTAACAGATGGAAGTCAGACGGTGCTAAATGTGGACCGTATGGAGAATGCCGTATGGTGGTGAGATTCAGTCTCTTAAGTTCTGTTGTGGTGCAAAGATCTTCCGATAGCCAAGCAGAGCACGTTCTTGTGAAGTGCCGATTGTGCTTTCAGTTTCTCTCTGAGTAATACGGCGATCGATCTGAATCAATCTGTCAACGTTTTGCTTGTGAAACTCGGTGGTTGCTGTCACAGGACGTCCAACTCTTTGACACGCAGGTCAGATGTTTCTACCTCAACATCTTTAAACGTACTCGCCCAACGATGCACAGTACTCACATCAACACAATCACCATAAACTGCTTTCATTCTCTGATGAATCTCCTTTGGGGTGACACCTTCTGCTGTCATCAATTCAATGACAGCACGTTGCTTAAATCGCATAGACCGACCGTCTGCGCAGGGTTCCATACTTTACGCTGTAACAACACAACCGTTCAATGCGAAGGCTTCCAACTGGAGCTGTAGAGAAGAGGCTACGGAACCTGTACCTGCCACATACCAATGCTACCAACTGTTGAAGAGTTACGAAAGTGGAGGCATTACTTTTCAGTCAACACTCGTAGGTGAGATCCAAACTGATTATATTGGAATCCCGTATTCACATCACAAGGAAATTTTAAACGCTCAAGTGCAGAAAGGTGCATGTATTTACACAGATCACTACCTTATTGGGTGATACTAAATTTAAAGCCCCAATTTTTTTTAACACATGTCTACACTTCCTAAATTTGATATTACTAAAATTCAACCACTGATATTAGCAAATGAACTCAACTGAATGCATACACAAAATTGGGGACAACTCAAAATATCGAACACATTTATCAGAACTCTTTAAAAAAATTCCTTTGGCGTATCTTCTGAACAAAAATATGACAATTAAAGCACTACCGCTTCATTTGCCTCGCTCTGTCTCGCCAGCTGTCAGATATACGAGTATGACGATAATGTCGGGAGTGTGCCAAGAACTCAAAGCTGGCGATCCTCTGGTTGCACGGGGCAGTCGCTAAGATAAATACGTACAGTATCAAAGACAATCTGCTGGACCGCAGCCAACGGCCACTGACGTCCGCGCTCAGCAGCCGATAGTTCTCCATTGTCGCCAGGGAAGGGGAGGCTGCATGGGGAAGGGGAAGAGGAAGAATAGCGGCTGTACAGAGCATAGCAGGTCATTGTTTCTCGCTGCCACGTGTCTGCGATCACTGCAGCGGAGGTGAGCGAAGCGTGCTTACAGAAATCTCGCACCTCCGATTTGTAACTAATACACTACTGGCCATTAAAATTGTTACACCACGAAGGTGGCGTGCTACAGACGCGAAATTAAACCGACAGGAAGAGGATGGTGTGACATGCAAATGATTAGCTTTTCAGAGCATTCACACAAGGCTGGCGCCGGTGGCGACACCTACAACGTGCTGACATGAGGAACGTTTCCAACCGATTTTTCATACACAAACAGCAGTTGAACGGCGTTGCCTGGTGAAACGTTGTTGTGATGCCTCGTGTAAGGAGGAGAAATGCGTACCACCACGTTTCCGACTTTGATAAAGGTCGGATTGTAGCCTATCGCGATTGCCGTTTATCGTATCGCGACATTGCTGCTCGCGTTGGTCGAGATCCAATGACAGTTAACAGAGTATGGAATCGATGGGTTCAGGAGGGTCGAGAGGACAGGCATCTTATCCGGATGGCTGTAACGGATCGTGCAGCCACGTCTCGCTGCCTCAGTCAACAGATGGGGACGTTTGCAAGACAACAACCATCTGCACGAACAGTTCGACGACGTTTGCAGCAGCATGGACTATCAGCTCGGAGACCATGGCTGCGGTTACCCTTGACGCTGCATCACAGACAGGAGTGCCTGCGATGGTGTACTCAACGACGAACCTGCGTGCACGAATGGCAAAACGTCATTTTTTCGGATGAATCCAGGTTCTGTTTACAGCATCATGATGATCGGATCCGTGTTTGGCGATATCGCGGTGAACGCACATTGGAAGCGTGTATTCGTCATCGCCATACTGGCGTATCACCTGGCGTGGTGGTATGGGGTGCCATTGGTTACACGTCTCGGTCACCTCTTGTTCGCATTGACAGCACTTTGAACAGTGGACGTTACATTTCAGATGTGTTAGGACCCGTGGCTCTACCCTTCATTCGATCCCTGCGAAATCCTACACTTCAGCAGGATAATGCACGACCGCCTGTTGCAGGTCCCGTACGGGCCTTTCTGGATGCAAAAAAATGTTCGACTGCTGCCCTGGCCAGCACATTCTCCAGATCCCTCACCAACTGAAAACGTCTGGTGAATGGTGGCCGAGCAACTGGCTCGTCACAATACGCCAGTCACTACTCTTGATGAATTGTGGTATCGTGTTGAAACTGCATGGGCAATTGTACCTGTAAACGCCATCCAAGCTCTTACTCCATGTACAGGCGTATCAAGGCCGTTATTACGGTCAGAGGTGGTTGTTATGGGTACTGATTTCTCAGTATCTATGCACCCAAATTGCATGAAAATGTAATCACATGTCAGTTGTAGTATAATATATTTGTCCAATGAATACCCGTTTATCATGGGCATTTCTTCTTGGTGTAGCAATTTTAATGGCCAGTAGTGTATGTACGTTTAAAAGTGTTGAAAGTCCAGTGAGACGGCGAAGAGGTAGTCTCTCTTCTTGGATTGTTTCCTGGCTCCGTCCCAGTGCCATAAAAAGACGACATCTGATACATTTGTTACTTCTGTTACTAGTTCATAGGCTGTATTCATAGAAGGTGATTTACGTTCCTGCGCTGAAACGAGGGGAGAATTGTACATCACTAATTGGATATAATACGTGCCTATGAAAGACACTAAAATGGTGTGGTCATTGGTCAATCGGTGTTTGGCTTGGGTGCTAGAATACAGGAAATTAAGCAGTATTTTTCGGTATGGTGCAGGAGCTATCATTCAATACTCGACAGCTTGAGGCTGATAGCCTTCGCAGACAACACCCCAAAGTAATATTGTCTGTAGAGGGACTGCAGCATTACATGGAAGCATAATACGAGGACCGTATGTCAGACCGATAGGGCCCGACGGGTACCTAAGAAAACATAAAAACTTTAAAAATTCGCTCAGTCCATTGTTGGAAACATTTCTATACTCATCTGCAATCTACATCTACATACATACTCCGCAAGCCACCTGGCGGTGTGTGGCGGAGGGTACCTTGAGTACCTCTATCGGTTCTCCCTTCTATTCCAGTCTCGTATTCTTCGTGGAAAGAAGGATTTTCGGTATGCTTCTGTGTGGGCTCTAATCTTTCTGATTTTATCCTCATGGTCTCTTCGCGAGATATACGTAGGAGAGAGCAATATACTGCTTGACTCTTCGGTGAAGGTATGTTCTCGAAACTTCAACAAAAGCCCTTACCGAGTTACTGAACGTCTCTCCTGCAGAGTCTTCCACTGGAGTTTATCTATCATCTCCGTAACGCTTTCGCGATTACTAAATGATCCTGTAACGAAGCGCGCTGCTCTCCGTTGGATCTTCTCTATCTCTTCTATCAACCCTATCTGGTACGGATCCCACACTGCTGAGCAGTATTCAAGCAGTGGGCAAACAAGCGTACTGTAACCTACTTCCTTTGTTTTCGGATTGCATTTCCTTAGGATTCTTCCAATGAATCTCAGTCTGGCATCTGCTTTACCAACTATGAACTTTATATGATCATTCCATTTTAAATCACTCCTCATGCGTACTCCCAGATAATTTATGGAATTAACTGCATCTAGTTGCTAACCTTCTATTTTGTAGCTAAATGATAAGGGATCTATCTTTCTATGTATTCGCAGCACATTACACTTGTCCACATTGAGATTCAATTGCCATTCCGTGCACCATGCGTCAATTCGCTGCAGATCCTCCTGCATTTCAGTACAATTTTTCATTGTTACAACCTCTCGATATACTACAGCATCATCCACAAAAAGCCTCAGTGAACTTCCGATGTCATCCACAAGTCATTTATGTATGTTGTGAAGAGCAACGGTCCTACGAGACTCCCCTGCGGCACACCTGAAATCACTCTTATTTCGGAAGACTTCTCTCCATTGAGAATGACATGCTGCGTTGTGTTATCTAGGAACTCTTCAATCCAATCACACAATTGGTCTGATAGTCCATATGCTCTTACTTTGTTCATTAAACGACTGTGGGGAACTGAATTGAACGCCTTGCGGAAGTCAAGAAACACGGCATCTACCTGGGAACCCGTGTCTATGGCCATCTGAGTCCCGTGGACGAATAGCGCGAGCTGGGTTTCACACGACCGTCTTTTCCGAAACCCATGCTGATTCCTACAGAGTAGATTTCTAGTCTCCAGAAAAGTCATTATACTCGAACATAATACGTGTTCCAAAATTCTACAACTGATCGACGTTACAGATGTAGGTCTATAGTTCTGCACATCTGTTCGACGTCGCATCTTGAAAACGGGGATGACCTGTGCCCTTTTCCAGTCCTTTGGAACGCTACGCTCTTCTAGAGACCTACGGTACACCGCTGCAAGAAGGGGGGCAAGTTGCTTCGCGTACTCTGTGTAAAATCGAACTGGTATCCCATCAGGTCCAGCGGCCTTTCCTCTTTTGAGCGATTTTAATTGTTTCTCTATCCCTCGGTCGTCTATTTCGGTATCTACCATTTTGTCATCTGTGGGACAATCTAGAGAAATAACTACAGTGCAGTCTTCCTCTGTGAAACAGCTTTGGAAAAAGACATTTAGTATTTCGGCCTTTAGTCTGTCATCCTCTGTTTCAGTACCATTTTGGTCACAGAGTGTCTGGACATTTTGTTTTGATCCACCTACCGCTTTGACATAAGACAAAAATTTCTAAGGATTTTCGGCCGAGTCAGTACATAGAACTTTACTTTCGAATTCATTGAACGCCTCTCGCGTAGCCCTCCTCAGACTACATTTCGCTTCGGGTAATTTTTGATTGTCTCCAAGGCTTTGAATGACAACGTCCCACTGGTTTCTTCCTTGACCACAACTGAGTCGTCATATCGATTTCATAATCAAAGCGCCATCGCGCTCCGTCAGTAATGATCTTGTAAAACATTCATGGCCAGTTTTCAGTTGTTTACGATCTGAGCTAGGAGAGGGGCAACAAATGTCAGTTCCACGTTGACTGTCAAAATAGTTTTCAGTTTCCAAAACAAATGGTTCTGGCTACAGTTGCTGGTAGTCAATATCCGTTACATGTTCTGGTTTTCTTTAAACCGATATTCAATTAAAATTTTGTAGGGTGTGAATTCCATTTGTGAAGATTTTCTTTATATCTGACTGAGGCAGATTCCCAGCCTTGAGTTCCTGTTTCTATGCCCTTGCTGCCAATCGACGATCTTCTTGATTGTCAGTCAGAACTGGAGGCACAAATTTGGCACTCACCCTTATCAATCCCAAACTTTGTGTTAAAATTCGCTGAACTGAGATCAAAGTCTGTTCAGTTAATTCGACCACGTGTTCTATGGTACAATGTCCAATGACGTTCAGTGGCCTTCAAGTATATGTTTACAATTTTTTTTGACGTTTTCGTCTGTTCCGCCCGTTGACGGACGTGCGGAACGAGGTGTATCACAATCGACGCCTCATCGTTTTTTGAACGAGAAAACCACTGTTACACTTTAATTTTCCTGTGTGAGCTGTTTTCAGCCTCACAACAAATTGCGTTCTTATTTTTTTTCAGTTAGAGTGGTCGAGCAATAGAATGGGTGTCCTTCAGGGAAATGCCTTAAGTGTCACTATGTTTTCAATAGCAATCAATGATATTAAATCACCTTATTTAATGCGCGCTGCATCAGGACGACTTTGATATATTCTGAGCCTCCATCAGTCTTGCAAGCGCTGCTCATCGGCTGTAACTATTGACTGAGAGGATTGAGGAGTCGGAGCAGATTACTTGGATTTTAATTTTGCAGTGAAGAAATGAGGCTGTGTCACTTTTGATCATTCCCGCCGCCTTTTTAACTTTCATGGATTCAAAGAGAATGATGCTGTTCTGAATTTTTTTTAAAAAAAATCACAGTTGTTTCTGGGTTTCGCTTTTAATGAGAGACTTATTTGGTTGCCACACCTAAGGAATGTAGCGATCAAAGCTCTAAGGACACAATATACTAAGTGTCTCAGCCAGAGGTCAAGATTAGTGGAACGTACGCGTTGTTACAGTCCTACAGGGCTTTTGTATGATCCTACGCCAAATGTTGATGCGTGGTGTATGACTCTGTTAGATCGTAGTGCTTAGAGATCATTGAGACCGTTTAGCACGGGCGAGTAGGTAAGCTACAGGGGCCTTGAATGTCGTTTCGATTCTTTAGTGTTTCCTCAGTGTAAGGAATATTCGCGAAACGACGGCGAGCAACGACGAGATTTGCGAACTGGACTAAGCATTGAATAGTAGCACTTCGCGCAGACCATATTACTGCATGTGAACCAGGAGCCATGCACTACCCTTATTGATAAAGAAGTCAATACCATTAAATATTTATTCGATTGAAGAAAGAGGCTGCACTATGTTTTTGATTTTTATAAAATTTTGTCGCTGCACTGTAACCGTATTGTTGTTTGTACCATGGTATGGAGGACAGGGACTTGAATGGCTGCTTGGTGCACATTTCATTTAGTTGCACACAGCTTCTGCTTAATGTCTCGTAAACGTAAATATTTCAGCTCCGTCGCTGTGGTTTCCTTCGGGCTGCATCCTATCATTCGTGGATAGTGAAGAAGAAAAACCACCAAAAACCTACATCAGAATACATGAAATGAATTCGCAGTTCTTATCGTCCCTAGATCAGAATGGTGGGACAGAAATTTGGACCTCAGTCAACTTAAACACGAGTTAAGCTTCACTGAGTCGTCTTCCATGTGGTCTCTGACATAATAAATGCATTCGTGAGATACTAACACGATGTTATAAGCACATGCACTGCGTGTCCAATCATCGTAAGCTATCCACTGACCGAAAAGATCAAATGCCAAAAGACATCGTAAAGCAGTCCAAAGTCCATCGATGAGCAAGCGACGCAGATTCCAAAAATAAGCCAAGCACAAAAGCAAGATCGAAAGAAGACTGATGTATGGGTGCTATTTCTCTTTTCTTTTTTTTCAAGTGGTTCAAATGGCTCTGAGCACTAAGGGACTTAACTTCTGAGGTCATCAGTGCCCTAGAACTTAGAGCTACTTAAATCTAACTAACCTAAGGACATCACACACATACATGCCCGAGGCAGGATTCGAACCTGCGACCGTAGCGGTCGCACGGTTCCAGACTGTAGCGTCTAGAACCGCTCGGCCACCTTTTTTTTTCAGGGTCCAAATGGTACCGAAATTACAAACACAGTAAAAATCCGACGAGGTAGTGTCTCCAGTATGTCCCTCGATGGCTTCACGTCGCTCTTTTCAGTATTGAGTGCACAGTGAGCATATAAGGATTTCTAGAGCAATAGAGTCTCCCACCAAATGTGAAATGTGTGCTGTCATTCGATATCTTCACGCTGCAAGGATTCCGCCTGATCTGATACAACCCACATAACGTACATGTCATGCGTGAAAGCAAAGTGAGGCAGTGGAGCAGAAACTTTCAAGCAGGACGTACAGATGCATGGATGCAGGTGGTTAGAGAAGGAAGCGAATGTCAGCAGATGATCTTGTCCAGCGAGGAGATCGGACGAGACGAGAAAATCGTCTAAGAAGGGCATTTCAGAATAAGCGAATAGGAATGTTGTCATTAGGCATTGTCCCTCGCCACGACAATGTTGCGGCCGCACACTGCAGCTGTAACAAAGACGCTCTCGCAGCATTTTCGGTGGGAAGTGTTTGATCACCCACCATACAGCCTGGAATTGGCTGTTTCTGATATCTATCTGTTTACTCACTTGAACCGCTGACTATGAAGACATAATTTCGATACAGACAGCGAACTGCAGACCATCATAGAGAATTGGCGCAAAACATAGTCGGCTGTCATCTGTGATGAGGGGTATCATAAACTTCGTACAGTGTGTCTAAGTCGGAGCGGCGATTATGTAGAGAAGTAGCTAGAAGGTGTAGCTATACGTTGGAAATAAAAAATTTCACTGTGGTTCCCATTTTGAGACCGATCGGACATGGAAAAGAAAATAGCCTTCGTATGTGTACGATACACCGATAAAGTAGTAACGACAGGCAGACGAGTAAACACATCACGAGTGTCTGGCTGCTGATGCAGAGTGCCGTAGCATCCTCTCTCGCCAATTCTTTTTGGAGTTTAAACCACATATAGTGTGTCCCAGAAGGAACAGTCAGTTTTCAGGAATAAGACAGGAACTATCATTTGAAGCAAAAACTGCAATGGTTTTAGGGATACGACACAATTAAAGTACATTACTACTTTTTTTCTGTATTATACAGCTAACTGTCAGATTTACACACGTACACGTGTACACATTCATCTCTCTGATGCACTCTCAGTCCCTCCCACTACTTCACTCACAACACACCATGGACAACTGCTTGTTCATTAGGACAGGGTAGTTGCTGAAAGAGGTCCCAGGCACAACAAAGTTTAGAGCAAAGACATTTGACTAGAATAAAACGTCAAAGAAGCTCGGTGCGTAAGGCACCACGCGCCACTAGCCCAAAAACAAATGTACATTAAATGTGGTCTATCTCGGAAACCATTCGGAATTTAGTATTTATCCATACTAAGTTTTACGCTTGAAATGAGCGTTCCTGTCATATCCCTGAGTACTGACCAATCCTCGTGTAATACCCTGTATTTGTTTCTTCACGCGATGCTACATTCTTAATTTGACCTCTTTTCTTTATTTTCTTGCTATTTGATTATAGTTTTCATAAGTCCCCTGACTTCTGGCAGGTCATCTGGTGGCACAGTGGTTAGCACACTCGATTCTCATTCGGGAGAACGACGCTTCAAATCTCAGTGCGGGCACTCAGACTTAGGTTTCCTGTGATATCACTAAATTGCTCCAGCCAAATGCAGGGATGGTTTCTTTAAATAAATAAAAAAAGCTACACCAGATTTCCGTCCCCGTCCTTCGCATTCTGAGCTTTTACCCTGTTTATAATGACCACGCTACCGACGGGACGTCAAATTCCATATTTCGTCCCTGTTACTGGTCAGCAGGTACTCGTGTCAAGAGTTTCTTTTCCCTTTATTCTTTTCATTCCCTTTTGGGGTAGGATGCCACCAGCTTACTACCTGCTCTTCTGTCATACACCTTTTGACTGCAACGATCTTGAAGATAAAAATGTAAAAGCATGGTACAAAACGCAAATTTATTCAGCTAAAGAGTGTGATTCTGCCGTAGCGACGAATAGTTGTGAAGTTGATAGCGATTGTATTGCTGCTGGGGCTGTTGACGGCTACGGTTCCCATAGTAGTCGTTTTCTGAGACTTGTTGACTGGCTCTGGGTAAACACTTGAATGGCAGGGAGAGTGGAGCAGAAAAAGGATGTGACACATGAGCAGTGGACGGTGTGACAGTATTTGTTGGAGAAGCCAATGTAGGGGTAACGGAATTGCATTTGATGTCCTTATGGTTGACAATGAGTGCAGGAAAATAAGAGATGTTGTGCAGCGCGGGATAATGTTAGGATTATACAAGGGTATAATTGTACAGTGGTACCTACGGGGTGGTTATATCTAAACTTTCCCTATTTGAGAGACTCTCACCCTTGAAAGGCAACGGCCTTCCCGCAGTGGATACACCGGTTGCCGTGAGATCACTGAAGTTAAGCGCTGTCGGGCGTGGTCAGCACTTGGATGGGTGACCATACAGGCCGCCATCCGCTGTTGCCATTTTTCGGGTTGCACTCAGCCTCGTGATGCCAATTCAGGAGCTACTCGACCGAATATTAGCGGCTTCGGTCAAGAATACCATCATAACGACCGGGAGAGCGGTGTGCTGACCCCACGCCCCTCCTATTTGCATCCTCCACTAAAGATGACACGGCGGTCGGATGGTCCCGGTAGGCCACTCGTGACCTGAAGACGGTGGTTGTAGGACTACGTAACTTTGTGCAAATACTTGTAAGGACATGCGGAAGACAAATAACAAATATACAAGTGAAAGAATCAGATTTTGATTTACACATGAGAGGGCAACATCTTTTAATTGCGTATCATGTTTATGTTCCAGACTACGAACGTTGCTCAGTGTAGCGAACATCTGCATCCACGATAGCCAGTACTATTTCACAATTGCTTGCAGCAATTTTCGAACGTTGTAGCGTGGAATGTTTAGCATTCTCAGCCATTGCAATAGTAACGTCTTCAATAATGAGTGGTGCAGCTGGCCGTCGGTCTCTCCCATGAGGAAAAGAAAAACGTTTTATCGCTCTAAATGATGGGTAATTTGGAAGACGGCTGTGACATGGTGTAGAGAAACATTTGGATGGCATGGTGTATAAATGGGGTAGATATGTGCAGCATATTCAGGTTTCGTAGGAGGAGGTTCAGCTTTACATTTATGGAGGTGGGCGGGTGCAATAGGCTGCATGTGTTACGCAGAGAAGGGGATTGTAGATTTGAATATTGTTTCATGAGATGATTCACTTTGCAATGGGGACAAGCTGGAGAGGTTTTCCAATCTTAAGTGATATTATCATAACAGGTCTCATTTTTGTAACCGGTCTTGCAAAGGTGCAGATTTTTTTAAGTTTGATGAGCCAACTTCTCTTCTTATTCAAATTAAATTTCTTCCTACTTGCAAATTAGCTGACGAGCAAAACTTTTCATTTCGCGGTATTGGATAAATTAATGCTGCAGTAAAATTCCTTTGGATGGCTGTACATTCCTTCACTTCTGAAATCCTTTATCTCTCTTCTTGTTGGAAAAAATGAAATTTGTGCTTCTTTTTAAATGCATGAATTCTGATACGTTGTCTACATCTGTGAAACTGAAGAGCTTGTTTCATGTTCAGAAAAAATTAGTTAATAAAACAATATCCTCCTACTCCTTTAGGGCAGTTTTCCTTCTTATCCTAATTCGAGTGCGAAAGCTGCGTTTAAAACGCAAGTAACACACTGATCAGGCAGAACATTGCGACCATCAACCTACCCTTGATATAAGCCCGTTCTGGTGGTAGCAGCGTCACCTGGTGAGGTATGACTAAGTCAGACACATGCACGGTACATGTACAGGGTGTTTCAAAAATGACCGGTATATTTGAAACGGCAATAAAAACTAAACGAGCAGCGATAGAAATACACCGTTTGTTGCAATATGCTTGGGACAACAGTACATTTTCAGGCGGACAAACTTTCGAAATTACAGTAGTTACAATTTTCAACAACAGATGGCGCTGCAAGTGATGTGAAAGATATAGAAGACAACGCAGTCTGTGGGTGCGCCATTCTGTACGTCGTCTTTCTGTTGTAAGCGTGTGCTGTTCACAACGTGCAAGTGTGCTGTAGACAACATGGTTTATTCCTTAGAACAGAGGATTTTTCTGGTGTTGGAATTCCACCGCCTAGAACACAGTGTTGTTGCAACAAGACGAAGTTTTCAACGGAGGTTTAATGTAACCAAAGGACCGAAAAGCGATACAATAAAGGATCTGTTTGAAAAATTTCAACGGACTGGGAACGTTACAGATGAACGTGCTGGAAAGGTAGGGCGACCGCGTACGGCAACCACAGAGGGCAACGCGCAGCTAGTGCAGCAGGTGATCCAACAGCGGCCTCGGGTTTCCGTTCGCCGTGTTGCAGCTGCGGTCCAAATGACGCCAACGTCCACGTATCGTCTCATGCACCAGAGTTTACACCTCTATCCATACAAAATTCAAACGCGGCAACCCCTCAGCGCCGCTACCATTGCTGCACGAGAGACATTCGCTAACGATATAGTGCACAGGATTGATGACGGCGATATGCATGTGGGCAGCATTTGGTTTACTGACGAAGCTTATTTTTACCTGGACGGCTTCGTCAATAAACAGAACTGGCGCATATGGGGAACCGAAAAGCCCCATGTTGCAGTCCCATCGTCCCTGCATCCTCAAAAAGTACTGGTCTGGGCCGCCATTTCTTCCAAAGGAATCATTGGCCCATTTTTCAGATCCGAAACGATTACTGCATCACGCTATCTGGACATTCTTCGTGAATTTGTGGCGGTACAAACTGCCTTAGACGACACTGCGAACACCTCGTGGTTTATGCAAGATGGTGCCCGGCCACATCGCACGGCCGACGTCTTTAATTTCCTGAATGAATATTTCGATGATCGTGTGATTGCTTTGGGCTATCCGAAACATACAGGAGGCGGCGTGGATTGGCCTCCCTATTCGCCAGCCATGAACCCCTGTGACTTCTTTCTATGGGGACACTTGAAAGACCAGGTGTACCGCCAGAATCCAGAAACAATTGAACAGCTGAAGCAGTACATCTCATCTGCATGTGAAGCCATTCCGCCAGACACGTTGTCAAAGGTTTCGGGTAATTTCATTCAGAGACTACGCCATATTATTGCTACGCATGGTGGATATGTGGAAAATATCGTACTATAGAGTTTCCCAGACCGCAGCGCCATCTGTTGTTGAAAATTCTAACTACTGTAATTTCGAAAGTTTGTCTGCCTGAAAATGTACTGTTGTCCCAAGCATATTGCAACAAACGGAGTATTTCTATCGCTGCTCGTTTAGTTTTTATTGCCGTTTCAAATATACCGGTCATTTTTGAAACACCCTGTAGTATCAGTGAGGGTGCTGTACGTGTTTAGAATGGGGAAAGAGAGCGATCTATCTGAGTTTGACCGAGGGCAGACTGTGATGGCCCGGAGGCTCGGCACGAGCATTTCGGAAACTGAGTGACTTGTAGGGTGTTTGAGGAGTGCTGTGATGAATCTTCAACACGTGGTGAAAGCAACGTGAAACCACGACTACACTTAATGGGCTTAGGCGTCCACCCCTCATTACAGATAACGATCGCCGTAGGCTGGGCAGACTGGTGAAGCAGGACAGGCAACGAACTGTGGCGGAACTGCCATCAGACTTTAATGCTGGGCAGAGTACAAGTGTGTCTGATCACACAGTGCGTCGAGCACTTCTAGCGATGGGCCTCCGCAACCGACGACTCTTGCATGTGCTAATGTTAACACCACGACATCGGCAACTGCGACTGAAATGGGTACGTGACCATCGGCACTGGAGGTTGGCGCAGTTACAGAGTGTTCCGTGATGTAATGAACCCCGATACCTTCTTCATTGTGCCAATGGGAGGGCACGAATCCGTCGTCTTCCGGGGAACAGCTCCTTGACCTATGATGCGGCAATGAGACTAGCTGGCGGCGGCTACATCACGCTCTGGGGAACATTACACTGAAGCTCGTGCAAGGCACCATGATGGCCAAGGACTATCGTAAACTAATTTCAGACAGCGTACACCCCTTCATGACGAACATGTTTCCCGATGGCAGAAGCATTTTTCAGCAAGATAATGTGACGCGTCACAAGGCCAGGAGTGTGATGGAATGGCTCCAGTAACACAGTGGCGAGTTCCAATTGATGCATTGGCTCCACAACTCGCCAGATCTGAACACATGTGGGATCTGATAAAACTTGGTGTCACAGCTCTTCGTCCCCCTCCCGGAATTTACGGGAGTTAAGTGACCTTTATGTGCAGACTTAGGCCCGTTTCACATTGGGACACTGGTGACGGCCACCAGCGACGGTCACCGACAGAGATACATTTGCCTGAACTGGAGCATTCACACCGGGACACTAGACCGCCTCACCGAGCCACTGAGACGCAGCAGTGACTCACCCTCGCCACATGTGACGGACACCGTCGCTTGTGTTGACATGCGACTCATTGCTCTACAGTACTAGCATCAGGCACATCACTACGTAGCATCAACAGGTTAGTGTTCATCACGAACGTGGTTTTGCAGTCAGTGTTCACAGCAGTTTGTATTCACAGCAGTCACCGCCGGGCATGCATTAGTTTGTATTGGAGTGTTCGCACTGGGACACAGAGCACAGACACAGCGCTACAGATTTTCCAACCGACAGGCAGTCATTTCTGAGACAGTGACGCGAAACATTCATTATACAGGGTGTTACTAAAAGGTACCCCAAACTTTCAGGAAACATTCCTCACACACAAATAAACAAAAGATTTTATGTGGACATGTGTCCGGAAACGCATAATTTCCACGTTAGAGCTCATTTTAGTTTCGTCAGTATGTACTGTACTTCCTCGATTCAACGCCAGTTGGCCCAATTGAAGGAAGGCAATATTGACTTTGGTGCTTGTGTTGACATGTGACTCATTGCTCTACAGTACTAGCATCAAGCACATCACTACGTAGCATCAACATGTTAGTGTTCATCACGAACGTGGTTTTGCAGTCAGTGCAATGTTTACAAATGCGGAGTTGGCTGATGCCCATTTGATGTATGGATTAGCACGGGGCAATAGCCCTGGCGCGGTACGTTTTTATCGAGACAGATTTCCAGAACGAAGGTGTCCCGACAGGAAGACGTTCGAAGCAATTGATCGGCGTCTTAGGGAGCACGGAACATTCCAGCCTATGACTCGCGACTGGGGAAGACCTAGAACGACGAGGACACCTGCAATGGACGAGGCAATTCTTCGTGCAGTTGACGATAACCCTAATGTCAGCGTCAGAGAAGTCGCTGGTGTACAAGGTAACGTTGACCACGTCACTGTATGGAGAGTGCTACGGGAGAACCAGTTGTTTCCGTACCATGTACAGCGTGTGCAGGCACTATCAGCAGCTGATTGGCCTCCACGGGTGCACTTCTGCGAGTGGTTCATCCAACAATGTGTCAATCCTCATTTCAGGGAAAATGTTCTCTTTACGGATGAGGCTTCATTCCAACGTGATCAAATTGTAAATTTTCACAATCAACATGTGTGGGCTGACGAGAATCAGCACGCAATTGTGCAATCATGTCATCAACACAGATTTTCTGTGAACGCTTGGGCAGGCATTGTTGGTGATGTCTTGATTGGGCCCCATGTTCTTCCACCTACGCTCAATGGAGCACGTTATCATGATTTCATACGGGATACTCTACCTGTGCTGCTAGGACATGTGCCTTTACAAGTACGACACTACATGTGGTTCATGCACGATGGAGCTCCTGCACATTTCAGTCGAAGTGTTCGTACGCTTCTCAACAACAGATTCGGTGACCGATGGATTGGTAGAGGCGGACCAATTCCATGGCCTCCACGTTCTCCTGACCTCAACCCTCTTGACTTTCATTTATGGGGGCATTTGAAAGCTCTTGTCTACGCAACCCCGGTACCAAATGTAGAGACTCTTCGTGCTCGTATTGTGGACGGCTGTGATACAATACGCCATTCTCCAGGGCTGCATCAGCGCATCAGGGATTCCATGCGACGGAGGGTGGATGCATGTATCCTCGCTGACGGAGGACATTTTGAACATTTCCTGTGACAAAGTGTTTGAAGTCACGCTGGTACGTTCTGCTGCTGTGTGTTTCCATTGCATGATTAATGTAATTTGAAGAGAAGTAATGAAATGAGCTCTAACATATTTTCTTTCTTTATGTGTGAGGAATGTTTCCTGAAAGTTTGGCCGTGCCTTTTTGTAACACCCTGTATATTATACTGTACACATTGTAGCCATGAGTTTAGATTTCATTAACACGGAAAATTTTATAAGTGAAGTAGAAAGTCGTCCCGCTATTTTGGATCTCAAAAGCGAAGACTATAGCAACAAAGTGGTGGCTAGGAGGGTAGTAACCTTCAAGCACATTTGCCTACCTCGCTCCCTTCTCTTCTGCGTCTTAAGGTGTTCCGCCTTATGGTCCAAAAAATAGAGTTAAAATATTATTCCTAAATACAATTATTTACGCATATGTGGCTACTACAATAATGAATTTTATTTATTTATTGTAATATTATTGAGATATAATTTCTTGACACACTATAATTTTAATTGTGAGTTCCAATCAGTTCAGTGAATACAATAATGTGACCTCTTACAGTTAACATTGTAATAATTAAACAATGCACATCACGAATACAATCCAGATGAACAATGAGGTCTCACCACATTAACGTTCACGTAACATTTCTATAAATTATATTTTTTTCAGCTGACAAGCCACTTCACCTTCAGGGCTAACGAAGTAGTTTGCAAAGTCATCTCTGACACTGTTCGTAATATTTCCTCCATAGAACTAAACGAGGTGGCATGTTCTGCAATCCCTGAATAGTTAACGTATCCTCAAACGACATAAAGAGTATAAAACATGAGCCTTGGTAAAAATTGTTGTTTTGAAGAGCGCGCCGCAGCGCGTAGTCTGAAGCAGTCGTTCTCCATTTCTGGCGGTGGCTCCGCTGTGGCAATCGCAGCTTTGGTGTCTCCCTCTCGTGGGAAAGGGGAAGGTTGCTTGTTCAAGTGCATTTAAGGGGTCAGTCTGCGTCAGTCTCTCGTCCCCAGCTTGCTAGTCTGTCTCTCGTCCGAATTTGTTAGGGAGTTAGTGTCTGTCTGTCGTTCGGAGTGCCAGTATGTCTGTCGTTCGGATCAATCTTAAAAGCCGGCCAAATGAGAGTCTTTCCACTCCGCCAGTAAGAGAACTCAGCGAGTAGTCGCCCGGTCGCGGCTCAGTTCCTGCATCCGAGTCTGCGCGTTAGGCCGCCAGTCTGCTCGAGTTTGCTCAGGCAATGGTCATTGGCGGTTGGATCGATCGGTTGGTCGGTTGCGCACTAAGACACAAGATGACTTGTCCGTCTTAAGCGTCGGCGCATGTGAGGTCGCCACGTGAGTCCAGTGGGCCGCGGTGTATAGCGAGGGGTAGTGACTTCGCGGTCGACACGAGAGCAACCGGAGTCAACCCACGACATCAGTCTGGCCGCTGCGAGCTGCGACGCCGTGAGACGGGAGATCGGCGCGCCTTCCTGCGTCCGTTGAAGCGGCTGGCAGCTGTTTCGGGATAGCGACTTGGGGGTGCTGCGCTAGGTCTTCTCGAGAAATCACAGTTTATTAGAAGTGACTGGTGATATATTGTTTGATTTACTCTTGTTAAATTCTACTTGTTTTCTTGGTGAGGTCACCAGCCGTTTTGCTTTGGGGTCGTCCCACCATTCTTCCCCGTTTGCCTACCAGCGGGAAGGTGGTTGTTTATAAATTGGGTGGTCCGTTTTCCCTTGTGGAGTAGGGGCGGGTTAGAGCAACCTGCGGTCCGGGTTGTTCGGTAATCTCTCTATCAATCTACCGTACGTTAGTGGCTGCCTCTGTCATGTTTGTCGGATTTGGTGTGTTAACGAATTTATTGCCTGGAGTGTAACGGCCTAATACCTGAAATATGTTTTGATCTTTGTAAATTTGATATTATTACCTATGATCTTGAGAGGCGGTATCTGTGTACTGCAGAGCATCTTAACTGTTGTTTGGCCAAGCTTGTAGAATTTTATATAAGATTGCATTTCATGGGCTTGTATTTAAATGATCATTTTGGTATACAAAGTTGCCATCCTTTCACCGTAAGACTTTCTTAGAAGTTAAAATCAAGTTGCACCTTCGTTGGCAAGGTTAATATTTTGATTATTAGTGTTTTGTACCATTTCCATCCCTCCTACCGGGGGGGATGCATAGTTTGCGTGCTTGTGTAAATTATTAAAACTCTTAGTTTAAAATTATCTGGTGTGTTGCAGATTTGCACCAGTGTAGTCTTTCAGAGGCTGTTGTGAGCGGTTGTAAGTACGGCCATGCCAAAAGGGAGTGGCAGGGTTCTCTGCCCGAAAGCTCATACAGTCAAAACTTGTTTCTTTCTGCCTCTGAATAAATTGTGATATTTAGAGGGTGCTTTCTGATTATAATTTTAAATCTGTTACTTTTAAAAAACTATTCAGTATTAAAGTGAATAAAATTCCCATTTGTTAAAAGGAATTAGGTGATGATTTCATCAGTTACTCCCTGGCAACTACTTCCATGCTTACATAGTGTGATTAAATGTGTTAATGTTCTTGATGAATCGCTAGTAAATAAAGTAAATTCTTAAGAATATTCTTTGAAAATAAATCATGGTGCAAAACAATCCTTTCTCCAGCCGATCACGTAGCAGTGAATGTACGTGTAATAAACGTTTTGTCTTCATTCCCCTCCTCCTGCTGCTTAGAAGTACCAACAAAAGATCCTTCTCGCTCGAGTCCATTTCACTAAGTAATCGGTTGGCAATACCTGCGGTGTCGGACACAGGTCATCAAGGAGTGTTCGCCACAATTACCGGTGACCATCACTGCCGATCGTCACCAGTGTGCCAGTGTGAAACGGGCCTTATTGCCAACTGCCACCAGCGACCTACCAAGGACTCATTGCATCCTTGCCACGAGGCGTCGTCGCTGTTATCGGTTCCAAAGGTAAACACACCGCCTATTAGGCTCGTTGTCATAGTGTTCTGGCTGATCTGTGTATAATGGGCGAATGTATTAATCATAAATAAAAAGTAAAAAATATAGGGTTCAGCAGTCTACAGACTCGCCACAGTATCTCAGATGAACGGATGTCGTGGTCTTGCGTAATTTGCAAAAAGCTGCAGTTCATGTTACAATGTTGTTAGTCTACACCTAAATTCCGTTAAACTCGCTGTTATGTTATATTGTACTAATTTACGTGGTAGCCAGGTTAACATATTGTTTGTCTGCCCAAGGTTTCGCTTTTGATCTGGCGTCACAACTTCTTGTATGTTGATATAGTGCCTTACAGTCTCCAATAGTTATGCAAGTTTTTGATGTGTACATTTCCAGAGTTTGATTACGAGGATGACAGATGAATCGATATATAAGTGTATCCTCTGTATTACACTTGTCACAACTGGGCGAATCTGCAAGATGGATAGACTACAGCTTTGTGCACAATGAAATCGTTTCAACACACCGGAGAGTCCAGCTGCTCTCTAAAGCTAGATTAGACACCAGAGGTATGCACACACGAATCTCCATTAGCTGACCCAGTGATGTAGTCCCTATTAGTAGCCGCCTCTCTGTCGGAACCCAGCGGGCATACCAGACCGTATTTTCTGACAGTGAGTCACTTGGTTCTGGTAAGAGTAATAGACATGGTCATACATATCTGAGGTAGATAGAAATTAAAAGAGTTCGGAAATCAAGTGTTCCTCGTCAGAATCAGTTTTTGCTCTGGGTACCAGCGTATTTAAAACTGCTCGCTTATGGAATGGACGGTGAAAACTGGACGCTCAGTTTTGATAAACGACGATTGCGGCTGCCGCCTCTCTGTCGGAACCCAGCGGGCATACCAGACCGTATTTTCTGACAGTGAGTCACTTGGTTCTGGTAAGAGTAATAGACATGGTCATACATATCTGAGGTAGATAGAAATTAAAAGAGTTCGGAAATCAAGTGTTCCTCGTCAGAATCAGTTTTTGCTCTGGGTACCAGCGTATTTAAAACTGCTCGCTTATGGAATGGACGGTGAAAACTGGACGCTCAGTTTTGATAAACGACGATTGCGGCTGCCGCCTCTCTGTCGGAACCCAGCGGGCATACCAGACCGTATTTTCTGACAGTGAGTCACTTGGTTCTGGTAAGAGTAATAGACATGGTCATACATATCTGAGGTAGATAGAAATTAAAAGAGTTCGGAAATCAAGTGTTCCTCGTCAGAATCAGTTTTTGCTCTGGGTACCAGCGTATTTAAAACTGCTCGCTTATGGAATGGACGGTGAAAACTGGACGCTCAGTTTTGATAAACGACGATTGCGGCTACCGCCTCTCTGTCGGAACCCAGCGGGCATACCAGACCGTATTTTCTGACAGTGAGTCACTTGGTTCTGGTAAGAGTAATAGACATGGTCATACATATCTGAGGTAGATAGAAATTAAAAGAGTTCGGAAATCAAGTGTTCCTCGTCAGAATCAGTTTTTGCTCTGGGTACCAGCGTATTTAAAACTGCTCGCTTATGGAATGGACGGTGAAAACTGGACGCTCAGTTTTGATAAACGACGATTGCGGCTGCCGCCTCTCTGTCGGAACCCAGCGGGCATACCAGACCGTATTTTCTGACAGTGAGTCACTTGGTTCTGGTAAGAGTAATAGACATGGTCATACATATCTGAGGTAGATAGAAATTAAAGTAGTTCGGAAATCAAGTGTTCCTCGTCAGAATCAGTTTTTGCTCTGGGTACCAGCGTATTTAAAACTGCTCGCTTATGGAATGGACGGTGAAAACTGGACGCTCAGTTTTGATAAACGACGATTGCGGCTGCCGCCTCTCTGTCGGAACCCAGCGGGCATACCAGACCGTATTTTCTGACAGTGAGTCACTTGGTTCTGGTAAGAGTAATAGACATGGTCATACATATCTGAGGTAGATAGAAATTAAAAGAGTTCGGAAATCAAGTGTTCCTCGTCAGAATCAGTTTTTGCTCTGGGTACCAGCGTATTTAAAACTGCTCGCTTATGGAATGGACGGTGAAAACTGGACGCTCAGTTTTGATAAACGACGATTGCGGCTGCCGCCTCTCTGTCGGAACCCAGCGGGCATACCAGACCGTATTTTCTGACAGTGAGTCACTTGGTTCTGGTAAGAGTAATAGACATGGTCATACATATCTGAGGTAGATAGAAATTAAAAGAGTTCGGAAATCAAGTGTTCCTCGTCAGAATCAGTTTTTGCTCTGGGTACCAGCGTATTTAAAACTGCTCGCTTATGGAATGGACGGTGAAAACTGGACGCTCAGTTTTGATAAACGACGATTGCGGCTGCCGCCTCTCTGTCGGAACCCAGCGGGCATACCAGACCGTATTTTCTGACAGTGAGTCACTTGGTTCTGGTAAGAGTAATAGACATGGTCATACATATCTGAGGTAGATAGAAATTAAAAGAGTTCGGAAATCAAGTGTTCCTCGTCAGAATCAGTTTTTGCTCTGGGTACCAGCGTATTTAAAACTGCTCGCTTATGGAATGGACGGTGAAAACTGGACGCTCAGTTTTGATAAACGACGATTGCGGCTGCCGCCTCTCTGTCGGAACCCAGCGGGCATACCAGACCGTATTTTCTGACAGTGAGTCACTTGGTTCTGGTAAGAGTAATAGACATGGTCATACATATCTGAGGTAGATAGAAATTAAAGTAGTTCGGAAATCAAGTGTTCCTCGTCAGAATCAGTTTTTGCTCTGGGTACCAGCGTATTTAAAACTGCTCGCTTATGGAATGGACGGTGAAAACTGGACGCTCAGTTTTGATAAACGACGATTGCGGCTGCCGCCTCTCTGTCGGAACCCAGCGGGCATACCAGACCGTATTTTCTGACAGTGAGTCACTTGGTTCTGGTAAGAGTAATAGACATGGTCATACATATCTGAGGTAGATAGAAATTAAAAGAGTTCGGAAATCAAGTGTTCCTCGTCAGAATCAGTTTTTGCTCTGGGTACCAGCGTATTTAAAACTGCTCGCTTATGGAATGGACGGTGAAAACTGGACGCTCAGTTTTGATAAACGACGATTGCGGCTGCCGCCTCTCTGTCGGAACCCAGCGGGCATACCAGACCGTATTTTCTGACAGTGAGTCACTTGGTTCTGGTAAGAGTAATAGACATGGTCATACATATCTGAGGTAGATAGAAATTAAAGTAGTTCGGAAATCAAGTGTTCCTCGTCAGAATCAGTTTTTGCTCTGGGTACCAGCGTATTTAAAACTGCTCGCTTATGGAATGGACGGTGAAAACTGGACGCTCAGTTTTGATAAACGACGATTGCGGCTGCCGCCTCTCTGTCGGAACCCAGCGGGCATACCAGACCGTATTTTCTGACAGTGAGTCACTTGGTTCTGGTAAGAGTAATAGACATGGTCATACATATCTGAGGTAGATAGAAATTAAAAGAGTTCGGAAATCAAGTGTTCCTCGTCAGAATCAGTTTTTGCTCTGGGTACCAGCGTATTTAAAACTGCTCGCTTATGGAATGGACGGTGAAAACTGGACGCTCAGTTTTGATAAACGACGATTGCGGCTGCCGCCTCTCTGTCGGAACCCAGCGGGCATACCAGACCGTATTTTCTGACAGTGAGTCACTTGGTTCTGGTAAGAGTAATAGACATGGTCATACATATCTGAGGTAGATAGAAATTAAAAGAGTTCGGAAATCAAGTGTTCCTCGTCAGAATCAGTTTTTGCTCTGGGTACCAGCGTATTTAAAACTGCTCGCTTATGGAATGGACGGTGAAAACTGGACGCTCAGTTTTGATAAACGACGATTGCGGCTGCCGCCTCTCTGTCGGAACCCAGCGGGCATACCAGACCGTATTTTCTGACAGTGAGTCACTTGGTTCTGGTAAGAGTAATAGACATGGTCATACATATCTGAGGTAGATAGAAATTAAAAGAGTTCGGAAATCAAGTGTTCCTCGTCAGAATCAGTTTTTGCTCTGGGTACCAGCGTATTTAAAACTGCTCGCTTATGGAATGGACGGTGAAAACTGGACGCTCAGTTTTGATAAACGACGATTGCGGCTGCCGCCTCTCTGTCGGAACCCAGCGGGCATACCAGACCGTATTTTCTGACAGTGAGTCACTTGGTTCTGGTAAGAGTAATAGACATGGTCATACATATCTGAGGTAGATAGAAATTAAAGTAGTTCGGAAATCAAGTGTTCCTCGTCAGAATCAGTTTTTGCTCTGGGTACCAGCGTATTTAAAACTGCTCGCTTATGGAATGGACGGTGAAAACTGGACGCTCAGTTTTGATAAACGACGATTGCGGCTGCCGCCTCTCTGTCGGAACCCAGCGGGCATACCAGACCGTATTTTCTGACAGTGAGTCACTTGGTTCTGGTAAGAGTAATAGACATGGTCATACATATCTGAGGTAGATAGAAATTAAAAGAGTTCGGAAATCAAGTGTTCCTCGTCAGAATCAGTTTTTGCTCTGGGTACCAGCGTATTTAAAACTGCTCGCTTATGGAATGGACGGTGAAAACTGGACGCTCAGTTTTGATAAACGACGATTGCGGCTGCCGCCTCTCTGTCGGAACCCAGCGGGCATACCAGACCGTATTTTCTGACAGTGAGTCACTTGGTTCTGGTAAGAGTAATAGACATGGTCATACATATCTGAGGTAGATAGAAATTAAAAGAGTTCGGAAATCAAGTGTTCCTCGTCAGAATCAGTTTTTGCTCTGGGTACCAGCGTATTTAAAACTGCTCGCTTATGGAATGGACGGTGAAAACTGGACGCTCAGTTTTGATAAACGACGATTGCGGCTGCCGCCTCTCTGTCGGAACCCAGCGGGCATACCAGACCGTATTTTCTGACAGTGAGTCACTTGGTTCTGGTAAGAGTAATAGACATGGTCATACATATCTGAGGTAGATAGAAATTAAAGTAGTTCGGAAATCAAGTGTTCCTCGTCAGAATCAGTTTTTGCTCTGGGTACCAGCGTATTTAAAACTGCTCGCTTATGGAATGGACGGTGAAAACTGGACGCTCAGTTTTGATAAACGACGATTGCGGCTGCCGCCTCTCTGTCGGAACCCAGCGGGCATACCAGACCGTATTTTCTGACAGTGAGTCACTTGGTTCTGGTAAGAGTAATAGACATGGTCATACATATCTGAGGTAGATAGAAATTAAAAGAGTTCGGAAATCAAGTGTTCCTCGTCAGAATCAGTTTTTGCTCTGGGTACCAGCGTATTTAAAACTGCTCGCTTATGGAATGGACGGTGAAAACTGGACGCTCAGTTTTGATAAACGACGATTGCGGCTGCCGCCTCTCTGTCGGAACCCAGCGGGCATACCAGACCGTATTTTCTGACAGTGAGTCACTTGGTTCTGGTAAGAGTAATAGACATGGTCATACATATCTGAGGTAGATAGAAATTAAAAGAGTTCGGAAATCAAGTGTTCCTCGTCAGAATCAGTTTTTGCTCTGGGTACCAGCGTATTTAAAACTGCTCGCTTATGGAATGGACGGTGAAAACTGGACGCTCAGTTTTGATAAACGACGATTGCGGCTGCCGCCTCTCTGTCGGAACCCAGCGGGCATACCAGACCGTATTTTCTGACAGTGAGTCACTTGGTTCTGGTAAGAGTAATAGACATGGTCATACATATCTGAGGTAGATAGAAATTAAAGTAGTTCGGAAATCAAGTGTTCCTCGTCAGAATCAGTTTTTGCTCTGGGTACCAGCGTATTTAAAACTGCTCGCTTATGGAATGGACGGTGAAAACTGGACGCTCAGTTTTGATAAACGACGATTGCGGCTGGTTGCTGTTTCTGTTGTAAACCTTGCTACTACACTACTAGCCATTAAAATTGCTACACCAAGAAGAAATGCAGATGATAAACGGCTATTCATTGGACAAGTATATTATGCTAGAACTGACATGTGCTTACATTTTCACGCAGTTTGGGTGCATAGATCCTGAGAGGTCAGTACCCAGAACAACCACCTCTGGCCGTAATAACGGCCTTGATACGCTTGAGCATTGAGTCAAACAGAGCTTGGATGGCGTGTACAGGTACAGCTGCCCATGCAGATTCAACACGATACCACATTTCATCAAGAGTAGTGACTGGCGTATTGTGACGAGCCAGTTTCTCGGGCACTATTGACCAGACGTTTTCAATTGGTGATAGATCTGGAGAATGTGCTGTCGAGGGCAGCAGTCGAACATTTTCTGTATCCAGAAAGGCCCGTACAGTACCTCCATTATTATCCTGCTGAAGTGTAGGGTTTCGCAGGGATCGAATGTAGGATAGAGCCACGGGTCGTAACACGTCTGAAATCTAACGTCAACTGTTCAAAGTGCCGTCAATGCGAAAAAGAGGTGACCGAGACGTGTAACCAATGGCACCCCATACCATCACGCCTGGTGATACGCCAGTACGGCGATGACGAATACACGCTTCCAATGTGCATCCATCACGATGTCGCCAAACACGGATGCGACCATCATGATGCTGTAAACAGAACCTGGATTCATCCAAAAAAATGACGTTTTGCCATTCGTGCACCCAGGTTCGTCGTTGAGTACACCATCGCAGGCGCTCCTGTCTGTGATGCAGCGTCAAGGGTAACCGCAGCCATGGTCTCCGAGCTGATAGTCCATGCTGCTGCAAACGTCGTCGAACTGTTCGTGCACATGGTTGTTGTCTTGCAAACGTCCCCATCTGTTGACTCAGGGATCGAGACGTGGCTGCACGATCCGTTACAGCCATTCGGATAAGATGCCTGTTATCTCGACTGCTAGTGATATGAGACCGTTGGGATCCAGCGCGGGGTTCCGTATTACCCTCGTGATCCCACAGATTCCATATTCTGCTAACAGTAATTGGATCTCGACCAACGCGAGCAGCAATGTCGCAATACGATAAATCGCAATCGCGATAGGCTACAATCCGACCTTTATCAAAGTCGGAAACGTGATGGTACGCATTTCTCCTCCTTACAGGAGGCAGGACAACAACGTTTCACCAGGCGACGCCGGTCAACTGCTGTTTGTGTATGAGAAATCGGTTGGAAACTCTGCTCATGTCAGCAGATTGTAGGTGTCGCCACTGGCGCCAACATTTGCATATCACAGCATCTTCTTCCTGTCGGTTAAATTTCGCGTCTGTAGCACGTCATCTTCGTGGTGTAGCAATTTTAATGGCCAGTAGTGTATTTCTTCTTCCCTTCCTACTTCGCCCCTCCACCTCCTTCTCTTTTCGTTTGCCATTTTTCATTTCTTCGCCTGTTACAAAAGTGCTGCCTTGCGGAAACGGCGTCCGGACCGCGTGCCCCGGCTGCTATTTATTTTATTTATTTATTTATTGTTCCGTGGGACCAAATTAAGGAGAAGGCTCATGGCTCTGAGCACTATGAGACTTAACTGCTGAGGTCATCAGTCGCCTAGAACTTAGAACTAATTAAACCTAACTAACCTAAGGACATCACACACATCCATGCCCGAGGCAGGATTCGAAACTGCGACCGTTGCGGTCGCCCGGTTCCAGACTGTAGCGCCCAGAACCGCACGGCCACTCCTGCCGGCATTAAGGAGAAGTCTCCATGGTCATCGAACGAGTCAATACATTGAATTATAACAAGATAGTAGAAACAGATAAAATGAAATTTAAAAAACATATTCAGGCGATAAGACTTAAGTTTAAATAAAGAAAATCAACAATGAAACACTGGAATTTGCTTAATTTTGTAGCTCTTCCAGGAGCTCCTCGACAGAATAGAAGGTGTGAGCCATGAGGAAACTCTTCAGTTTGGACTTAAAAGAGTTTGGGCTACTGCTAACATTTTTGACTTCTTGTGGTAGCTTATTGAAAATGGATGCAGCAGAATACTGCACTCCTTTCTGAACAAGAGTCAAGGAAGTGCATTCCAAATGCAGATTTGATTTCTGCCTAGTATTAACTGAGTGAAAGCCGCAAACTCTTCGGAATAGGCTAATATTGATAACTACAAACGGCATTAAAGATGAGAGGCACCCACATGCCTTGCTCATACTGTGGCATCAAGCAGTCAGGCCTGCAAGATGAGTGGTCTGCCAAGCGAGTGGATTCATTCTTATTTTTCGAGTAACATGAACTCTAGTACTCACAATTAAGTTACAAATTATTCTCCTGTATGAATATTACGCAACGGAAACGCGCATCTGACTATTAGTAATTTACACTACTTTGACTGTTCACTACGCACTGGCAATACCACATTTTTTTTAAAATTTTTTTTTATTTTTTTATTTAACGGCTTTTATCAACACGTGGCCATCGCACTGAATATGAATGGCGCACACATTATAAATTCTGGATATCATGACAACATACAATTCGTAGGAAAAGGCCACCAATCTTTTTCTTTTCACTATCTTATTTATTCCGACAAATTCTATAACCTAAACACACAAATTCTATAACCTACAACAATAACACATGAGAAATTCCGCCCAGTGGGCATGGCTTTACATTGGTGATTCTCTATCTTATGGTCTCGTAATTACTTAATGCTACAGTGCACTTTCTGGATAGGATGGTGGATCTTTTGCTATATCTCACACTTCGACTCTCACAACCATCATCACGAAACTTTCCTCCAGACCGAGCGGTACAAAAGGAACATGCATAACCCACTACCTCTGAAACTACCTTGCTACTCTCCCATGCAAACCACACATACTTAAATTACATGACATACACCACACTGCAACATGGAATACAACATAAGGAATAGTCACAACATTATAATCACATCACTTTCAGCTTTCCCACTTCAATTAGTATTTATCCCAGTTCCACACGACACTGTCCCACTTCGTAACTTTTCTTTCCTACTATGAACTCTGGAGGATATATGCACGTCTTCCTGTGCAATGCAAGCCAAGTGGCGTTGATGGATAGACGGCTGACTCACCTTGCTTCTCTCTCAGAGTATTATAGTTTGAACCATGACATGCAAAGTAATATTAAGAACATATTCATCACACACGCGAGTCCTCAACTGATACCATGGACGAGTACTTCTCTTTATCCTTTGTCCCATACTCAGATTGAGACTCACACAGTACTCACCACGTGGAAGTACTCGTCTCTAATTTCAAGTCCTGCACACGCCATTTCTTAAATATTTCCAACTTATAGTACACACGCTAGTAATTCAGCTTAACTTAAGCACTCGGAAGTATTTCAACTTATTGCTACATGTGGTTTCATTGTGCCCATTGGTCACTTCCGAAGATTACTACGATCCCCTTAATATTACGTGCCTGACATTTAATTCTCCCCACAAAAGTTCTTGAAATAGAGAAATTATTATTCTAAACTACTTTTATGTATTTCACATGCATACCATGTCTCCACTCTTTTGTACTTACGGAGCACGCCTAAGACAGGTCTTATCAACACTAGATCCAGCGGCAGAGTGCCGAAACATGGCCGTTCTTCAAGTCCTGTCGCACCTCTGCCGAAGTGGGGGAGCACCTTGCTACCGTATTGGTCAGCCACATTTCAGGCGCTCAAAGCTCCGGTAAATTTTATCTCTTTGGTTCTACCGAAGGTAACCAAAGGGTCGTCTCAAAGATGATCATATATTCACATTCACTATCTGCAGTTAGCAGATGACCATACATTCATTCATTTCACAGATCTCACCAAACTGGATGTAGGGATTTATTTTGTGGGAGTGCACATGCGATCAATTAAATAGATAAACTGTCATTCTTTCCCACACTGGTGTCCAGCTTCGCTGTATTAATTGAAATTGAGTTATTTTTACAAAAAATGTGTTGTTCTGACAAGAATAATGAAGTATGTTGTACCTATTTGCAATGTCGGGCGGTACTGTACCCTTTCAAAGAAAATATATACTGTGAAGGCAATGTCAGATATCCCACACTATTAAATAGGGGTCAACAAGAGGTTCTCGAACTTACATCACATATAGCTCGAACAGCCCGTTTTTGAGCCAAAAATACCCTTTTTGAATCAGAAGAATTACCCCAAAAAATAATACCATACGACATAAATGTATGAAAATATGCGAAGTAGACTACTTTTCGTGTTGAACTGTCACTTATTTCAGATACTGTTCTAATGGTAAATAAAGCAGCATTTCCAGGTAGGAGACAAGGTACTGGCAGAAGTAAAGCTGTGAGTACCGGGCGTGAGTCGTGCTTCGGTAACTCAGATGGTAGAGCACTGCCCGCGAAAGGCAAAGGTCCCGAGTTCGAGTCTCGGTCGGGCACACAGTTTTAATCTGCCAGGAAGTTTCAAAGCAGCATTTAGTTTCTGAACAAGATCCTGAACATGGGCTTTCCACAACAGCTTACTATCTATCCGAATGCCTAGGAACTTGAACTGTTTCGTCTCGCTTATAATATGGCCATTCTGTCTGATCAAAATATCGCTTCTTGTTGAATTGTGAGTTAGAAACTGTAAAAACTGAGTCTTACTGTGATTTAGCATCAAATTATTTTCCACAAGCCACGAACTTATTTCATGAACTACATTATTTGATGCGGTTTCAATATTACACACAAGATCCTTCACTACCAAGCTGGTGTCATCAGCAAATAGAAATATTTTTGAATCACCTGTAATACCAGAAGGCATATCATTTATATAAATAAGAAACAGCAGTGGCCCCAGCACCGACCCTTGGGGAACGCCCCACTTAACAGTGCCCCAGTGGGACTGCACATCACTACCACTCTCAATATTGCGGAGACTTACCTTCTGCATTCTGTTCTTAAAGTAAGAGGCGAACCAATTGTAAGCTACTCCCCTTATTCCATAATGGTCCAACTTCTGCAGTAATATTTTGTGGTTAACTCAGTCAAAAGCCTTCGTTAAATCAAAGAAAACACCTAGCGTTCGCAACCTTTTATTTAATCCGTCCAAAACCCCACAGAGAAAAGAGAATATAGCATTTTCAGTTGTTAAACCATTTCTAAAACCAAACTGTACGTTTGACAGCAAATTATGTGAATTTAAATGCTCCAGTAACCTTGTATATACAACCTTCTCGATAACTTTAGCAAACACCGATGGCATAGAAATAGGTCTAAAATTGTCTACGCCGTAGCAACGCCACTGTTCGCACACAGGGTAACGGTATATAGGTCAGCAGCACGGGTCGGGACGGTGAGCCAAGAGCGGCCACTTTGCGCGGCGTGGTCGGCCGGTGGGTCGCCGCGATCCTCTTTGGCCTCGTTTGACAGCGGCCGCGCCGCACAGCCTTTTGCGGTTTCTACCGCCGCTAAGGGGCCCTCTGCGTTCCGGGAAGCCCCGCCAGTCGCCGTCGCTAAAAGAGGGAGCGCGTTACAACACGGCCTCCTCCGCCGCAGCGCAGCGCCGTGACGTCAGCGGCGGATTGTCTGCCAGGAATAAGCCGGCCCCAGAGCCGCGCGGTGCGGAGGGTCGGGACTCGGGGAGCCAGCCGGCTGGCCCCCACACCTGCGGGGCTGCGCGCCCCAAACTGTTTACGCCCGACTGTTGCTGCCCGGGCGTGGCTTGCATCCGCCGTAAAGTATACGGCACAGTCAACCACCGGAATAGCTCCACGGCCGCCTGCACGAGTTTAGGGGCGGCCGTTAATCAGACCTTCAGTCGCCGCGGCGGTGGCCGTGATGGTAATAAATCACTCATTTCTAATGACCGATTTTTCAATCGCAAATAAGTTAGCAGGACCAAACATTACTCGGCCGCTTGTAAGAGCACGCTGGCCGCTTTGGAACGTTGGTGGAAAATGCGTAACTGGTACTAGGCGGTCATGACAGTGAAGTCGCGAGTGTGGGCCAGTCGGTTGTATGGGATCAGAGCAGTAAGACCGAAGCCCACGAGAAACACAGGCCGTGGCGCGTGCGTTACGGCACGTGAGACTGCAGGTCTTTCGAGTCGTCTCCGACGAGGAGCGAGTAACTGTTTCAGAGGAATTTAATAATTCTTGACTGCGCGTTTAAATGCATGCAAGTCTCGACAGCACACGACAAAATTAGGATTTTTGGTTGCTATCTTTTCAATAAAATATGGATTTTCTGTACGATCTTCACGGAGCTGAGCGTTCCCGAAGTGTCGCGGACAAGCCTGCCAGTGTGTCGTCACAGGTTCGTTTCAGGGCTCGTACGTCTCGTTGGCCCGGAGTAAGACCAAGTCCCTCAACGCCACAGAGGAGAAGTGACGCAATTGTTCCCGAATTGTAGCCGCCATTTGCATGGACGAGTCTGGATAAGACTCTACTGACCTGAAGTGTTTATCTGCCTGGTAGTCGTTTCCTCTGCATACGAGGTGGGCTATTGGGGGGAGCCGTCCCGCCAGGAGGCTGTGCGTAAACGGCTCACATCAAACCAGATATGTACTGAAGAGAGAAAGATACTGGTACGCCTGCCTAATGTTGTGCAGGGCCTCCGCGAGCACGCGGAAGTACCGCAACACGACGTGGCATGGACTCCATTAATGTCTGAAGTAGTTCTGGAGGGAATTGGCAACATGAATCCTGCAGGGACGTCTATAAATCCGTAAGAGTACGACGAGATGGAGATCTCTTCTGAACAGCACGTTGCAAGGCATTCCAGATGTGTGTCTGTTCGTGTCTGGGGAGCTTGGTTTCCAGCGGAAGTGTTTAAACTCAGAAGAGTGTTCCTGGAGCCGCTCTGTAGCAATTCTGGACGCGTCGACTGTCACATTGTCCTGCTGGAATTGCCCAAGTCCGTCGGAATGCACAATGGACATGAATTGATGCAGGTGATCAGAAAGGATCCTTACGTACGTGTCACTGTCAGAGTCGTATCTAGACGTATCAGGGGTCCCGTATGACTCCAATTGCACGCGTCCCACACCGTTACACAGCGTCCACCAGCTTGAACAGTCCCGTGCTGACATGCTGGGTCCATGGATTAATGTTGATTCCATATCTGTAGACGTCCGTCCGCTCGATACAATTTGAAACAAGACTGGTCGAACCAGGCAACATTTTTCCAGTGATCAACAGTCAAATGTCAGTGTTGGTAGGCTCAGGTGAGGGGTCAAGCTTTGTGTCGTGCACTCATCAATGGAACACGAGTGGGCCTTCGGCTCTGAAAGCCCATATCGATGATGTTTCGTTGAATGGTTCGCACACTGACAATTGTTGATGGCCCATCATTGAAACCTGCTGAAATTTGCAGAAGGGTTGCACTTCTGTCATGTTGAACGATTCTCTTCAGTCGTCGTTGGTCGCATTCTTGCAGGATGTTTTTCCGGCCGCAGCGATGCTGGAGATGTGGTGCTTTACAGGATATTCACGGTACACTCGTGAATTGGTCGTGCGGGAAAATACACATTTCATCGCTACCTCGGAGATGCTGTGTCCCATCGCTCGTACACAGACTATAACACCACATTCAAACTCACTTAAATCTTGATAAGTTGCCACTGTAGCAGCATCAACCGTTCTAACAATTGACCCGGGCACTTGTTGCCTTATATAGGCGTTGCCAAACGCAGTACCGTATTCTGCCTGTTTACATATCACTGTATTTGAATACGCATGCCTGTAGCAGCTTCTTTGGCGCTTCAGTGTACTTTCCTTGCATGGCCTAGGCTGTTTACTACGGAGCTACACGTCGCCTCCGCAGCTTCTGTGGAGGCTAATTTCGCCAGCAGGCAGCATGCCTGTGGCAGCAGAAAACACTGTCCGCAGGGCATTATTTTGCTATCCCAGGCCACGTAACCTCGCAGCGCAGATATCCTTCTGCGCCCTGCTGTTTAGCCACTGCTGGACGCTGCAAGGGGAGGTGCACGCTACGCCTCAAGTGGGCAGAACCAGAAGTTCCTTATGTCCACATCAACAGTTCAGTCGCAAAGTGCTCCACAGTGGTAGACCCGGCCCATTTCATCCTGGTGTTCACCACCAGCACATCAACCGTCACATGCCGGCAGCACAAGCCCTGTGAAGTCTCACGTTTTCAACATCGTCGCCTACAATGGCTCTAGGATATGTCGTGTAAGCAAATCTCAGACAGCATCATAAGAGAGACATTTCTGTTGTATGTAGTTGTGTGGATGTTCTCCCGAGGACCTTGTAACTGAGTAGTAATACACAACTATTCTTTTAATAGTGTTTTTGATTACTCTTCAGAATGAGGATACTTAAAGGGCATGAGAGACAACGACAGAAAACTGAAAAACAAACGGAAAGGTAAAATCTTTTGGTAGGTTAGTCCACCTCATATTTCTTCTACGTGATCGACATTTCGACCCTTATGCAGCGATCTCCTTCAGGATCTTGCTGTGTCCATGTTTGACTGAAGGCTGTCTAGGACCAGTGTCACGTTTTCCAATAAGAGGGGAGTTTTTCTGCGCTCGTTCTGGAGAAGTGCTGTGACCGAGCGGTTCTAGGCGCTTCAGTCCGGAACCGCACTGCTGCTGCGTTCGCAGGTTCGAATCTTGCCTCGGGCGTGGATGTGTGTGATGTCCTTAGTTTAGTTAGGTTTAAGTAGTTCTAAGTCTAGGGGACTGATGGCCTCAGTTGTTAAGTACCATACTGCTTAGAGCCACTTGAACCATAAGTTACACCGAATATACAACACTCAGTTATTACTATAACGCAAAAAGAAAATAAAAACACATTTTACATTATTTCATGTGAAGTACAATAATAAAGAGTAGTTACAGGAAGGTAGTATTAAATTATAAGCACTAGCAACTAAACAACTGGCCATTAAAATTGCTACACCACGAAGATGACGTGCTACAGACGCTAAATTAAACCGACAGGAAGAAGATGCTGTGATATGCAAATGGTTAGCTTTTCAGAGCTTTCACGCAAGGTTGGCGTCGATGGCGACACCTACAACGTGCTGACATGAGGAAAGGTTCCAACCGACTTCTCATACAGAAGCAGCAGCTGACCGACGTTGCCTGGTGAAACATTGTTGTGATGCCTCGTGTAAGGAGGAGAAATGCGTACCATCACGTTTCCGACTTTGATAAAGGTCTGATTGTAGCCTTTCGCGATTGCGGTTTATCGTGTCGCGACATTGCTGCTCGCGATGGTCGAGATCCAATGACTATTAGCAGAATATGGAATCTGTGGGTTCAAGAGGGTAATACGGAACGCCGTGCTGGATCCCAACGGTCTCGTATCACTAGCAGTCGAGATGACAGGCATCTTATCCACATGGCTGGAACGGATCGTGCAGCCACGTCTCTAACCCTGAGTCAACAGATGGGGACGTTTGCAAGACAACAACCATCTGCACGAGCAGTTCAACGAAGTTTGCAGCAGCATGGGCTATCAACTCGGAGATCGTGGCTGCGGTTACTCTTGACACTGCATCACAGACAGGAGCGCCTGCGATGGTGTACTCAACGACGAACCTGGGTGCACGAATGGTAAAACGTCATTTTTTCGGATGAATCCAGGTTCTGTTTACAGCATCATGATGGTCGCATCCGTGTGTGGCGACATCGCGGTGAACGCATGTTGGAAGCGTGTATTCGTCATCGCCATACTGGCGTATCACCAGGCGTGATGGTATGGGGTACCTCTTGTTCGCACTGAAGGCACTTTGAACAGTGGACGTTAATTTTCATGCGTGTTACGACCCGTGGCTCTACCCTTCATTCGATCCCTGCGAAACCCTACATTTCAGCAGCATAATGCACGACCGCATGGTGAAGATGCACGACCGCATGGTGAAGGTCCTGTACTGGCCTTTCTGGATACAGAGAATGTTCGACTTCTTCCCTGGCTAGTACATTCACCAAATCTCTCACCAATTGAAAACGTCTGGTCAATGGTGGCCGAGCAACTGGCTCGTCACAATACGCCAGTCACTTCTCTTGATGAACTGCGGTATCGTGTTGAAGCTGCATGGGCAGCTGTACCTGTACGCGCCATCCAAGCTCTGTTCGACTCAATGCCCAGGAGTATCAAGGCCGTTATTACGGCCAGGGATAGCTGTTCTGGGTACTGATTTCACAGGATCTAAGCACCCAAATTGCCTGAAAATGTGATCACATGTCAGTTCTAGTATAATATATTTGTCCAATGAATACCCGTTTATCATCTGAATTTCTTCTAGGTGTAGCAATTTTAATGGCCAGTGTATTTCACCTATTAGTTTTCTTAATATCATAAGTACTTCATAGCTGCCGGAATGCCATATCTCAACACAGATAGGAGCATTAGGCAAACATACGGCGATTACAAAGCCGCTCTGAACACTAAATGTAGAGAGCCTATCTGTAGCAGTCAAAGGGCGAATGTAGGTATGGGAAAGGAAAGTAGCGTGGCTGACTGAGAAATAGAAGAGAATGTCACTGGGAGAAGAGGAGAATATTTGCTTTACTGTTTAATGGTGGGAAAGCTGCTCATATACTCTAGCTTCTAGAGAAAAATTATGAGGGTGACAGAATGAAGTATTTTAACTTCTTTAAAAAGCAACGTGGTATTTACTCGTGCTTTTTCCAGAGTCGTACGGCTACAACAGAGTATGGTGACAGGTGTTTCACCTGTGTTGTGAGGCAGTGTGCTTCTGTACTCAGGTCTCAATGAAGTAGATGTAGCTTGTCGTAGTCACATAACTCGTCTGGTCGCAACCGAGCCAACGATATATCAAGCACTGACATGATGAATGGACGGATGTGGCAGACGAAATGCACATAAGCATTCGTAGTTAGATTTAACTGCGTAGTGTCCGCACTACTCATGCCTTGGTGGATTGCGTCACAGTAGAAAATGTTCGCAAGAATGATTGTCTGCACAAGTGTACGTTTCACATCCTGTGGAAAGAAGTTTCGAAAATTTTTGAGGGCACAGCAGCAAACGGAAGTCTTCCAACACGTGTCGACAATATTTTCTGGTCAGATGAGATACTCATCCAGAGTTACACCCAAGTTCTTCACCGATTTCTCATAAAGTATCGGAATGCTATCAAGAAGAATAACAAGTAACCAGCAAATCACCGATTCGTTATAGAACTGAAATACCACATATGAAACAACTTCAAAAATCTAATTATAAATAAGTTACAGAGTTGAATATTTGACGTTAAGCACGTAAGGGAAAACAATCTTACAGAAGGTCTGCAAGTATGTTTAAAGTCTGTTGGATATCGCGCGAAGCACTGGATGACAATAGGTCTGGTAATTTTCGCTCCATTTTAAGCAGAAGCAAAACGCTTTTCTAGCATCTCAGTGTCTCTAACGTCGTATCTCCAGAACTAAGTGTGGTACAGTGATATAATTTTGCTGATAATTGAGTGGTATATGTGGATAGTGCCTACAGACTGTTGCAAATAGAGTCGGTAGTAGAGAAGTAACAAATTAAACGGTGATGTCTAATGCTGAAGTTTGCCTCCGTGAACAACGAAAATGTAGTAACTGATAAACTTTTACCTTGCACCAATATGAGGGGGGGGTGGGGGTATGTCAGCGGGAGAAAGATTCAGGAAGCTTGGAAATTATATGTAAAATTCTTTGGAAGTAGCTAAGTGCTCTCTTTCTCAAATACTGGATGAATGCTGTTCGCGTATTTAAGCACAGTCACCTACGCTGCCTTAAGACAAATACACGGTTTCAAACTCTACTACTTGTCTTATTGTACTAAATTTTTAACATGACATTATACCTTCTAATAAGTAGATTACGACGGCATTTCAAACCTTTACATAGGATTAGTAACTATAAGAAATACTGAAAATGAATTTTTTGTTGCCCTTTGAACCGGTAGATACGCAACCTGCAACAGGTATTCTGGTTTCGAGGTAGTCACTTGCATGAAGAAGACCTCAGACATTCCCATCCTATTTGGCTCACATTATACAGGACGCTTGTGTAGAACCTTAAATGAAAGACTCGAAGGGATTTTGGCTAAATACGCCTCCGTTTTTGAGAAAAACAACCTAAACGCTTCCAAATTGGCGGTAGCGATGTATAATTGAGAACTGACCATTTTTCGTCATCGTGTGTGGTGTCCGTAACGCGTATTTCCCTAGGAATCGGGGAAAGAGACTATTACGACTGCCGCTAAGCTATTTAACGAAAGCATCACTGGCGTGGCTATCAAGCCGAAACTGGGAAGCAGAGAACCTGTGTTGGTTTCCCAAATCAATTCTTGAGTTTTCTTTACCTGTATTTTTCCATATTTAAATTGGTAGGAGGAAGACGGTTTATAAGGTAAGTAAACCAGCAAAGAATAATAAAAAAGTAAGCAAATAAATTTTTAAAATGATATATTAGTATAGAATTAAAATTTTAACCCTGGTTGCTTTCACTCACTCTGTTACATTTCGTCACTTTCCTTTCCAATCGTACTTACACACTCGAAACAAATATGCTCGTGGCACCAAGAACAATTAATGAATGCAGTCTCTGTACAACTACATCATTGTTTTTGAAGAATTGGCGAAAGAAAGAGTTGATTTACATTTAAATACATTTCTTTTTCGGGAATGAATTTTTATGCGTACCACCGCCTCAGTGCAGTACACATTCGTCGCGCGGTCGGCTATCTACGGTCTGTCGTGACGAAATGGCAGTATTCTTACTTGGAATTGTTAACGAAGGTACGAGCGTACGGAATCAGTTGCCGGTAAGTGGCTGGCTCGAAGATTTCTTAAGTAACAGAACCCAGTACGTCATCCTGAATGGCGAGTGTTCATCAGAGACAAGAGTTTCGTCAGGAGTGCCCCAGGGAAGTGTGATAGGACCGCTGTTGTTTTCCGTACACGTAAATGATGTGGTGGACAGGGTGATGAGCAATCTGCAGCTGTTCGCTGATGATACTGTGGTGTACGGGGGGGGGGGGGGGGGGGGGGGAGAGGGTGGGGTCGTTTTTGAGTGATTGTAGCAGGATACATGACGACTCAGGACAAAATCCTAGTTGGTGTGATGAATGGCAGCTAGCTTTAAATGTAGAAAAATGTAAGTTAATGTAGATGAGTGGGGAATAACAAACCCACAGTGTTGAATACAGCATTATTAGTGTGCTGCTTGGCTGAGTGACGTCTGTTAAATATGTAAGTGTAATTGAAACCTGGGACTTAGGGAAAGGCAGGATTTGGTGTGGACGGGACCGTACTCAGTTATCGTTGGTTGCTCAGTTTTTTTTTAATCCTGTACACTTTATTTGGAAAAAATTGCAAATATGGTTGACAATAAGGAATAATTATCAAATCTGACTGTTAAAACACAATGTCTAATAAAAAAAATTCTTAAGCGAGTTGTACACACGGCTGAAGGCCTTATTGACCAGAAATTCAAATTATTTGTCCGCTGAAGGCCCCAAAAGTAATAATTCAAAATTAAAAAATATATATTTTTTAAAAATCTATCATCACAATCTGACCAAATCAAGAGAGAAGTGGGCCTCAAACAGTGCTCCAAGGATCGACCTAGGAAACTCGCTCAACTTCACAAACGATAAGACAGGCAGCCAAGAGTTGTATTCACTTAACCGGATGGTAACTCAAACTAGTGGCAGTTTAAATGCGGACCAACACTCTTACAAAGTCTGCCTAACGTCTGATAACCAATACATCGACGGAATAACCCAGGCAAGGCTGAATCGGGGGTTAGCACTGCGTCTTCAGAATCAGGTGTTTAGAACATCCAGAAGCAGAAGGAACTACTACGACCAAAGTAGTCAAAAAGAAACAAAATATCTGAATCACAATCAAGGAGGCTGTCGAAATACACGCCTTACTGGACAGCAGCGGCAAGACGAGGCAAGATAAACTGCCGCGAAAATACGCTAACCTCCAGGGAAGGTAACTGGGGCGTTAGCGACCACTAGGCAGGAAAATACCGCTGGTTGAACATCAATAAACACAAGGAATTCAATGATTAATAATGAGAAGTGGAGGACGGCTAACTAATTTCGCCAACTCCAAACAATCCACTCGTTGCTCTTCATCTCAATGACCCTGCGAGCAGCAACGCGTGAACAAACGGCATGATCTCAAAATAGTGGAGGTTTCACTACTCAGTTAATGTTCACTCAACTCAAACATCCTGGGTCCGGTGGACAACGAGGCTGTGGCCCTCGCATCTACAGCCCCTCGATCCAGCAATGCCTGTGTGCCGCCAGAGGTCCCGGCATGTCCCCATGCTGCCGGATCTCACTGCTGCTCCGTCCCAACCAAACTCCCAGACACACTCTGACCCGGAAAACACTTGACATCCTTCTAAAGATAGTACCACGGTACTAGATATCGACAACCGCTGCTGCTGTCACTCACGGACAGACAACGCTAGCAGACGCAGTGGCGCCAGTCAACACGAGAAGAAAACGAGACGCCACTGTCCCTATTACCCGATGCCAACCTACCAACGGCACGAACGCGACCCGCAACACGGCTCATTAATGTAGCAGAGCGGCATTATATGGAACGAACATGTAAGGTTTGTAGTAGGGAAGGCGAATGGTCGACTTTGATTTGTTGGGAGAATTTGAGAAAAGTTGGTTCATCTGTAAAGGTGACTGCACACAGGACACGGGTTCGGCCAGTTCTTCTGTACTGCTCGAGTCCTTGGTATCTGTACCAGGTCAGATTACAGGAAGACATCGAAGCGATTCAGAGGCGGGCTGGCACATTTGCTATTGGTAGGTTGGGACAACACGCAAGTATCACTGAGATGTTTTGCGAATTGAATGGGAAACCCTGGAGGGAAGGCGACGCTCCCTTCGAGGAACATTATTGAGTATATTTAGCGAACCGGTATTTGAAGCTGACTGCAGAACGAGTCTACTGCCGCCAACGTACGTTTCGCCGTAAGGACTTGGAAAATAAGAGAAGCTAGGGGTCATACGGAGGCACATATGAAATCTGGTTTCGCAGGACAGAGCGGATCACGTTGTGGAAAGGGGCCAAGGTCAGGTCAATTACTGTTGGTTATACGAGAACACGCACAACTGTCTTCCTCAAATCAATGCACACTTCTCTTTTTAACACAACAAAGATCAATTCATGCCTGATGGCCCAAGTAACTTCTCCAGAGTAAATTTAAATGATTGCTTTTCGAACATGAGAATTTAGAGTAATGGCTGAAGGCCTTACTTAAATAAAACTGTAGTATCTTCTCGGCTAAAGGCCGAAATAATAATTCAGACCAGCTAAGGAAATTCTTTAGAAGCCAAGCATTTACAGTTTTCGGCTAAAGGGCATACTGAGGAAAATTCAAATAAATTCTTCGGGTGAAACCTCAATAAAATTTTTTTTACGTAATAAAAGAGAGGCTTTAAAGATAAGCCTGAGAAGCAAGCAGGCAACCATGCCACGAAGACGCACTCGTGTTTCCTACAGCCACTGAACGAGTCTGAAAAGTGTCCAGTTGTGACCTTCCGAGTGGCGGAATGGTTCTTTCGGAGATCTGCCACACAAACTGGATGTGTTCCATCAGTTGTGAACCGCTGCTAGTGAACGTTCTCACACCGTTCTCCCGCCAGCATCGCCGAACTGCAAGGGCAGTAGTGGCAGACTGTACAGCTACACAGAGAAGAAGGGCTTGTGACACTGAGATGCTAGAAAAACTTGCTTTTGCTTGACATGCAGTGGAAATTACCCGGCCTATATTCATCTAGTGCTTCTTGATGAGAGCACATAGCAACTTACAACAAACTTTGGGCATAACTCAAAACTCTGTAAGCTTGTTTTCGTTTAAATGCTTAACGTCAAATATTTAACACAGTAACTCATTTGTAATCAGATGTTTACACATAGTATTTCAGTTCTTAAAGGCATCGGAGCATTATTGGTTACTTGCTATTCTTCTAGTCGGTGTTTCAATAGTTAAAGAAAATAGTTGAAACGTACCCTTTGGAAAATTAGTGAATTACTGTGCTGATAAACCCCTTACGTTATTTGATTTTCAAACAGCTCAGCAGAACGGAACGTACTCGGACATTTCGCTCTTTACTTATTCTGATCAACACTGAACTGACACACAATATTTTTAGCGCAACGCAATCTGACTTTCAATAATCCCTACAAAAGAATGGCCCTGACTAACAATAACATATACCATTCATGAATCACTTACCTCACAAAAATCTTCGTTACTCGAACGTCTGAAATACAGCGAGCGCCAATACTGCCACCAGCTAAATAAAAGATTCAAACTACGGAAGGCACTAACTACTGATAGGCATAGTTAGCAAATGAAAGAGTTTGATAGAGAACAAACAATGAATTTACCTTAATAGTGCTCAAAAGTCATTTATATATATATATATATATATATATATATATATATATATATATATATATATATCAGTTCATGATATCCAGTATTACAAATTTAATCTTTCTGATGGACACACGTCCAGATCGTCCACTCTCAGAATTCTGCCATCTCTCTCCCCACATCCACCACTGCTAGCGGCTCACCTCCAACTGCGCAACAGTATGTGCTGTTCATATCCAACTGCCCAACACTACAATAGCGAATATTCCAACAACGCCAACCACCACAGACTTCACACAGCACAGTCAGTGATCTTCATATAGAGCGCTACGTGGCATTACCAACATAAAAACCTAAACAGCCTACTTACATAGCCCCCATGCTCCCCACAAAAAATTTAGAAATTGTTTTGCGCAGTGGCCAATACAGATTTGAAAATTTTTTTCATAATTACAATAACAAAGAAATCAAATGCACACACTTAATGATACAATGTTGGTCAAAAGCTAAAATTTTCTCACAGTCCATAAAGACAATCCTGATCATTCATCATAGTAATGTTGCAGTGTTTTTTTCTCAAAGTCTGAGCAGTAAAAGAAAATGTACACGGAAGTAGTGGATTTCCATGCAGTCTTGAAGAAGTAGTGTTGTCCTTCAAATGGAAAGACAATGCTGACTCTTCACATGCAGACAGGTAATGGGCCACAACAGAGCATACTCACAGCAGAGTCAGTCGAAGTTTCGGAGAATATTGATAGGTAGGTCATCACAGAGCAGACCACTGTAGTCCTGTTAGAGATTACGGTATTGGTGGGCCACCAGAGGTGCAGACCCACTGCAGTCCTTGTAGAAATAATGGTATTGGTGGGCCATCAAAGATGCAGATCCACTGTAGCCCTTGTAGAGACTGCCAGCAGCTATCTGTTGCGACTGTGCAGGTGCACAATCACCATCGAAGAGTCTTGCAGACAATATAGCAAGTCCATAAACCGCCACTTGTGCACTCACAAAGTTTTTGGAATTTCCTTAGAACCAGCAATGCTGTTAACCAGTCCCTTGCTGAATTATTAACACACGTGCAAACGCTAACAGTCCCAACTTCTCACATACTGTGCATATATTAGACCAACAGAAACGTGTGCAGTGAAATGAAACTTAATTTGAAGAACTGGTGTCTATACAAATACAAATTTACAACATAAGAATACAATTACAAAGGTACAAAATACATCATTAAAAACATAATAATACAGATAACATTTGTAGTAATACAGGCTTTACAAAAGAATAGAAATAAACATATACAACAGTGCTACAGGAATTATGACATAAGTAAATAAATAAAATAATGAGAATAGTTTTCGAAGCATTAATTTCACACATGAGCATTGAAACAGAACAGAATTAATAGTGTCTAAACGTATTTACAAAGTAAATAACATAGTATTAGAAAAATTCTACAACATAACTCTTATCAGATAAACATGTAAAGACAGGAAGAACACAAATACACAAGGGACACAAACACATAGCGGAATAACACAAAAGGAAAGGACAGGGTTTGTTTTACTGCAGTTTTTTTGCAAACAAAACTTTCTTTACTTCTTGGAGATCTCCCTTCGTTCAGCATTATTCCCAAAAAGTCCTATCTATACCTTTTGTCCCTAAACCCTACTGTTTTGTTCATATCCTCTTTCAAAATAATTATTCTTCATTGTACACTACTCATTTTGGCTCAAATCTTTTTCATATAACTTCTCAATGCATTTCTTCCAATTCATCACAACTCATTCTCTTATATAGCCTACCCCCTCTTAAGCTAACTTAAATCTACTGAGTTCAGATGCATAAACTAAGGGATGAGGCAATGCAGCAGCACAAAACAATTAACACAAACAGCAATCACAAAAAAATGCAAATTGGCAAAGCAAGCAGCAGTATATCTAAATTAGCAATGCAATTGCAATATTATAACTAATATAAGGCAATGTGCAGCAAACAAGAAAAATAAATCAGTAGTAAAACTGGCTTAACAGAGTAATACAAAGTGAAATTCAGTAGCACTATGTCTGGCAAACAGCAGCAGGAAATGCTATAACTTATATGTACACATGACAAACCCACAACCAAAAATAATACGACACTAAAGGCAACAATGCAGGTAAGGGAAATGTCTGTTAACATATTAATGTTTATGTCATTAAAGTGATTTATTTTATAAAACTAATGCTGCAACTCAGCTGGAAACCAGATATCAAATGAAATAAGCAACTATGTACAAATTAAAGCATTAAAAAAAATCATTCAGAAGCCATGTGGCATTTCGTAAGTCAGTAGAAATTCTCTCAACTCTTGTAGAAAGACACTTGTCACAATCAGGTGTGCAGATGTAAGAATATTTCCCATCAATTCACAAGCATTTCAGTAAGTAGCGCAAAGTACGAGCTCCACAATATAAACATATGCTTCCAAGTAATAGCGTGTCATATGTGCGATGCTTTCTACAAAGGAATGTCTATAGCGAGGTTAATGACCTCTTTTTTCTCCACCTAATGGCTTTTTCTCCAGACGACTGGCCCAGTTGGGCGCCTACAACGTATTATGTGAAGGTCACTTAACTTTCTTACCAAAATATTTACGACAGCAGTTTCTGCTACCGTGACAGTCTCACATAAAAAAAAAAATTGACAGATCGAAAAATTACAGTAGAAATGCGTAGAAACGAAGTCTCATGAGTAGCAGTGTTGTGATACATTCACACATGGACGCATAAGTCATAACTCTTAAAGTACGATTCTTAGTTTCCAATATCCTTTTTCACAAACTGAAGTCCCTAATCACTACTCATTATTCCTTACCATATTACACATATACATATTCGTCGACACTTCTTCAATATTTCATATAAAAAATACGTGGCATAATCAAATTCGCTGCTGGCGGCTCACCTCCAACTGCGCAGCGCTACGCGCTGTTCATATCCAACTGCCCAACACTACAATAGCGAATATTCCAACAATGCCAACCAGCCACAGACTTCACACAGCACAGTTAGTGATTTTCATATAGAGCGCTACGTGGCGTTACCAACATAAAAACCTAAACTGCCTACTTACACAGTGAAGATCTTGGGTGTAACTTTGGATGAGCATCACATCTGAACAGAAAATACTGTCGCCATTTGCAGTAAAACTTTTGCTTTTCTCTCTCCCCTTAAAAAGTATCTAAACACCTTTCCGCAGGATGTGAAAAGCATACTTGTCCAATCACAAGTTCTACCGGAACCACTCGTTTTGCCGAACCTTTACCACTGCGATGTAATCCAATACAGCATCTGTAGTGAGGACACTAGACAGTTTAAACTAACCATGGATGTTGTAGCGGTCGCACGGTTCCAAACTGAAGCGCCTAGAACCGCTCTTCGTATGCTATCCGAAAGAAGGGAGAATGTAGTAACCAGCGATGGGCAATACTATGAAGCGTAATTTTTTTGTTAAGTTTATTAAAATAAATCCCCAAACTTCGGGAAAAAACGGTGGAAGCAAAGTTGTAGACCTAGTAATTGATGATAAAAACTGATGTTTACAAATCCTACAGTCTGATGTCTTCGCCTGACAAAGGACTGAACTGTTGCGAACAGATTAATAGCGATGGTATTACGGGTATGCACACCTCTAGCCAGTCTTTCACTCACGCCACAGCATCGACGTGGACAGCTGAAATTGTGCCGTTATGCAAAGATATACACAAAAGTACATGGTGCTCTCCAGATGGCAAAACAGTAAATCAGATTGACCATGTTATGACAGATGGAAGTTTCACTTCATTTATAAGAGATGTCACAACATATAGAGGAGCTGAAATTGGCTCAGATAATTTCCTAGTGGTAGGAAAGATGAAAATCAAGATGATTTGGAATCAACAACCAAAAGCCACACCAAAACCTAATTTAAACATCGAACGACTGAAGGAGCTGTCTGTTAAAGAAGCCTATGTGATTGAAATAAATAACCGATTTACAGTATTGCTGAGGAGGAAAATACTGTCGAGAAGGCTTGGGAAAGAATAAAGACTGTAGTAACAGATGCAGCAGAAAAATCACTAGGCAAGAAAAAGAAAACGAAGGAACAGAAATGGTTCAACGAAAAGTGTCAGAGAGCAGTAGAAAGGAGGAAAGAAGCCAGGATGCTGTGGCTGCATAATAGGGAGAGTGAGGACAGGAGGGAGACGTTCAATGCGGTTAGAAGAGAAACAGCAAGAGTCCTGCGAACAGAGAAAAGGAAATATCTAACTGGAGTCCTAGAATCTATAGAAGTGGAAAGCAGGAATGGAAACTCAAAGAAGTTGTTTCAATATACAAAGAAAAGTAAGAGAGGTTATCAACGTGAAAACCTATTCATAAAAGATAAAAATCAAAATATGCTAACGCAGCTGGAAGGTATCCTAGAAAGATGGAAAGGGTATTTCTCAGAAATGTTAAATTGCACTGATCCGCACATAACCTTCAATTATGCAATGTCTGAGAGTGACGGCATTAATAATGACGAATGTAGAATCACAGAACAGGAAGTGATCCACTCCATTCAAAAGCTCAAAACCGACATAGCAGCAGACGAGGACCAGATATCTGCAGAGATGTTAAAATAGGGCGGAAACAAACTACACAAAGAAATTTATAACCTTATCACAATGATCTGGAAAACTGAAACACTGCCTGAAGATTGGAAAACTGCGATAATTTGTCCCATACACAAGAAAGGAAACAGAATGGAATGTGGAAATTACAGAGGAATCAGTTTGCTGAACATAACATACAAAATCTTGTCAATGACCATTCTGGAAAAACTTAAACCTTACGCAGAGAACATTATTCAAGATTACCAGCTTGGATTTCGAACAAACCGCTCCACAACTGATAATTTGTTTACTATACGACAAATCTTTGAGATATACTGGGAATTTAACAAAAACATCCACTGTCTCTTCATTGACTTCCAGCGAGCCTATGACAGCATCCACAGAAGTAGCCTCTACTGCTGAACATCACACACAATCCTGTCAATGACCATTATGGAAAAACTTAAACCTTACGAAGAGAACATTATTCAAGATTACCAGCTTGGATTTCGAACAAACCGCTCCACAACTGATAATTTGTTTACTATACGACAAATCTTTGAGAAATACTGGGAATTTAACAAAAACATCCACTGCCTCTTCATTGACTTCCAGCGAGCCTATGACAGCATCCACAGAAGTAGCCTCTACAACACATTACGAGAATTTAGTATACCCAGTAAAATCATTAGGATGATACAACTGTGCATGGATGGCTCCCAGGCAGCAGTGCAGTTCAGAGGATCCATATCCCCCACCTTTCCAATTGAAACAGGCTTACGACAGGGAGACGCTCCTGCATGTGTCCTCTTCAACCTTGCATTAGAGAAAGTGGTTCGGGAGAGTAATTTACATCCATACAATGGTCTCCGATTCGAACACAGTGAAGTAAAACTCCTGGCTTATGCAGATGATATAGTGTTGCTGAGTGAAAGTGAGAGCCGCACGGGATTAGCCGAGCGGTCTAGCCGATGCAGTCATGGACTGTGCGGCTGGCCCAGGCGGAGATTCGAGTCCTCCCTCGCGCGTAGGTGTGTGTGTTTGTCCTTAGGATAATTTAGGTTAAGTAGTGTGTAAGCTTAGGGACTGATGACCTTAGCAGTTAAGTCCCATAAGATTTCACACGCATACCAACATTTCATTTGAAACTAAAGAAGAACTGAAAGACATGTACAGATCTCTCAGGCACAGCAAAATCGAGCTTTGATTAACCAAGAGAAAACCGATTATATGGAAATAGGTCGAATCATAATCCCAAATCCTTTCTTTGAAATTGACCAACATTCTAAATTCAGAAAAGTTCTCCAGTTTAAATACCTTGGATCACGATTCAACAGTAAAAATATCAAAACAATGGATGTAAATGAAAGAACAGCCTCAGGTTCAAGATGTCTGTACTCATTAAGCAACCCATTCAAAAGTAAAGCTTTGTCAATCACCACAAAGATGAAGATATACAACACTATTATCTGCCGCATAGTACTATACGGTTCAGAAAGCTGCACGCTTACAAAGAATGAAAGAGAAAAACTGAATGTTTTCGAAAGAAAAGTAATGAGAAAAATCTGGGGACCTGTGTTGGAGAATGGCGCACGGAGAATTCGAAAGACCAATGAAATTTATCAGTTAATGAAGCAACCCACTATCAACCATAAATTAAAAAGTAGGAGACTGTAGTGGGCTGGACATGTGGCCAGAATGGTAATCAACAGGATCGCCAAGAAAGCATTTGAAGGAACTCTCCAGGCAACAAGTTCATTGGGCCGACCCCGTACAAGGTGGAAAGATGACATAGAGAAGGACATCGCAGCATTACGAATTTGCATAGGGTGGAGAGAGGTTGCGAGAGATAGAAGGCGGCGGAAGCAGATCGTTGATGCAGCGCGTGGTCTACAGGGCCTGTGATCGCTGAGAAGATAGATAGATAGAGGATCCCTGGGAACTTTGATTTTATCCATACTGGATGAGAGGTCGTGGTTGTGAATGTCAATGTTAAAAAATATATCGGCTCAACCACTTATAAAACACTAAGATTGACGCGTTTCGGAAGTCAAACTTCTATCATCAGAAAAATAAAAATAAAAATATTCTGATGATGGAAGCTTGACTTCTGAAACGCGTCAATCTTAGTGTTTTACACTATAAACAAGTGGTTGAGCCTACATATTTTTTAACATTCATCCCTTGGAAGTTGGAATGGCATGCCTTTCTTTGTCTTCACCGACGAAAAAAGATTCTGCCTGCAGGCAAGTGATGGTAATTTGCTCGTATGATGTAGACCTGGTGAGCGCTGGCTTGTAGAGCGCATTCTTTCAAGACACACTGGCCCCATGCCAGGCCTTATGGTCTGGGTTTCGATAACCGATAACGGGACGCTAACCAGCGCTCGATGTGTGTTGTTCCAACGAAAAAAAAATGGTTCAAATGGCTCTGAGCACTATGCGACTTAACTTTCTGAGGTCATTAGTCGCCTAGAACTTAGAACTAATTAAACCTAACTAACCTAAGGACATGACACACATCCACGCCAGAGGCAGGATTCGAACCCGCGACCGTAGCGGTCTCGCGGTTCCAAACTGTAGTGCCTAGAACCGCACGGCCACTCCGGACGGCGTTCCAACGAAACTCGATGTGTTCTGCAAGACGTGGTGCAACTTCCCTGGCCACCACAATCTCTGGAGTTATCTCCAGTCGACCACGTATGGCATATGGTGGGACGAGGTCACTCGTACGACTCGTCAACTGAAAAGCCTTACAGAACTGCGAGAACAGGTCGAGCAGGCGTGGCATAACGTATCCCAGGACAGTATTCGCCATCTGAGTCAGCCGGCCGCTGTTGCGGGGCGGTTCTAGGCTGTTTAGTCCGGATCCGCGTGACTGCTACGGTCGCAGGTTCGAATCCTGCCTCGGGCATGGATGTGTGTGATGTCCTTAGGTGAGTTAGGTTTAAGTAGTTCTAAGTTCTAGGGGACTGATGACCTCAGATGTTAAGTCCCGTAGTGCCCAGAGCCATTTGAACCATTTTTTGAGCCAGAGTCAGAGGTTGGATAGCCATCCGTGGAGGCCACATCACGTAGTAATATGCGTGTTTCAGAATGGGTCGATACATGTAAATGTAATTATTTGATATACTCCATATGCACTGTTGGAACAGTAAATCTTAAGCGAACTTAAAACCTTTAAAATGGTGTACTATTTTTTTTCCAGCAGTGTAGATTGTTCGAGGAATTCGAAATTTATTAATTTCCGATAGGGTAGGAAAAGTGCTTTGGGATTTTTTGTGTGTAGTTCTGAAGTCGCGAGGTTTTGATACCAGACTTATCAGTAACGCTGCGAGCACCGGCAAGACGTACCGCGTGAAGTGACAACAGCACGGGACTGACGGGCTCCGAACGACGGCTGCCGACGGTCGGCGGGTCGCACAACCTCCGGCGCGCTCGTTAGCCGCGCTGATTGGTTCCCGGCGGGGCTGGCAAAGTGCCGGCTAATGGCGGACTCACTCGCAGTCACGGCTGGCGCGAAGCAATCAGTCCGCGGCGGCGGCCGCAGTCCCCGACATCGCACAGTGCGCACTCGCCGGGAACCTATTTTCTGCTTACCGCCCAGTTCCCTAGCGCGGGCCTTCACTTCCGGTAAACAGACACTCAGTCACGAAACGCTATTACTCCCCGTGCACCACGCGACGACTAGGGAGAGTTAGCGCCTCCTCGCTCCCTGACACACGCAGGTTCCGACAGTATCGCTTGATGCACTTACAAGGGGCTCCCATTTGCGGATTTTCGTAAACTGGCTGCCTAATATTGCTTCTACGTCTATATTTACATTCTGTAAGCCAATGAGAAGTACATGATAGAGGGTACTTCCTGCTATCAGTGTAACAACTAGGGTAGCTGGACGAACTTCACCCTCTCCACTCCCCACCGAAGCTCTAACAACATACCGAAAACAACAGCTCTTTTATTACCGCTGATAGTTGCTTTGCATGTTTCTTTTCATCAAAATGAAATTCTGGTTACGGCGGCCCACCGACATGCTTTATATACCCTCCACCACTAGGACTGCCATCTGCAATCTGTGAGTGGTTATCAGACGTTAACGTGGAATGTAGACGGTGATCCCGTTAATGTGAGTGGATCGTGTATAAGACTGTACATGACCCGGATGCTCCGTCCAGAGGACTTACTCTATTCCATGTAAACACATGCTGCCTCTACAGCTATCCGTAATTGCGAAAGTAATGCCGGTGCAGGATTTTGTGCAAAAACTGACCTCTCTATTATATCCCATATATGTTCGCTGAGATTCATATCGGACAATCTCGTTAGCCAAACCATTTGCTTCCGTCGTCCAGAATGTTTTTCAGACCAATCACCAACAAATGTGGCCCAGTGACACGGCGCATTGTCTGTCATCCAAAAAAATTCTGTCTTTGTTCGGGAACATGAAGTCCACGAATGGATGGAAATGGTCTCTAAGTAGCCGAACATGCAGAGGACTTAGTCTATTCCATGTAACACAGCCCGCACCTTTATGGAGGAACCACCAGCTTGCACTGACAACTTGAATCCATGAAACGATAATTAAATCAAGACCCTAAGCTGTCTACAGGCGTTGATATACATGAACGGGGACAGTTGAAAATGTGTGCCCCCACCGGGACTCGAAGCCGGGATCTCCTGCTTACATGGCAGATGCTCTATCCACCGAGGGCACAGAGTGTAGTGCAACTGCAGGGATGTATCCCTTGTACGCTCCCCGTGAGACCCATATTCCCAACTTAATGCCCACACACTACATGCGTAGTGCCCCTGCCTATTACACTCACTACTCGCGCAATGCGTGTGCATCCAGCACAGAAGAAGAAGGCCAGTGGCCGGTTAGCCTTAACTATATGAAGCTGGCATCTGTTCTTTCGACACATGTCCGAAAGAACAGATACCATCTTCATATACTTGGATCCATGGCTTCGTGGGGCCTGCGCCACACTCGTATGCAACCATCAGCTCTTACTGACTGAAATCGGGCCAGGGTTTTCCTACCGTCTGGAATCCAACCGATATGGTCATGAGCCCAGGAGAAGCGCTACAAACGATGTGCTGTTAGCAAAAGCACTCGCATCGGTCGTCTGCTGCCATAGCCCATTACACTAAATTTCGCCGCACTGCCCTAACGGACATGTTCATCATACGTCCTACATTGACTTCTGCGTTTATATCGCGCAGGGTTGCTTGTCTGTTAGCACTGACCACTCTAGGCAAAGGCCACTGCTCTCGGTCGTTAAATGAACGCCGTTGGACACTGCATTGTCCATGGTGAGAAGTAATGCCTGAAATTTGGTATTCTCGCCACACTATTGCCTACGGAGATCGGAATATTGAATTCCCTAACGATTTTCGGCATGGAATGTCCCATACGTCTAGCTCCAACTACCGCGTTCAAAGTGTGTTTATTTCCGTCTTGCGGCCATAATCAGAGTCGGAAATCTTTTCACATGAATCACCTGAGTACAAATGACAGCTCCTCCAATGCACTGCCTTTTCATACCTTGTGTCGGCGATACTACCGCCATCTTTATATGTGTATATTCCTATCGCTAGACTTTTGTCGCCTCAGTGCACAATGTAATCAGTTAAGGCTTGAGACAACTATATTATCACGGCATCATTAAAAAACCTCTGCCAGACTTGTACTCTCATGTTTTGGATATTATTTCGCCACTGTAAGTTTTATAATCTGTTATACATAAACATATGTAAGCTTTGTTTCTTATTTTTAATCATACACATGTGCACATCAGTTACATGATGACAGTTCCAGGCCGGCCGGAGTGACCGGGCGGTTCTAGGCGCTACAGTCTGGAACCTCGCGTCCGCTACGGTCGCAGGTTCGAATCCTGCCTCGGGCATGGATGTGTGTGATGTCCTTAGGTTAGTTAGGTTTAAGTAGTTCTAGGGGACTGATGACTTCAGACGTTAAGTCCCATAGTGCTCAGAGCCATTTGAACCATATTTTGACAGTTCCAGATCCACGTGAGAATGGCTTAGCAAAAAGCCGAAACCGGTAGTAGGCTTACACAGTTCTGCTGAGTAACTGGACAGGCCTTTTCATTAATTAAAGATACAGTTGTGGTGCACATGGAGAAATTACTATTTTTTGTGGCTGCATACGTGACCACCTCCTAGTTTTCCAAATTAAGACTAACATTTAATTATATCAGTTTTTCTTCTAAAATTATATTTCTATGAAAGTAGATGGTGCGTTTGAGTAATGACTGACTGTGAACGACAAATTTAAAGCATTTTGAGGTTGCCGTCAGTATGCATACTTCTTGAAATCTGACTACAAGGGATCTGCCGATGGGCTCATATATCTACTCTTTTTACACTTTCACAGCAACAAAATTTTTCGCAGACATGTATTTCATGATCGAGGTAAATCACTGTGTAGGATCTCTTTCAGCTAGGCACAAAAAGAGTTCAACGCTGTATCTTACCCTTACTTGGAAGTCGCGGCCAGGTGGATGTACGAAAGAGTGTTAAAACGGAGATGGACAGTTTCATCCCGTTTGCAGCATCAGTCAGGCGTCGCTCTCTTACCAGTCGCTGCAGCGGCACGGCAACCGCCAGTGAGAGATGTCTGGGACTACCCGGGAATTTATTTTCCGCCTTATACCGCGGGAATCGTTTCGAAATAGTCGGCCGCTGAGAATTTCTGTGGGGGTCTCTGCTCCCCTGGACTCCCTATATATAGCACACACATGAATAATTCAGCTCCAGTAAAGCGAAGCAAAAGTATAGCTTCCTCCTGTTTTCGTCTCTTGGATGCAGACGCACTTGTCCCTCCGCTCCCTGAGCAGTAGAGATGCTCCACATCTTAGCTTCATATTCCCTCACTGCCCTTTGCAACATAAATTGCTATAATCCGAAATTAACCTGATATTTGTTTGATTTAGTTGTCGTTGGTACCGGCTGATCAAACCCAGGTAACCTCGTAGAAATTCATCATGACGCATTAACAGCTGGTCTTAGCTACACAGATGAACTTTCGTTATTCATACTGAATGAAGCTGTACAGTACATTAATGTAGCCATCTGTCGAAAGCCTGAAAAACCACCACTCAGAGCGCAGACCACTGTGGGATGTGCAGGAAGAGAGTCAGTGAATTTAGTGAAGGTACCGACGGAGATGTGGAGCCATGACGACTCCAGTACTGTGGGCTGAGGATACACGGAGCGAACAGTCCGATCGAGATGGTGCCAAATTCGGGGAAATTGGTGGCCAGAGGAGAACAGCAAACTAATCCTGATGCTCTTCAAACAACGCACGTTCACTGCGAGCTGTTGCATTGTCCTGCTGGTAGACACCATCGTGCTGAGGAGAAACGAATTGCATGGTAGTCAAGGATATATGCAAACTTGTGTTGATCCATCGTACCTTCCAGAACGACGAGATCACACAGAAAATGTCGCGAAAACATTCCCCACACACATTCCCAAACCATTTGGACGATGTTGCAGGACCGTATGCGCCTACGGCCATCTGTCCGAAGGGTCATAAATCGTGATTCACCTATGCTGTTGTTTGCCATTCTCAACACTGGCTCTCTAACTACAATATTGGCAACCAGAAAGTGATTAGCAAAACGTGAAGCCTGTAATTAGAATTCCTAGTGCCCACTTCATCTGAGAAATACACTTATAGCTACAGCTTATAGCTCTGAGGAATTAGGAGATTGTCTGGGATTCATAATCAAAAACGATTCTCTCTAAAATATTCACTATTTTCCTGAATGTCACAGACCAAAAAGAATTCACACAATCCAACTACCAGAGCAGTTCAGAGTATAATTCGCTGATGCACTATAACTGTTCAAATTAAAGGTTTAAGTGAATGCTCGCCATAATTTGATGATAATGTTCATCAAACGCCACGCTGAATAATGGTAGAATGTCTGTCCCGCGGCGGCACGTGAAAATACGACACACGCAAACTGAAGATAGATCATTAAAGTCATCCCAGAATTAACACTTCACTCGAAAACGATTTCATGGTTACGCGTATCCCAAGTAACTTATTACGGCATCCGAGGCTGTTTATAGCAATGATACCGATGCGACGCGACTCCCGGCACAGATGGTGCGCTAATCAGCGTCTGGAGAGAACTGGAGTTTTTTTCTCTCGCGCAGCGTTTTTATATATAAAGCCGCGGTGCGGACGGCTAAGGGAACGCCTGATTAAATCCGCTCTCCCGACTAGCCGCTGGGTCAGTAATGCACCACTTTAAGTTATCGAATAAATCATTGCTTCCTTTGCTGATGGCCGATGAAGCTCTCAATTTAAATGTGCAATCAGCACACAGGCAAGTAATCATAATAAAATATCTGACGTGGCTAAGTCAAATATTTTTGGCGAGAGAATTAATTTAATTACACTACACGCAATGGACGAGCTCTGAACTTGCCCTTTGGAGATACGCTGTCGCTATAGTTTCATAGTTATTCAGTTGAAACTTCTCACATATTTATGATTATAGCGGATCTCCCTTCTACTTAAATTTAAACATCCTAGCTTTATTTATTCGCCTACTTAATCTATCTTGCTTCCTTAATTTTTAAGGCAAAAACCAGAAATCATGAATTTCAACTAAAATTTTAATTTGTGAGATCCAGAATACTGTTTCTACTAAATTATTATGAAAAAGGAATCTAAATATAAATTGTTAAGTTTCTAGCTCTTTTCTGTTGCGCCAATGATTTTTACAGAAAAACATCCAAATTTCGAAAATGGTTAAAGTTATTGAACTGATATTCAACACATATTGATTTAGTATTACTCCTGACTTGCTAGAAACGTTTCAGATAATTTACTTGATTTTTAAAGTATTGCACAACATTTATGACGTCAGAGCTAGTTACAGCGGACTGGCTGGCACACAATGGAAAGACTGATGTGAATTTCATACGGCGTGAGTAGGCTGCTTCCCTACAATTGCACGTTGTGGTCGAGCATAGGCAATAGTACCATTAATGTGACTCGACAGTGTAGTACTCTTCTTCAGCAGTAGCTACAGGGAACACACAAGGAAGATAGTGTAAGGGTACCATTACCTCAACGTGGATACTAAAATAACATATCTAATCATACGTAAGAATGAGTCCATAAATGATACTAACACTTCACTTACAAAGATGCTAACAAAAATTGACATTACCAACAGTTGACACATCAATTTTTCCGTTCATGAAACACTGTAAAAGCCACGAAGGGCTGAAGTAGTGACTGTTATACGCAATAACGTATGCAGTGATGAACCAAAGACACTATAACTTTCATCTTTTGGGTTTGCAGCCCTTGTACTCTTTCTGTGTTTGCAGTTAAAATTATTGGATATAGGTTCCGGCTCCTTTGCAAAACTGTTTTTTCTTGTTATTTAAATATGGTTCAGCACCTCTGTACCATCATTAGTGGGTTTTGTTTATTGGACAACTGTAATATTGAACATACTTTAGGTTGTAACTGAGGCCTGAAGACAGTTTTTGTTCTGTCCTTGATTTTACATTATATTGTTTTGTAGGACAATCTGTATGGTGTCCTGCACTGATAGCTTGTCAGCCGCAAACCAAACGATGTAAATATGTATTTTTTCAGTAATGTAACCAAGTTTTGACTGTATAGGAGAGAGGCCTATGGGGGGGGGGGGGGGGGGTTCCTTGTGGGATACTGATGAGATCAGGGCTGAAAATTGAAAATGGTAGCCCAGTACATCGTGGCGCCCATGATACTTAGCATGACGCTGTCATTGCAGCAATACGTTCTACTCAGTACAAGAGAGTTGGCCCTCGTTTGCTTAATCGTGTGTGTTTGTTTTCCAAACGGGATCGAGGGAGCATATTTATAACCATTTTTAAGTTCCATATCTGTTCCACCCACCTAGGTAACAGACAATGCTGAAGTTCACGTTCTGGGACATGGAGAGATGAACCGATCCCGCTTCAAACTCATGAGGGTTGGGGAACCGGCCTGCGTGGATGTGATTTCTTGGCGATTTCCCGCATCCGATTGGGTAAATGCCAGGCTGGAACCCATGCCCTACCTCAGATACGCACTATGCAAACACTTAGAAACTGACATCACACTTGAACATGAGATGTACACTAGATGCAGACAGTTGGAGTATATAGATTCTTTACAGGGGGTGAGGGGTGGGTGGAGTGGTGGTCACTAAATGCTATCAACGCTGCCAAAACCTATAAACCAGGTGGTTATAATTAAATTGACGATGTACCGACTATTTCAATGTGGGCTGTATACATCGTAGCGCGCTGAAATATCGTAGGTATGTTCATTAATCGGTGCGCTCGCGGAGTATGATCAAAATATAATAGATCCACTTTCTGCCGGCAGGTGAAAATGTGGCATTGTAAGCAGTCAGAATGCGAAAGGTTTCCTGTTTTGGCGGCAGCATGCTGTTTGTTGCTTGGCGACACGTGTTGATTTCTTTTGTGAAGTGTGTGTTAGTGTAAAAGGGTTACGAAGATTAAGTTTTACATATGGAATGCAACGGTTGTTGAGAAGGAAGACCGTCCATTGCTCGTAAAACTATTTATCACAACGACAGCGCCAACAGGAACACCAGCAAAGAATCACCATGTCAATAAATAAGCTAAAGAATATGATAAAGAAACTGAAAGAAACAGGTGAATTAGATGGTTCAACAGGGAAACACAGGCGGCCCACTCCCATGGTGGTTGTCGATGAAGTAGCAATAGCCGACTGTACAGCATATGTCTGAAATTCTGCAGCCAGTTCTCGAGCTGTGTCCCGGGAATTGTAGCGCATTTTACACTGTAATCCCTACAAGGGTCAGAATGTGCACAGAAAGTCCTAAAATAGATTACAACGCCATGGCTTTGCCCTTCCTTTTTTGGCGGTCATGGGAATTGATGACATGTACCTGGAAAATATTATCTGGATGAACGAGGCACATTTTACACGTAACATTCCCGTGAATGCACAGAATCTTCGCATATGGGCTACTACTTCGTCACTACCCTGAACATCTTAACCTACGTGACTGTGTGATGTGGTTTCCAAGATCATTCATTCTCTGTCCATTTTTCTTCGAGGAGATGACACATCGCTGTCCTGTTAGGTGTACAGTGACATTACAGCTTATAAACAGTTCCTTGTGCAACACATAATTTTAGCTTTACAAGAAGGCAACTGTATCCACACCACTATTTTCATACAGGATGGGGCGGAACCACATGTCACTTGCCAGGTAAAATATTCGCTTTGAAAAACCTTTAGCAATGACCGCGTCATCTCTTGGCAATTTCAAGACATGGGGACTTCTAGATATCCCGACCTAAATCCACGTAAATTTCTGGTCCTGGGGATATCTAAAAGATCATATCTATCGTGGATGTATCCGGTCTTTTCTTGATTTGAAGGACAACATACGACGATTCATCGCTATGATTACACCTGATATGCTGCGAGCAACTGTCGACCATGCCGTGTTACGGATGCAGGCTGTTGCTGAGTCGTGAGGCAATATTGAATACACGTTGTAACTTGTGACCATATCATTATAGACATGCCAGAATCGTCGTTACCATGTACATGATTGTTTTTCCGCTTTCCGTGCATCCACACCACCTTCAGACTGCTTACATCGCCATGTTTTCACCTGGTGGCAGAAAGTGGAAATGTTATTTTTTCAGCATACTCGGCGAGCGCACCGATTACGGAACATATCTACGATGTTTCACCATCCTGTATACAGCCCAGACTGCAGCACTCGGAACACCGTCAGTTTAATTACAGAGTGGAACAGCACAAGCAAACGGGAAGAAAGAAAGTCCTGTATCTCTTTCATTCGCATGTGCAACGTGGAAATAGTTATTTTGTCTTTGCCATATACTCAGAGTACCCATTCAAAATACACGGTGGAGTTCTTAGAAAAGATTACATTCTGACGGAAGTAATTGTTCAAACTTACCAAACAGTGCAGAGCGAGAAGAACATAGCATTTCTCTTTTCCAGGAAATAATAAACTATTCCAGTGTCTATTTCCAGCTAACAACAGAAGCGATGAAGAAGAATTTGTAGTGAAACTGTGTGGAGGTCCGAAGTAACGACAGCTGTCTTTTCCGTAATAACAAACGCTCTCGCAGGTGCGCCTAGTTCGTTTGTAAGTCGGCAGAGCGACGCGTAACAAACTAGTAGGGCCTGAGCCGAAACACGAGTTTCAGCTAAAGAAAGAGCGGTATTAATCTATGTGACGGAGTCCTTCCCAGTGACTGCAAGTGCAGCAAGTGATACATGGGCTCGAGAGGAAGTGAGTCAGAGGACATATACCTAGTCTTAAGGCAGTTTCTCTCAGCATGAATGAGGCGGCTTATAAAATTCCTATATAGTATTACCCGGAATTTCGTAACAAGTACAGCAATTCGATGATGTCATAAACCTAGGGGGAAAACAGCTGAAACAGTTTAGAAAGAAAGGCTTCTAAAGGACTTTAATTGGTCGAAAGGTAGCATAGACGTGGGGCATGCTGCCCTAGTGCTGTGCCTGTTCTTCGCAGCCTCCTGTTCATCCTACACGATACCATTCCTTAAATCATCATTCACAGGCCTTGCTAAGCAAACCAATTATACTCTTGTTGTTTCATTCTTTCCATATCTTCACAACCGTGTGATACGAGGGTTTTTTACTTACTACAGACTGTTGCAAATTCCTTTAGTATTGACACTTCGGCAGGACCATGTGGAATCGCGGAGCGGATTTGCCACGTAGAACATACACATAATCCTTCCTTTCATTCAGGTCGCTCGTACTCTCAAACTGTGAAGTGTATAAATAAGAGTCTGACTTCAGAGGCTTCTGGAAAAGCTGGACAGTGTTTTCCTTTTAGTTGCATTTGCGGTTTTAAGACGATGTACGGAAAGTCTACGAGAGTGCGTTTCCTGACGGCGTTGCTGAATTTGAAATTTGAAGTCTCTAGCTCACCGGGAAGTTACTCGAAGATCAATTGCAAAATTTGTACCGAACAGACTGACAAGAAATCGATACCCATCACCTCTTCCCCACACTCACTGCCCAGCCATGCCCATACATTCGTATACCACCTAGAATGCATTCCGATAGTACGCACACAACATGCTGTTCTTGCAGGAGAGCGAAGATGTCAGGCAATACCAAACGATTTTACTCCCAGCCACACCGCTATGTGTCATACAGATAAGAAAGCGAGTTAATAATGCATCGTCATCCAAATCTGAGCTATGTTTAAAATTTGAAGTCTCTAGCTCATCGAGAAGTTAGTTTAAAATCATTTGGAATATTTATACTGATCGCACAGACAAATAAGGCATCGACCTAATAAAAATGTGCTAAACAAAAGAGCGCTCGGTTTATCATTAACACATTAGTACGTTATATGATCAAACTTTCTACGTATCTGTACATTATGCATGGTTAACAGCTTTCTTATTAATAGCATAAACTTCCAAATATATAACTTTGCTATGCAAGTAGTTAAACTGGACACACCAAAGATTCAGCTGGGTCCTCCTGTGCGTCTTTTTTATGACGAAAATCGAAAAACTCTACTGGAATTACTTTATTCGCTATCCGAGGTGCCTGGATTGCCAGTGTCACTGCTGTTATTAAATGACTCAATGATTCCCTATAACGAATTTTTTGTGTGCAACTTCATTCTACCAAGTTTTTTCCACGATAGGTTGCGTGTAATTACCAAATTTGTTCCAGTCTTCGGTGGTGATTATCCTAACAGCTTCGTTGCAGAGTGCCTTCACTGCAGAGAGCGTAACTTCATTTTTATTTTTGGCACCGTAACCCTTAATTTGGCTACATAACTATTCTGTAGGTGTGGAATGGTAGTATAGAAGTGTCAGTTACGACTGCATTCCCGTACGTTTCTGCCGGCTCATCGATTTTATGGGGAATCGTGCTTTATGGAAATATGTTAGATCAATAAGTTGCACCTCTTAAAATTATCGTTTACATCGACGATTCGACGCTAAACCCAGTCATCTCTACTTTCGCTTTGTCGTGTTAGACATCTTTTAATCATTAACAGAATAATTGGGAGTATTACTAAGAATAACTGTTGACGATGTTGGCAAGTACCGTGCAAATCGTTTTTCTCTGCTGGCCTCGTGCGGTTATCCCCTGGTCAGGAGATTGACGTCTAGCATTTTCACTGAATAACATTCAATAAATTTGCTTTCTTCATTATTCAGTGTCAAACGACAAGCTATAGTAATTGTACATTCTTTATTGTTATATCTTCCAGCTCGCTCCATATGGGCGGGGAGTGGACTGTTAGCGGTACATTCAACCCCGCGTTTCAGCCATCTATCTAAAACGAAAACCCATTAACATAAAGATGACATATTTACAAGTGAATTAAAATATTTTTAAAGGTGATGTTGATGGAAGTTTTTACATATAAGAAACATGGCTTTCTCATTTTTTAATTTAAAACTGTAATAGTGGAAAGATAAAGCGAAAAACAACAGTAGTACGTTCAAAACACAGTGTAAAATGCTGATACGTAAAGAAATGCACTGCACTGCCACTAAAAGTGAAAGGACGTGTTCCGGGGTAGGTCGTCTTTTGTTGAAGGGGAAAAAGGTTGGGCGTTGAGGAGGAGAAGTGGATGTTGGGAGACAAGATGGGAGGAGTAGTCGAAGTATAGGTAAGGCCATGAGGAGGGAACGAAAATGGAGCCCTGATGAGTTGGAACGGGTGGGGTGGACCCAAGTTCGGCCAGTTAGCAGTTTTAGTCTATTGTGGGTTTTCTGTTAGATGGTTAGTAGGTGAGATTTCCACGTTAGTTGACACTCGGTCGTTAGTCAATGTATTATTATACTAGTTAAGTATGAAGGCTAATCTCAGGAACAACCATAGGGATTTTGATACAGTTGTTACTTACAGATGGACTGAGTCTTCTAACGACCCTAACCCCACAGAATAATAATCACGATGATAATTAGGAGCATAGAAATTCAAATTTCTATGAATTTTCTGACTGAAGTAACAGATATACAAAGGTGTGCAATTAATGATGAAAACAATGATTGTAAATAGGCAGCGCCTATGTTAACTGCAGCAATAAAGAACAGTTGGAAAGTTATACTCAGCTTGAATGCTTGATGTAAATAATGGCTCACCTCGTTGTTCTGTAAGTTAAACGGTGTGTGGTCTCTGAAGAGGCCAAGGTCTTGACTTGTTTTACAAACAAAGTATCTTCTCTGACACCTGGTACTGCTTTCATGAAGCAGGCTGTCAATAATCAGGTTCAGTTCACTTTTGCAAAAATGCAAGTGCATAAACTTTTAAATTAAACCCATTTTTTGAGAATCACTTTTCTGTATTCTACGACAAACAAAATCAAAACGCTCTTGAATACAAATATTATCCATGTATCTTCAAATCTTTACAAGTGAATATTACATAGTAACATCGGAAACAAGTCCCTGACTTGGCGCCCCATATTTTTGCACTACCAACCCTTCTCACAGACTTCCTCCCTCCAACTCTTTCCAACAAAAACAAAGTTACCAAACATCTTACATTTCGATAATGCAAGTAGTTTCTTGGATATCACCGCTGTAAGACTGCGATAAGCTTTGTGAAGAAAATATTACTTGAAATACAGATATGATTTGTAAGGAATGAATAATTTCGTAATCACAAATGTAACGTTTATGACGGATTTTTAACCATTTTTGTGTTTACGAAAGTGCATTTATTTGCCGATAACTTGCAAAAGTAACAAATCTGATTTAATAGGATAATTAACGTGTTCCGAGATTAGGTGAAAATATAAAGAAACGGCTTTCCAAATTATAATGCAAAAAATGTAATAACATAAATGAAATTTCAAATTATAGTCGCCAAATATCATAACAGCCAGAAAGCTTCATTTTACGACATAAGGTACCCAAATTTCAAAGAGACGTCAGAATAATAATGGTATCGAAAGGTCCATTTAACAAGCTGTATCATAATCTACTAATGAACAGATGTCACAAAGGTATAGATTCAGCTCGGTCTCAAGGAAATTTCGAGTATATAATTTATAATTATAGTAATGATTAGAGTGTAATACATGTATTGTTATCTGTACCATATTTAATTGTCGTTTGGAGCAACACTTCGTGACAATGATGGGAGCTATAAGCTGGTCATCTACGGAGGGGGCGGTATCTGCCGGGAAAAGCAGTAAACAGCCACCGCAGCTCCAGAGAGCGCTAAGGTTTGACTCGAATCTATACTTGTTATAAAATAAAGTCCCCATCGCGTTGTTCTGTTTGCACGTGAAGGCTTATTTCAGGATTTACTGTAGGGATTTTGATTTGGTATTCATTGATAGATTGATCCACGAGGAAAGTTTGTGTGTATGCGTATAATTTAGTAGCAAATTCGACAGTGCCTCGCAACTGCTAAATACATGTTTATCAGCCCGCCTTTCTCTGTCCATCTCCACCTCCTTCTCCCTGCGTCCATCTCCTCTTCTTTTCTTTAGTTACCTCTGGTACCGTGGATTTATTCCCTGGTGAGTTAACAGACGTCCTACCACCTGGTCCTTCTTCTCGTCGATGTTTTCCGCATATTCCTTTCCTCGCCGATTCTGCAAAGAACCTCCTCATTCCTCATCTTATCAGTCCACCTCACTTACAACATTCTGCTGTAGTACCGTATCACAAATATGTCGATTATCGTCTTTTCCGGTTTTACCACAGTTCATGTTTCACTAGCATACAATGCTGTGCTCCAAACATACATTCTCAGAAATTTCTTCCTCAAACTAAGACCTACACTTGATACTAGTAGACATCTCTTCGCCAGGAATGGCCTTTTCGCCGGTGCTAGCCTGCGTTTTATGTCCTTGCTCCGTCCGTCATGGGTTATTTTGCCGCCTATGTAGCAAAATATCTTAACTTCATCTGCTTCGTTACCACTAATCCTGATGTTAAGTTTCTCATTGTTCACATTTCTGCTAACTCTCATTAGTTTCGTCTTTCTTCGGTTTGATCTCAATCCATATTGTGTACTCATTAGATTCCTCAGTGCATTCAATGAATCCTGTAATTTTTCTTCCCTTTCACTGAGAAACAATATCATCAGCGAATCTTCTCACTGATCCTTTCACCTTGAATTTTAATTCCACTCTTGTACCTTTGTTTTATATCTGTAGTTGCTTCTTCGATGCATAGACTGAACAGTAGGGATGAGAGACTGCATCCGTGTTTTATACCTTTTTTAGTCCGAGCACTTCACTATTGGTGTTCCGCTCTTACTGCTCTTTCATGGCTCTTGTACATAATGTACGAGGGTGGTTTGAAAAGTACTCGGAACAGAATAGAAAAAAGTACTTACGTCAATGAAACTTTTTTTAGTTTTCAATGTAGTCTCCTTGCAGATTAATGCATTTAGTCCAACGATGTTCCAGTGCCTTGATCCCATCTCGAAAACGAGTTTCCTCCAGGCTTGCAAAATAGTTGTCAACTCCAGCTATCAATTCTTCGTTTGAAGTGAATCTTCGTCCACCAAGAAAATTTTCAATTTATGGAAAAGATGGAAGTCTGACGGAGCCATATCGTATGAATAAGGCGGGTGTGACAACAATTCCTACCTTAATTCCCGTAATTTTACCATGGCGACGGCACATGTGTGCTGGTGTGTGCGTCAAGAGTCGCAGTACCCATCCTGCAGATAATTTTTTCATTTCTAACTCGTCTGTTAAAATGTGATATATTGTTTCAGGTGAGCAGTTTCACGCACTTTCAATCGGCGATCTTCCATGACCATTTTGTGCACTTACACAATGATTTCTGTTGTAGTAACACATCTTGGCTAACCACTTCGCGGATCATCATCTAAGCTCTCCCGACCAAATTGAAATTCATTTGTCCACTTGGCAACAGTTGTATATGAAGGAGCATAGTCCCCCAGTGTATTCTGGAAATTGGCATGAATGTCCTTTGCTTTCATAGCTTTCTTTACGAAGTAATTAATCACTGCTCGAATCTCGTTTTTTCCATCTTCGCAAATCACTACTCGGGAACAACAACAGAGCAACGTCACCGCCACAGCTCTGTTTGAAGAGCGCTGACGTGGCACATGTTTACAGGCAACAGTTCAATGAATATCACGTGAACAACTCGTGGCACTAGCGCTGACCTCTCGTGGTGATTCCGAGAACTTTTCAAACGACCCTCGTATATTAGCCTTCCTTCATTATAGCCTACCCTCATTTTTGTCAGAATTTCAAACATCTTGCACCATTTCACATTTTTGAACGCTTTTTCCAGGTCGACAAATCCTTTGAACGTTTCTTGATTTCTCCTTAGCCTTATTTCCATTATCAACCGAAACGTTAGAACAGTCTCTCTGGTGCCTTTATCTTTCCCAAAGGCAAACTGATCATCACTTACCACAGCCTCAATTTTATTTTCCATTCTTCTGTATACTATTCTTGTCAACAACTTAGAAGCATGGAATGCTACACTAATTGTGCGACAAATCTCACACTTCTCGGCTCTTAAAATATTTGGGATTTTGTGGGTATTTCGTGTGACTGATACGTTCTACACACCAACGTGAATACTCGTTTTGTTGCCGCATCTTCCGATGATTTTAGAAATTACGATGGAATATTATCTATCCCTACCACGTTATTCAATTTTGAGTCTTCCAAAACTCTTTTAAATTCTGATTCTAGTACTGGGTTCCCTATTTCTTCTGTGTCGACTCCTGTTTCTACTTCCAACACGTCATCACACAAGCCTTCCCCCCTCATAGACACCTTCAGTGTACTCTTTCCATCTACTCGCTCTCTCCTTTGCATTTAACAATGGAATGCCCATTGCACTCTTAATGTTACCACCTTTGCTTTTAATTGCACCAAAATTTGTTCTGACTTTTCTATATGCGAAGTCAGTGCTTTCGAGCATCATTTCTTTTTCGATTTCTTGACATTTTTCATGCAGCCATTTCGCCCTAGCTGCCCTGTACTTTCTGTTTACTTCATTCCTAAGTTAAGTGTTTTTCTATATCATTTTTGTACTTCCTTCTTTCATCGATCAACTGAACTATTTCTTCTGTGACCCATGTTTTCTTCGCAGTCACCTCCCTTGTGTCTATGTGTTTCTTCCCAGCTTCTGTGATTGCCATTTTTAGAAATTTCCATTCCTCTTCAACTGAAATGCCTACTGAGCTATTCCTTATAGCAATATCTGTAGCCTCAGATAATTTCAAGCATACCTTTTCATTCCTTAGTATTTCCGTATTCCACTTCTTTGCGCATTGTTTCTTCCTGGCCAGTCTCGTGAACGCCAGCCTCCTCTTCATAACTACTAAACTGTGATCTGAGTTTATATCTGCTCCAGGCTATGCCTTAAATCCAGTATCTGATTTCGGAATCTCTGCCTGACCATGATGTAATCTAACACAAATCTTCCGATATTTCCCGGCCTTTTCCAAGTACACTTCCTCCTTTTATGATTCTTGAACAGAGTATTCGTTATTGTTAGCAGAAATTTGTTGCAGAACTCAATTAGTGTTTCTCCTCTCTTATTCCCCTACAACCAGATTCCAATCCCCATGACTATGAGATTTTCATCTCCCTTACGTACTTAATTACCCGTTCAGTATCCTCATATACTTTCTCTGTCTCTTCATCATCTTCTTGCAAAGTCGACATGTATGCCCATTGTTGTCGGCTTTGGTTAGCAGTCGCTTCTAATTAGGATAAGCCTATCACTGAGCCGTTCATAGTAATTCACTCTGTGGCCTAACTCCCAAGTCATAACGAGTCCTACTCCTATTATATCATTTTCTGTTGCTGCTGACATTAGCTTATACTCATCTGACCTGAAATCCTTGTCTTCTTTCCATTTCACGTCATTGACCCCCACTATATATATTCTGAGTCTTAACGTTTACTTTTCAGATTTTCTAGCTTCTCTACCACGTTCAGACCTCTGACATTCCACACCACGCCAAATTGAACTTATTCTTTTGTCTGTTATTGAATCTCTTTCTCATGGTCACCTCTCCCTTGGCTATTCTGGAATCTTTTGCCAACGGAGAGAACACCATGACTCCTTTTTTCTTTTCTTTTTTTTTAACTGCAGGCCACATGTCCTATGGATACACATATGCCGACCGGAGTGGCCGTGCGGTTCTAGGCGCTACAGTCTGGAACCGCGAGACCGCTACAGCCGCAGGTTCGAATCCTGCCTCGGGCACGGATGTGTGTGATGTCCTTAGGTTAGTGAGGTTTAAGTAGTTCTAAGTTCTAGGGGACTGATGACCTCAGAAGTTGAGTCCCATAGTGCTCAGAGCCATTTTTTTATGCACATATGAGTCTTTAATGCAGTGGTTCCCATTGCCTTCTGCGCCTCCACTTAATCCTTCCTTTCTCCGTCCATCACTCATCCTCCCTCTCTCTGTCGATCTTTCTGATCACCTCCTCCTTCCTCTTATTTATATTCATTTCCTGCCGTTCTCTGTCCGCCTCCTCTTCCTCCCTCTCTCTGACACTGAGAATTTTTTATTGGTGTTGCAGAGGAAACCTTGATTGGAAACTGAAGGCACTTAAAATGAATGGGTAAATCGGTGGGGATCATTGGTATATGAGATATTGAGAGAGACCTCTCCAGCTGCTGGATATGCGAGGATAGTAGCTTCAACGACAGTCTTTCACGTGGTTTTAATCTGCGAACGGATAGGGTTACGAAGTTTCTGATGATTCAAATTTCGTAGTAGTACTTTAATCATAAGCCAATAAGCCATAAATATAACTTTTTTGTTTTCTGTTAAAACCGACTGCAAGGTATATAACGAAACAGCACACTGTTATGTGTGCGTGTATACAAATCTTGTTTCAAATTAAATGTAAAGAGAAAGAATATATATTGGATAAAAAATTTGTCTAGTCTTTGCAATGCCCTAATATGATAGTGAACACTAACAAAATCACACATATCCACAACACAGAGCAGCACTTTTTCTCGCAGTCGGTTCTAACAGAAACCTGTACAGGACTGTTTAAAAAAATGATGGCTTTTGTCTGTCTGAGTGTTTATTAGAATACTGTGCAAAAATTTGTATTAAATCGATTAAGAGCGTTTTGAGCTTCTTGCCAACAACGTTTTGCCTTTGTATATATACTACAAGTATTCAAAAAATATATGGGCTACGACCATTCAAATTTCATTAAAATATCATGTGAAAGTTTTGAAGTTAATAGTTAAAGAACTTTTCGAGATTTTTGCCGACAACGTTGCCTCTTTATATATTACAAATATTCTATATACACTACATATTTAAAAATGTGCAGCCTCTGTCCGTCTAAAAATTTAGTAACGTATGTCCGTCCAAAGGTTGACTGGAGTATATTTATATATTACATATGCGGAAAGGAATATAACCTATGTGCATCCAAATGTTTGTTAGAGTATCGTGTAAAAATTTGAAGTAAATTGGTCAATATCTTTCCGACATTCCAGCAACCTGTCCCTTTTGTAGTATACAGGTAATTATTTACCACATGTATTAAAAAATATGTAGCATGTTTCCATCTGAACTTTTATTAGACTAACGGTGAAGAACTTTTCGAGATATTTGCTAACAACTTTTCCGCTTATATAGTTTCAGTTGCCTGAGACTGCAGTCGCGTGCGTAGTTGCATTTGGGTGCGTGCGTGTGTGTGTGTGTGTATGTGTGTGTGTGTGTGTGTGTGTGTGTGTGTGTGTGTGTGTGGGTGGGGGTGGGTGAGTGTGGCCTATGTATGTATGTCGCCTATGTCCGTTCGAACGTTTATAAGAGTATCATGCAAAAATTTGAAGCAAATTGCTGAAGAGCCTTTCGAGACTTTTGGTAACAATGTCGATCTGCGACTTTTCTTATATACCCGTACAGATACAGATTACCGCTATGCCAGAGAAGTCGTCCCACTGTACATACTTAGTGCTATCCATCCGAAGGTCGACGGATCGGTAGTAAAAGAGAAACCATTAACCTTTCGACTATAGGATATGAAACAAAATATCGGAATGCAACGAACGATCCGACAGGACAGGAAGCACCTTGAAACTGCAGCAAAGTGGAAGCGGGAAGGTGAAAGTGGAAAGTGTCGTGGCGGTGAGGCTGAAGGTCTGGCAACTGCTGGTGTTTGCATTGGCTGCAGGTCTCATGGCAGTAGCTGAAAGCCTGCTGCACCTCCTTCGTGGGTCTCGCACCAATACCGCCTTCGTAGCAGTTAATTCCAAAGTGAATATAAATAAACTACAGACTTTCTTACATAGACTGATTACTCAAATCTCGAAGATCTGCCGCTTCTTAATTGGAGAAATGCAGAGAATTTATGAACTGGGAAAGTTAAGAAACAATAAAAGATATAAAAATTAAGGACACTAATATATTTTATATAAGTACAACGAAAACAGATAAACAGAAGTAAAATAAATATTAACGTTAAAACAATTTATTTTAGTGTCCACTTACTAAAATTTAATCAAGTTTTTGGCAGGTTTGAGAACACCACCCTGTTACTAGAAATATACTAATGTTGTAGCACATCTCCGCACAGTCTACGATCGAAAACGCCATTAGTCAATTCTCTGTTACTACAACCCTCTCTTAACCGAGAAGTAAAGGACACAAGGGATAAATCTGGAAATGAAATTAAAGTTCAGGAAGAAAAAATAGAACCTGTGAGGTTTGGAGATGGCATTTTAATTTTGTCAGTGACGAAAATGGTCTTGAAAGAACAGTTGAAGCGAATGGACACATCTTGAGGAGAGGTTATAAGCTAAATATCATCAACACTGAAACAACGATTGTGGGATGTAGTCGTATAAATCAGATGAAAATGAGGGAATATGATCAGAGAAGGAGACGCTAGGGGTGGTACATGGAGGTTAGGTACTTGAGCAGCAAACTAACTGATGATGGCCAAAACGGAAATGATGTAAAAGAAAACCATTTCAAAAAAAGAGAAATTTTTTAACATCTAATATAAATTTAAGTGTAAGGAAGTGTTGTCTGAAGATATGTGTCCAGTGTAACCTTGTACGGAAGTGAAACATGGACGATAGTTCAGGCATTTATCCACACTAAGTTGTAATATCACCGCCTCATAATTATTTTAATCAGCGTTGCAAGTACGACATACCTAAGTTAACGCCTGTAATAGCATTAATTGTAACTTTAATTCTTTAAATATCTTTCTAATATATTTTGTAACCGGTTATGAATTTTAGATTCATGTTTTCACACCCGTCAAACCGGCGATTCTTTACCACGTTTATGACGTCAGCTTTGCTAGCATGAATGGTCTTACTATTTGCCGTCTTGCTTAAATATGAAAGTTATACGTAATCTTAAATTTATTACGTTCATAAGAATACGAAAATATTTATACGTGCCAAATATTTATGTTGTAACTATCTTTCTTTTTATATATTGCATTCTAATGTCGTAAGAGGAATCATATCGCTGAATCAGATTGGTACGTTTAGTCTACGTTACATTATAGATTAATGTTAATGGCGTTAATAACCTATTGGAAACATGATGTACGTACATTAACGCCACTGAGAGCTCCGCTTGGAATTTCAGTTTGTAATTGCACTATGCCAATTTAAGTTTATATGAAATGTATTCGTTGTTGCGAGATCGAACAGCCATCATCTGTGTGAGGGAATGACGACAGTGAAAATCTGTTCCGGATATGGACTCGAAACCAGGTTTCCGGCTTTATGCGGGCGGTCTCTTTAAGCGCTCTGGCTATCCGCGCACGAGTCTCGGCCATACCAAGACTCCCATGTGTCGTTGTTCCTGCATCATAACCTATAATCGTATGCACATTACGTAATTCCCGTACAAGGGACGTTATTTTAATTGAAAGACGGTGCCTGGTATCGCCGAATGAATATGATATAGCACTTCCTGTGTTGTTAAGAACAAGGATTCAGTGTTCCTTCGGTCATGGATACATGTCCCACGGAAAACTGCATCGTTCTTCTTAACAAAACGGATATTGCAATATCTTCTTTTGAATTTTTTAATAATCAGTTATGACTTTTATGCCTGTGTCTGTCAGCGCCCGTAAAAGCTGCGAATATATGACACATTTTAAGAATTTTGTTGTTTTTTTATATTGCACTAGGCTTATTGAAATAGTTTCCACTAAACCGTATAACGAAGGGCTCTTTCTCACTCAACAAGAAATGCTATGTCTTGTTGTTTAGTCTTAGACTGTACCTGATTATTCAACATTAACCGTACATAACCAACTTGCTCCATTTTATGTACGAGGGTTGTCCAGAAAGTAAGTTCCGATAGGTCACAAAATGGAAACCACAGTGAAACGTTTTATTTGCAACAGTTAGGTATACCTTCCACCTACTACTCTATATAGTAGCTACTCCAGCTTCGAGTGTTGTCATAGTGTTGCATCAACTTTCCAATATCCTCGTCATAGAAAGCAGCCGCCTGTGCTTTCGGCCAGTTATCGGCACCGGTCTGCAGCTCGTTGTCTGTGGAAAAACTTTGTCTTCATAGCCAGCGCTTCTTGTGAGCAGATAGACTCAGGGAGAGTCAATTCCGGACTGTATTGTGGTGATCAAACATTTCTCATCGGAAACGCTGCAGGAGCGTCTTCATAGCCCCTGCAGTGTGCGGCCGAGAATTGGCTTGAAGAGGGAACTGCTCGACAGTTGTGTTAAGTGGGCTGCATGACACAGGCGAAATCTCTTACCAGGATCTCATACTAGGCGAGAGACGCCATTCCCTACGCATTTTTACGTGCTTACTGTTCATTCAAAACTGAAAAGAGCGACGCGACAAGATCGACGGGCATACTAGAGACACTGCCCAAAACATCTGTGCAACGCTTTACCGGATTTTCCCAGTGGTTTCCATTCGCGACTGATCGGAACTTACTTTCTGGACAACCCTCGTATGTCAGCGGCTTTAAACACAGCCAGGTATATTCAACGTGTGCCCCTTGGCTACTCAATTTAAGTTAATATGCTATAGCTTGTGTTGTGACTTGGCAAGACAGCCAAGTCACTATATAAGAGGAAGCCGAAAGGCACGCGCTTAAGCTCACGCAGGTTGGCGCGAGGTCTGGAACAGTTAAGGGAATTAATAGCAGCAAATAAAGTACGTAGTTGATGTAATACTTAACTTTATTCCACAATTGGTGTACATCGCTCTTGTTGACACATCAATATAACTGGTAATGGCGCCTTGCTAGGTCGTAGCAAATGACGTAGCTGAAGGCTAGTGCTAGTACGTCTCTCTAGACCTGCCGTGTGGTGGCGCTCGGTCTGCAATCACTGACAGTGGCGACACCCGGGTCCGACGTATACTAATGGACCGCGGCCGATTTAAAGGCTACCACCTAGCAAGTGTGGTGTCTGGCGGTGACACCACAGCTTGAATCTGTGATTTTATTATGTCTTATAATTTTGGAATACACGGTATTTCCATAGTTGTGAAGATGTTCGCATCTATCCAGTGAAACATGTCAAAAAAAGAAACTTACATGCGACTTGTGGCTGCTCAAAAATTCTAATTTAAAAAAGCGTTCTTAAACGTTGTGCGACACAAGAATGCTCAGGATTAGTTGGGTAGATCGTAAATGTAATGAGAAGCCGAATGGAATCGGGGAAACTAATATATGGCAGAACTTAATTAGATTAAGGTTTCAGTTAATAGGACACATCCTGAAGCGTCAAGCAAACGTCATTTTGGTACTGAAGATAAGTGTGCGGTGTAATAGTTGTGAGGGAGACCAAATGTTGATGACAGTAAAGAGAGTGAAGAGGTGCATATGTATTTAGCCTGCAGTAAATATACAGAAATGAGGAGGTTTGTGCAAAATAGACTAGCGTGAGGAGCTGCATCAAACCAGACTTCGTACTGAAGATCACAGAAACAACAACAACAATGGATTTTCGTCTTCTGCAAAACGGTTCATGATGAATGTGAGTCTACGAGGGGTGTTGAAATGCAATACCTGAGAATTTTTTGTGTGAAAACTCTTTAAGCTTTTCTAAAAAAAAAGTTATTAATATTCTACATATTTATACTTCATCTCTACATTCTGCAGCCTTCTGCCATTAGAAGGCTCCGAATTGTAGCGTGTAATATGGTGGAGGGCAACATAGCTCTGTCGGCACGTAAAAAATTGCGTGCTGTAATCGAATTTCAAATTCGAAGAGCACATGCAGTACACTCTACTTCAGCATAACATTTCAGACAACATACGATGCTACGACATCTGCAACAAACCGACGCCTTGGGTTCGCTGTCGTGAATCACCCTCCATACTGTTCCGAGTTGGCCCCATCTGTTTCCATAACTTAAAGAACACCTTCGAGGACGTAACGAAGCGCTACAAGCCGAGGTGAGGTTCTGGCTCAAAAATGGCTCTGAGCACTATGGGACTTAACTGCTGCGGTCATCAGTCCCCTAGAACTTAGAACTACTGAAACCTAACTAAACTAAGGACATCACACACATCCATGCCCGAGGCAGGATTCGAACCTGCGACCGCAGCGGTCGCTCGGTTCCAGACTGTAGCGCCTAGAACCTGAGGTTGTGGTTCTGTCAACAAAGTCAAACGTTCTACAGTGATGGTATCAACAAAATGATCTCAATTTCGGAGAAATGTGTTCGTCGCCAGGGTGAATACGTTGAGAAATACGTATGTAGATATAAAGCACAAAAATGTACAATGTTAATAACGTTTTATTTAAAAAGCTTTAAGGGTTACCATGTAAAAATTCGGAGACATTACTTTTCAGCAAGCCCTCGTATGTTAAAAAAATATCCGCGTTACTGCATAACGCATTCCGTATTCACTTGGACCGTCTGAGACAGACGATTTCCCAAATTCTTCCGCGAGTGGGCCTTGGTCAGCCGTGCGTCCTCGTGAATAAGCACGCATCGCGAGAGTAGCCGGCGGCCACAATGGACAGTAATTGGGCGCATTCCGCCGGCGGCGGCGCTACAATGCGCCTCGTTACCGCCATCGATCCCGACAACGACCGTTCCTCGCGGAACCGTGACGTCACGCGCCGACGGAGGTGCCGCGCGGGAGCCCCTGGCCGTAGCGCACCGCGGGCGAGCCTACCATGCAGGGGCACACTGGCGGTGGTAGCGCCCTCAGCCTCGAACCGTGGCTGCGAGCGGCTGCCTCGCTGTCCACTGTCCGCTCTTGAAAACTTTCCGTGTCACCAGGAGCAGTATCTGCACAGTTACTTACGTACTATAAGTTACGCTTAGCGCTCACTACCCATGCACATTTACATATAAATGTACGTGATTTCTCAGCAATTCACACGTAGCTGTTTGGTAGAGGGGTCTTAGAACAACTTTCAGACCATTTCTCGATCGTTCTGCTCTTGAATACCACACACATGGGTGATAGGAGGGAATTCTAAAATTGCAGTTTACATTACACTGATATGGTTAATTTGAAAACTTGTCGAGCCTCGAGTATTAATTATGACAGGGAGTATACGAAACTTATTGTACAGTATCTCAAACGATTGATAATTATCCACTTACAATTTTAAGATGGATTACATTGATAGCTGAATGGTATGCTTATTTCAATAGTGTATGTAATCTTTTGATTTTCAATAGTCTGAAGTTGTATCATCATATGATTACATCCAAAATAACCAATAACATACGTGTACATATAGAAAATTTTCGCAAAAAACTGTTATAATCTAATAATGTCAGGTTAACACTGAAATTAAAAATCTGGAATGTAAAAATTCAAATAGACTCAGAAAATCCTGTTGGATAGCAACAACAGCAACGAATAATAAGTGCCACATTGCCGTTTCACAAAATGAAGAATCAGGGAATAAACTTTAAAAACATTTATTAAACTTTGATGACATATTGGCTTATAGCACTTTGCTTGCTTACGAAACTTCAAATCTGATCTCGTGAATGGGTTTATTGCATTACTTCCATGCTTTCTGCATTCAATTTTAACTGCCATGACTAAACTTGAATGAAATGTTATTTGAAAGCTACATTTTTTGAGCTGGCTGGAAAAATCCTAACCCAAGGTGAGGATTCGACTGGATGAATGTGAGAGATCTTCCAAACCCAGCGTAAAAGTGGAGGATAGAATCGACTTTTAACAACGTAGAACTGAACCATGGCAGTAATTGGGCCTTCAGTTTGGCACTTATCATGCAATCAAGCCAAATGCACTCCAGATTTGTTAGCTCTGTGACTGCATTATTTGGTGCTGTGTTACACCTAATAGAGTTTGAGACGATCTCAATTCCTGGAGAAGACATATTTTTCAAATTGAAATTTCACTCATTATTTTCACTCTTCTACAGCAGAAAATAGTATTATCCTTTTTTTAATTAAGTCAGGCGACGCTGAGGGAATTAGATTAGGAAACGGGATACTAAAAATTGTAGATAAGTTTGCCATTTCGGTTGTAAATTAACTGATGATGATCGAATTAGAGAGGATACTAAATCAAGATTGCCAATGGCAAGAAAGGCGTGAGATATTTGTTAACATCGAATATAGATTTAAATGTTAGGAAGTCTTTTCTGAAGATATTTGTCTAGACAGTAGCCTTGCATGGAAGTGAAGTGTGGACGATCAAGTTAACAGTTCAGGTAAGAAGAGAATGGAAGCTATTCAAATGCAGTGCCACAGAAGAATGCAAAGTTTACATGTGTAGGTCATGTAACCAATGAGGAGATACTAAATAGAAATGAGAATAAATTTTTGTTATAACTTGGTTAAGCATTTGTAGACTTAGAGAAAGCTTTTGACAATGTTGACTGGAATACTCTCTTTCAAATTCTAAAGGTGGCAGGGGTAAAATACAGGGAGCGAAAGGCTATTTACTATTTGTACAGAAACCAGATGGCAGTTATAAGAGTCGAGGGACATGAAAGGGAAGCAGTGGTTGGGAAGGGAGTAAGACAGGGTTGTAGCCTCTCCCCGATGTTATTAAAAAATGGTTCAAATGGCTCTGAGCACTATGGGACTTAACATCTATGGTCATCAGTCCCCTAGAACTTAGAACTACTTAAACCTAACTAACCTAAGGACAACACACAACACCCAGCCATCACGAGGCAGAGAAAATCCCTGACCCCGCCGGGAATCGAACCCGGGAACCCGGACGTGGGAAGCGAGAACGCAACCGCACGACCACGAGATGCGGGCCGATGTTATTCAATCTGTATATTGAGCAAGCAGTAAAGGAAACAAAAGAAAAATTCGGAGTAGGTATTAAAATCCATGGAGAAGAAATAAAAACTTTGAAGTTCGCCGATGACATTGTAATTCTGTCAGAGACAGCAAAGGACTTGGAAGAGCAGTTGAACGGAATGGACAGTGTCTTGAAAGGAGGATATAAGACGAACATCAACAAAAACAAAACGAGGATAATGGAATGTAGTCGAATTAAGTCGGGTGATGCTGAGGGAATTAGATTAGGAAATGAGAAACTCAAAGTAGTAAAGGAGTTTTGCTATTTGGGGAGCAAAATAACTGATGATGGTCGAAGTAGAGAGGATATAAAATGTAGACTGGCAATGGCAAGGAAAGTGTTTCTGAAGAAGAGAAATTTGTTAACATCGAGTATAGATTTAAGTGTCAGGAAGTCATTTCTGAAAGTATTTGTATGGAGTGTAGCCATGTATGGAAGTGAAACATGGACGATAAATAGTTTGGACAAGAAGAGAATAGAAGCTTTCGAAATGTGGTGCTACAGAAGAATGCTGAAGATTAGGTGTGTAGATCACATAACTAATGAGGAAGTATTGAATAGGATTGGGAAGAAGAGAAGTTTGTGGCACAACTTGACCAGAAGAAGGGATCGGATGGTAGGACATGTTCTGAGGCATCAAGGGATCACCAATTTAGTATTGGAGGGCAGCGTGGAGGGTAAAAATCGTAGAGGGAGACCAAGAGATGAATACACTAAGCAGATTCAGAAGGATGTAGGTTGCAGTAAATACTGGGAGATGAAGAAGCTTGCACAGGATAGAGTAGCATGGAGAGCTGCATCAAACCAGTCTCAGGACTGAAGACCACAACAACAACAACAACAACAACAACTTGGTTAAAATAGGGATTAGAAGATATGATACATTCTAAGACATCAAGAGATAATCGTTTTAGTATTTGAGGGATGTGTGTGTGTGAGGGTGGTGGTGGTGGTGGGGGTGGGGTGGGGGGTAAAATTTTAGAGGGAGACCAAGAGATGAATACAGTACGCTTGTTCAAAAGAATGCAGGTTGCAGTAGTTATTCAAGAATGAAGAGATTTGCACACTATACGCTCAGGTGACAAAAGCCATCGGATACGCACAAATACAGATCGCGATAGTACCGCGTACACAAGATATAAAAGAGCAGTACATTGGCGGAGCCGTCATTTGCACTCTGGTGACTCAAGTGAAATGGTTTCCGACGTGATTATGGGCGGACGACTAGAATTAACAGACTTTGAATGCGGAATGGTAGTTGGAGCTAGACGCATGGGACATTACATTCGGAAATCGTTAGTGAATTCAGTATTATAAGATCCACAGTGTCAAGAGTGTGCTGATTTCTGACATTGTCTCTCACCACGGACAACGCAGTGGCCGACGTCCTTCAGTTAACCGAGAGCAGGGGCGTTTGAGCAGAGTTGTCAGTGCTAACAGACAACTAGCACAGCGTGAAATATCCATAGAAATCAATTTGGGACGTACGACGATGGATCCGTTAGGACAGTGCTGTGAAATTCGGCGTTAATCGTCTATGGCAGCAGACGACTGACGCGAATGCCTTTGCCAACAGCACGATATCGTTTGCAGCGCTTTTTTCTTAAGTCTTGCTTTCATTGTCAAACTCAAAGTCGGAACTGCCTCTCTGGTCATTTCCCTTCTCTAAAAGCCAAAGCAATTATCATTTAACTCATCCTCAGTATACTTTTTCTTTCTTCTATACATTATTCTTATTAGTGCCTTGGATCAGTGAGATGATATGTGGATTATGGTACGGTTTCATACATTATCTGGCCTTGGAATCTTCGAAATGGTGTGGATGATATTTCCCGAAAGTCGGATGGTATATCTCCAGTCTCATAGATTCTACACCCCAACGTGAATAGTTCTTTAGTTGCCACTTCTCAGCAATAATTTTAGAAATTCCGAAGAGATGTTATCTATCTCTTGTGTTTTATTTGATAGCAAGTCTTCCAAAGCATTATCTCTTTTACCGGAACCCGAGTTTCTTTCATGTCTACTCCCACTTCTTTCTCCATTACGCCATCAGAGAACTACTTCCCTCGTAGAGGCCTTTGGTGTACTCATGCGATCCTACCTTACTATCTGTCTCTTCTCTGCGTTTAACAATGAGAGTCCCATTGGACTATTAAGGTTGACGCCCTTACTTCCAATTTCACCGAAGGCTGTTTTGACTTTTGTATATGCTGAATTTGTCCGTCACGTTCACATTTCTTTTTTGACGTCTGCACGTTTTTCCTGCAGCTATTTCGTTTTATCTTCCCCGGACATCCTATTTACTTCATTTTTAAGTGACTTATACTGCTTTAAATTACTTGGCCAGCATATTCAACATAATCGTGCAAGTTCTGCAATTCCTTGAATCGGTCTGCGTACACCTAGGATGATAGACTCACTACGACTGGGAAATGGCCTTGGTGGTCGTGATGAACAAACATGAAAGTGCATCTGGTGCTGTTATTTGATCACAAGTTATACTGCTGTTTTCATGTCTTCACCTGAACGCCTTTGTACAGGCTTCTTTCGTCGATCAACTGAAGTTCTTCTCCTGTTACCCAGGGTTTATCCGCAGTTACCTTCCTTTTTTCTTTTCTTTGTCTGCCAGTTTCTGTAATTACCCATTTCAGATAAATTGCTGTGCAGCTGAACAGCTTACGATGGTATTCATTATCACTGTATCTACAGTCTTAGATAATTTCAAATGGAGCTCATCATTTCTCTGTACTTCAGTATCCCCGTTCATTCCAGAGCCATTCTCCCAGACGATTCTCTTAAACTTCAGTGTTCTCTTCATCATTACTAAATTGTGATCTCAGCCTACATCTACCCCTGGGTACGCATTATAATCCATTATCTGGTAGCGGAATCACTGTCTCACTGTAATGTAATCTAGCTGGAATTTTTCTGTGTCTCCGGGCCTTTTCCAAGTATACTTCCTCCTCTTGTGATTTTTTAACTGTGCATTCGATGTCACTGGTTGAAATTTATTTCAGAACTCAATTAGCCCTTCTCCTCTTTCATTTCCACTACCAAGCCCACATTACTTCGTAACTGACTTCTATTCCTTTCCCTTATACGGCTTTTCAATCATCCATGATTATTAGATTATGATCTCAGTTTACAAACTGAATTACTTGTTCAGTATCCTTATACTTATCTGTCGCTTCGTCTTCTGCTTGTGACATCGGCGTGTATAGCGGAACTATTTTTGTTGGCGTTGGTCTACTGTCGATTCTGATGAGAAGAACCGTGTTACCGAACTGTTCGCAGTAACTTACTCTCTGCCCTACCTCCAGTTGTGCCATTTTATGCTGTTGTTCATGTTATCCTATATTCATCTGACCATAAATCTTTATTTTCTCTTCATTTCACTTCGCTATGCCGTACTATATCTAAATTGAGCATTTTCATTTCCCTTTCCAGATTTTCTAGTTTCCCGATCCTGTCCAAACCTTTGGCACTCCACGTTCCGTCTAATAGAATGTTACACTTCCCTCGCAGTCCCCTCCCAGAGATTAGAATGGGAACTAATCTAGAATCTTTCCCTAAAGGAGAGACTATCATGAAATTTTTAGTTACAGGGTACATATCCAGTGGATACACATTACGTGTCTTTTATCAAGTGATTTCTGCTTCCTGCTGCATCCTATAGTCATTGATCAAGGCTGACTCATCCGCCTTTTAGAAGAAGTTCCCCACATCAAGGGCAAGAGTGTCCTGATCCTCCTGCACCCTGTTTGCCGGGTCTTCGATAACACGAGAGGGAGTCTTTCTACCGGAAGTCTTCGGCTACCATTGTTGAAGATTTGTATGATTTCGAACCCTGGACCTGGGAGGTTTTGATCACTAGTCAAAGACATTACCTCTAGACGACAGTGTACGGTAGCAGTATCAATCAAAATTCCCGTATTTTGACAGCTCTGCGGGATCTGTTATGCGATGTGTGCCTTCAGGTGGATATCTCAAACCTGAAGAAACTAACACGACAACAGGGATTAGTATCAAGGCTGGTGGCCGTGTTACGCGGTATTAGCGTGATGTCTTCTGGGGGCGACTTAATCTTTTTCTCTGGTGGGCCTTCGTTCTGTTACTATGTGTCTCGCATGATATACGTACTATGCAGACCTACAGAAAATGAATTATAACGTGAAAATCAACCCATTCCGAATTATTACCACATACTTTCTTCTCTGTATGTGAGTAATGTGTCTTAAAAATCTGGTCGTACATTATTGTTACACCTCGTTTAGGGACATCCAAAGAGGTCTCGCTTAGAAGTGATGCATACCGAACAGCTGACGTGTTTTCGAAGGGAACAGTGCGAGGTTCATGGGCGTAATCGATTCTTGAAGCTAAGCATTATGAACTGTTGCCACGTCCAGTCGATATAATCTACCGTAATTGTAGCTGCCCGTACAGCAGGCCATTCTATCTGTTGATATTAAATTGTCTGTCCAGTCGAAATTCTTGCGAACACCGTTAACTCATGTAAATCACCCGTACTTTGTAGGTAGCTCTTTATGAATAATTCAGCCCGGGCGGGGCACACGTGCGCTTGTGTTTCCGTTGACGCGTAAAGAGTAACTTCTATTGGTAAGCAGCTCGATTCCCTTTAAAACATAATGATCTAGTCTAATCATGGTTGTTTCACGATGGCGGGTATTCCGTCACAATATGGTGCTGTAACACGGAATACAGAAACCAAATTCAATTTCGCAGCACGTTTCCATTTTTATTTTGGGAAAAACATTTTGACGATTCACAGCAAAGGTGGGTGCATATGTTTAAGTTATTCTTTATTATCTTCAGCAGTTAGAAGGAACTTCACAATATGCTTATATATAAGACAGGCGCTATTTATTAAATCACTATTTTTAAATGAACAATTGCTGACGGAGGATCACAAATTTCATACTGCGTGAAACGAAGATATTACTTGCAACGATAGTGTATGTATAACAGAGAAACTCAGCAATTCTCCAGGTATCGCTGAAATAAATAGTGGAGGAAATTATATAACATCGTGCTACCATTGAAAAGTGAAAATAACATCAAAGTGGATTCCGTAGTTCCAAACCTTCTTGATCATATGCCTCTTTGTGTACAGAACGGTTCTCTGAATGCTGGGTGAGTGCTTCGTGATTTTAGTGCAAATATGATGATGACAGTTGCAGCATCCGAGCAGAATTAGTTAAGATACAGAGACAGTGAATTGTCGATTATGTAACCCTATTATGTTAATGATACCACGAAAGACATTCTTTGGCAGAGAAAACGACGTCTAACACAGGTAAACTGCGCATATCATAGCTCCTAGACCATTTTAATCAACAATTCACTGATCCTTGTGGCAGAAGTTACTATTAAGATAATTTCACGTACGGTTTGTATCGTTAGCCACATATTCCATATATGAAAGTACGATGTATTTAGTCAACACCATTTAATCGCAATAAATACCTTGTTTATCTCTGTATTGGTAGGAGAAGGAGCCTTACACCAGATGATTGCGCGCTGCTTTACATCAAAACAATTATGACAGTCAGACCGCAGTTGCAGATGACATGCATAATGCAGTTGTGTTCGGTCTTGGACCTAGAGTGAACTGCGTCATTCCTTACACGTATGTCGAATATGCTTCACATCCCGTAACGAATTCGTCTGTTTCACAACATAACACAGGATAAGAGCAACATGGTTTCTTTAGCTTAAAATAGTAACAGGAAGAAATATACTAGAAAATTTGGTGTGTAGTTGCCTTTTGACAATGAGAGTAGTTCAGTGTTTCACATTAAAGTGGATTGTTAGTTAGGACTCCCATTTTTCCATTCCAAATGAGATACTCTTTAAAAGATTCACAACATACCACTCAACTTGCTTCAAGCACGGATACCAAATAACGTACACAAACGTCGCTGTTTTATCACTCGGAGAGCTCTGTTTGTTATTGATCTATCGATACACACGAACCAAAATAAACGAAAATACGTATCGATTGCCCCGCATTCATTATTCATTTTTGTTGCGGTAAAGATCAAAGACCAATTTCCCTCTGTGTTTTTGGATGGCCCACCATCAATGAAAGCACAACATCAAGCACCTGTTACACAGAAATGAAAACAGCACTTTGTCGAGGAAGGCTGAGAGCCCATTTGAAACTTCACAAGCCTCAGTCCTACGTCAACACCAAATTACTCTATTGAAAATACGAAGTGACGGCAAACGAATGATTTTTACATCTAGGAGAAGAAACCGTAATTCAGTACATTCCCGGACGGGAACCGATTAGTCAGAATCGCCACTTGGGGCAATCTGGCTGCCAAAACAAGAGAACGATTCAAGTACACGTCCTACTTGCGCTGGGTAAGGAATGAATGAATAATAAATACAATAAAAATCGTGTTGTTTATGGCTGCGACGAAGCTGCAATTATGGAAAGTGGTTCCATGTTAAATTGCAATAAGTCTAGCCGTGTGGACGTTTAGGACTTTTGTAGATGACTCATTAAACTGAAAACATATCTCTTTACTTTAAAAAGGTCATCCACAAATATTGTCAGTGGAGATGAGCGGAACAAATTGTCCGACATATGTGGTAGTAGGCTATTTTTAGGCACTGAGACGGCTGTCTGATTGAAGTTAACGGATTACCGTCAGAGATATAAAAATCACAGCAAGTGGATCTCAGTGTCCAAAATCATACGAATACCACTAGTATTTTATTTACTGTTCCCAGAAGTACCTGAACACGACATATTCTGAATATGAAACAGTAACTGTCATATTTACGCATCCCTCGTTATGTAAGTGGTGTTCTAGAACTGTAAAAATTAGTTCAAGAGATGTGAAGTCTAAGCAGAAATAGTTTTATTTATTTCACAATCCAGAATTACGTCACAGACATTCTCTCGCATCTAACTAAACACCCATTAAAAAGTCTGTTTGTAGTCAACTTTGCAATGTGCTTCTTTCAAGAGCAGTTCATAATAATAACAGTAGTTGTTATATTAATTAATACACGTATTATAGCAATGTCAGGCTTTTTAACATTTCTTTAAAGTATTTCTCATAAATAAAAGTTCTTGCGAGAAGGAGTAATGATTTACCAGAAACTGTATACCAGCAGTACTGTAGGAAAGACATATGGAGAAGAATTGATCTGGTCCGCTGAAGACAAAGGAGCAGGAGGTTAAAGTTAGCAAGTGAGAAGGACGAAAAGAAAGAAACATGGACATTCATTTGGGCGAGGATAGAATATTTCCAGTGTGCAGTTATGATAGGGTTTGCTGTTGGACAAGAGAAAGACAAAGTCCACCAGTGTACAACTACATACTTGATGACGAATTGCTGAAAACAGTAACCCACGTAAAATATCTAGGTTCATTTATCCGCACCGACCTTAAGTGGAATTACCATGTGAAAGAAATAGTACGAAAACATGAACCCAGAGCAGAGATTCATAGAAAGAATCTTAAGGATATGTAATTTATCCACTAAAGAGGAAGCTGACAGGGTGCGTGTGGGACTGATAGAGGCGATGGAATAGATCGAACGGGAGTGCCGCGTTTCGTCACCGGATTGTTTAGTAGGCGCGAGAGCGTTAAAGAGATGCTCAACAAACTCCTTTGGCAGATGCTACAAGAAAGGCGTTGTGTATTATGGAGAGGTTTACTACTGAAATGTCAAGACAGTACTTTACGGGAACATACTATTTCCTGCCACATACATCTCGCGAAATGACCACACTGAGGTGACTAGAAATTAGAGCTAATACAGAGGTTTACCGGTAATCATTCTTCCCACTCGCCATTCGAGAATGGAATAGGGAAAAAAAGGGGGGGGGGGGGAAATCATTTGGTGGTACTAGAAGTACGCTCCACCACACACCGTCAGGTGTCTTGCGGAGCATTTATGTAGATACAGATGTAGAAATATATCTTTAAGCAGGAAAGTCTTTATTCTTTCTTGAATGGAGTTTGATTTTGTATTAGATGGCTTTAAAGTACAAGCAGATGGAGAAAGACTTAGAGCTGCCTATAGGTACAGCCAAGACGGTGTATTGCAATTAAGGAATGATGATAGTTAACTGACCTCGTATTCAGGACACCAGTTGCTAAGAAACTTAAGGTGGAAGCAAAACGACTGATAGTAACGTCACCTACCTGATCACATCCACACTGACTGAGAGGAAGAATGACTGACGTAATCAACTAACCAAAAGTTAAATATGTGGTAGTAGTACTAGTAGTAGAGGTTTTTTTGGGGGCACGACAGCAAGGTCTTCAGCGCCCGCTCAGTAACATAGTGAGACGGGCGTCAAGAAAATACTCAGAACAGTAAGATAAAACACAGGTAACAAGCTTTGAAAAAGGTGTGCCTGCCCACGCCGAAGCGTGGGACGAAGCATGGCGTCAGCAGTAAAACATGGACAGCACAGGAAGAAAGTGGTGGATGGAAGTGGCTGGCTGACCGCAAGGAAAAACGGAGTCAGCCACTCTGCAATACACTAAAACCTCCAGCCTAAAAGTTGAAGCCAGAGTGCAGACACATCATAAAACTTTAAAACCCTATCCACACACGTCTCATCGTTAGCTAAAACACAAGGCAGATCCCCATCAAGTTGTGCTTCTGCCCTTGCATCACGGTATAAGATGCAGTCTGTTAAAATGTGCCGGACAGAGATGTGCACACCACAAGCATCACAAAACGGAGGATCCTCCCGCCGTAATAAAAAGCTATGTGTGAGAGGACAGTGCCCGATCCGAAGACGTGTGAGGGCCACTTCTTCCCGCCTGAGCAACCGGCAGGAGGAACGCCACGGCCGAGTTGTTGACTTTACCGACCGCAGTTTATTGGCCGTCACCGCCAGCCATTCTTCCTCCCACAACTCCATGCACTTCCTGTGGAGTGCAGAGATGACGGACTGCAAGGGGTAGGATACTGGACTACATCCTGCTCTCTGCAGGCCTCCTTGGCAGCCCGATCGGCCTGTTCATTGCTCCACATTCCGACATGACCAGGCACCCAGCAGATGGATACCTCCTTACCCCGCCGTTGGAGCAAGTACAGTTGGTCATATATCAGCTGGACCATCTCCTCGGTTGGGTACAGATGCTGCAGTGATTGTAAGGCACTAAGAGAAACGGAGCAGAGAAGAAATCGATCGCCCCGAACACGATTCATCTGCTCCAGGATCGCGTGGAGTTCCGCTGCGAAAACGGTATATTCATCAGGGAGGCAAATCCATGTGTCTTCTGGAACTATTCACAGGTACTGTGAGTCATCTGGAGTCTTTGCTAGTAGGATCGAGTTTAGCTATATCAAAGTGCTATGCATTCGGCAGGACTAAGGAGTTTTTTTTATTTACTTATTTCCAACAACCCTTTTGGAGGGTACTACAAATCAACATTGTTTCTGCTTCTTTGTTTTAAATTGTCGTTTCCTTTTGCACCCTCAGTTCTTTAATTCTTTGAGAATTTCGATCTGAGCTACCGAAGCTCGACTCACGCCCTGTCCTCACAGCTTTACTTCTGCTAGTACCTCGTCTCCTACCTTCCAAACTTTACAGAAGCTCTCCTGCGAACCTAGCAGAACTAGCAGGAAGTTTCATATCAGCGCACACTCCGCTGCAGGGTGAAAATCTCATTCTGGAAACATCCCCCAGGCTGTGGCTAAGCCATGTCTCCGCAGTATCCTTTCTGTGAGGAGTACTAATTCTGCTAGGTCCGCAGGAGAGCTTCTGTAAAGAGTGAAAATCTCATTCTGGAAACATCCCCCAGGCTGTGGCTAAGCCATGTCTCCGCAGTATCCTTTCTTTGAGGAGTGCTAGTTCTGCTAGGTTCGCAGGAGAGCTTCTGTAAAGTTTGGAAAGTAGGAGACGAGATACTGGCAGAAGTAAAGCTGTGAGGGCCGGGCCTGAGTCGTGCTTCGGTAGATCAGATGGTAGAGCACTTGCCCGCGAAAGGCAAAGGTCCCGAGTTCGAGTCTCGGTCGGGCACACAGTTTTAATCTGCCAGGAAGTTTCTTTCGTAAATGTTTCGTGACGTGTATTTGTTGTGTATGAGATGCTTGGTGAATACACTTCGATTATTTTCGTCAGATCTGGTGTGTTTTGTCAGTCTAATCCTAAAATTCATTCCTCATTTGGCCAAAGTATATCACATAACAATCGTCACATAACATTTTACGTATTCATGATTTATTTGTTCTTTTCTATGCGTGGTGCGTCTTATAAGACTTTCAGTATTGTTTTCTGTGTGAAGTCCAATTTTAATTTTCGTATGTGTGTAAGTTTTAAGGCTTTTTTTAACGTTAACCAGTTGTGAGAGAACTACGAAATTTTTTGCTTAGGCTGTTATAAATTTGAGCAACCGCTTACATTTAAAAAAAAATAGTAAGGGAAGGGGCCTCTATGAATCAGTCTACATGTACCTTCTGAATCAAAATATAATATGTATTTTTTCTTCCTTTTTCAAGTATTTATGTAACCTCATTATACATTATACAGTCACTCATTCACCATTACAAAATTTGTTTTTGGTAAAATTTTTGATGTCGCCTGGAGACATGGAGGTGATGTAGGAAATGCTGTGAAAATATTTGATTACACGGGAATTTTCCCCTTCAGTCCCAACAAAATACCCTCACAAAAATTCCTTCCTTCGTCCACATTCCTGAATGAAGAGCCCCGCACTGTTATCACAGAATCAAAAGTAAACCCAGGCCCTGCAAATCCTAGTCCTCCAAGATATTCGAGAAGTCAGAGTTAACAAACATGATCATCATCATTTTCTTCTGTTTTGGCAACCCCAACGAAAACCAACGGTACCACATGTGCTAGGAGAGAGAAAAATTCACCTTGCTATCTGACTTCACCAGTTCATCTCAGTCTTACAAACGGGGAGCGGAAATTGCATATTGAAAACTCCCAAAGAAAGAAGATAAAGGGTTGCAGAAATGCGCTCGAAGTTCAAGAGACACCTTCAGATCCAGAGGAGGCTTCATCTTCATCATCAACTGAAGATAATTCGGCTGAATGAAACATTCCTTGTGAGTTCTGCAACATAATCAAATATTACGACCTTAGATATATGAAGAAAAGGAAATGGATCAGGTGTGGTATGTGCGTAGAGCTATCACACGAAATTTGTGTGGGGGCTGCTGATCTTAGCCAGTTCCGCTGTGGTAACTGCGTGTAACAACTACCGAAACAGTTAAGAAGTATGATCTTCTCTATTGTGTATAGTTTTATGACAGTTTACAACGATTCATGGTGCCCCATTGATGATTCAAATAGCCCCACAAATTTTTAATTTTTCCGTTGTTTCAACATTTTAAATTTTGTTATTTACAATGAAGAAGAATATATGTTGAACCAATATACCTTTATCATAGAAAATTTATAATTGTGATCTGTTCACCTTTACTATTTTAACATGTGTAATAAAATATTCTTGGGGTCCAGAACATGGAAATGATTCATCTAAACCTAACTAACTCTACGGCCACTTGAGTGAGGAAGGTTAATCAGCAGTCTCAATGTAGTTTCGTGGAGCGCACTGTGTCTTCAGTCATTAACATCACAATTCGCGTGATGTACAGTGTTACTCTGTCAACACGTCTCTAAGTGACACACAGGGCGCACATTGTCAGCTCTCCATCAGTAGTCTAAGTTGGACGTCGAAATGGCGCACACCGCTCCGACGTAATAGGTGAAAAACAAAATATGATGATTTGTGTAGTTGTGGTCACCTGCGGTCAACAACAGCTCAACAACAGCTGATTACTTACGAATTAGAGTTCTCGCGCGGGGTAGCCGTGCGGTCTGGGCGTCTTGCCACGGTTCGCGCGGCTCCCCCCGTCGGACCGTCGAGTGCTCCCTCGGGCATGGGTGTGTGTGTCGTCCTTAGCGTAAGTTAGTTTAAGTTAGATTAAGTAGCGCGTAAGCCTAGGGACCGATGACCTCAGCAGTTTGGTCCGATAGCAAAAAAGAAAAAAAAAATAGAGTTCGTAGCAACCCGAGGAAAAGGCAACGAAACTATGCACTCATTTTTTGGTTTCTATGTCGAACCAGATAATACGCAACCGTCTCCACACAATAAAGTTACGAATAACGGTGCAAATCTCCCCACACTGTGTAGTGCGACAAATGTAGACCAGGGACTACCTACTCACCTACGAATGCAGTAGTTATCAGACACCATATGGTCGCCATATAAGAATGTGGAATTGGACGCTTGCCAATACACTACTCAAGCAAGCAGTCTCGCCGGCTCATTAGGGTAATGAGGTAGCCATATATTGAACAGACATCGTTCACTAATAGACAAGGTGTTACAAAAAGGTACGGCCAAACTTTCAGGAAACATTCCGCACACACAACTAAAGAAAAGATGTTATGTGGACATGTGTTCGGAAACGCTTAATTTCCATGTTAGAGCTCATTTTAGTTTCGTCAGTATGCACTGTACTTCCTCGATTCACCGCCAGTTGGCCCAATTGAAGGAAGGAAATATTGACTCGGTGCTTGTGTTGACATGCGACTCATTGCTCTACATTACTAGCATCAAGCACATCAGTACGTAGCATCAACAGGTTAGTGGTCATCACGAACGTGGTTTTGCTGTCAGTGCAATGTTTACAAATGCGGAGTTGGCAGATGCCCATTTGATGTATGGATTAGCACGGGGCAATAGCCGTGGCGCGGTACTTTTGTATCGAGACAGATTTCCAGAACGAAGGTGTCCCGACAGGAAGACGTTCGAAGCAATTGATCGGCGTCTTAGGGAGCACGGAACATTCCAACCTATGACTCGCGACTGGGGAAGACCTACAACGACGAGGGCACCTGCAATGGACAGGGAAATTCTTCGTGCAGTTGCCGATAACCCTAATGTCAGTCCGCAGCTCGTGGTCGCGCGGTAGCGTTCTCGCTTCCCACGCCCGGGTGCCCGGGTTCGATTCCCGGCGGGGTCAGGGATTTTCTCTGCCTCGTGATGACTGGGTGTTGTGTGATGTCCTTAGGTTAGTTAGGTTTAAATAGTCCTAAGTTCTAGGGGACCGATGACCATAGATGTTAAGTCCTATAGTGCTCAGAACCATTTGAACCTAATGTCAGCGTCAGAGAAATTGCTGCTGTACAAGGTAACGTTGACCACGTCACTGTATGGAGAGTGCTACGGGAGAACCAGTTGTTCCCCGTACCATGTACAGCGTGAGCAGGCACTATCAGCAGCTGATTGGTCTCCACGGGTACACTTCTGCGAGTGGTTCATCCAACAATGTGTCAATCCTCATTTCAGGGAAAATGTTCTCTTTGCGGATGAGGCATCATTCCAACGTGATCAAATTGTAAATTTTCACAATGTGTGGGCTGACGAGAATCCGCACGCAATTGTGCAATCACGTCATCAACACAGATTTTCTGTGAACGTTTGGGCAGGCATTGTTGGTGATGTCTTGATTGGCCCCCATGTTCTTCCACCTACGCTCAATGGAGCACGTTATCATGATTTCTTACGGGATACTCTATCTGTCCTGCTGGAACATGTGCCTTTACAAGTACGACACAACATGTGGTTCATGCACGATGGAGCTCCTGCAAATTTCAGTCGAAGTGTTCGTACGCTTCTCAGCAACAGATTCGGTGACCGATGGATTGGTAGAGGCGGACCAATTTCATGGCCTCCACGCTCTCGTGACCTCAACCCTCTTGACCTTCATTTATTGGGGCATTTGAAAGCTCTTTTCTATGCAACCCCGGTACCAAATGTAGAGACTCTTCCTGCTCGTATTGTGGACGACTGTGATACAATACGCCATTCTCCAGGGCTGCATCAGCGCATCAGGGATTCCATGCGACGGAGGGTGGATGCATGTATCCTCGCTAACGGAGGTCACTTTGAACATTTCCTGTAACAAAGTGTTTGAAGTCACGCTGGTACGTTCTGTTGCTGTGAGTTTCCATTCCATGATTAATGTGATTTGAAGAGAAGTAATAAAATGAGCTCTAACATGGAAAGTAAGCGTTTCCGGACACATGTCCACATAACATATTTTTTTTCTTTGTGTGTGAGGAATGTTTCCTGAAAGTTTGGCCGTACCTTTTTGTAACACCCTGTATAGCAGTAACCCGACGAATTACATAACTATATAACTGACGTCGATTTGCAGTAAGACTTTGGAAGATATAATGTGTTCGAACATTATAAATTACGTTTCTCAAGCCGGCCACAGCAGTTGACACTCACTAGCAATGATAAAATCCGCTACAAACTGATGGTTGCGTATGCAGCACTGGTGCGTCGCAAATTGTACTATCTAAGATTGTTAGGTCGTGTTTTCACACACGCCTGTAGATGCACAGTCTGTATAACCCCCCTTATTGGAAGTTTCAGTGTTGGGAAGGCTACGTGGTACACCCTTAACCCGCCGTTGTTAAGTTTTGTAACGGGGATTTAGGATGTTAGGCCGTTAGTAGTTATTTGATTCAGCGGTGCCGTCCGTTTTTAAAATTTGGGACTTTTGTCATTTTATGTACATGCTCCTCTATGAGACTTTCTGGCAGACCTAGGATTGAAGAGGATATCCTGTTTCATGCTATGTACCAGAGATACATTACTTTAACATATTTTAACCTATATTAACCTGAGTTATGTATCCGTTATGTACTCGCATTTTAATGTATGTACAGGTTTTTAAAAGAATTTCTGTAGGTTCGCTTGGATTTCCTTACTTTAAAAACGTGGGTAGGTTTTATTGGTTCAAATGGCTCTGAGCACTATGGGACTTAACATCTATGGTCATCAGTCCCCTAGAACTTAGAACTACTTAAACCTAACTAACCGAAGGACATCACACAACACCCAGCCATCACGAGGCAGAGAAAATCCCTGACCCCGTCGGGAATCGAACCCGGGAACACGGGCGTGGGAAGCGAGAACGCTACCGCACGACCACGAGATGCGGGCTAGGTTTTATTATTCATCTACAATTTTTATGATGCACTTGAAAATACGATACAGGTCCTGAAACGGAGTTGTGCTTTCCTTTTTAGTAACAAATAATTTTTACAACTGTAGCGGATTTATCGTTGATGATTATGAGGTACATCGAAGATAATGGTCTGTCGACACAAAGTCAACACGGACTGAGAAAATACCGTTCTTGTAAAACACTAACAGCTCTTTATTCGCACGAAGTAATGACTGTTGCCGACAGGTGACCTCAAATTGATTCAGTATTTTTTGCATTGTCAGAAGGCTTTTTCACCGTTCCTAAAAAGAGACTATTAATCAAATTGTGTGCCTGTGAAGTATCGTTTCAGTTGTGCGGCTAGAATCATGATTTCCTGCCAGAAAGGTCACAGTACTTAGTAATCGATAGAAAATCACCGAGTAAAACAGGAGTGAAATCTGGTGGTTCCCAAGGAAGTGTTATAGCCCCTCTGCTGTTTCTGATCTACATAAACGATTTAGGAGACAATCCGAGCATCCCTCTCAGATTCTTTCCAGATTATGCAGTCTTTTACCATATAGTGAGGTCATCAGAAGATCAAAACCAATCAGAAGATCAAAACCAATTTCAATGAATATTTCAAGCGATCTTTCACAGTATAGTCTTATATTCCGATTTCACAAGGTGTTGCTTTACCTAGTGGTCCCCCATTTTTGTCAAGTCATTACGTATATTAATTAATTAAGACCACGCCTCCCTAGTCTCTTACCGATCGTAAGCGAAGTTTACTCATTTGTCGGTCTGTATGACAACCTGACAGAAACATTTAGTATTACTAAAAATATAGCGGCAGTATGTCTAAGCAAGCAAGTAACGACGCAATTTAAGAGCTCATTTCGTAGGAGCCGTGCGACGCACAGCTTAAGCTAAATTCTCCGAGAGTACGCAGACCCCTACGTTGTCACGCAAACTTGCTTCTCATGCATTATTTAGACCAAATTCAACTTCCTCCGTTCATTTTATACTTTATTCAGCGCTCAGTGCCAACGGTAACCTGTTGCAAGACTGAGGGGGTAAGAATATCGTCTGCCTACGCACACAGTTTCTACGTTGACACGCTGGCGTCAATATGTTCTGTTTCGGTGTTGGCTAAACTGCTTGCTTCGCAAACTTGGAGGTGACACGAGATCAGAGAGCGATAGTATGCCTCCTGCAGCCGCTGTTTCAGGCTGTTTTTCCCTTGCAGATCCTCCAATTACGCCAAAAATTTTACACTACTTGAGATAAAAAGAAGTGATGACAGTTTGTCCCATACGAAGATATTATATAGCATTTCAGGCATACCTGTCGCTCCTACCTTACTAACCACGTGCAACTTTGTCGCTAAACAGTGAGATGAAACTGAAACCAACGGGAAAGGGGAAGTCTTCCAGCCACAGTACACCTCAGTGGCCAACTGGCTGAGAGCAGCACTCGGTCAGCGATTTGTGGCTATACTATGGCTATTCTCATGTCTCTACAAGTAGAAAATTTGCAAAGTAACACTGCAAAACCATGAGGGATAGCAAATAATGAAATATTACTTAATAGAAAGAATAAGAACTAAAACTCCGTCCGAACAGACCTCGGAAGGCCGAACGGTGCTGACCAGTCGCCGTGCCATCCTCTGCCGATGCAGATATGGAGGGTCACGTGGTCAACGTGGTCAGCACACCGCTCTGCCGGCCATTGTCAGTCTTCGAGACCGGGGCCGCTACTTCTCAATCAGATAGCTCCTCAATTGGCTTCATTAGGGCTGAGTGCCTCCCGCTTACCAACAGCGCTCGAAAGACACGGACGGTCACCCACCCAAGTGTTAGCCAGTACGATAGCGCTTAACTTCAGTAATCGGACGAAAACTGATGCTACCACTGAGGCAAGGCCGTTGGCAGTAGAAAGAGTAAGTAGTTACATTTGTAGGTGACTTAGGGTCATCTGGAGTCCAAAATATTGTTCATAAGCTACTGCCTCTGACAGAAACATTGACCCTAGCAGTTCTGGGCGTCGAGTCGAGCTGTTTTCGTGCTCATAGTGGGCTTTGCTCCAGACGCCGACGCACTGTCCATGTGGATATTTATCTTGGTACAAACAAACCCGTTTCCTGATCCAAGGTTCTGCCATGGCAGCTACTGCCTTACCGGTCAGTTCTGTGTATTGTACCGTGTGGATAATGGTTCAAATGGCTCTGAGTACTGTGGAACTTAACATCTGAGGTCATCAGTCTCCTATAACTACTTAAACCTAACTAACCTAAGGACATCACACACATCCATGCCCGAGGCAGGATTCGAACCTGCGAACGTAGTGGTCGTGCTGTTCCAGACTGAAGCGCCTAGAACCATTTGGCCACCACGGCCGGCCCGGGTGGATATAATTAAAGTGCAGCTACTCACAGAGTTCCAGTATGGCCAGTAATTATTAATTGGTAGCGAAAGTTGGTAAATATGCTAATGCGTTAATGTGGAATCGATTTACCGAGTACAGCGAACACACACCACTCCCGAACTTTGGGTGCTGATAAAGCGCGTGTCGTGCACGAAGAGTCATTGCGCTTGCCGTATGTGATTGTGTGGTGTGGATTGACAAGCACCTTTATTCTATGTCGTTTGGTCTTTGAAAAGAACATGCCCAAAGAGCCTGTCAGGTGTACTGTGACGTCTGCACGCTATTGAGACCTTTTGGTACGGCATGTGATTCTTGCTTTAATAGAGCGCAACTGCATGGAAATCACTGTTTTCATGCAAGATGATGCAACATCTCATGTCGCTCACGCAGTCAAAGATCTGCTCAATACAACCTTCCAAAAACTTATTATCTCCAGAGATTTTTCAGATGCAAGCCTTGCAAGATCATCTAATCCAAATCCATGTCACTTTTCGCTCTGGGGATATCTTTCCCAGGAACACGTTTGTCTTCAACCCGATCTGAAGCCTAGTACACCAGAACACGGTTCTCGAATTCCCCAGAACTGCTGCGAGCAACTGCTGAACACATCCTTTAATGTATACAGCATCTCGTCGACATCTGCGGTGCTCATATTGAACAAACTGTTTAAACGGTGGTTGATTATAAAATCAAAGTCATGCCTTTCTCACTTGTTTGACCTTTTCTGCTCACATCCCGCTTCTGATCCGTTACACATGGAAACATATCTGTACTGTATCTCTTGGATTCACAGCGGCACATTTACACCTGGTGGCCAAAATTGGAATTAACTTTTTCCAGTGTATGACGGTTCCACATTAACGCATTCGCTTATGTACTTCGTTTCGCCGCCATATGATACTTACAGCTCACGCGGACCTCCGTGAGTGGCTGTACTTTAATTATAAACACCCGGTATCGGAATATGCCTTTAAACTAAAGGCCAATAGCTCATGGGTGCGAAACACGCAGCCAATTGCGTCCCACATGTGTTCCATCGAGCTCAGTTCAGACGAATCTGGTGCTCCTCAGACCACTGCAGCAGTTCGCCTGAAGATGGCAAGTAAAAACCTTTCTGAAACTTTGCCGAAGAGCAACGCATTGATTCGGCTGTCAACCCGAGAAGATTTTATCATCAATTATGGCACTGTGACATGGACAGTTATGCTGCTAGAAGATACCATTGCTGTCACAGAAGACATAAAGCATAAAGGTATGCTGATGATACGCAGTAACGTTCGAGTAGTCCACAATTTTCACTGGTGCCTTCGATTACTACCAAAGGTCGCATGGACTCCCAAATAAATGTCTCCCATAGCATAATACAGCCCCCACTGGCCCTAGACCGTGACGTGGTGCATGTTTCAAGGAGCCGTTGATCTGTAAAACAACATGTAACTGGTGTAACAAGAAACGTCTTTCACCCGACCAGGATGCACGTTTCCATTAATTCACTGCCCTATCTCAGTGATACTGTGCCCAGTGCAATCGAAAGTGACGATGACGTTGGGCCGACGTGAGAACACGTCAGGGTCGTCGGCAGTGGAACCTCACATTGAACAATGTGTGGTGAACGGCGTGCTGCCACAGCATTGTTACCTGTCATCAGATCTGCCACAGATAACCGCCTATCCTGACTTGATAATAAATTCAGTTGGGAGGAGCACACCACAAAACTGCAGAAACGCCTTAACACATCTGTATTTGCAATTCGAGTGTTAGCAGACATAGGCGACATAAAAATGAAAAAGCTTGCATACTTTGCCTACTATCATTCCATAATGTCATATGGTATAATATTTTGGGGTAACTCTTAAAGTCAAACAAAAGTTTTTAGAGTCCAAAAGCGTGTAATACGTATTATTTGTAGAGGAAATTCGCGGACGTCCTGTAGAAACCTCTTCAAAGAACTGGGTATACTAACTATTGCCTCTCAGTAAATTTACTCCTTAATGAAATTTGTCCTAAATAATATATCTCTTTTTCCAACAAACAGCTCAGTTCATACATACAATACCAGGAACAAAAATGATCTGCACAAGGACTTAAAACACTTACTTTAGTTCAAAAAGGGGTCCACTACTCAGGAACACTCATCTTCAATAATTTGCCTGTAAACATAAAAAATTTAGTTACAAATAAAGATCAGTTTAAAAGGAGCCTGAAAGACTCCTTCTACTCCATTGACGAATTTTTTTAATAGAAACAAATGATGTCTTGTATTTACTCATACTATTAGTATTGTTATTTCAGCTTTAAAAAAAAATTGACATGTTCCACATCCACGAGGATCTCTTCAGCACGGATCTATGGAACGAAAAACTAATCTAATCTAATCAGGACGGGAAAGCTTCCGTGGTCCACGTTATGTAATGAGGCGCGCGTATCCAACACCATGCAGCCCACTCGTATTTTCACCGTCCGTCATCCACATTCCACAGCTGATCACGACAGTAGCAAGTGAACAGTCGTCCAGCTTCGTCGTATCCGAGGTGCTCTTCCCCAGGTGCCAGGACACAAAAATCTACTCTTTAGCAAAGTCGTTTATGTCAGTGATTTCTCCACTCGCGGCCTATATCGTTACTACGAGAATGTTTCATCGAGTATCTCCACTCCGCTTATCTAGTTTCCTCATCATGTCGCCTGCCCCCAACATCTGGCGGCATTAAGTACCGCGGTGGCCAATGATAACTTTGAGCTGGATCATCAAATGGTTCAAATGGCTCTGAGCACTATGGGACTTAACGTCTGAGGTCATCAGTTCCCTAGAACTTAGAACTACTTATACCTAACTAACCTAAGGACATCACGCACATCCATGCCCGAGGCAAGATTGGAACCTGCGACCGTAGCAGTCTCGCGGTTCCGGACTGAAGCGCCTAGAACCGCTCGGTCACAAAGGCCGGCCGAGCTGTATCATCGCTGTATACATGATGTTGAAAAAACTGTCGAATACTTTGACATGTCCATTACTTCATGCAGAAATACTTCCATAGTAGAGGCAGGCGACCATTCAATTTGGCACGAATTTGAAATATAAAAACAATCTTGATCACACAATTCTTTATTAAACGTTACACGTTTCAAAATTTCATCGTCAGAATGAAACTTTCGAATGAAGTGTACAATAAATTAATGACAGAAAATGTACATAAGTGTGCGTCTAAGTATTCCAATATACAGACTTTCCAAATAGTGTCGTCCTTATATAAAAATCAAATTTTTGTGTAATGCTTACGAAAGTGAGCACATAAACTGAATTCAATACAATACAATACAATATTGAATTACACAAAAAAATCATGTAGGCATATATGACAGTGTTCTCGTCTATCGAATAGAACAAGTGCGAAAGTAAGTGTGGTGACTGAACTATCAAAGAGGTAAACGATGACCAGTAGGTCAACAGGTGGCGCTAGCATTGACCATAGAAAGCAAGCCCAAGTGTAACTTTACAAACTTCTGTACACTGCGATTAAGTATGTGTCAGACATCGTGAACAAATTGGACGAAAACATTTTTACTACTTTCATAGAAAAGAAACTCATACTAACAGCATGAAAAGTGCATGATTAGGTAACGTCGTAAAAAACGTTGCAGAGGTACTCTCTAGCCAATAATGAAAACAGTAGACAATTGTAACTGAAGGAATACGTTGACAGCCATCATAAAATAAATGTACTTAAGCATAAAAAATGTAGTCAAATTACAGTAGATGTACATGTAATAAACGAGGTAAGAGAATCATTTAGGTGAGCCAAGATTGGTGGTAACAACTTGAGATGAAAGAACAGTATACGATAAAAGGGCATTTTTTTATATGCTTTAACTTAGTGTTAGATCTTGAAACTGTCTAGCTGTTATCAGTTTACAACTATCATACAAAGAAATGTTACATGAGTATGCCAATTGTATTCATTACGTTAGTCGAACTAACAAACGGTGACATGCAGTTTAACCATTTTCGTAAGTCTAGACGCGTGTCAACAGTTTGAAATGAAATATTACAGTTTTTCTTTATTTTATATTAAAACGTAAATGTATAACATCAGACATTTATAACACCTCTCTTTAAGTAGATGCGTGAAGACATCCAAAACGTCCAAGCATATTGTGGTCAAGATGCAAAGTTAGAATCATTGGTTGACAAAAAAAAAACTTATGCCTAGGCAGTCATAATAGCGCTCATACTGCTTCGGAGTTAATGGATATCGTTCGAACTTATACGGAATGCACTGAGAAAGTGTATAACAGTATGGAATTGTAGATGTAATACAACAAAGTAAGCTTGTTGAATTGCTAGCGAAACCCATAGTGTCATCCTGGGTAAAGTTAACCGCAAAGTAATGAACGTGTAATGTAGTTATACAGGATGGAGAAAAATTGTGTCAGGAAATTTTAACCCTGGATAGCTGATGCCAGTAGGAACCAAAATTATTAACGTTGTGTAGGCCGACAAACGCACTATTTTTAAGCTACGGAAACTTGGCGCCACGCGCTCCGATTGGCCGTGGGATTGCCATGTTGCCGTTCGTCGGTTGACGGGCAGCACTATGGTTGTCGGTTCACACATACAAACGCCCCTCTTCCCGTCACGGCCACAACGTGATACGCACACGTGTCGAATAGGTCTTGCTGTTTGTCTCCACCTCACGTCAGAGGCATTCACACGTAAACTTCGCTTCGGAGCACACACCCGCCACCTGTGATTTAGTCATACATTATGCGTGGCGGCACAGAATTCGTTTGAGGAACAACGAGATACGGTGTTTGTTTATGCACTAGCCGACGGTAATGCGCATTAAGCTCGACGGTTGTATGAGGAACGGTACCCAGCAAGACGCTACCCACACCGGCAAACGTTTACAGCAATTCACTGACGACTTGGCGAAACAGTCTCGTTAGCGGGATATCGCGGTGATGCTGGAAGACTTCGAACACGACGGGCTGCTGCATTTGAAGAGACTGTTGTCGAGCGCTTCGAGGAAGCACCAGCGACAAGTACTCGAGCGGTTGGACACGACATGGGGCTCACTCATCTGTTAGTCTGGGAGGTTTTGAGGGATGACAGCCAGCATCCATTTAGTCCCACCCTGTCCACGACCTAAATTCTGTGGCTGACTATGAACACGTGCTATGGTTTTGCCGGTGGTTTCTGCGTCGTGTTGCACGAGATCCCGACTTCCCTGCCTTTGTGTCATTTACCGACGAGTGCATCTTCCATCGGGATAGTCTTTACAACACTCGAAATGTTCATTACTGGACAAGGGGAGATCCTTACGTCACATACACCAGGGACGATTTTCGCTCAACTTTTGGGCAGGCATTGTGAGTGACCATCTGTTTGGACCGGTTCGTCTACCTCCTCGACTTACCGGGGCAAATTACCTTCACTTTTTGCAAGAAACTCTACCCTGTCTGCTGGAAGATGTTCCCCTGGACGTAAGGCAACCCATGTTGTTGCAGCATCATGGGGCGTCCGCACATAACAGTCGTGCTATACGCGAATGTTTAAATGAACTCTTCGGCGGCCGGGTTATTGGCAGGGGTGCTCGTAGAACGTGGCTCCCGCCATCACCAGATCTCACACCCCCGCAATTTTTCCTCTGGGGATTCTTCAAGGTTCTAGTCCATCCACCCAGACGTGAACCATCTAGAAACGAAGAGGAATTAATGGATCGCATTCAGCATGCCGCCAATCACATCAGGCCAATGCCAGGAATCTTTGAAAGAGTTCAGCAAAACACCGTTCGACGTTACCAAGTATTTGTCGCGTCAAAGGTTCGCCAGTTTGAGCACCTGCCTGAAGTAAACAATGTCCTAACTACAAAAAAGGTCCTTTTAATGGCCGACACAATTTGTAAAGGACTTTCTGTACGCGAGCTAATAGCTGTTGACGGGTTTGTTCCCGCTATGTCTTATCATGAATCTATAACAAGCAGTGAAGGAGACAAAAGAAAAATTCGGAGTAGATATTAAAATCCATGGAGAAGAAATAAAAACATTGAGGTTCGCCGATGACATTGTAATTCTGTCAGAGACAGCAAAGGACTTGGAAGAGCAGTTGAACGGAATGGACAGTGTCTTGAAAGGAGGATATAAGATGAACATCAACAAAAGTAAAACGAGGATAATGGAATGTAGTCGAATTAAGTCGGGTGATGCTGAGGGAATTAGATTAGGAAATGAGAAACTCAAAGTAGTAAAGGAGTTTTGCTATTTGGGGAGCAAAATAACTGATGATGGTCGAAGTAGAGAGGATATAAAATGTAGACTGGCAATGGCAAGGAAAGCGTTTCTGAAGAAGAGAAATTTGTTAACGTCGAGTATAGATTTAAATGTCAGGAAGTCGTTTCTGAAAGTATTTGTATGGAGTGTAGCCATGTATGGAAGTGAAAGATGGACGATAAATAGTTTGGACAAGAAGAGAATAGAAGTTTTTGAAATGAGGTGCTACAGAAGAATGCTGAAGATTAGATGGGTAGATCACATAACTAATGAGGAGGTATTGAATAGGATTGGGGAGAAGAGAAATTTGTGGCACAACTTGACTAGTAGAAGGGATCGGTTGGTAGGACATGTTCTGAGGCATCAAGGGATCACCAATTTAGTATTGGTGGGCAGCGTGGAGGGTAAAAATCGTAGAGGGAGACCAAGAGATGACTTCACTAAGCAGATTCAGAACGATGTAGGTTGCAGAAGGTACTGGGAGATGAAGAAGCTTGCACAGGATATAGTAGCATGGAGAGCTGCATCAAACCAGTCTCAGGACCACTGCGCCACCTCGCTCGGTGGTAGGACATGTTTTGAGGCATCAAGGGATCACAAATTTAGCATTGGAGGGCAGCGTGGAGGGTAAAAATCGTAGAGGGAGACCAAGAGATGAATACACTAAGCAGATTCAGAAGGATTTGGGTTGCAGTAGTTACTGGGAGATGAAGTAGGTTGCACAGGATAGAGTAGCATGGAGAGCTGCATCAAACCAGTCTCAGGACTGAAGACCACAACAACAACAACAACAACATAATTGATGTGTTGAGACCCCGGCAGATTCGCCCCCAGGCCCCCAGAGTGGAAGGCTGGCGTGCTACCACCGAGCGTGTGATCCGCCTTGGATACATCGCGATCTCAGGCAGGCAAAGCATTGGCGGTCATGCTTTATCCAGAGCATCCGGCAACAGAGCAATGCTGCGGCTAATCGCAGCGCGTGGCGCCAAGTTTTCGTAGCTTAAAAATGATGCGTTGTCAAACTACACATTAGTAATTTTGGTTCCTACTGGCATCGGCTACCCAGGGTTAAAATTTCGTGACACAATTTGTCTCCACCCTGTATTTGATACAAGGAGTTAAATGTGGAATGCATGTTGAGGAAGCATGCGCGTGTCGCGCTAAAATCGTAAAGTAAGTCATATGAATAGCATGAAGCACTAATACTGCTGAAATGCGAAGTACCGATGCACAACGCGTCCCCTGTAATTAAAGGAGCTACACAGCGAGGCAGGTACTGCGCGGTGACGGCCTGTGAGAACACTGGCTCCATCGCTTGAAGGCGAGTGAATCTACAGAGGAAATGTGGCAAGACAAGTACATCAGATTGGCCATGAAGACTATGTCATCATCTAACAGAGGAGAAGATACTGACGTATATTCCGTTTGCATCAGACATAGCACACAAATTCATACAAATATCACCAATAAGCAGATTTACATCAATTGGGTCAAATAAATCTAAGAACCAGTTCCTACCGAAGAATTCCTGCTCATTAAATAATCGTAGCGGCTGACAGATGCGATGTGTATGT